>NC_089874.1:31851500-32496250 GCF_040182565.1 Anser cygnoides | reverse complement strand
GCCCATGGTTGGTGAGCCACCTCTGTGCTGCTTCAGTGCAGCCTTTTGGCTGACAGAGTAGGCTGGGAGAAATTTCCTGTCCAGAGGGCACAGGCAAGCAAAAAAGCCTCCAGTTCCCTTTACAGGGGAATGACACCGCATGGAGCGAAACGCTAATGCAACGTGCAGCAGCCTCTAGCTAAGAGTCAATAATCATCCCTTCTGCTGTCTCTCAGGTGATGGCACCACCAGCACCTCTTCTCCATCCCAAAATGGAGCAGGAGCTTACCCTCCCCTCCCTTAGAAGAAATTCTAGGTGGTTTTAGCTAGCTGTTTGCACAGCCATTAACACACAGCAAGAAGGGAGCAGCCAACAGCACTGCCTCTGAGCTGTTAATTGTCATGGTTTCTGTTTGGTTTATTATCCACACTGCTTGCAGGAAAGGAGCTCGTGTTTCCCAGAAAGCTGCTGCTCCACGATGTAAAGGCACATACCACTCTCTTCCAGTGGCCGCGCTGTGAAAGAACAACGGCCTCTTCTCAGTCCCATGACAGGCAGAGCCTAACCAACTATCTTCGTGCTCTGGATGCCCAGTGGGTGCAGGCAGGCTCTGAAACCCTTGAGTAAGGTGCTATTGCAGCAGAGAGGAACAGGACTTTGCAAATCTGCCCTAAGGATCTCTTACCGGGTGGCTGGGAGCAGCTCTTCACAGAGCTTTCTGCTCTGCAGGGACTGTTCTGGGACTACCACATCTCCCCGAGGCAACAGACAGCTTGTGCACCCTGCATCCTACCGCAGGAGCCCAGGACAACGTGCAGTAAGTAGCTTCAGCTGCACAGGACCTTTCTGGGATATGGCATTTAATCTAAATTTATCCCTAGTGGCTCTTGCGTCTTCACTGGTTTATAACTGAAGCTGGAAGGGTTGGCCTGGGGTTCCATGCTGGTTTTCTGCTAGGAGAGTTATAACTGGAACTGACATCGAATGGATCTTATCTGATACAAACAGCTATAATACTGTTAAGTGCTTTGGGAAACAGATACTTTAAAGTTGCATAGTTATATTGCTATTTTAGCTGGCCTCTGAGGCTATGTCTAAACAGCACAATGCTGTGCGATTCAGAGATACCCCGTCTTAATATAGCACAACCACAGTGCTTCGCTCAGGCTAATTTGGGAAGCACAATGCAGAACATCTTATTGTACAGCTTCTGGTAGACTATTTAGCTCAACCAGAACTTGCTGAAGTAATGCAGCACAGTTTGAGTTTCCTAGTTATAAAAACAACACCATCTTATCTTTTAGGGACATTATGAGAACACGTTCATCTGTGAAACGCTTGGATAAAATGGGCAATATGCACCATCAACAAATCCTACATGTCACCCAATTCCGTACCCAGTGCAGAGCTGGAGGGTAGGTGATAAATAAAGTTAGAGCTTTACAGAACAGAGAAAGGATAAAAGATATTTGCAAAAATAATCTATGCAGCTAGACCATCTATCAAGAATTCGCAAACAAGCCAGATTCTGTAGGAAAAAATAGAAGTCACAATAATGAAAGTTAAATGTCGATGTCTAAGACAAAAGGAGGAAAATGAAGGGTATCTGGACAATCAAATTGCTGTATAACTCTTCTGTTTTAGCATTCCACTTCTATTTCTCTCCCACTTTTTTTTTCCCAGTTTCACATGGCTATCTCACACACACACAAATACAGATAATCTATGTATTATATTTTCTAATTAAGTATATCCCTTCAACATGACCAGAAAACAGAAGAAGGCTGTCGCTCTTCAAATTTTATAGTGCACTCTTTTTTAAACCTACGTTGATACACAAGGTTTCTGAAATTAAACTGAATAAAATCTCTATTTCCTCTTTGGGGATATTACAGTCTTATTTATAAGTACTAATGCTTTATTCTTCTACATTACATCTGGCTCTGAAACAGTTACACAGAGATAGTTATCTATAGATCAGGGAAGCACAAACTTTCCTCCCACCTCCCCCAGTATAAGGGTCACAGAGTCCTCACCTGGCACTGGATTTAACATGACAGGTGATAACATAGAAGTAAAAATAACTTGTCAGTATTCCCTTCACAGACAGACAATTACTAGTTTAAACACAGGGGTGATCTGTTCTTAATTACAGAAGATTTAAATGCAAGAGAATACAAACACATGCGTAAGTACGCTCCAACAGATACATGCATATATACAAATGCATGTACGCACACACACACGCATTACTTAGAAAAGATTATTTTGGTCAGAAATCCACGTTGAAGTTGGGGCTAACATCAGCTTTAATTAAAATCAGCTCAGTAAACCTGATACTGGATTTCCAGTACTAAATGGAGGTTTACAGGGCTTAAATTAGGATATAAAGGCTCTGTTCCCAGTGGAACAGATCCTCAGTAAACCCCTCTGCTGTTGCATTATCCCCAGCCCAGCATGCGTCATTAGGTGCCTCTGTCTATTTTAGCCTTATTAATGTGTTTAGGCATATACATCAGTGAATTAGCACAAACTGCTCCAAGGCTTCAAGATGAGGGAGTCAGTCATTTCCATCGCATCAGCTTTACCTCTCACCTCACAGAAAAATAAATACTGCAAACCAACCCTGCTAGTTTCCTATAATACCCTACTGCATTTCAGCAAGTTTATAAAGCAAACAGGAATATTCTTTTAGATGGCATCCACAGACCAAAATCAACCGCTTAGGCTGTGATTTACAAGACAGACCTGCTCTCGAGACCGAGTATACTCCACCCCTGCAAAAAAAGAAGTTCAAGAAAATACTTTTCAAGCATCCTGTACTCTTGCTCCTATAATTCTAAAAGGAAAATAAAAAGATAAATCTAGACAGAGGAATCCTTTAAAGAACTATTGCTATTTAACCATTTTCCTTGTTCAGTGTTCTTCTAAAATGGGCATTATTAAGTTTTATTACTGCTGACAGATACTTTTCACCCAGAGTGCCCTGTTTTGACAATATCCTAAATCAGAAAATGTTATGTCACCAAAAATCACTGTGTTCTATAAAATGCCAGGTGGCATTCAAACTTCACAAAATATTTCAAAACCACTTGGAATTCATAACAGGACAAAACTTACTTTGGCTTCACTCCAAACATTTATTTTCAAATGGGTAAAATACAAGGAGGTAATAAATATAAGGTAAATATCAATCATCCAGTCTGAACATGTTACTTTTGATATGGCCTGTCACAATAATACTTCGGGGGAATTATATACAACTCAGTCATAGTACATAGACAACATGTTGATTGAGAAATTCCTTAAATCTATTTGTAGCCGTAGAAAATCAAGACCTTACAAAGGCAATAGGAAGAGAAAACAGTGATAGCTCGAGCTCATTACTTGTGCACTGCTGTTCTGTAGGCCTCCAGAGGTTTTGGGGTCACTGATCTGGGGCATCCATACCTGGTAGTCTCTGCTGTAACTACTGCACGATACAACACTAACATCACCAATTTAGGGACTGATCAAAAGCCAGTTCTTAATCTATCCAGAAAATGGTTGATTAGTCACTGAGCTTATTAGCCTGAGTTGGGTCCTACACTGTTACATACAGTCCGCTGCTTCAAACCTAAATTGGTTACTTACGTGAGTACTTCAAACAGGTCATATAAGTTGTTTTTTAGCACACTTAACAAAGACTGTTTTGAGAGACTTTAAGACTCAAACACGCATTAGATTCTCCATCACTTCCCCTTTGTAGAGGATGGAGGGCTATGCCCTGACATTTTATTAGCACCTTTCCCTTGTTGTGAAGTAGAAAAGTGTCATGGCTGCTCTCTTCCACTGTTCAAACTTGTAGTAAATCACTGCCTTTCATTAGTCCACATCTTCTTGTTCCATTTTGGACCTCTGTTACATGCAATAGCATAGAGTGATCCTCTTCACTTGCCAAAATGAAAGTCACCAGTATGGCTAGGGGTGCTGCTGCATCCCATAGCTAGGATATGTAAAGAATATGCTCAGTGAGGCCTTTTTTTTTTTGTCTTTTTTACTTCCATTGTCATAAAAAACAACCATGCAGAAATCTGCCATTATGTAACCTCTTTTTATTTATTTAATCTAGGAGAAAGGAGCTTATACTGATGTTAATACACCTGCCTTGAATTTGTTACTGTCACCTAATCAAGTAAGAGTTGATCAAATAGAATATATGGGATATTACTCAGTTTTGATTAATCTTGGATAGCTATTTAATAGAAATTGTATACATATAAATATATATCTGCAACATCTACGATAATCATTGGGTGAGATTTGTAGAACACAGGGAAGCACAGCTTATCAGAGTGCCAGTTAACTCAAAATTAAAACCATCTGCAGAGGTTATTCTAGTGAGGCCTGCTGATCCTGGAAACAAGACAAGGTTGAAGGGTTAGGATGCTGTGAGCACCTACTGTCACAAAGGTATTTGTTTGCTTTTCTACTTATGACACAAGTTATAGTTCATGGCATAAGTTCTAGTACCTTATTCTGAATGATGTTATGTGATGTCACACATTTGGCAGATAGAAAGCCTTCTGGTTCATAAGTAATTACTTCTATTTTAGCCTCATGACCATGTTTTACACTACTCAATTAAAAGATAGTAATAGAAATCAAGATCATTCAAACTCTTTAACATATCCTGGAATATGCAGCTGTATAAAAAAAAATCTGCATATTGACTGTAGCCTGCCTGCTGTTGCCTCTGCCACTAAAACTTAATGCTTTTGGGCTAAATGATACACATTTCACTAATAAAAGTTCAGAGCCTAAATCTAAAAAGAAAAGAAAGACAAAGGGTAAGAGACGTACTTAAAGCACACTATCACTTTTCCAAGGCCACTTAGTGAAGAGGAAGAAATGCAAATGAAGTCAGGTGATTCTGATTTAGAGTCTCCAGTTCTAATGATTGGATAATAGGCTCTTCCCCAACTGCTTTTCCACAGAAAAGTTGTCCATATAGTATATCCTATGCATAATTAGCTGAAATACCAGCTAGAATCTTAAAGGATCATTAAGAAATGACCTCATAAAGGCAGCAAATAACAAAAAAAAAGAAAATGAGCAATATTATTTTAACGTACGGCTCAATCATATTAGCAACTTTTTAATTTCATTAGTACTTGATAAGAACTCCATTCTTAATATCTTCTTAAATATCCATCAGGAAGCTATGGAGCTTCCTGCCAATTGAGCTTTGCAAGTTTATAAATTCATAAAGGAACACTCGAAGTATTCAGACAGGAAAAAAGAACAATAACTAAAACACTCTAGCTACAGTTAACGCTTGGAAGCATGGTTTGAGCATTTGATATATCAAAATAATGTAAATATTCTATTTACTAGTGTGAAGTAGTCATGAAAAATGCTGTGAACATCTAATTGCTACCAAGAATCTAGAGAATCTAAGACATTAATTTAAAATATTCAATTACCTATTGAACAAAAATCTATTAGGATGCTGTCGTGAGTGTAGCGGCTGCTTGTTAACTCTCCGGCATGGCAATAAAACTTGGGCAATGAATGTAATTGTACCAGGGATCAAAGAACTGAGCTCCTACTGAGAAGCAAGTGTATATACTGCCAATATTTCATCATTCAGAGTCACTTTCGTTCCTCTACCTAATATGAAAGCTATAAAAACAAAACAAAAAAAAACCTCAAACTGTTATTGTTAAAGCCAAAAACTAATTAGTCATTGCTTTCCAAAGTGTTATGTGAAAAGTCTCTAGAAATAATGGGCTGCATTCTCAAATTTTATAGGTTTACCAAGTCTAGTGTTCTCTGGTATTTCCTGTTTCCCTTGCTAGGGAAGATTGAGTCAAGTTTACAAGTCATCTTGAATAACACACAAGCCTTTCAATAAAGGAAATAATTTGTAGATTCATAAAGTATATACTTGAAATAAAGACAAGGGTGGTAAACAAAGGGAATAGCAAGACTTTTTGCTATTGCTTTCAGAACTAAAATTCCCACTATCTTAAACCTTCTAACACCATACGATTTTCTATTTCTGTAGGGTTAGGTGATGCACTCTTATTTTTCCAGTGAAAATATCTGAGCTTGACAGCAGTAACATATGAGATTCCAATGGAAATATATATATATAAATCCACTTAAGTCTAAAATAAAATTTATATATGTTAATGGACATATTAATGCACACATATAGCATTTATAGGTTACTAATAATATGGAGAACTATAAACAGCTTTCTACCTCCTTTGTGAGACATTTCAACCAAAGATCTCAAAGCATGATGACTCATAGAAAGACTTCAATACAATCCGTGAAACACCTACAAAAGGTACCTTTACCTTCTTTCTTGGCAGCTATCTGCAATGGAAACAGGATTAAATGTCATGACTTCATCAAAGCCCTGAGCTGCTGATTCAGACCCCTGACCTCAAACACAGTTAATGGGATTCAACTTTAATTGACTTTATGTCAGGATTTCAACCTTTCTGATCATTTTACCGTCGCAGTTGTTGATCACCTTGTTTCCATTTTACAACATAGCTGAAAGCCCGTCCAGAAAAACTGCAGCCAGAACACTGTTATCGAACACCACTTTAGTGGTGACTCAGAGAGAAAAATACCATCTTTGATAAAAACAGTTCCTAAATCAGTACCTGAGTTGGTGCACAATCACAAGCCAAATTCACTAATGAGATCTAGCAGCATCACAGCCCAAGTGTACAGCTGTCGTCAACTGCATTTCACTTTACCTTACCTATAGTTTACATAGTAATTATGAAAATAAACTGATTAAGAAAATGCTCTTTGAACACGAGATATGTTAAAGCTCTGTCTATATCCATGTACAAGTTCATCTGCCAGCTTGCCAGTGTTTTCTGTTCTTCATTATGTTAGCAAAAAGCCACAAATTCTCCAAGGACTGCATTCAAGGAGAAAATGCTTTTAATTTCACTTAATAAAGAAAATAGGTGCATCTGTATTCACTTGCATAACTAGAATCTATACAGCAAAGATGATGATGATAATAATAATAAGCATAAATTATAACATAACTTTTTCCCCCTTAAAATTGTATATTCAACTCACACAGGCCTAAGCCTGAACCCAGCTCCACTGCAGTCTAATAGACTCTACTGCTTCTTATGCCAACCTGATAGAAGTAGCAAGATTGGTTCCAAAGAAAAAAAATATATAGGTGAAAAGAAGAGACAGAAAGCAGGGCAGTTGGGCTGATCCAAAACTCAAAAGATATTGGTTAGCGATCCAAAAATTTAGGCTCATGTTTTCTATTTCTAATAGATGCTTTTGTATTTGCAGGCTACTAAACTGCCCAGGAAGTACCCAGAAGCATATCAAATTTGTAATACTTTGGATAAAATCAAGTTTTTCTGCAGAAAACCTCTGCATCATAAAGACGTCTTCATCCTCTAATGTAAGCTCCAATATAATTTTAACCAAACTAATCTTGTCCTTAGGACACCATTAGAACCCACTTCGTTTTACCGTGTCATACATCTTGTGTTTTACATACCTGACTCTCTTCAGTGAGTTCATAAAAGCAACAGCTCTAAGTTTATCTCTGGCTGATGTACATTCATAAATGTTCACATCTGCATGCAAAGGAGGGGCATCACTTGAGCTCCTCACGCCTTGTACATAGCTCTGCAAAGACCAGCTCCCACAGACATAGAAGCACTTGGTCCATGAGCTCCTCATCGGACTGCCTCCATTTGGTGATCTGGCACGATACGGGCAGTCTTACAATATGTGACAAAAAGTGAGAAAGCCATAAAATGTCTATGTTTTGTTTTTAGCACACAGTGCCTCTGGGTTTTAAATGTTCATAAAAAATATCAAAATATTTTTAGAAATGAAATCCAAGATACCTGTTTTGAATAAACTGCTGTGTTCTGAGGTAAATGGATTGTAAAAACAAATATAAGTATTAATAAAAATGTTCCAGCAGCTTAAATCTGTTGTAATTTAGTAAATTACAGTACACCCACCCAGTAGTTTTGTGCTATAAAGTTATTTTGGACTTTATACCAATGTATTTCTAGCAGCAAATCTCCACTGCAGACCATTTATTTGACCTCTTTCTAGCACAGATCATGTTATAATACTGAAATTCTTTATGCTCCTAAAAATAGCAGTGCACAGATTCTGAAATGATTAATGACAGTTAAGACTGTTGTAGAAAAATAAAATAGTGTATACATCCATCCATCTACTGAAACCTGCAAGATTATTTTTCCTGTTCTTGGGTGAGGATATTAAATTTCATAAGAACTCTGCCCTTCCAAGATTGTCAGAATGTCAATAGCTTTATACAACATTTGTTCTAACATTTAATATAATACATAACTGCCTAGAGGTACCAAAATACAGGCAGTGCTTTAAGAGTGGTTTTGTAAAGGTGTAAAGAGGAATGTCAGACATGAGTTTATTGTGAAAGTCTTGAACTCAGAAGATTCAGGACTGAGATTTCTGTCTTTTTCACAGTTCAATCTGCTTGAAAAAAATCCTAAGGATCTAGCACTGCTAGGGTGGATGCTTGAAATTTCTTTACTCTTTTTTTTCATATAAGTGCCAATGCATGGCACAGAATTAAAACACTGATCTCTAGAGTTGGTATCCAGAGATCTCTTATGCAGGTAACAAAGAACCACATATTGTCAGAAAATTGGGAAGATAAAAGCATATCATAGGACAATTGCTATGCATAGGACAATTGCTATGCTATACAATTGCATAGGACAATTGAGAGCATAGAGAAAGTACAGTGATATTACCAGAGAATTACCCAGAAATACTGTATACTAATTTATATATTTATATTTATATAATTTATATTATATTTATATATATATTTATATTATACAGAAATACTGTATACTAAAAGGAAGTACTTAAAGTTGACCTTATGCCTCCACCTGAATTTGCAGAAAGGCAGCGAAGGTGGGAACTCACTGACTACCAGATTCAACTAATTAGTGAAGAAAAACATAATGCACTACCCTGGAGTAGATGCCTAATTCTAAGGCGGACAAAGTGATGCGATACAAAGTGCGCTCCATGCATCTTAACACCACTTCTTCCTTTAACTCACTCTTCTGATTCAGGAAATGAACATTATCACTGCTCAGGCATATTCTGCTTCCTAACCATGTTAAAAAACAAAACTGGCCCGATGAGAAGTCAAGATGCCTAAAAGGAGAAATACATGTTCAGCTTGCTAAGACCGAGCCTACCTCAGCGACATGAGCTGGATGTCAGCTGTGATTTAAGTGACCACCTCTTCCAGTTTCTCTCAAAGAAAATGAGAATTGTGGCCCTCCATTTTCCAGACACAGACCACAGCCCTCCACTTCTTGTCTATAATGAAATGTGCTCTAAAGAGGCAGAGGACAGGGAAGGATGCATGCAGCTATCCCATGGCTTTACAGATCCATCAGCATAAACCCAAGACCAGCCTTTTTATTTAACAGCTATTTTGCTACCTTCTAATGGACAACTACACCTCAGAAGAGTGGAATAGTGGGGAGCATGGAAGCAATATGGCCCTAGACCAAACCATGCACATTTGGTGTATGGACCAGCAGATAGATGTATAAGAGATGCACAACAGGGAAAATCCTCACTCATTGCAAGACATAACCGAGTAGACAGAAAACGCCAATGACCGTCGTTATTTTTCCTCTGGTTCCCTTGTATTGTAGTCCACTGTTCAGAAATTCTGTGATTCTCTGAAATGTTATTGTTCATTGAGAACAGGATGGAATAACGCAATCTAAATGCATAGCGTTGAGATGTGAAACAACAGCAGTCCTTTCTGTATGGCTAGGAGGAAACAGTGTTAAGAACTTGATGCTGAAAAGTTAAACAGCAAAACAAAGCAGGGAAACAAGCCAGAATCATTGATGTGTGGTAGCACATGAAGTTCTCCTTCATTACAGATTTGCTTGCTGTTCACTGTGGTAATGTGCAGATGACATTACACTTGCCTAAGAGCTTTTTTGTAATGAAGGACTGATTTTACATAGTATTAAAATTATAATGTTGCTGCAGGGAATCTGAAAGACAACAAGCTGAAAGCTATTAATGGAAGAACAAGTTCTGAATTCATTCACTCTTCATATCCCACACAGCCATTTAGCATTCGAGGAGCAAATTTTACTGCTCAAATAATAGAATTTATACGGATCCTAGATTTTTTACTTCCATTTCAACACCAGCCATATCTGAAAGTCTCAGAATTTCTTTTGCAGGCCTTATGGTTTCAACTCAAATTAACTGAAAGTGAGCATACATTGAACATGTTTCTTTTAGTAGATCCTGGATTTTATAAGAAATAACTAGTTTTAAAGGAGAAGAAAATGAAGTCCTATATTAAACCTGGTGAAACTCTTGCAAATAACAAAGATAATACGCAATAATTAGTAATTATTTAAATATCAATGTAATGTAAAATCTGATTTATAACAATGAAACTGCATCAATAATTATTTAATCAAGCTAGGCAGGCTTTAGGTGCATTTACATGGCTTTTATTACAGAAATTTAAAACTGATTTAATTAAACTCTTGCAACTTTCCAAATATAGAAATAGCACATACAATTCTTCTTGGAAACACTGTTGCCTATAAGCACCTTTAATGCATATAAGCAGTGCCTCTGAGTGCTATTCATGGAAGTGTTTTCTGGAATGAGGCCCTACGGAATAAATGTAAAAGTAGTACTCTATTTTCTAGTATTAAATATAGCTGAGAAGCGTGCAGTTTCTGAATAGACATTTTATTCCTTCTGTGTCTGAAAGCCAGTGCTTTGTTGGTGGCACACTTTGAAATTTCTGGAATCCATTCATGTAATATTGGGAGTTGTTCTCATTTCCATGCCATGAAAAGTATAAAGTTTCCTACTGAAGGAAAACGAATATGCTCAGTGAAGAAATATATATCTTTGGGGGCCATCCTTGCAATTTACCTTTTTGTTTCAAGATGATAATTCTGAGTATTTTTTTCTATCTTCACAGTTGTTTAGAAGCATATTATTCTGTACTGAGGTGTTGGTTTTCTACCTTAAATCTTTGTATTTTTTAACCATATTCCATGCAGTTGCTTTTTGGAAGTTCTATGGAGATCACAAAATAAGAAATAATAAGAAGCTATGTTTTATATAAACTCATGATAACACCTGAGAACTTATATTTTCTTCCAGGATGGTGATAGCATACAAATACACTTTACACAATCTTTAGCTTTTTGTTTCATAGCCACTGAATTTAAAATGACTAAGTAACGTTAAAATGATGAATGCGAGATGTTAATCCTGTATTTGAATTGTATTAGAGAAAGCTATACTTTAATAAATAGCTTTAGCAATTTATAAATGTAAATATTCTTTTGTTTGTCTGTTTTCAAAGTGCAAGTGGAGACATACAGTTTAAGTTCTTGCCATATTTGTAATAATAAAAGTAAAAAGCAGGGAAAAATCAAATTTTTTCCAATAACCAAAATATATTGCTATCTAACTGGTCAACTAAAAAAAACAAACAAAACAAAAAAACACACCTTTCTCAGCAAATCTCATATACCAAGGTAATGAGAAGGGACTATGTCATAACAGGCTTTCTATGATTTTGTATAAAAAGGACGTAAATACTTCTAGCACACTTATACCACCGAATATTTCTGTTTAGGTTCTAGCAGTAACAGACTTGCTGCCAACTTGTGCATTGATTCTCATTGGAATACAACCTATGTTATAAAAAAACGTGCACTGTAAATTTAAGGAAGGCTTAGGAAGACAGGTTTGTTTGTTTGTTTTTAATCTGTACAGGCCACTGTTTTCCTGCATGCATGGTAGTTTGAGCTCTATGTACCTTGAAAACTCCCTAAGTGCTACTGTAACAAAATTACAAATAAAACTAATAAAACATGTGTTAAAGTGTACAGCTTGATATAATTCAATTCTTTTCAGACCCAGAAGCGTGTCGAGAAATCATTCTTGGAGAAAAACTAAATCTAATATTATCACTGAAGTAGATATTTTACTCAATATTCAAACTTTGTGATCATTGGGTTGTTCTGTAGTTCAGCAGAAGCCAATATGTTTTTCAGAGACTTCAGCCATAAGAACAGATTTGTAAAAAGTTTTGCACTCATCTAGAGCTCCAATTCTGATGATGAACTAACATATGTCTTACACATACCTTTTGTCCTTATGTAATCTACAGATTTCCACAAGCATGAATTACGCAGGTGGACTTACTGAAGTTCTGGTAACTCTCAGTATCATTATTTCTCATTAAAGTTATAAGGGGGAGTTATATTGGGCCAGTGACCAAATATAAAACTGGCGCGCAGCCTACCCTTATGACAGTAGCTAAATTCAAAAATAATTTGGCTGTAGTCAGTGGTATTACAGTGACTGGTGTTACATAGACTAAGAAGAAAATTGGGTCCTATGTGTCCAGAATCTATAATAAAGTGAAATTAATTATGTTAAATGGAAAAGGGAAAAAAAAAAAAAGAGAGAGGGGATTAAATATACTAATGGACTCTTGTAATTATAGAGAAACAAGCTCTGTAAACTGGAGAGTTCAAAGACAAGCCAATAAGGAATTCAAAAGTACTAAAGAACTGCAAAGCGGTGTTTTCACATAGCCTTTGTTGTGCCCAGCATGGGTAGCCCAACAGAGCTGCAGAATCTGAGGCAGGCAAGGAGTACAAACATGATCATTCCCTTATTTTCTATTAAATGTTTTTATTAAATTTCTAATTATTTTTTTTCTCATTCTTGAATTGCCATGCTTCACACTCCAGGTTCCCTCCTAGCTGTTCCAAATCAATAATCAGCATTAGAGTTTGAGCACAGACAAGAAGGAACAGATCAGATTTCACAGCTGCCCAGGGAGGTGAAAAATCTTCCCAGTAAGAAACTTCCAGTAACGCTGTCTCTCGAGTGAGCAGAAAAGTGAATTCATTTACAGAAGCACACAAGCAGAAACATCCTGCACTCTGCACAAGAGGCTGTGAAGTCCCAGCACTAACACAACAGAGTAAGAAAGTGCTAAAATTCAACCATAAACCTCTTTAGCCTCTGCCTTGAACCACCCACCTTTCCTCTGAAACCTAGCTAATCAGAAAGGCACTTGTGGCCTTTGTAAACCATTCCAAACAATTCTCTGCATGGTTTGCTGCTGGTTTTGATCCAAGTATCAAAATTATTATAAGGAAAAAATAAAAGCAAGTCTCTCATAAAAATAAAAAAAATAATAAATAATTAAAATTGGGGGATATGTCTCACTAAGTATGTATGATACATAATAGAGGAAATATCTTTAAGGATGTTTACCTTACATGAGAATGAAATCTACCACTCATACTAGGTAAGATGGAAGTGCGAGTGGAAAAAATATTTACATTAAGTACTTGAAGGCCTTTGTTTTATTTTAATGAGTCATTACATCTGACAATGTCACTATTTTGAACTGACAAATACACACTAAATGAATTAAACATAGCGCAACGGACACAACACTATCTCTAAATGGGAAAGCACCCTTATTAAAAAGTATTAACATGCAACATTTTATTTGAAAGAGGCTCTAGTTATTTCAAATGCTGTTCAATATTTTTATCCTTCATTTAACACTGCAAACACTGTAAAATCTGAATGACAAAGATGAATGAAGTGTTAAGATCTCATCCATTTCAAACAGAATAAAATGGATTTTAAAATCATCGGTTGAAGAAGTAGATGAGGCCTTCTTCAAACACCTAAAGAAGTCTCAAACTCACGCATCCCGATACTCAAGCAGGAGGACCTAAACCACCCGCTGTCTGCTGGAGGGACAGCACAGCAGGGCACGAGCAAGCCAGGAGGTGTCTGGAGTGCAGTGGTGGTTACTTCCTGACACAGGCAATGGAGGAGCAAACAAAGGCAGGTGCTCTGCTGGACCTCATACTGACAAACAAGGAGCAACTGGTCAGGGATATGAAGGCCGTGGGCAGCCTTGGCTGCAGTGACCAGGACATTGTGGACTTCAGAATCCTGAGAGGAGGGAACAAAACAAATAAGCAGAACTGCTATCCTGGACTTCAAGAGAAGAGACTTTGGACTGGTCAAGGTGTTGCCTGGAAGAGTCCCACAGGACGTGGTCCCAGAGAGGAGTCCAAGAGAGCTGGCTGATTTTTAAGGATCACTTCCCTCCAAGCTCAGGAACAGTCCAGCTGAGGAGCAAGAGGTCAAGTAAAGGCAGTAGAAGACCTACATCAATGAACGGGGAGCGCCTGACAAAACTCAAACATTAGAAGGAAGCATAACAGAGGTAGAAGCCAGAATGGGAAACCCTGGAGGAATACAGTGACACTATCCAAGGACACACAGATGGGGTGAAGAAAGTCAAAGCCCATCTGGAGTTGAATCGTGCAAGGTGCATGGAGGGCAACAAGGTCTTCTACAGAGATATGAGCCACAAAAGAAAGATTTGGGGAAATGTGGGCCACCTACTAAAGAGAACCGGCCTGATGACACAGGACATAGAAGAGGTCCAGGTACTCAATGCCTTTTTCACAACTCTGTCTTTACTGCTAAGATTTCTCCACAGGAATCCAAGGCCCCCAAGAGAACTGGGCAAGTCTGGAGCAATGCTGCCTGACTACCTGTATAAGAGGATCAGGTCAGGGAACATTTAAGCAAATTAGACATACAAAAGGTCTGATGGGATGCAACCAGCAGTGCTGAGGCAGCTGGACAGAGTTGAGGGAGGTGATTCTTCCCCTCTGCTCTGCAGTTGTGAGACATGTCTGTGTCCAGCTCTGGGGATAAATCTCTCAGTATAGGAGAGGTACGGCCATAGTGGAGCAAGTCCAGCAAAGGGACACAACAATAACGAAGGGACAGGAGCATCTTTCATATGAGAGGCTGAGATAGGTGGGAGTGTGAGAGAAGGGACAGCTCAGGGGAGTCTTACCAATGTGTACGAATACGTGACTGTGGGTGGGCTGTAAAGAAGACGGAGCCAGACTCTTCTCAGTAGTACTGGTGAAAGGACAAGAGGCAATAGGCACAAACCGATGTACAGGAAGTTCCATTTAAACATAAGAAAAGACTTTTTTCACTGTGAGGGTGGTCAAACACTGTTACAGGCTGCCCACTGAGGCTGTGGAGTCTCTGTCTCTGGAGATACCAAAAACCTGACTGAAGTTGGCCCAGACCAACCTGCTGTAGCTAAACCAACCTGCTTTGAACCGGGGGATGAGGCTATATGATCTCCAGAGGTCCTTTCTAAACTCAACGACTTTGCAATTCTGTGACTCTCAAATTCACTGTAGCATTTTATTGCAGTTGGAGCAGGCAACAGCCCTACCATTTCACTTCCTATGCTCAATCATGCCAGAATTTAGAAAAATGGCCAAATCATCAGCAGAATTTTGTGCAAAAGGACAAACTTAAGCTCAGAACGAATAAGCACATTTAATACCACACTGCTTTTGTTAAACCAAAGGAGGCACCACAGAGGCTAATTATTTTTGCCATTCTTACCCATAAGCATTACATTTTTCAGTGTTCACTGAGAAAATCTTTAATGAGAGCCATAAAGATTCTTTAATCAGCTTATATTGTGAAAAAGTATTAAGGTCTCCACTTTCACAACAGGCACATGAAATATATAGTTTTATGATATATTACTAGCACAGGAACTCACCTCCCCCTTTTCCCTGAACCACCTGCAATTTTTAATAGTCATGTATTGCCAGGGTACCAGAAACCCATAAAAGTTTAACCTGCCAATTAACAACTAGGTAAAGTTCCAGCCTTGTACACAATATTTTGATTGCTTCCAAGAGCTTTTCACAAAATACAGAAGATATTGCTACAAAATTGCTAGCCAGATTTTTGATCTATTTAAAAAAAAAAAAGAGTAGGAAGAGAAAAATATAAATGAATTATGTATTAAAAAAGAATCTTTTTTTTTTTTTTTTATACAGGACAGTAAACCCACCGAAACAAACTCTAGATAAAAAATACTTAGAAAGGCTTTTATTCTAACATTTCCTCTCAAATGCAACATAGAAAGCAAGGGAAGAGTTTAGGTATTTGATGTAAGTTAATCGAGATATTAGGTATGCTGCTAGAGTTTTCATGTTATTTCATGATACTTCATTAAAGAAATAATGAAATCAAATAACATCTTAGTTGTCAGTAGTTCTTTAAAAACTAATCAAGAACATATAAGCTTTCAACTATTTTTATGGAAATAAATTTAATTTAAATATATATATATATATATTAGTTAAAACTGGGATATATGTCCTTGCTCTGGTGCAAGCTTTAATAGACCTAGTTTGTGATAGGGGTGTCATTAGAGAGATGGAAAAATATTATGAGAGGCCCACAGAATAATACATTCAAACAATACTCAACTATTTAAAACGTATTTAACATTATAGCAGTTCTCCCAGCAAAGGCAGCCTAGGACACAGAGCGATAGTATAATCAGACTGTGTTCCAAGATGCATCAAAGTGTAAATTGTTTTGGTATTACCATTGGTAATCATGGGTCTGAAGTACTGACCAACACTCAGGTTAAGACTTGGACAAACAGGGAGCAATAAAAATACATCCACCTCTGAAAGCTAAGATTTAACTGTAAAGCAAGAAATTCTAATGTATTCTAATGTAAGTAAGTTATTTGGAAGATGTGCAAGGGTGAGAACACATGAGAATAAGGAAGATAAGAGCAAGAGAAGTGATAAATTGCTTAGGGCATAACTGGAAGGCCTTGAAGAAAAAATGGAGCTTTGCAGCAATGGGATGAAACTGGATGATGGGTGGAAAAGAATTTGGGTTTATGTGACATCTTTCTGCCACAGAGACGCATATACATAACCAAGTCCATGGAACTACAGGGTTACAACTGAACACATGGCTGCATTGACAGGGGACCTCCAAAGCACAGCGCAGTTCGACTGCTGCAGTTACCCGTTGCCTTTAGGTCAAAAATTATTTGAATCTGGGCTGTCAAAAACACCAATATTATGGAAAATGAGTGTACACAATTTACAGAAGCTAAATGAGTAGCCCTGGACAAGTCCTGGAAACACTCTGAATGCAGGTGCAGGTCCTTTCTAATGCTCCACTTGATGAAGAGAAGGGTGCACTGCACTCAGAGACAAGAATTTTTATTTTATATCAACATTATTGATTATAAAAATAAAAGAAACAAACAAACAAAAACACACACACACAAAAAAAAAAGAAGTAATATTTTTGTGATAAAACAAGAGCAATTCTTTCTATCAAGAAATCCAGTGACAGGAGAAGGGTAAGCATCTTTCAGAGAGTTTAACTGATTCTACTATACAGGAATCTCAACACGTCATACATCTCATATCCCTTTTTCTCATCTTTCTGTCTTTGCAACAAGTAATGAAGAGCTTTAAAACTTGAAGAGTGATAGGCAATGATGAACTACCTAGCAATTTTAAAGAATCATTATTAGCACTTTTCAAACTGCTGTGATTTTTGTCAGACCACGTCATAATTTAGGTTTACTGTGCAATATCTTTTAAAAGATCACTTGTCAGAAGACAGCCATCCATTACCACTGGACACCTTGTGGAAATAAAAATCAACAGAAATAATGCCCAGCAACTAATTTGGGTTCCCTTCCCTGATCGCAAACCAACTGAAGAAATAGCTGTGGAATCTATGACGTACTCAAAGTTTCTTCCAGTACATTAAAACAAAAAATCTAGATTCTGTTTCTTCAATAAATTTTCTTAGTAAATGCTTGGTGTCTCTTTTTGTGTGAATTACCATAAAATCAATATTTGTAGGAGTCAAAGTAGAAAGGATGCAGTTATCATACTGAAAAAAGAAACAAACCAAACAAAATGAAATCTCATAGGCCAAAGGTTTTTAGACATAGTCTATAAACCCTAACCGGAAATATTCAGACTTCATGTTATTTTTATCTACTCTCATTTTCATTATTATAAAAAAGGGGGTAAAAATAATTTACAAGTACAGACTAAAACAATATTTTATAACAGAAAAGCAAAGATGTGACATTCTGACAGTATCTAATTACCATTCATTTGGTTCCAGATTTAATATGAGGTACATATGCTATTACTAGTCATCAATCCCATTCACAATCCAATTTAAAATATATATATATACCAGTTTGTGTTTACATTTTGGAGAAATAGCATTTCATGAATAATCTCTTAGAGAAACTCCTAGCATCTCAGGAAAGGGTTATCAGAAGAACGGTGAAAAGGAACAAGAAATACCATTTGTTTCTGCTTGTCTAGATGTTCAATAACAGTTTTAATTCATAACTACTGTGATTGTTCAAGCCTTTTTAGATAACTTTTGCCAAGTTTTAAGGACTTGGCATACTTTATTATGTTTCATCTATAAGCACTGTAATTTTACATAAAAAAACTATTTTTATTATTATTATTACTGTTATTATCAGTATACAGTGCCAGTATATAACATATGCTTGATTCAAGTCCTCCCAAGTTTAATCTAAAAAATCCCAATGGTTCCTAAATAATAATTTGTCAAATACATTTTTTTCTGAATTATAACTTAAATAAGACCAACATCATATATGAAACACAACAGTGAACAAAAGAAACAAAGCTCACAACAATATCCTTATTTCATCAGGCAAGTATCATGAAGGTTAGATTGATTACTGGGCAAGGAAACTGTCTACATGAATTCTGCTTTGATTTGTGGAAGCTCCTGATGTCATTTTAATTGAGGCACAATGATGACAAGAAACACAGCTCTCATCACACCACTGCAAACTAAGAAAGCGAGACCAATCTATCCTTGGTATGGGGCACTCTGAGTGAACAATTTGCACAAAAGGTAGCACAGTCTACGTTTATGTGTTTCTTCTGTTTTGTAGAAGATGGGAATTCTCCTGTTTTGATATATGTATCTTAGATAATTTATTTCATTTCATGTTCATGAAGGAAAATGGATTATTCAGCTTAACCATAGCATTCTTCTCACTGCCAGCTGAAGAACTGCAGAAATTAGCTCTGCCACACACCAGTGACCTGCCTAGTCATTTTTCAGCTTCATAAACAAGTCAAAGGGAAAGGAAATCTATTTTTTATTAACCAGCTTCTAAAACTAAGCCATTTATACTTCACTCTGCTGAGACCCCTAGTCAAAGGAAAAGAAAGCCAACTGCAATAAGTTTACCAGTAGGTTGCTTTATTAAAATCTATAAGGTGAAATTTTTCAACACAATCAAATCATCATAAAATATGTTATGTATTTATGATAAATTAAACTGTTATTACACCCCTTTTCACTATAACACCACCCTTGGGAGCAAGGGATATTGTAGGTTCCAAATATGTGTTATTGTAAGGTGCTGTTCTACTTAAGGTTAAGTTGCATTTTCCATTATAAAGCCCCATTTCCAGGGGTTTATTACTCAGCCATAAAAATATGCTTGGGGCTGAAATATGGTATGTAAAGACTCAGCTCAGAAGCAATTTTTTTCAATGAATTTTTAAGAAAAAGAAAAAAAACCACTCAGTTTAGCCATTTTTGAAGTTCAGAAGTGCCAGAAATTCAAAGAAAACCCATACCTGCAAAGATTTGAATCTAGACCTGAAGTACTGAGCCCCAAAAGCCAAAAATCATCTCTTAATTGAGAACACAATTCAGCTGCTCTGCCTCTGCCTGACCAAGCCCAGTATCCCCCATAGCAAAGCAGAGCCAGTAATACCTGCGGCACTATGTACAAAGGATGCTTTGTCTGCCCTCTTCCACGAATATTTGAATTCTCTCTCAAATCTTCTTCCTTTCACATTCATCTTTTTCAAAAATGCAATAAAACTTAAACAATTTTCTCATTTGAATTTTGAAGAAGAAATGCAAGATGCTCCACTTAGGCAAGCATAAATAATTACTTTGTCAGGGCATTTTTTTAAGGTATTAGTAGTGCTGGCATTAAGACTTCAAAAACATTGCAATGAATTTGCCTTTATTTACTTTGCATTATTAACGTGACAGAGGAATGGATGTCCTGGGTCCCACTACAGGTTCATATAGCCCTGTATCCAGTCTTATGCAGCAACTCATGAGTAGATATCTAGGAAAGAGTAAGAACAGAACAAATGCACTATTTTTCCAAACTCCAACTGTTCTTCACTCAACAGCATCTTGAGCCAGATGTGCCCTCTGATGTATTTAAAACATTGCAAGGAAAAAAATTCATGGTGTCAGTGTACATGAAGATTCTGCGTATTTCTCTGGAGATCCTGAGTCTGGGAGTATTCTTTATTTTTAGTACATAAAACACTAATGATTTATAGCAATTCGATATGCAATATACAGTCAGATACACCTGCGCACCAGTGTGTGACCACACGTTTGCAGCAACTCAAATGAACTTAAACAGGTCTGATTAAAAAGGCAGGAAATACCAGAGTAATCTTGATGGCACAACTCTCATTTTAATGCCCTTGCACATGGGTGCTGTAACCACATCTTTAGCCATACCTTTGCATACTGTTTTTTTCCCACAGAACTTATGACACATTTGCTCACAGTAATTGCTGCTCTATTACATATTTAACTCCTTCCTCTTTGATCTCCATATAGTCTTTATTCATACCTTACTCTTCAGATTAAGATGTAAAGTTTCTCTTTACAAGCTCGTTACATTTCCTTACAGGTTGCTGTTTTGTGATTCGCACTGCAGCTACACACAAGATCTGGAGTTTTGCAGAGCTTGGTGAGACGTGTGGAAGATCACAGATTGAACAAAGCAAAAAGGAGCCACTCCTTGTGGTCACCAGTCTGCAACACCCATGATGTTACCTCTGCCCTGAAGTAGCAAGGAGCATTTATACAGCACTTACAGCTCCAAGCACAGCTGCTGCTCCCTTCAGCTGCAGCCGTGACTCTTCACCATTTCTCCAGGTAACACAGGCAGCTCGGGATGGGCGCCAGAAGACACTGCAGCCACCACAGTGGTTTCTGTAACGCTGCCTGGGCGCCTGCTGTGACAGCAGCAGGGACAGGGCCCGACTGACTTCTCTGCCTGCATCACTCACCAGCATCATTCTGAAACCCCCGCATGGGTGGGCTAGCCCAGGCACCACAGCTACTTGAACTAAGGAAGTAATGGCAGTCGAAGCAGATGAGGTTTGCCTAGGAGGATGAGCTGGCCACCTCTTGCCTGTTGCTTCCTCTGATATTTGCTGACAGCAAACGTGGCAGCACACAGCTCGTCTGGTTTCTGGTCCTGGCTGTGAAGCAGATTTCTGCCTGTTTTGCTCTACTTGCAGCTCCCCATTTCTGTGCTCTGAGCTGTCTTTGTTCCAGTTTTCTCAGACAGGGTTATCTCCTGTCCAAGTCTACTCATCTAGCCAGCCCCAAGTGTTCATCCTACAGCTTCTAATCGCAGTGTCATTGTCCCTGCCCAGGCAACCACAGGTACGCTTCCACCATGTGTGTCCCCTCCTTTAGACACCTTGCCCCTTCCAGCTGTCTCAGTTTCTCCTTGTTCACAGAGAGGCCTGTTGATCTTCCCTGCTCCAGGCTCTTTTCCCAAATGGTCCCAGTATGCTCCGAAACCACTCCATAAACACAAGTTTTTCTCTTTTTTTTCTACCTACAAACCTCCAGCATCAGTTCTGATCCCTGTCTCGATGTATTTTTCTTCTCCCTCCTGAGCCTTGTCCCTCAGGGGATGGAAAAGCCTTCAGCCAGCAAAGCAAAACGAAGGTGTAATGCACAGAGGTCACATACGGCTTTTATACACTGAGGTTTAAGATGCCTTTACTAAAGTAAACTTTTTAATATAGACAAATTGTAAAGGTACAGCTTATACCACTTAAAACTGTATTTACACTTGTCAGTGGATCTGCTACAGGTTTCAAATTAACCAAGTGTCACTGCAGACAAAACTCTCTCACCATTTTTAAGCGTACATGTTGCCCACAGTGACACACAGCCCATGTTGATTTAACCGGAGCTGCATTTCAGTGAGCAAGTCTTTCCCACCCTGCAACACACAAACACATACCTGTCACTCTGAGCCAAAATGCGATGGCAATGTAAGTTCTTAAAGATTACAAGGCCCCTTGTGAACGGTTAAGTGGAGATTATTTAAAAGACTTAAATACACAGAAACCTGACACAGTCTTTTTAATGGGCAGGCAGACTGTTGTTTATTTAGGTTTTGAAATCTAGTCTAAATTAGACCTTGAGAAAGAAAAAAGTAGCCTAAATTTCAATTAACAGATTGTCTTCCCCTATTCAAAGGATAATTTGAGCTTTAAAGAAACACATGCATAAAGTAAAACCCAAAGTATAAGCACTTCCTCATACTGTATGTATTGTTTTGCATCTTGTGGTTCATCACCGGTATTAGAAATTTACTTGTCTAATTCTGTTTTAAGTATATCAACATAAAGATATGATCTTACTATAGTATCAGACACCAACTCTTTCAGCACTGTCCAGCTTATCAACAATTAGAAAAACCCTCAAACAATGAGGCATAGGAAACAAGGAAGCCTCCACAAGGAAATAAATAGTGCAGCACAAGAAGTATGCCAGTTGCTAGCAATAAAAGAGAGAGTGACACCACTGAGTAATATCAGTACTGAATTTGGAAATGTTTTGGCTGCAATTATGCAAATCTGTGACTGGGACAGTCTCTTTAGATGTATTGGGATATATTTATGACAAAAATGTTGTGTGGAATGCCCATTTTCTTAAAAAATAAATGAATTGGTTTATAATAACAAACCAAGAAGATTTCAAGAAGATCTTTGTTTCAAATTTTTCATTCATAATGACATTAAAATTAACTTCTCACAGACTGAGGTACTGCACTGCATCGGCAAAAAATACCTAAATAATGCTAGTCAAGAAGAGAAACAACACCATATTATGGATAAGAATAAGGAGTATTTAAAACTGAATTAAGAACTAGACATACAGTAGTGATTTGATATTCAAATAGACTAAAGCCTAGTCAGAAGAAATTAAGTATTTTTTCCTCTTTAATGATTAGCATGAAAGAGCATCTGCACAACAACCTAAATAGCAGAAAGTAGCAGGAGAGAATCTGCACAGGCACAAAAAATTAATTCAGGTTTTTAACTAATACGAATGTCTGAGTTTGCTGTGTACCTCAGAGACAACAGAGGGCAAGATGTCTCTCTACCAAAGACCTGAGAAAGCAAACCAACTGAATTAATACTGTCCTCATAAATACGACTCCTTACAATATTTCTTTTATCTTTTAAAACATACATATTCCCAACACTGTATGCAGAGCGAAACCCAGGTCCCTACTTACAGGAAAAAATATATATTCATAAATATATAAAATCCATATATATGTATATAATTTCAAATTTGTTTCTATTCTAGTTGAACCAAACAACACATACTACTTTGATTTGTGTGTATCTATGTATCTCAGAAATGCAGGCCAAAAGTCCAGAATTTAAAACCGTAGTTTGGTTGTCACACAAATCTTGACATTTAAGGATTACAGGTTTTTAAGCTTTGTGGCACATTTCTGCTACCATTTGGGAAAACAGATTTTGTTTTTTTTAAATAAGTTTCATATACAGTGCATGTTCAACTTACTATTTTTCTTCACTTTTAGGTTACACTTCATTAAACACTTCACTACTTCAGTGCTCTAAGCTGTCTTACATCCATTTTAAAGCTCCATTGCTTTTGTGAAATTGTATTATTCTATCTGAAAAGGAAAGCAAAGAGCTATGGACGATACGGTACCTCAGCTAATTTAGTAGAAGTTTAACTGATGCCAGTGGAAACCAGAATTCTTCGACCCTACAGCTTGCAAGTGCACACCATTGTGTGGGGTTAAGCAACAAATCAAAAGGGAGTTAGATTTGGTTGGTGAATTAAGTCTGGAAAAAAGACGGTTAAATTAAAATATATTTATTTTGCTAGTCTTTCATTTATTTACTAATAATAAAAATATATATTGATAATAAAACATATACTGATAATAAAAACAAGGTCGTAATTATGATGCCATGCCATTTTTCACCACATCTTTCAAAAGGCTGCACTGTTAAATATGATTTTCACTGGTAAAAATGAAACCTGCAATTATCAGTATGCTCTGAAATGAGTAAGTACCCAGCAAGTAGAAGAAGCAAATTAAAAAAAAAAAGTCAACGTGCAGAATTACTTCAATAAAACTGTCCACCTCGTCATGCTGAAAATCTGCTTCTGTAAGAAGCAAGTGTAATTCTGCTCCCCAGCTCTGTCTTAAGGGGAAATAAGCTGGTACAGATGGGAGGCTCTCCTAAGGGGAGAGCAGGAAAAGAAAGTCTCCGGGACGCGTTTGGAGTGCCAGTAACACTGCTCTTTTGGACCAGCAGCTGCAAAGAACATGCAAGGTCCCACCCATGCTCAGGTCTAGCAGTTCCAGGCCGGTACCGACCAGGAGTCCCGTGACGTGGATGGGGAAGGCCGTGCCTTCCTAACCCAGGCAAGGACAGAGCCCAACTGTCTGCCTTACATCACTCATCCCATTTGTTGGGCCCCCCGCAGAAAGCCCTGCTCACGGGTAGAATTTGTTACTTGACGGATCGCTCTGTACAGTTCAACCAAAACCCTACATATTTTTAACGTGCTGCCTTGCCCCTTCTATTCAAAGCTTGCTGGAAATTCCCCAGCATGTTCTTGAGCGTGCGAGCTGCCCTGGGCAGCTGCCGTCATTACACGGCTGACAGCGGGGGCCTTTGGGGATCATTGAGACAGACTCAAGCCCCGTCTGCGAACGGCCAGCGGTGGTAGCCTGCCCTGCTTGTGTCCCGTGGCTTGGCACAGCAGTCCCCATACCATATCAGTTATTGTTCCATCACTCGGTGTTTGTCAAAAACACCAAAACAGCTGGCCACCCAACAACTCATATCGTCCACACAGTCAAAGACAGAATACTGAAAACAGAAACTGCATGGACAGTAAACAAAAATAAAAATACAAAATAATAATAATGATAATAAAAGTTGAATATACTATATTTTCATATTTACTCTAGAAGCTCTGTTTTTAAAGGAAAGGAGACTTTGCAAAACATGCATTGCAATGCTACAGAACTCAATGAATTCACAGCAGAAAGGCCTCAGACTGCATGAGGCTTATAGTTATTGCCATAACTTTTGATTAAATGTTTATGAGTCAGTTGAAATATTAGAGATGGGATCTTTTTGCACTACAGGGTGCACAGATACAGTATAAAATGCTCTAGAAATAATGGAGATTGTGTGTTTAAAACATGACTATTTATTGTTACATCAATTTATTATGGCAATGGTTAGGCGCCCAACTGAGATGGGAACACCATCAAGTGAGGCTCTAGCAAAACAGAGGGGGAATAAAAAAAACAGCAACTTAAGGCACTGTTGGGTGGA
Source organism: Anser cygnoides (assembly GCF_040182565.1). Lineage (NCBI taxonomy): Eukaryota > Metazoa > Chordata > Aves > Anseriformes > Anatidae > Anser > Anser cygnoides. The sequence continues at coordinate 32,470,795 of NC_089874.1, read as the reverse complement.
GACAAAACTGATGTGAAAGTCAAAGAAGGGGAAAATCAGCATATTAGCTCTGTGATATATATATTATAAAAAAAAAAAAAAGGAAAGAAAAAAAAGAAAAAGAAAAAAAGAACTGAAACACTGAGATGAGATGACTTGTCTAAAGTAATACTAAGTGTCTGTGGTGAGCAGAGTGGCACTTACAACGAGGGCCAGCCCAAGTCTGAAATTACTGTCAATGAAAGGAAACCTCGAACCTGAAGCAGACTAGATTATGCTCCTGTTTTAATTGGAATATTGCACTCAGTAACCTTCACTTTCCAATCCCCTTTAATCAAACATCATATTACAGTGTCACAGACAGCAAGATGCTGTTTCAGAAAAATGACTTTTACAGCTATTTAAAAACTTCCCTTGTGGTAAAGTTTGCTGATTGTCAGGGTAAATGAAGGGAAGTTCAAATTCCAAATGCAAGCTACTATGAAAGCACGAGTTGCAGTGACTTTAGGATTTTATTTTTTACAGTCTCCATTGCTGCTGACTGCACGCTTTTTGAATCTGAACATCTTACAAGCATGGGTTTGATCTGATGAACTCATGGCTGGTTCATCTAACTATCCTATAAAACCCAGTCTGCTGAAACCAGCTTCCAGAGGGATGTTCCTCTCTCCTGTAACTGTCAATTGTGCACATACCATATAGTGGTTGAATTAAATGCATGTTTTATAAGTTTGCTCTGTAATTATTTGCTTGTGCAGGAACAGCTTGCACACTCTGGAAAGTGTAGGTTGTTAGTTATGAGTCCATTTCTAGATATTTATATAAGTGAAATTACCAGGATTTCCAAACATCTGTAACATTTCTGTACGTTCCTCTGCGCTCTGAACAGAACCGGGCTTCTCTGGAAATCTTAGTGTATAGTTATGCATTTAAAGACCAATCTAATAAACATATATGGGGTTCTGCAAGCTACTGAAAACGTGCATATCCCCAGTTTGCATGTATGACTTCACAATGCATACATCACAATTTTAAAGCAGAAAAATGAAGTGTGTAAGAAATAATAGGAAAATAAATTTACATTTACAGAAATAATAGGAAAAATGAATGTTGTCTTGTGTAGCCATGCTAGCCCCACCCCATCAAACAGCACTACAGCTGAACAAAGAACCATTACTGAGCCCTTCACCCTTCAGCACAGCAAGGCACCAAGCTGCACCGCCAAGCAGCAGCGCTGCTCCTGAACCCAAAACTGGGCCACAACAGAAACCTGTTACGTGGCAGGGCTGGGAGGATGCACCACTGCTATGCCGTGCTGGATTTGAAGGCACAATCAGCAGGAAGCCTATTATGGCTTTCTGTTCACATCCAGAAATCAGTAGAGTTCATTCCCCCAGAGCTCCTCTACAAGGAGAGGCAGACCTCTGACGTACTCAGGTGCTGAGGTTAGTCACAGAGGTAGGGTGTTGACTGCCCTTCCGTTCCCTTGAGCGTTTCTACTGCTCTGAGCTCCCTGACTTTTCCTACATTGCTTTCCTACTGCTCTTTCTGCTACTGCTCAAGCAGTTTGGGCTTCAGTTCCTGGAAAGCTCGTATGCAATTATTATTTAATCAATCACCCAAAGTTTTCCCCAGCCTTACAGCTGGCAAAAAACAAGTGGCAATTTTTAATACTGTATAGTTCCAATAAGGCTAAAGAAAAAACAAGAAGAATCTTTGCAGCTGGCACAGTTTAAAGCATCTTATAAACATGGGAAGTATACAAGCTTCTCAAAGTAAAAACCTAACAATGGAAATGTACATAATGGGAAAAACTGGGAAACCTAACAGAGGTAGCAACCAGCTGACTCTAGAATTGCAGATATAAAAATTTGTGTGTCTAAGTAAGTATGCATGCAGAAATGTGTTACCATGCTTAGATTGCTTTAAAAAAAAAATCTACCTGATGGTAAATTGAAAATAAACAGTCCCTGGAGAAAATATGTAAATAAATAAATCCCTTATTAGCCAAATGTCAGCAACAGTGTCTGTGAAATCCTTGCAAGTGACCCAAATGCATTTCAAATCCCTCCCCCCCCCCCCCCCCTTTTTTTTAAGCAGTGGGGGAAAAAGGAAATCATTTAGCAAATAGTACCTGGATCCCATGAGCTCTTTCATACTATCATGTCTGTATTAAAAATAGTTTTGGAAATCCTTGAGTACATTTCCAGTATATCAGAAGTAAAGAACACTGTCAGATACTCTTATTAGTCAGTTGGAAAAGCCAAAGCAGCCCAGCAGGAGAGAGAAATGTTATACTGATATGATTATGAGTCATTGCAGTTTTGGTTGAATCAGGGCCATTTATTTGAAAATCTGCTGCCCCAAAATGTTTCCTAATTTGCAACCTCTCCCCCCCATTTTTTTTTTTTTAAACTGGATATCTTATATATAAATTTGTTTCCATCACTTTATGCTCAGGAATTTTCTGTTGGCCCTTGTCTAGTATGATGCCTATAACATCCAAAACAGAGGGCTCCAGGATGTCTGCCATAAGAAAATATACTGGCTTGCTTTATTTTTAAACATTAATACAGTTGGCAACCATGAGGACATGAATGACATGATTTACAAGTTTGTGGGCCAGACAAAGAAGGATCAAAAGATTATCTGCAAGCAAAGAGTCAACATTTCAAACTGAGGAAATAGGAACAGAAAAGGCTCATCTGTACGCGGACCAAATCTTTTCAACAGCCCAAGGTAGGGGAGAAGAGAGAGCGGGAACTCTTCTACGCCAGCTCCCTCTGCAGGGGTTGGGCTGCAATCCCGGCGAGCGTATTTCACCATCAGAGCTTATTTCATGTAATTTCTGTGTCTGGTTGGGAAACAAATGCACGACTGGGCAGATGACTTCTAATGGCTGGAAAAGAAATCTAAGAGAAATATCTTGATTTTTTTAATGTAGGTAAAAATACATGAACTCGAGTGTCTACAGATTGAGTGTCTGTGGCTGTTGCTCAGACCCTTGCCATCAAGAAGGCGTAGTACATTGAGATGTATCGGTACTCTGAAACAAAGGTCACTGGTCTAACTATGGCATGAGCAGTTTTTGATTGAATAAATAAAGCTACCTGCAGCAGTACCCCTGAAAAGCAGTTAGCCCCTCTTTACTTGGTGGCATGAACCTGGTGAGGTTCATGCATTTAGAAGCATTCCGTAGTTATTCCTCTGGGGCTTCTTCCAGACCCACCTTCAAACCATAGGAGACACTAGAAACACAGCACTAGAGAAGGAGCTGAAGAAGAGTTTTATATTATATGTTCTGAACATTGATGTTACTTGGTCTTTTTTCCTGGTTTCCAGGTCTTCATAAAAGACATCAGGCTCTTCTTTGCGGTGAAGATCCAACAAACTCACAGATATTGCCAGGAACAAGCAGATGGGGACAAAACCACATAACATATCTGCTGGTAAGCTACAGACCACAGTCTGGAGAACTCAAAAAGCATCAATTACTCTGACTTTGAAAGACTCTTTGAAAGACATTTCTGACTCCTTCCCGTACTGGCCCCGAGGGAAGAAACAATTCTGTCATTCTACTCTTAGCCCAGCACGGGAAGTGAGGGACTGCTTCACTTACACCATCCAGCAGGGAAAAGGAAAAGAGAAAAAGCACAACCTGAACCAGGATGGGAGCCGAGAAGGATACTGCAGCCAAATCAAACACTTCCCAAATTCTGGAACAGAGCACACGCCTAAATACAAATGAACCCTGCTGATTTTATGATTTGCACAATGAAGATTATCAAGGTATCAGTTCAAGGCTACATACCACTTATAAATACAGCATTCAAGCCTTTACAAAGCCCTGGCAATTCTAGATAAATGTATGTTATTAAATTACTTCTTCCCAAGGATTTGCAGCTGATCATCAGAGATTCTTGTTCGTGCTTCCCATTTTCTCCTTTTCTGTACCCAAATGAGTATTCTCTGACACAGGAACTGGAAAAATTGGTCTTTTCACTCAAGCATTTAAATAGTCAGTTCTCTAGGGAAAAATAATAAAGGAAAACAATATTAACCGGATGGACTGAACTCCAACCAACAGCTCCCCCTGTCAGCAAATTCAAAGATGATCAAGAAAAGCAAAAAGTGAAATTGTTTTGGATCCAAAGGCACTGTGATCTAAAAGATGAATTTTCCAGTGGTAGCAGAAAAAAAATAATACAAGTGCAGAGACATGAGCTTTGAGTTTATGATGACAAAAGGAATCTTATAACACATAAAACGTCTCAACAGAATGCATCTTCTCCACTTCCAGGTCATTGAAAAAATACCGTACTCAATTGTAATGCAATGATCACACCTACAAGATAAAGGGGTTTGTATTTTGCTTTATGAAATGAGAGGTAAATTTAAATACGGCTGCATCTGAAGGACAGTCATCATCATCTTCTGCAGTATGTAATGGCACACATCTGAAAGCAGAGTTTGACTAATTTTACTACTAGAATCACAAACTTGCAGAAACACTCAGGTTCATAGGGACATCTCTAGTCCAACCTCCTGCTCTGCAGGGTCAACTCCAAATTTTGATCACATTGTTTAGGGCTTGATCCCACTTGGCACTGAAAACATCCAAGGGTGGAGGCTCCGCAACCTCTCCAAGTTTGCTTAATTATCCTTGGAGATATTTACGTTCCTTATATCCAGTTGGAACTTCCCCTCTGTCAGTTTATGACAACTGTTTCTTGTTCTCTTGCTGAGCATCTCAGTAAAAAGCTTAGCTCCATCTTCATGGTAACCTCCTCTTAGATGCATCAGAAAGCTGCTATTCCCACTTTCATCCATACCTTCGTGAAAACCATTTAACCAACAGTAAGTCTCAGGAGCAACTTACAATGGTGCTTTTTTTTTTTTTTTTTTTTTTTTTGACTTATAACACTTACATTGTTTGCATTCAGCTACACACAGAGAATGAACTCATTTGTCATGAGGCTATGTGATTCATCACACAGACATCTCCAAACATCCGAGTTGGCTCGTGCATGTTACATACTACATAGACAAATCTACCTACCTCATGCACATGATCTAGACAGCATACCGATTGGGCACCTTGCATTTTGAAAGCTATTCACCTGAGATCTGTGCACTGATATTCAGTTCTGAAGCAGTTTTCAACATTTTGGAATAAGGAGCAGCTTCAAATAGCCATTTGCTTTCTTTCTTTTCTTTTTCTTTTTTTAAACAAACAAACAATAAACCAACAACACAAATGTTTAATCAAAATGTTTTCCTCTGCTTTCAACCGTTTCCTTTATCCACCCACATATGGCTATATCTCTCGACTCCAAAGGATGACATTAGTAATATAGTGTAACAGCAGCAGGCCTAGAGCATGATTTTCTCATTTTAAAATGTGAGATTCCCAAACTTACCAGTGAAACACACATACACATTTTTAACACTTTGGAAGATCCACTATGTTGATCCGAAAAGTTGTGATATGATTCAGAAATCTATTTTGGTTCATTTAGGATTACGTTTATGACACTCTCTAAGCTCTACCTTTGAACTAAGGTACTTATACCTTATATAAGCACAAAAAATAATACCTCTAATACTATTTAAAGCCCTCTAAAATGTTTATTGGTTTCCCTAATACTTGGTGAGTATATAAAATACTCAATTGTGAAATTGAATGATTTAAGGCTTTTAATAGCTCTCCAGAAGGAAAAAAAATAAAAACTTGTACAATTTGGCCGTTGCATTTCCTCTTGTAAAAAAACATACCTATCCTGTTTTCATGCAGATGTACCCTGTGCTCTGAAACAACTCTTGTATACACTGTGTGTAGATTCTGGATTCACATTTACGGCTGCATATTCTCACACATGCCATTTTTACACAGCCTGTACTAACACATAATCAGAATCCTAAAGAAACCAATTTACAGGTTCCATGTATGTGCAGGGCACCACCACCTTCACAAGTACATCTCTTCACAGGAACAGCACAAACACAAAGTTCAACTCTGTGCTCTCAGAGAGAATGAACAGCCAAACAGATCCCATTTTTACTGTTTATTTTTCTTTCTTGAAGAACAACATATTGCAGCATGCTCATGAAGCTGCATGTTAGAAACTTTCCCTAAGTGTAACTTACATTTCTTATTCAACCCGCACAATACTTTTGATTGCTGTGTGGCCAAAACCACACGATCTGAAAATCTCCAATTTTAAGTGTAGTTAAAAAGAACCTTTTCCTCATTGACATAAGTGAATCGCTGATAAATGTCCCAGCTCAGCTCTTCCAGGCACAAAAGACACTCTACCACAACCTATTGCACTTTGACTTATGTGCCTAAAGTGTCCAAATGCAGTACTTCAAACCGACAGCTCTGACTACTGTGATAATCTGATATTCATGAATTGATAATCATCAATTCATGAATGTTATCAACCATATTAGGAAAGTATTATATACACCTGCAAATATTTATTTGGCCACGTATCTGCAGATAGATGCAACCTACTGTTTCTTTTAGCAAACTCCATTTGGGGGAAAAAACATCAACAAAATTTTCCTATTCTGATTAGACACCCCTTTATTCTCCTTGCTCCTAAAATCTTTAAACAAGAAGAAAAGTTCTCCATTATTTTTGTTATGTTTTATTTTTCCTTTATGAAACCCATGCAGAATTAAACAGAAGTAACATTTTTGCATACACACATATTACTGCATGTGTGCTATTATTTACACAAGAAAGGCACGTGCTTATTCAGGCATCTCAGGAATGCTGTACGAAATCCTGTGCACGGTCTCAAGCACCCAGTCTACAAGAGAGGAAACCTGTGTTTGCTTTCATAATAGTAAATCAACTTGTGAGGGACACGCCAAAATTCCTTCTTACTGGTCACCTGCTAGCTACTTCTATACATTAAGCATACAGAATATATATTGTTTTTAAGAGTACCATTATATTTTTAACCCTTCCAAACACTAAATATGAACCAGCCGCAGCACAAACACTCAAACCCCTACAGACAGCAGCAATGCTGCCGGCCCAGGTAACAAAATGGTGGCAGATTCATTCTGCAGCCTGGTCATTCAAGGCCCTTGCTACAAAACCGTGAGCATCCAGGAGCTCAGTGCTAGCCACCACGACCTCAGAGCTCCCCAGAGAAGAGTCCGGGTGGTGCTGGGACTCCAGCCTGAAGCTTCCCAGGGTCAGCACCCACTGGGAACGGGGCGTTAGGGCAGCGCGGATTGCACGCGTAATGGCCGACAGCCCACTGACAGGCGATGAGCTCCTTTTGCGCCCTTTTCCCTCCGTCTTCCTGTGCTTCCTCCTCCCTGATCCACCTTCATCCCTCCCCAGGGATCATCCCTAGGGATTAGTCTGCTTTGGCAAGGGGGTGGCTTTTTAATTAGCAGGATTACAAATAGCAAAGACTGGTGGATATTCAACATAAACACACTCCCAAACACACAGGAACCCCGTACCCCAGCGAGACACCAGCAGGGGCGTAGCAAAGCCGTGTCAAAGACACATTAGAAACAATGGCAAGTTTATTAATAATTTAGATTTTGACACAACTGTTTTCATACACGAGAGCTATTTTAATAAGCAAGCATCATGGACTTAACACTTTTGTCATATGCTCCTCATGACAGAGGCTTGGCACTTGTCACCAGCTTATTTACTACGATTATGTCACAAGCAGACTAAAATAGAAGGCAAAAAAAATAATAAATCTAAAATGCATTCAAAAGACAGGCCGTTATTTTAATGAAATTAGGACTTCGGATTAAATACTTAATTGCCTAGGGGAAAATCTAGTCTAATAAGCACTGAACTCAGTGGCATGTTGAGGATCTAATTTGGTATGCAACAGCAGCTGAGAGCAGGCTTTTAGTGATAAGAGCTGCAACACCGAGACAGAACAGAGAACTCCGCAGCATCAAGTCTGCCAAAACCTTTCATTTTGTTAACTGAAAGGTTTGGGTTTTATATCAGATTTTAACTATTCAGCACGATTTTCATTCTAAGGATAAGAAAGGATCCCATACAAAAAAAGTGTCATAAATTCCAGGATGTTTTTCTTTTTTTTTTTTTTTTTTAAGAAAAATAAATTCCCTCCCAAAACGTACCCCAGCAGATCTCAGCAGAAAACAGTAACAGTAACCAAGGGTATAAATATGTGAACAGTTTAAAAGTTTGCTTGCAAGCTCCATAGTCTTAAAACAGAAACAATATATTTCTTAACTTCCTCACCATAGGTAAGTAGAATTGCAAGGAACAACTGAGGAATGTTAATGATCAATAAAAGAGATTTACTTGAACAGTTCAAAGTTTGGGAGGGGTACTGAGTACATACATCCCCTTCAGAACTAATTTTACGTAAGTGACTTAGATTATTGAAATGTCACTTATAGAACACCAGTTCTCTCTCACATCTCACTTGTGAGAGGACTAGTGTGACACAAAGCTGACATTTCAAATACTGCGGCAACAGTTTATTTCCTAAGCAATCATATAAGGCACTGATCTACTCAAAGAAGTAACAAACAAATAAGTCTCACAACACAAGGCAAAGAAATGCAAATTTTGGTGCCAAATTCAGTCGTCATGAAATTTCTCAACAAATACTGGAAACTTAACATCATATAAATCATCCGTTCCTGTCCTTCTCTATTCCTAAAGCTGAAGTCATCTATCAGCTATTGTATACTCTGAAACTCCCAGGCTGGTACACCATTATCCTTCCGAAGTAAGTCTAGATATTGGCAATGCTGCTATTGGTTATTATATTAACTAATCCCATTTACAGACAACCATTCTGGTTCCTTCTTCCTTAATCCTGTTCCTTTGAGAAAGAGGCAGGCAATTAGTTGTGTCTTTCACTACCATTCAAGCAGTTTAGCTATACAGAAAGGGGAAGTTGATCTAACACAGTTGGTTCCACTCCACACCTTGAATAAATACAAGTTATAATAAATATAATACATTTCAAGATTGGAAAAGAATGTGAACATTTCAAAGCCTACAGGTCTCTTATTCAATTGTTTTGGTTTACACTTACTTGTAACAAGGATTTCCAAGACCTTGACATTACTTTTAGAGTAAGCACAGTACCCACACACACTCTGCTCAGTTTAATACTGGATCCTAAATAAAACCAATTCCGAGTTCAAATACAGTCTCAAAATTGTACTGAGATTAATGGGATCGCAAGAATTTTATCTGAATGTAAAATGTCACCATCTAGATTTTACTTGAATTTAAACCGGAATTATTGTTTTTACTACAGAACTGCATTTCACCATGTCTAGCTGCATTATTGAGTACTACCTGCATTTCCAAATTCACATTAGTATTGGTGTCAGCCACAGAGAAATCCTTAATCCACTGGAAAAATAACATGTGCTATTTCTGTAATTTAAAAAAAAAAAAAGTGGTGGTGGGGAGTAGAGGATTGCTAATTGAATGACACAACATATTTTAGGCATCAGTAAGAACTGTGCATAGATATAGTTTCAGTTTAGGGTACAAGTAATCCTACCAATTCATCCACAACTATTCATATTAACATTTAGGGCATGCCTCGATGAATTGTTGAATATTGAACAACAGACATCTGAAGCAGCATTCTCACTTCTAAGAAAGCAAAATAGTCAGATGTGTTTAATAAGCCTGTTCTATTTGTTTCTGCACATGAATTCAGGGAAAACAAACCTTCAGAACTGCAGTAGCTTCCTGAATGGATTCAGTTCCTTACAAATGTATTTAGCTTGTTTATTTATTCCCTCTAACAAATTTTGCAGGCATCTTAATACTATACATATATATATATACACACACATACATATAGACAGAGAACTATGGCTAACACTGATTAAAAAAATACAGACAATTCAAAAATATGAAGTATCACATAAGAATAGGCAAAACTGGCTACAGAAAGAGATTTGGAATATTTTACATAAGTTGAAGAAAGCCAACAGAGACCACCTCTTACTGAAGGGTAAGGAAAAGATTGTAGCTAAAATTAAAGATAGCCATTGGAAAGAGACAAGCCAAGAGGCTGAAGTGAAATCATCTCATTCCACAGCTGCTTGTGCCTCAGAAGCTTTCTGCAACTCCTTGTGTAATCCTTTTTGTGCCTCAAGCTCCTGAAGGTCCCTGAGCCTTAATATTGCACTCTGTGCTTCCTCACATGTGTATGGTCCACAAGTGTTTGCACAGCAACACAATACTAGCATTAGCCCAATATAAAAACACCCAAGTAGAAAAGTGTTTAAGTCTGGAGCTGTATTAAGTTAAAATGTAATACAAGTAAACGTCTCAGTGAATAAAAGGTCTCTGTAATAACTGTTAATCATCACGCATTAAATTTACATTTATCATAATAATATTCATTACAATGAATAAGCTGATTTGTTAATAATGCGGATGTCACATGCACTTCAACAGGTTTCCTTTATTCACTAATAACACGGCCGTTATTTTAAAGTTCTTCCAAAAACATTAATGCACAACGTTAATCTGAAATCCATACCTCGGTTATTTTCACGAAGCAACTGGCAAGGTTTGTTTAGGAAATTTCATGCCAAGCTTCAGAAGTGTGCACTCTAACCTTCTTCAACACATAACTCAAGACAAACACTTTCTTCATGACAGACGCTTCAAGAGATCAAGGAATGGAACAAAGGCAGGGAGTGACATGAAGCACAAGTTCTGGACCATTAAGATGAATGGACAGATTAGCTGGAAAATTCATAATGACACGTTGGGCTAGCTGAAGGGGCTCTGTTTATGTAATTACAGCTTTGGTGCTTAAATGACAGGAAGCTCTGAACAAGCACTTTGCATTAGCACCCCTGCAGGAGTGCTTCGGCAGGGTTTCTGCGTGCCCGTCCATCAGTGCCCACCAGTGCGATTCACCTGACATCTCATTAAGGGCTTGAAAGTGTCACCTACCAGAGGACAAATGGCTCATCAGGCACACCGATCTGGGCCAAATGAAATCTTTATGCAAAACATTCCAAGCAACATCCAGGTATATCGCCAGCAAGGGCTAAATAAAAGTCAAACAAAGCAACTCCAAGGGAATGCGCTCTAACGCAGCGCAGGCAGCCGCTCGGTCCACGTGTATGATTTACGACAGATTGCAAGACAAAATGTTCTGCCTGCTTTAAAGGAGTGCTCTATCCCGTGTATCTGAGACATAAAAACAGAGTGCAAGTTCTTTGCTCTGGAAAGAAGAATCAAAGCTACTTTTCATGCAAGGAAGCCCCCTGCACTGAAGCCTACCTTCTCGATTAATGTTCACAGCAACATTAAAGAACACAGTGCCAGGAATTAAAACCTGCCCGAGATTTCTCATTTAGTAATGTCACGTCACGTTCTAACTGGCATGACACACACTGACTCACTAAGTTACTACAAGAAGAAAATTACCTATGTGAGTTTGGCAAAACTAGCTCCCTCAGAACACCGGGATCAAGGAAAAGAAAAATCTCTTGAATTTGTGCACAGATGCGCTGCATTGCTCATTAGGAAACCCACTGAAGATTGCTCAGAAAAGCTAAAATATATTTCTAAGGTTAAGAATATCCTAGTCCAAGATTTGCTGAGTACAGACTGCTGCAGGACTGCTGTGTAAGATGGAGCTACTCAGAGATTTTCCATGTTCTTCACCTTCTAAAATCGTGAATAATATACTGACAGAGATCATACAGTGAAACAGAACACCTGTCCACACCCTACTGATTACCTCTGTTTCTGTTTCACAGTCACAATTTCCGTACAGCAAAACCAGCATTAGCTCATGATGAAAGGTAATATGTGCACAATATGTGCAGAAAATGATAGGAATGTTGGAGAAAATGCCTTAGAGCAACATTTATCGACTCTCATATTCCTGCAGTAACATCTGATGATCAGTTTGCCCCTGCTAGTCTTAAATTCCATGAAGCTACAAAAAATGAGGAACTGAACAAAAATATCCCAAATACTAGCATTAATCGAAGCTGCAGTAATTATAAAGCACATTCTCAACTTGGTAGCTGCAGTTCCTGTAGATGATGCCTTTGTAAGGGACATTACATCATGGAGAGACTGTGAGCACAGCCACTCACACCCACATCGATACACCAGCTACTTATGAGTTAAGAGACTATATAGTACTTCAGGATGTATTTGCACGAGTAATTTTCCTGCACAACACACTGAACCCAATACTCTGTCATATCGCAGATCAGATCTAAATAAGAATACAGATAGCTGATTTTTTCTCAAGCTCTAAAGCCCTACAAAAGTTTTTCAGAACTCCCATACAGCTTAAGAAGCCCCGAAACTCACCCAGCACTTTGCTTCAGCTCTGAGGATGCTGTAGGTGCCCAAAGGTGTCTCTCCACAAAAAACACATTTCCCCTGGCCCAAGCTGTGCAGTGCTTCCATTGAACCTGATCCCTGACTGGCCCCAAAGCTAGGCAGAACAGCACCCAAATCACCCTAACAGTTAGACATGCTCTGTACATAACCAGCAGACAACAAAATTAAGCTCCACTCAAAAACACAGTCATAATGGCTTTCTTTTAAAAGTACAGCTGTCACAGAAATACAGTTTTGCTTCCTGATTCCAGCCAACTTTCACATGAAAGTCCAGTTCAAGCAGAAGTGGGAGACCCACATTCAGTTCGCTCCTCCTGGCTTTAGCTGAGCGGTGAGGGAAGATCTAGGTTCTGATGTCTACCCACATAATTATTTTCAGTTTTACTACTTCACATGAAGTTCAAAACCAGACAGAGTTGCAGCCCTGCTGCAGTTTTATTTTTTTTTTTTTTAATAAATTACAACACACATTTAAACTCTTCAGTTCAGTTGTATCATACCTCTTTTGAGCATGTGTTAGGATTCCGGGCACCGAAACTTTGGTTGCTATAAAATCTTAACACTCAAAGAAGCTGATAAATATAGCTTGCAATGTGATTATACTGAAACAGTTTGTTCCAGTCAAATGGGACTCTTGACTTGACATTCCAATTAAAAAAAGAATGTGACAGAAGAAACATTTCAGTGCCACACTTTGGTATTAAGCCAAGGATGAGCAGAATTTTCTCTTTTTAAGACGAAGTAATTAGAAGAACCAACATTTTATCTACGGCTGTTCCTTGTGTTTTCTATAATTTCCCTTTATTTCTAGATTAAATTAGACAAAAGCTTCCCAAATAGATGAAAATAAACTCTTTGTCATTTCAATGACTACACAGCTCCAGCATCAAGTTCACAGTATTTTCTGTTGGTGTTTTTAAAAAGAAGAAAAAAATATCTGGAAATAGAAAAAAGACCAGCACTTCTCACAAAACAACAATAATGCTTGAAGAGAGATTGATAAAGCTCAGGTTAATGCACAGCAATACCGAGTTACTTCTCATAACAAACTTTTCCATAACCCTCACAATTTTTTCCTGACAGGAACGATCATTCCTCTTTGTTGGTCAGGGTCTTGAGAAACAGGCATTTGGCCTGGTGCACGCTGCTCGCAAAGCCGGGCAGTCCAGATCATCTGGACAGCTTAACAAAACAGGCTGCTTTCTCACCATCAAAGTGCATCAGACTGAAGGAGCTATGGATCCTCTGGGACTTGCCTGGAGCGCCGGTTGCACTCCCCGGGTCGGATCCCGTAAAGGCAAAACACATTCCAGCGAGCAGGAGTCCGCCAGTGCTGAGCTAGCATTTGCACTTGGAGCAAAGCAGCCGGGGAAGGGAATTGGTCTTTCAGGAAAAAGAGAAGTTGGCTAGGAGCTCTCCTGGTGAAGGACTGGCACGCACACACACACAACTTCTCTCTCTGCATAGCAGAGGAAATGGCACATTAAAATCCCTATGTGAAACACAGGTAATTAAAAGTCCTGGAGGCAGTATATCTTCTAGTATCTTGAGCAAATTCTAGTGCCCTAATAACAAACAAAACCCAGCCATAAAGCAAAAAGAACTTAACTTATTATGAACATGGAGCTCTCTGACCTCGCCTCGGTCGCTGCCAGGCAGGCTAGGCCAGAAACAACACGCGGTTTCCTCTTCCCGGTTCGAAGGAATCTGAATTAAGAGCTTGCAAAAGGTACAGGAGGAAGGGTCTCCTGCTTGCACGTCTTGAACTTAGGAATGCAGGTTAAATTTGCTGCCGTTACACACAAAATAAAGGAGATATGAGGCTTCGATTCAACACCCGAGGACTCTGGCTAACCACTCAGCAGTGCCAGGCCCTCCAGGACAGGCTGCCAGTGCCCAGGCCTCCTGCGCGGCAGGCAGAGGACGAAGACGGCTTGTGAAACTTCCCATTAGCTGACGAACAATCTGCTCTCCACCGCTTGGGCACTCTGAGTGATGCCATCAATTCAGTTCCCTATGCATTTATTTGTTTTAAATTAGGGGCTCTTTAGTGTATAGCACTGCAACAAGAGCTTACTGAAAAGAAAGCAGTAACAGGACTAATTCCCCTTAATTTGTCACCTGCTCCATTTGAAAGTGAATGTAAGAGACAGCCATCCACTTTGCTATCATTTTGTACTAATGCAAATGCATGCAGATGGTTCAGGTTAATGAAGAACTGGCTTTTAAAGATGCTACAAATATTTGTCTGAAAGCATATGATGACGAACATGTAATTCCACCACCCTCCCCTCCAAACCATTACTCCTATTCAAGAAGATGCGAACGGATACAAACTGTTCAACAAATTATTCTCATCGCATCTGGCTCACCCCACGAGCAAGTGTGCCCACAGGAATGCCTACGTTCAGTTCTGCTCCCAAGAGGCAGCGCCCATTAGCTGCTGAATTCAGCTACCAAAAATCTTCACATCCATACCACTTAATACCACTGCACTACATTGGATAGCTCGTTTGTCTAATCTTTCACTGTTGCTCCCATAAAGACCGAATTGTGAGACTGCTACTAAGGAGAAGACGTGGCTTAACCATCTGCAGTAGCTACCGATGACCTCTTTACCTCTTCTGTGTTACAGTACCACCAAATGGCTGAAAAATCAATCAGAAGAGTGCCAGCAGGTAGACAATGCCATCAAACACCTGTTTATACCATACTGTGGAAAACAGCTCCATGTAAATTATCCTTCGGACGTGTTCAAAATTTACTTTTTAGAGAAACTTTTTTCTACGTGTCTGGATGGGGCCCTCAAAAATGCCTTAAAAATCTAATAAGGAGCCAGGAATTCTTGTGGTTTCATTTCAATTCTGCTACTGACTAGTTGTGTGGTCTTGGAAAAGGCACTTATCCTTTCCCTGGGTTTTATTTCTCACATATGGTGATATTAATATGCAGTAGAAACTAAGAGCGTATCGTATGTGAAGCTGAGAAAACAAGTTAACATACACAGGGAAAAAAAAAACTGCAATATATTCATCAACATAAATTCCATTTTAGCACTATCTGAGTTTACTGTTTGTTGGCAGATGAAAACATTACTGTGAATAACCCAGGGCACGGGAGTGAAACCCAACAGCTACCGTGTCCTGCTCACCGGCACACGCGCTCCGAGCCACCTGTGGCTTGATGTGCACCTTCTTGCTTTTGCCACCCGGGCAAGGTGCCCGCCAGCAGCAGTCACCATGGAGGAGGCGATGCGTTGCGAGATGATTTATGCTGCAGTGCTCTCAGCCCATGGTGCCTTTTGCACACTCCATTCATAGCTGCAGCTCCCACCGCCCAGCCCTTCCTCGAGGAGGTAGCAGCACCACGAAGAAGGAAGAGCAGGCTGTGTTTCGCTACCCTTGCTGTGTTTCACTACCCTTACGGTCAGCAAACTGCATTACCCCAGGGACCAGCAAAGACTTTCTGACTTTGCAGGCCAGAACACAAGGCTGCGACATTCCCGTGGAAAGCATGTGCGCATCTCTAATTTCTCATCTTTGCATTTTACTGTAGATAGTACTAATTTAAAATATCAGTTGAACACACGTTGATTTTTTATCTCAGTAAAACTTAGTACAGCGTGCTGATATCACGTCTAAGTTTCCCACTCTTGATTCTGAAAAAAATAAATAAATAAATAAATAATTTTGTGGAGAGCTAGAACAGTAAGTGACCTAAAGACTGAGAGAGAAGCAGCAGCATCTACATGCAGCATACTATTAATTTCTGAGACTGAGCCTAAGTGACATACTACAGGTCTGAGGCTCGGCAGAACAGCTTCTCATCCTTACTGAATCCTACCAGATGCTGCTGAGGAAAGGGCTCTGGAATCCTCCCTGAAAGACAGTTCCTTTCCAAACAAAAAGACACTTGCAGACCTTTTCCTGGGGAAAATGATGGTTTTGCCATAGTGCAATACTGGACTTCAGAAAAGCTCCCACTCTGTCCAGGGATGAAAATGCTGCATTTGAGACTCAGCCTCAAGCTGCCACGCAGCTGCACGGCTGGACATCCAGGTGTGAGCAGGGCTGTGGCTGCCTCACAGAAAGATTTGCTACTGAATGCTCCAGGAGGTGTCAGTTCTCTTCTGGAACACATAAACCTTTCTAACCGAAGCTTTGTTTTAAGCTGGTGAAATTAATTTCACAGTAAAAAGTTTCTTTCCTGGACCCACTGAGAGCAGCTTCTGAAGCCCTGGAGGAACGTCTCCTCTTAGATCTTTCAAAGGAGAGAGCGGACAGAAAGTTGTGAAAACCACGCTGGGAATCACCACAGCATTTAGATACATACTGAGTAATAAGAAAATTATTTTCTAGGTACTCCACTACAGCAAAATTCATGCTCAGGGCTTGATTTAAAGCACGCCTGTTTCCCTGTGAGGATTCTCTTTAACCTGCAAAGGTCAGGGACAGTCTCTAAGCTCATTAGGCTACACTGGAATATGAGCCTGAGGGAAAAAGCTTTCCTTTCTTCTCATTGTAAATTCTTTCACGCATAGATAACTAGCTATTTTTATAGAAATTGTGAAAAACAATCATATCTGAGATGTCATAATTTACCTTAAGGTCCATGAAGCTTAGAACAGCAGTGTAACAAATTTTTAAGGTAGCAAGGAGGACAAATCATATTTCACACCAGCAATTCTAAAGAGATCAATTTTATTCTGCCTAAAATATCCCTGTTGTTCCCAGGAAAGCCAGCTGTGCAAAAAGACTCATTTTATTATAATTTCCAAAAGAAGAATAGCATTCTCACCTCATTTTAGAGAATATGTAAAATGACAGGGTTTCATTATTTCCTACAGGATTTTGCAGCCATTAGAAACCTCTCCATTAAAGCATAAATAGGAAAGAAAATGTTTTCTGATGCTGTTAGGAAAGTCTGTCACCAAAGATGTATATTATGCTGAAGAGAGTTCATAGCATGTATAATGAACAGTTCTCAGGGGAAAATATGCTATTTAGCACTACATTTTCACATGAAATTCATATTCATTATCTCTGTGTTGTGAAAAAGCCTTCAAAGAACATTTTATCATTAGCTAATATTTTAATGATGATAAAGTTGCAGTTATAATATAAAGGAAATATGTCCGTGCATCTAAAGACTTTGACTTAAATGCTTTGAATTTGGAGTATTTGCATTTGGCCTGTTTCTTCTGCAGCTAAAATATCTGTTTGGGACAGACACATCAACCTAGCACCTGCTGCTCAAAGCAATTCCCTAGACTCTCAAAGGCGTTCCCAGTCACCGCTGCAGAGACAGCATGGCACAAGAGATAATACATTTATTTCACCTGAGAGGAACAGACTGTAACATTTTGGTCCTGTTTATAAAAGTACTCTGCAAATATTAGCATCTTTCCTAAACACACCTACGTGTTTATATCTGTAAGTAGATATAAATATCACGGTGCACCTGATGCAGACAGTGTGTGACTTATTCTGAGGTCTTAGAGCATGAAAAACGGTAGGAAAAGTGAAGCTGCACCTCTGGCAGTCCTCTCATGAAAAAGCAGATGGTTGTGGCCAGTGCAAACAGTAAAAGAGGTTCCAAAGGATGCTTCATTTACTTACAAAATTAGTGACCTGCACGTGTGCCATGAACTGCATGCACTGCCTTGAGATTCCATGTCACTAAAAACTATGAATAATAAAAAATCAAAAACATTTTTGTAAAATAACGTATGTCTGGGTGCCTCTGTTTTCAAAATGTCATTATGCACTGTGACTTACTGTCTGTTACATCATTCAGTGGAATAGAAAAACAATTCAAAAGATTTGGTTCTTCTTTTTAACCAGACAGATGAGCTTTTTGTGTACAGAAGGATGAGAACTCGAAACAGTGGTTTAATTTATAAGGGATATCTGTGATCAGTGTGCCTAGACTGTCATCTGAACAGTATTTCTGACATTTTATTTATGTCTTGCTTCAGGAAAAGAGCTGTAACATACAGCAGAAGCTATACAGTCACCTTACTGCACCAGGGATGTATCGTGACCAGAGGGTTAAAGCGTGATGCCACCACGCAGGCTGTAACACACAATCAAAATTAATAAAACCAAGCCTAGTCTATGCCAAGGCCACTGCATTTTGAGCAAGTGTTTAAATGACAAAGGTTCATTTCACTCTCCTTTAAAATTTATATTGCAACTGAGCTTTCTCAGCATTAAATCTTGTGCTGGAGACGTTTGCTGGGCGAACTCGGCTCATTCAGAAGCGCCACCAGGAGCCGACCCAACACGACGCACCGGCCGCCTCCAGCACCAGCCCCAGCTTTGCTCTTAGGCTCCTGCCCGCTCCCGGTGCTCCTTTCCCCCTGCTTGCCACTAGCATGAAGGAAAGTTTCATAAACAGTGACGTGTGTTAATTCAAACTAAATACAGGACAGCAGTTCTTTTTAGGCAGTAAAGTCCCGTCTGCATATTTTCGCTGTTGCATAATTGTTACCTTTAGCTCATAAACTTCAAGGTCAATGCAAGGCCAAGACTAGGTGTTTAGCACATGGAGCTAAGAAACGCTGCTGTAAGTAGCAGACTTTATGAATCACACCATTTTGTTCTCGTTTGGGCTTTTTGTTCTGCCTTGGCTTTATTCTTACTATCTGGTAGTTTTTAATCTAACTTCACAAGACGTACATTTATACGGCACCGTCAAGCTAAAAGTACAGTTTATATACTTGGAATGCAAGGCTAACATATTTCTGTCCTCCAAATTCTACTATTTCCCCTCTAACATCCACATTAAACGTTAAAGTTTGTTTGCTGAAGAGCAGAAATCCATCCACCAAAAGAAGGCAGTATTTATTCAGAGCTAGTATCAAACATCGCAGAAATTTATGCAGAGTGAGAACTTTAGTTACAGAGATTATGCCAAATTGTTCCTTCATACTGAAAGCCACGATGAAGTTTGCGATACAATTCCAACAAAATACACTTTAATTCACATTGCTCTGTCTCACTTCTAACTGTTAACTGCATCACAGCACTAGAAGTAAATCGCTAGAGGAACTTTTTATTTTGCTCACATCAGGAATATTTTACTTTGCACAGGACAGAAGTACACTGAGTAACGTTAGGAAAGCCATACTAAGGTAATCAGAAGAATACTAGGAGACTACAAGGGAGTTCACAAACTAAACAACTCCTTAAATCTTTTCTGAATCTCCACACAAAGGCAGTTTAGAGTGGTGAGTGGTACTCCACTGCCTCCTGCGTGCATGTTACTGATACCCAAGAAGCAGCAAATAATGTCATCGATTTCCTTCAATTACCTTCCAAAGGATTAATTTGCACTCAGGGAATAAAAGGTTGCGACAGCAGCTTTTGGATCACTCAACAACAGAGTCCAGCACTTACAGCCAGACTCAGAAGCTCACGGCAGAAGGGAAAAAATTCATTTGCTTAGCGTTCTTTAATTCTTTGTGCTCTAATGAGAGACCATCGTGATTTATGGCTAAGTAGCACATATATTTTGCTCAGGAGAAAAGCCTTTCATAACCTGCTCAGTTCTGTGGCACTCAGGCGCTATGAGATCTAAGTCTGCTCATAAACCTGGTGTCCCGCTGAAAGCGATTTGCTAGCCTTTCAATTAAAAGTAGTTCTCTGTGCTGCTGTGCTTTCAAACTACAGGGCAAAGCGCTAAAATAAGGCATTAAACGCAGATTTAAAAAAAAAAAAAAAGCAATAATGATGGTGCACAAAAGTAGTTACTAAGTAGTTATTAGTTGCTTTTTAAAATGGGGTCATTTACAATTAATTAAGCATTCTTTTCCTGATTTGATTACATAAAGAGTTGGTCTGCAATACTATAGCAAATGAAGGTCAGTGTGGCTACAGCAGAAACCCTATATGCTGTGACAAATCCAATAACCATCAGGGTATTTGGCTCATAGAAATAGAGCATTTCTTAAAATATTTTGCTGATTCGCTAAGGTATGGGGAGACATTTTGCTGACTGCGAAGCCTGACATTCCCAGAAGGAGATCTATTATATAGTGTTCTCACCAAATCTGCTTATGGGATGGGAGGCTGGCGCTTAGGAAGCGAAGGGTGCACAGACAGGTTACAGGGATCACGGTTCTAAGAAGTGAAGAGGAATGGTGGAGAGAAGCAGAAGGATGAAACTTCTTTCCATTCTCTGCTTCCACTTGTTGAACAACAACAAAAAAAAATAGGTGAAAAGTAGGATTTTTCCTTATGTCTAGATAAACAGCAAATATAAAAAATACCTTCAGAAACTGTAATTATTGGTGGAAAAGAGACTGTTGTCTGTAGTGTGTTTAAATCTCAAGGTAATAAAATAGGAAAAAAAACCATATCAGAAGCAAAAAGTTAAATTTACTCTAGGAAATAGTTCAAACTCTATGTAGAAGTTTATCATTGCAGCTGTAAAGAAAGACTTCGAGCTCCCTCTAGGGGTTTCTACCTGCTCCTTTACAAATAAATTTTGTTTTTTGTTTTAAACATATCCTATATCTATTAACACATTTTTACAACTGGGGGAGATGCTTTTTTTTTTTCTTTTTTCCTGTGTGAAAAAGGTAGTAGGTATAATAAGCCTTCCTTTTCTTTACCCTGAGAGCAAAAATTTGCTCTTATGCATTTGATCTTAAATCACAACCACCTCCTAATTATTTGTGAGAAAATTTACCAAACCAAAGCAATTATGTCTATGTCTTTATAATTAATAATCTCACAGCTGAAAGTTGATGTGAACCATCACTAATTAATTTTTCTTCAAGCAATATCACCTGTCACATAATGCACTTCTAGTGCTTTTTTCTGTACAGTTACTCCAAACAGCGCTAAAAAAACATTATTTTTTTGATTTAAAATTACTGGTTTTATTTGTGGTTGAATTCTATCAAACAGTACCAAGGAAGGGAAAGAAGGACTTGGCTATTCTAAAGATTGCTATCTAGTTACATATCTAATACAGATGACAGCACACTGATAGTACACCAGGAGTAAGTTCATAGCCCTAAAATAAGGCAAACAGTAACTAATTGTAATGTGTTATAAAATATTTCTGCTCTCTACACTTATGCAAAACATGGTAACAAGGCCTGAAATTCAGCGTGCCTCTTTCCATTGCCTCTCACAAGCCGCAGAGCAAGCAGGCCATTCATGTTTTACCTATTACGGAGTGCAGGTAGGACAAGGTAGCAATGCCTCACCAAAGATGCTCTGAAGATGCATTATCAAACCCTCTTAAATGACTGCAGGCAGGTCTCAGAAATGTCAGCACAGGCTCATTTCTCTGAAGTGTGTGTGTGGATCCAGCCTGGATCATTTGTACGGATCCGTGAAATCGATCACGTTAATTTTGGGCACAGCACCAGCTGCAGGGTAAGAGGTTAGGAAGTACTTCCAGTACGAGTTTAAAAGTGAACTGAGCAAAACCAAGCAAGCTAGCAAGTGCAGTAAGAATTAAAGAATAACAGCAATATCAGCAATCCCATCCCACCGTACTGCCAAACGCCCATAGCTTACTGAACTCAAATCCAAGGAGAAGTGCTGAAGGCCGTGCAGGGAAAGGCAGTGCAGGCTCTCAGCGCCGAGCAGCAGCAGCACGGCAACAACAAAGCCATTGCATGCATGCCCGCTTCACTTCGGGGGATTAGTGGGGGGTCAGGCTCCCAGGGCCGCACCTGCAAAGCTCAACACTATGACATTAGCTAATATCCTGCATAAATCATATTCCTTCTGTTTTAAAAGCAAATAAATAGCTGTGCGCGTGTCCTTTGACCTCCATTGCTGGGAAACCCATGCAGTTTATCTTTATGGCAACAGAGCGCATTCAGCGAGCCGCTGCTGGCAGGGCAGCAGAAATGAAATTCAAAGCAGTTGTACCCATAAAGATATACATATTTAATCCTTAAGAAGTGGCAGGGCCTTTAAGAAGTGTGAAATAAGGAAATTTAAAAATATATAGTGGACCATATATGTGGACTACACAGTGAGAAATACAATAACAAAACTCCTCGTAAGACATTCATGGTATATCAAAAAGAAGAAGTCCAAACCATAGATCCAGGAGATATATAAGACTTCGATCTTCTTTCTTAACGTGAAGTCAAAGATGAATGAATTTCTCCCTGCCACAGCTTCTATAGTCTATGTAACCATAACATTTCATTTAAATTCAGGCTCGGTTCCCAATTAAAGGTACAGTCTATATACAAAACACTATAAAAACCGTTATTTGTCCTTTAACAGAAACCTACAAATACAAGTAGATATTTTGCAGGTATGTTTGCACAATAATTGTATTTTTGCTGTATGGAATAATATTTACCAGAACTAAAAACAAAACCAGAGACAAAAACAAAAGTTAGCCGTATGCATGCAAAATAACTACTCGCTGTTATTTTTAGTGTAGTGATACAGTTTAATACCCTAGCTCATTTTAGAACCCTTTTATAAAAGCTTTTAAACTTCTCAGATAGCAAAGTATTTCTCCTCTGGCTTGTAAGTATATGCAAAGACTCAGAAATCAGTCAGAAAATAGGACAGAACATGAGCTGCAATTTTAGGAAAGCTCTAGAAGTCATTGTACAAAAAACCTGAAAGCAGAGCACAAATTAAGAAATGAAAATTAAGAAAGAAATGTCATTCATATACCTTTCTTTCACATTCAAACTAAATGCCTAACCTGCTTAGGTACATTGGAAAAGCACGATGGGGACCTACACACGCACCCACACATGCTGAGAGATTCTAGTAATCAGTTGGGTAGGGAAAGAAAAAAATCCAGTAATTGTAGTAATTAATTCTATTGATGTGTAATAAGTGCATAATATGTTTTGATGAAAGCGTGCATCTCATATTGCCAGAGTATTTATGGCAATATAATTTATATAACAGAAAGTAGTATGTTATTTTAAGTAACAAAGTGATATATTAGGTAGTAGAATCCAATTATTTCAGAATTAGAAACAAAGTCTGCTTCAGAAGTTTAATTCTCATTTCTTTTCCAACTCACAAAAATCTCTGCTAAGTAAACAAGAACTATCATTTATTTTTTCAATATAAAGGATTAGCCATTGAATAAGCTATATAATTACATAAATAAAAGTGCGTAAGATGCACAAAGTAACACCAAGGTTAGTGTAGCATTACCGTAATTAATTTCAAAGTCAATGCATTTGACCAGCCGTGCTGACCAACGAGAACCCAGCCTGCTTATGAAAACACAGCCGTGAAACAAGATTAGAATAAAATATATCCAGGTTTCTTTGTGTATGGGATTCAATTCCACTTTGAAGTTAAATAATCCGCAATGTACTCCAAGACTACCAAAGCTCCTTTGCGCAGTGCCTTGGTTCAGAGCAGCAGCAGGCAGCGCACGGCTTACAGGAAGAGAGCAGATCCTCTCTGCAGACAGAGCGAAAGAGGGGAGCAAAGTCCTGAGCGTGATGCAGAAGGCCGGGAGTTCAGGCATGAAGGGATTGAACGATTTGTCTAAGATCCCACCGGACGGCAGCATTTTTGGGAACGTAAATGCGATTTGGGGATTTAAACACCAGGGCATGGTTTTTCTCTCTATTTTATTAGATAAATCAACAGCATACGTAAAATACAACCTCCCGCTACATCACTACAACTTACTTTGCTCAATCAAAATCAATTTAATGTCATCAGCTTCTTTCTTTCTACTTTTCTTCTTCCCCTCTCCATAATTTCCTTTAAATTAGATTGAAAGCAAAACTTGATACAAAAATCTGGTTTAGCACAATGAAAAGCACAATGATATCTGATAACCTGAAAATCTCAAGCTAGCTTCAGGCATGAGTGGGCTTTAATCAGAATTTGGCAACTGAAACGAATTTGCAGCAGTCTATATGAATCAGCTCAGATGGTGGGTTCAGTGATAAAAACAGAAATAGCAATAGACACGCAAAAGGTTCTCTGAGGCGAAAGCAGTGGGACTGAGTACTGGATTTTTTTCTGAAGATAAATCAGATGGAATTCCCTCACCTTAATTAGTTAGAAAGATTTATATATATATATATACATATGTATTTATGTATGTATATTCTGGAAAACATTTCTTGTTCAGAACTTAATTTGCTGACTCAAGCACATTCCCAAACTAAATTTAGATAACTAATAAATGAAACTAGAAGATAGGCAGAAAATCTGAGATGACTTCTTGTCCCTTAAGTACAAATCAATTTTAATTCAGTACTGCTTAGGGACAGAGCTTACATGAGCTCATTTGGTTCAAGACTATGGATTTGATGGATAAGGCCTTCTGCTTGTTCAGCTGTAGAAAAGAGGAATGCAATCCAGGTTGATGGTGAAAAAGAGTAAAGAAAGCTCCATAAACTGAAGCTTGAGGAATTTATGACACCCTCTGCAGAGATAAACTTGGGAAAAAAAAGAAAAATGAGAAGCATTACGACTCCTGAACTGCCATACAAGTCAATAAATCAATTAAATGATCATCAATATAAAAACAAAAGTAAAACAAAGAAAAAAAAGCACAACAAAAATACCACAGAAACCTACCAGAAACACTACAGATTGCATACTGTGTTTTTTTCATCTTCAGAACTGAATTTAGGGAGTCCCAACCATCTCTGCCACAAACAGGCTGTGCATTCACATACGCGTGTATTTAGCAAACACAATAATCTTATGCTATAGTAAACAATAATACAAAAGTATTTCACTTTTTTTTTTTCTCCCTCCTAAATGGCAGAGAAACTGATTTGGAGTGCTTTGCGAAAGCTGCACCTTCCGTCAGGCCCAAGAGCCAGCGTGTCAGCAGGGCCGCCCGTCTCTCTGTAGGCGCCTCCATCCCCTCGCCAGCCCACACACTCGGGCTCTGCTGCTGCTGCCTCTCTCGGGAGAAGCTCCACACGCCTGTCACAAAGGCAGGGCCAGGGTGCAGGCTGCCTTTGGTCTCACTCATCTGCAGTAACACACAGACCAGCAGTAACTCTGTTTGAAAACACTCAGTCCAGGAATAAGACCAGCAGAGGGACCTGTACGGCTGCTCAGTGCTGCAGTCCCATGCAGTGCCTGGACAGAGAGCAGGCCGGGGACGGTTCCAGGCTGAGCACAGCCTGGGATCTTTCTGTGCCCTTTCTGTCCGGTGCTGTCCTGTCAGAGGAGGCTCTCTCCTGCTCCCCTGGATGCCGGCAGCCTCAGCTGCCTCACGGTGAAGCGGCCTGCTCCCCGAATGATCGGCAGCACCTTAGGAAACGAGAAGGCATGGAAAACAGCCAAAGACTTACCGTGCCTGTCAAGCCGAAGCAGCAACTAATCAGATCAAGCTATTAAGGCATCCTGGTAAGCATTAGAAAGACGTATCTCAATGCTTCCTTACTCTATTATAACGAAAAGCAATAATCCACGCTTCCAGCTCCACTGTTAGGCCTGTCACAGCACCACCACAAATTCAGCCCAGGGCTTTAGGTAACGTTTTTGCTTCTGTTCTCTCTTTGGACCACTAAGAAGTTATCACATGCCTTAATCTCACAGCCTGTACCGCTATACTTTCTCCAAATCAGGATCAACATTGCCCCCTGTATTTGCAACACGAATCAAACAAACATACAGCTCTCACCTGGCAATCATAGCCACAATGCCGCAGGCCAGAAAAAGAGTGCTTCGCAATATGTCGATCCCCAGCATTATCAGGGAAGCGTGGAAACCATCTCATCACTAAAATAAAGCACTTGAATCCTGATACAGTTGATAAATAGAGTAATTCACCCGAACACAGGGAGTTACCCTTACAGCCATGCACGAAGTGCTTCGGATGGGCCCTCCGAACAGCAGGGCGCCTGGCAGCACCCCGGCAGCAAGTCAATGGGATTTTGCATTACTGGGATTTTGCATTACTACAGAAAACTGACCTTTTGTGCAAATGAAGGATACATGACAAAGAGAGGGCAGCAATGATGGCTACTACGAGATTTTGACCTGTTGAAACTGACTTGTAACTTGCCCTTACTGTTCTTACTGTCATTAGCATTACTGGGGTTTAATACTAAGTATGCCCTGGTACAATCCTGCTTAATAAATATCTTAATCTCTTTTTAAAGCACCACAGGCAATTTGGAGATGAGTTCATATATATATATTTTTTTTCGTAACAACTATCTGGTTGCCTTAAATCGCCTGATCCCCGTCAGAAATGTCTGTTTAGATTCTCCCCCAGTAATGCCACTACAAGTTCTAGCAACTAACCACTTCTGACCAGATCCTTGCTCAGCATACGCTGGATAAAGCAAATTTAGATAAGATACAATCCATGTGTCTTTGACATAAAACTAAAGAAAGTTCCAGACATCTGCCTCAACAGGATTTTGTTCAAAAAAGCACTCCTACGTACCAGTTATAAATATACAGAAGGTTATATATATTTATGCTAGAAACATGTATTCGATAAAGATGACCTTCTCTGCAGACTGAAATTGGAAAAGGCTGGTGTGGGAACGTGAACTGTGGAAATGAGAAGGGGCGCAGGCAGCATTTTGTCAGATCAGGGCTTCTGTTCAACGCAAGGACTACCCCAGTGCAAACCAACTGGAAGGATTTGGCTTCTTTCTCCTTTGTACATTTAATAAAGCACGGAACCGTGCCACTTGTAGCTTAACTACCCGTGGCAGTGCTTACGCCCCGCCATCAGCTGCCCGCTATGCACACTCTGAGGACAGACACCCCATGGCCCCAGCCCCGCGGATCCCTCCCGCCGTGGTCTTCCCCCCATGGAGCTGGGCAAGGCACCGGCCGTATACCAGGTCCCGTGCCAGCCAGGAGGCGGCACCAATGGTGCTTTATCCGCCCTCATGGTCCAAAGATCGACACCAACAGAAATACAAAAATACTAAAGAAAATAAAAATACGGAAAAAAAAATATTTAAAAAAATCTAAAAAAGTTAAAAATGAAAATACTAAAAAAAATAAATAAAAATAAATAAAATTAAGAATAAATAAAAAAGTAAATAAAAAATAAAAGAGCATTTTCCAACCTCCCAGTATTTACAGTTACACCAAAGTATTACATTTGTGGTTACCAAAATGCACTACAGGAAAACTACTGTAATTAATTCAGCTGTACGAATGGGAATTAAACTTAACAAGATTTGCTACTCTTATGGCAATCTATGACAGGTAACTAAGAATGGCTGCAGTTTTACCTGTTGCCTTCCTAGCATCTAGCGCACAAGCAAGGAAATTTTTATTATTTTTATTACATTTATTATTTTTATTATTATGTTATTATATTGTAGTGGTTTTCTTTAAAGAAAAAGAAAAAAGAAAAAAAAGAACATTATGTTTCCTCCCTTTTCTCTTTTCTTTTGAATGTATAAGTTCCTCTGAACACAACCCTTCAGACCAACCAAACAGGGCTGGGAATCCTCCTGGGGCTGTGGCATCCTTTCTCTGGAAGGAGCACTGCAAAAGGTTCAGCTGGCAGTGCCATCACCCAGCTGTGCCTTGGCCCTGCTGCCAGGGAGGCGGCGGAGAGGTCAGGTCTGTATCTAAAATGCTCTTCTTGAACAGAATCGTCACCGATAAGCATTTCCATTCAGTATTACTTAGGGCTTTTCTCAGACCTGTGGCTGCATCTAACCATATTCTTTTGGAGGAGACCCATACACAATTATCAAACACAAATAATATGTTAAGGGACTAGCCAATGAAAGTTTGAAAAAATAAGGGGAGGAAAAAAGCAAAAATATTGCACATATTAGAATGAGTTCCAAAAGAGTTCTGACACCATCAAAAACAAAGCACGGCAAAGGACTAAGCAAATGAAAGGCTTCTGGCACTATTATGAGACCTGCCTTAGAAGAAGCTATGATACGGTTGAAGCCTGCATCAGAAGAGGTCTTGGAGACACTAGGGGGGGGAAAAACACACACTCTGGTATCTGCCATAGATCTAGTTAAACAAACAACAAGTGAAGGAAGATGAGAAATAGGATGGCACTTGACCATTGGAATAACAGAAATCCTTTGAGGGGGGCAGTATTTTCTTTTGCCTGGTTTTACTTAATATACAGAAATCTTGAGTGATGCATGTCAATAAATGGCTGAAAAAAAAGAGGAAAAGGAAGCTGAGGAGAGGGAGGCACTTCAGGCTGGGCTACAAAGAGGGGATGAAGTTTAGGCCACAGGGGAGCAGCTGGAAATCAGTTTAGAGAAGATCTTCCAAATTGCCTGGAAAGAAAAGACACGTGGAAAGAAAAACATAACAGGGATAAATGAAGACTGGATCTCATCTGCCTTTAAAGATACTGAGACCTTGGCAGAGGATAAAAACTTAACAACGGAAATAAAAACCGGGAATAAACAGTCAGCTGCAAGGCCTGGTGAGCTGTCCTCCTGCAAATATTCTCCAAAATTAGCAGCAAGAAATCATATGCTCTGCTCCCATCCCATCTTTGCTTTTCTTCTTGAAATGGTGCCTACCACTTCAGCATCATCCCACTGCAGGTCAAGCAGCCAGAGCCCCGCAGGCAAACCCAGCATGGGTACTCTGGAGGCTTCAGCGCGAAATGTTGGAAACAGCACAAGGCCTGACACTAACCCTCTGTCCTACAAGCCAAGGAGAGGAAAACAGTGGATAATGCACAGATAATACCTTGGTATTGGTAGCATTGGGTTTCTGGGAGCTGATCTTAAGAAAAACTAGGGAACTCATCTTCCTTTCAACATTATAATGCAGGAAACATTTTTCAGATGTAAATATGCTGATACATACAGTTTCATTAACAGGCATTTTCCTAATTTATTACTGCCACTTTAGGACTTAACTTGCAAAGGGATTTAAAAGTTGCTAAAAGAGTCTTCACGAAAATTCAGACTTTTTTTCTTTCTTCTTTTTCTTTTTCATCCACTAAGGCTTTTTAAACAAAGCAAGATAGGATACTCTAAGACCTGATATCCACAGTAGTCACTTTGGAGGGAACCTAGATTTCAATAGGATATGAAAAGCTCCTTAGAAAGAGAAAAGTGTCTGTTAATTTTCTCAGGAGGGGAGGAAATAAAACAGTTGTTTAGTTTACCATATCAAAAAGAAACCGTATCTTTGATTATGGATCACTGTGGGCTTAAAGCTTAGCAGGAGGGATCCTAGTTAGTAAACATCACCTCGCTCACTCTTAAGAAGCTTAAGAAATGCCATCACCAAAATACTTGAGTAAGTCTATCAGAATAAGTGAGATAACGTATGCATGCTAAACTCATGCTATAAGAAGGACTAATGAGAAAACTGTTTTTAAACATTTAAAGTCAAAAAAGTCCTTCTGCGATGGACATTTGCTAAGTCTCGCCTTTAGACCATCTGTGTAGATACTGTTATATAGGAAAAAAAGGAAAATCTTTTTTTGCAATTTTGCAGATTTTAGGTGATAATGATGAGCCTAGAAAATAATCTCAGTGCTTCAGATTTTTTCAGTGTCATATCAGTACAACTTAAAGTACCATCTGTAGGTTTCTCTCTCTTATTTGATGATTTTGCTGAAGGCTGGAGAAGAATCATTTCCCAATCAGTCCTCTACACATCTATTTTGTGGTGGTTTTACCCTGCTGGGCAGCTGAACTCCACCACAGCCGCTCTCTCCCTCCCCTTCCTCAAAGGGAAAAGGGGAGAAAATACAATGGCAAAGGGCTCAAGGGTTGAAATAAGGACAGGGAGAGCACTCAACAATTATTGTCATGGACAAAATAGACTTAGCATAGGGAGATAATTATAATTTATTGCCTATCACTAGTGGACTAGAACAGTGAGAAACTAAAAGCAAACTAAAAACACCTTCCCCCCATCCACCCTCTTCTCCCTCTCCCCCCAAGTGGCACAGAGGAACAGGGCATGGGGCTTGCAGTCAGTCCCCAACACTTCATCTCCACCGCTCCCTCACGGTCACTCTCTGCCCCTGCTCCATGTGGGGTCCCTCCCACGGGATGCCGTCCTTCCCAAACTGAGCCTGCGGGGGCTGCCCACAGGCAGCAGCTCTTCAACAACTGCTCCCACATGGCTCCGTACCACGGGGTCCATCCCCCAGGAGCAAACTGCTCCAGCACGGGTCCCCCACGGGTGGCAGCTCCCCCCAGACCCCCTGCTCCTGCGTGGGCTCCTCTCCACGGGCTGCAGCTCCGGCCCGGGGCCTGCTCCTGCGGGGGCTCTCCACGGGCCGCAGCCTCCTCCAGGCCACATCCACCTGCTCCACCGGGGGCTCCTCCACGGGCTGCAGCGTGGAGATCTGCTCCGTGTGGGACCCATGGGCTGCAGGGGGACAGCCTGCTCCACCAGGGGCCTCTCCACAGGCTGCAGGGAAACTGGTGCTGCGTGCCTGGAGCACCTCCTGGCCTCCTGCTGCACTGAGCTGCGGGTTTGCAGGGCTGGTTCTCATTCCTCTGTGTCAGCTCCTGTAGCACAGCAGTAGTTTTTTTTGTTTTTTTTTTTTCCCTTCCTTAACTCTGCTCTCCCAGAGGCCCACCCAATGTCACTCCCTGGCTCAGCTCTGGCCAGCAGCAGGTCCCTTTTGTGAGCAGGCTGGAGCTGGCCCCGACCTGACATGGGGCAGCTGCTGGGCTCTGCTCACAGAGACCGCCCCTTCAGTCCCTCTGCTATCAAGCCTTTGCCACATAAACCCAGTACATATGAACAACATTATGTAGTATTTTATTCACAGTCAATCATTGGAGAGTTGGGATAAAGTGCTAATTTCTCAGATCAAACTTAACTTACGTACCTACATACTCCAAACAAGAATCAAGAGGCAGAGCTTCTTTGATATCCCAGCAAGTTCAATGGGACCTTGACATGCCATTGAAAACAAAAATGAAAGAAAGTATGTTTGGGAAAGAGAAAGATGGGCAAACAACACGATGGGTGTAGAAATGATTAGTTTGCCCTCAGAAACTCTTACAGTCAAAAGGAATAGTCTGTTCTCGTGGTCAGAGCTCTTAGGCAGGATAAGAAAGGCTAAGCCACTTTTATGTAACTAAAATTCATAGAACACCTTAGGGAGGAACCAATATAACAAATCATAACCAATGCAATAAACAATCTAAAGAACCAATATAACAAAGCACTTTCTCTCACATAAACCACTTGCTCTCAGATAACGCAGTTACTCAGACTGGGGTAGCTTCACAGTACACCGAAATACTGAATTAGATAATACCTATTCTTCTGTGTACCTTTTTTTTTTTTTTTTAAATAAATATGCCTTTACAGTGAAGTAATGCATTCAGCTAAATCTGGAAAGAACTGTCACAAAAAGAGGAAGACTTAAGCACAGTTAGAAAGCAGAAAAACATGGCCCTGAGGTGGGTCTGGTCATTTCCAGTAGAACCCACCAGCAAAGGAACGAGTGAAAAACAATTTTATAAATACCTTGCAGAAGTGTGAGAAAAGGACACTTGAAATGTTGGCTGTGTTAATAGCTCATCTTCAAAATTTGCACAGTGTCATCTGGACAAAATCTGAAGATGTGTAAGTTTTTTTCAGGGCCACAGTTCAAGACTCAAAATATATATATTATATTCCTCAAGTTCCACTTTTATGTTAATGCTGTGCACCTTGAAATTACATTTGATTCAAAAGACCAAGGGGACTTTTCTATTTGAAAAACCACTTCATTGCAATGGCTACTCTGTTAAACAGCTTGGAAGCATCCAAGGGGACTGCTTTCAGCAGGCAGCCCAGCTTCACACTGCCCCACAGAACTGCAGCTGGCACCCAGACTGGGCTTAGGCTGTAGCCCTCCACCAGTACGTCTCCATTGCAGAGCCCCATGTCCAAGTGGGCCATGGTACAGGCAGATCCACCCCTGCAGTGCAGTGTTTGGCACGTCTTTTCACCTACACATCTCTACGTATGTACAAAATGCAAGCAGGAATTTTTAACCTCACTACAAGTGAGGCTCACTTTGATGTGCTGTCAATAAGCAAAGGTTCAACAGTGCTGGTATATATGCGATCCATACACACAAGTACCTTTTGCTAATATTCCCTAAAAGACTTTTCAGTTTGCCAAAACACTGATGTCTATGCAGGGGGCCTTTGGAAACTTAAAAAAAAAAAAAAAAAAAAGTGTGGTCGGGACAAAAGCTTCTAAGTACTTTCAGGTCAAGACACGACAATTGACTAACTTGCATTTCTGAAAGCTGGACTGTTTCATTCAAAGCAGCTAGATAATTAAGTGAAGATTTTCAAAAGTCTTGCTCTGAACTAGCCAAACACCCTTTTAAACTCGTAAGTGCATTCTTCATGGAAAACAATGACCCATCTGCAAGTGTAAATGGCAGTCTGCACAAAATACTTGGCTTCCATATACACCACATATATACAGTCCATTCGGGTGCTGCATGCCATTTTTTTCAAAACCTGGCCCGTAACATTTCTCTGAGCATAATTGTGTGTTTCACTTTTATGCGGAAGCATCACTTTTATTCTTGATGAACGAAACAAGTGCACTGCATGTTGTAATTAGTCTGTACTCAGCAGGTTTCATTGTTAGAAAATAGATCACAGGAAAGATGGAGCTCTGTTTATTTTGAGCTGTGGAATTTAAGCTATAATTGCCTAATTAGATTTCAAAGCCCGCTGACAAGCATGATCAAACAGTATTTGAATATTTAATACAGGCATGGAAATGACCCCTATATCAGATGCCCACATCTTTAGTGATGAACAATTAGGAAATACAAGACTTGAAAAGTTTTAATAAACACAGCGAACATTATGCTCACTACAACAGCTGTTGTGTTTTTAGGATTTACAACAGTACATTTCCTACATGTCGACAAGTAACTCCTACAATACAGATCAGATTTTCTAAATTGGGGGAAAAAAAGAGGGGGGCACAAAAATGTAGGCCTTGCCTTCCTTTTTTGAACAAAATCTTAAAAATCAAAAGCCTTCAATCTCTGATATTTAATGTAGCATCCTCTCTCTGATTTTACTTGACACGTGCATTTCAGAAGACACAGGTAAATTCAAGGACTGACTCAAAAAAAGGGAGTTAATGGTGTAACAGCTCACTTGTGTGTGGTAAGCAGACTCGAATGCAAAATACAGTGATAAATACTGCTCTCATTACGGGGCATGGAAAAATTAGTCACCTCTGAGGGCAAACCACAAAACCACCATAGAGTCAGAAACAGCGTGAAGCTAAGAGGCACCTAAGATGGACAGGCACTGCCTGGGTCACTTTGTCCACTCCTCCTCAATTAAAAAGATCAACTTAACATCGGTTTAATTCCAGTAGGTGCACACCAAAACTCCCTACCAATCTGCCAGAGCATCGCAAGCCAGGAAAGTATTTGCAATGAATGTCAGACTACACGCAACAGATCGCGAGCCTCAAAAGCAGCAGTGTGGTACAGAAGACAGAAAAAAAAAAAAGAAGAAAAGAAAAAACAAGAGGGGGAAGAGAGAGAGAGAAAGAGAGAGAGGAAGAAAAAAGAAGCAGCAGAGATGCTGCCAGTATCCTTGTAGAAAATTTATTACGTGAAACATGCCCGATGGTCCTTGTGAATGAACAATGCTCTATGCTGTAAAGGAAGGAAAACGAACCACATTCGCTCCTGCCAATATGACTCAGAGGAAAATTCCTTCCTATCCTAAAAATCAAACCACGAGGCTGACCTGAATGCACGCACACAACATGCCCCTCAGCCAAGCCTCTGCCAGACGCAGCCTTTGCTCTGCCTGCCTGCTTCAGCGAAGCACATCAGCAGAATGGCCTCTGAGCCTCACACCACAGCCAGGTTTCAGGTGATTTACACCACCCTGCAGCCCAGCACAAAGCCCACACAGTAACCTCCACATGCCAGCTGCGAGTCCTCACGGCGACACAGGACGTGTGACGGCCGAGGTCAGAGCACAGAAGGGGCAACAGAGCAAAAAAATTGCAAAATCTTTTTTAGGGTGGTAATTTTGCAATTACATTGGCCTGAAGACAGAAACTTTCTTCCCTTCTTTATGTTCCTACTTTAAAAACACAACACAACTCACTGTATTCATTCTGAACACAGGAAGGTGCTTTGCTGTCTGTCTGCTCTTCACCCTGAGGTGCTCCTGTGGAAATCAACCCAACAACAGAACTGGGTGCGACCCCACACAAAATCCCCCACTGACCTCACTGCCCCATATGAAAGGATACCACCGCTGCCCTTTCAACGACATGGCTGCCTAAATTTTTCTATGAAATACCTGCTGAAAAGGGAGAAAGCAATATTGTAAAAGCAACTGCCATTTACTACTAGCATCTTCCACCACTGCCGCTTTGGTTTACCCGAGGAACCAGAAGAGTGCCTTCTGTCCTCTGCTGTGGCTTTCAGCAGTGCTGTATTATTCTTCAGAAACTAAGAGAAGCTGATGAAACGCAGAAGAGGAAAAGCTCAACACCCTATAAAATGGCAAACAATGCTGGGGACAAGAATTAGTTCCAACTACACACACAGGGCATGAATGATTAGAATGTTACTCTCTTACTTTTTAGTCTTGTTCCTCCTAAGAGCCTTTACGGACTATTTATAGTTACAATTAAATGTGTGTGGTGTCTCAACGTCCTCTAGAATAATTCTACTACCAATTTAATTACTAAAAATTCTTTTTGTCGTTATGCTGTTAACATCTGAGATGATAACAAAAGCACGGGATAATTAGACGGGGATATTTAAACCAAATGGAATTCATGCATTTATTACACACTCGGATGCCTGTCTAAAATTAGGTAACTAATCTGAATATGAATGATGGGAAATAACAATGATGAAAAACAATTAAAAAACAATACAGAGATAAATGCAATGAGTTTTTCCTTTTTAGTCATAAGTGCCATTTCTATTCCTGATTATAAAAGCAGCCTAATCTGATTTCCTATTTGGTTTATGACGACAGGCTGGCAGCAAAGCACATCGTTAATTGATCAGAAGAAAATATTTCATTTCTTCTAGTTTATGTTTAGGCTTTGATCTTAATTTCTCTTGCGATTTCTGCCAGGATTGTTTGTCACACTTTAGCAAAATCCATGAGCCACATAGGAGATGCTAAGCTTATATCTAGGCATTTGCTTATGAATAATCTTCCTATAGTCTAATTTACATAATTTTATTGTTTAGTGGCTTCTTCCCATATTCCCAGATATATTACTGCCAGTGCAACTGTACTTAAACTGGTGTCAGCAGAGTCTGCTTCTGAGAGTTATGGTTTGCATGTAAAAACCTACCCTGAGCTAAAATATGGCATGTATCACAAAGCAATGCCTCAGAGGTAATTCATTTCACAGAATGTCAGGGGGAAAATCAGTTTGGCTATATTAACCTGCAGGAATGTGAAACAAAAAAATAGAAGCCGGAGATTCCTAGAGCATTTCTTATATCTTCAGAACCTGTTGTTTTGTTTATTTTTAGGGTGGTAATGCATGCAAAATTCTGCCTTTGTGTTTGGGATACTTAACAATTGAAATTGACAATCAATATTGTGTTAGCTTTCAGTGTCAAACTGAATATACTGGGAGAAGACATCACCATGATATTTTTAAATAATTGAGCTATTTTGTAGAGTTTTGTCCATCCTAAAAACTTACTGTTTTTCAGAGCTGTTGATGCAAACATCACCTGTCAATGAGAATATAAAATATAAAATATAAAATATAAAATATTATCTGTGTCACAGGAATGCTTTCTGAACTCATTGCCCAATAATGCCTAGAAAAGAAAGTACCTGTAGATTCTGCTTATCTATTATTATCTGCTACCTTCTTTCAGAATTATCTGCATATGCCTCAGTCTTTAAAAATGTTTCTTGAACACCAAACACCAGGGAAACTGAGACCCAATACACAGAGCAAGTGACTCGCACTTGTTAAAACACCAAACCCCTTTTGTTGGCCTGGATTAAGTGACCAATTCTTGATCAATCTCCAAATGCCTTCTTCAATCTGAGAAACTGGTCTAGGCTGATCCCAGGGCAGTGCTGCCACTGAAAGGAATAGGCTTGAATAAAGAGGAAAGGTACACAAAGGCTCCTTGAGAACTAACCAACCTCACCTTCCTCCCACATCTTAACAACACGTCCAGATTCATTCACACTCCTCAAGACTGGGCAATGGCATTATCAAAACTGGCCCTGAGACGAGGCAGCCAAGCACCAGGAGAGGGCATTGTGCTTAGGGCCCTGAAATTTTCTGTCACTTAGACTAAATGAAATACTTACTGTCCCTCGCCCTTGAGGATGCAAAGTTAAATTGTGCTTGTTTTCATAGGCTTTGAACTAGCTCTTCATCTAAAGCAAAACAGAAAATAAATGTGCTTTAATTACTGATTGTGTTGAAGGAAAAAAAGTGGGAAAGCTGAAAGAAATAAGCTATGCGTGCAAATCAGATGATTTCAATTCGCACATTTAGAACATAGAAGCAAAATCTTATGAAGATACAACTGTCTTAGGGTACACCCACATGGCATACTATGGACAAGCCTCTGTCTTGCAATGGTTTTGAACTGCTTAGTGTGATGTCAACCCTGAGTTATTAACTGTGACTTCTCAACACAGCACGTTACTTCAAATTTGGCAAGCAAATTTGCCAACTTGGAGATTTTAAATGCAGTTCCCAAATCCTTTGCAAAGCGCCTTCACACCAGCAACAACTTTGTAAAGATGTTGTTTTAAACTTAACTTAAAGGTGTGAGAAACATAGTACAAAGTTATTTAACAGCAAAAGTTGAGTGTATTGAGCATAATAAATGAAGCACTGTAAAGAAAGAAATTCGTCATCTCACCCCACTGAGACCAGCTAATGGAAGTTATCTGATTCTTTGAGGAACAGGTAATTGTATGTACTTTGGCAGCACAATACAGTAGGAAAAAGCTTTAGATACTAAATACATTTTCTGGCTATTCATAGTTGAAGCTAAACTTTTAAATCAGTATTGCACCACTCTCTTCCTTTGTATTTCCTACTACACACGTTTTGTAATGTTTGCTTCCATGCTTTGGTGTATTTCAGTTTTATTGACAAGTTTTTTCTCACAAAGGACTCTTTCTTCCTTTTGTTTGTACAAGTGAACCACTTGATAGGATTTCCACCTCGATGGAGATTCTCTGTTTTGAAGACAGAATTTTAATTCTTCATGCCAAATAAAAGCTCTGTTGGAAACAAACAAACAGAAGTGACAAAACAATACTGTATAACACCCACCTGGCTCTCAAGAGATACCTCTCTGTGTAATGAGAACATTAGTAGCTTCATACAATATAACCATATGTCTCCTCGGTTAATCTAATGTTACAACAGGTATTCAGACAAGTGAAGGCTAAATTTTATGCTTTCACATTCTCATACACGCTTTATTTAAATTATCAAATGAACTCATGCAAACAGACAGGAAAAAAAAGTGAGTATTCACAGATAAACCGTATAATACTCTTGATATTAGAGCAAAATATTCCTGCCTCACATGGAGTACAAAACATCCTCAGCCTAAAGGTTTACATGCAAACTCAGGTACAGACCCAACAGTATTCCTAGCATTGTGCTTAAGCCAAGGAGGCAAATGAAAAGGTCTTACTGGCTTTTTTTTTTTTTTCCTTCTTCATTTTTCTCCATCCTGCCTCCCTGGAAATCTAACAAAACATGGGAACGCCTCAGGCCAGAAAGATTAAGATGAAACATCCAAGGGAAAATTCTCCAGTTCTGAATGGCACAAAGGAGTTGCCATTTTCTGGGTAGTCAGATATAAGTGCACACCACAGCAGGTTATGCTAGG
Organism: Anser cygnoides; assembly: GCF_040182565.1. Lineage (NCBI taxonomy): Eukaryota > Metazoa > Chordata > Aves > Anseriformes > Anatidae > Anser > Anser cygnoides. The sequence goes on along the minus strand of NC_089874.1, from coordinate 32,432,646 downwards.
CTGCACATTTACAGATTTCTGAATGTACTGCTTAGCCAATGTTACTTTGATAACAAGAACAGAAAGGTTCCCTAGAGCCTTTCAAAAACAGAGGACTTAGGTCTTCTCACAGCCAAGTGAATGCCTTTATCTACCCACTTAAAAAATTGCATCTATAAAACAAAATCCTGCTAAAAAAAAATTGAACTGACAAAGTCTAGAAGTTTTGAATATTATTAAAAAGTTCAGGGAGACATGATACAGGCTACTTTGCAAGAGTGAACTCAACTGAAGTCTTAGGGAAAAAAATAAATAAATAAAAACTAAAACGCAAACAAAGCATAACCTCCCTAAGTATGGCAGTACACGTGGGCACCATTTTTATAAACAAGACAGAAAGTGACAAAAACCAAGCAACTGCAACTCTCCTGAATTTGCTTTTGTGCAAGAGTTACACTGACATCAGACGCAAGGATCCATTAAAACCCTACAATGCAAGAAATTAGCTAGGTATTAAGGCAACACTAATGTTTAGGTCCAGTTTCCCAGAATGGCCTCAGGAAGAGAATTACAGTTCTGGAGGATTTTTGGAAGCAATCTGGTACACTGACTCCAATTTTAAAATGCATGAAGACAGAGCATAACATCTGAGCATTACTAATACTATATAACATATTGTACAATTTATTTTTCCCTCCTTTTAGCATTTAAAATGCTCATGCTAATTTGTGAAACTCTATTATTCCTACCGGTATTCCTAGTATTAGAAATATCTTTAAAACAAAGCTTGAAAATGTTTCCTTTTACTAATGAACTTGCTTTTTTTTTTCTGTATTTTAAAGTGTGCCAGAGCTTTATAAATATGTTTTTCTTATGGACCCAAATGATGCACAATATTTTATGATCTTTTAAATAATGTTTATTATATTTTTTTTGCCTAGGCCTTAATCCTCATTTCAAATAAATAAATAAATAAATAAAAGAAAAATTCCAAGTAGGTAAAATTATCCTAATATTGATGAACTAGTAAATTACAGAAACTGCTTTTTGTTTTCTGATTCCATGTGAGCACACAGAATCTTTATCCTACAAGCAATGTAATTTGACAGAATAATAATGCAAAAAAAAAGTTAAACGGGTTTCCAGCATAAAGCTGTAACAACTTCAAGATGATTAATTTTGCTGAGTTAATTTAAACTGAATGAAAAAGCCTGACTTTCAGAAAAGATAAATAATCTCTTGGTGAAAGTTGGAAGTACAGGTTGACAGCGTTCTGAGGTTAGTGAACAATTGTAAGCTATGTGGCAATTTGTTTCTGCATAATGCAGAAATGAACATGGAAACTTGACATAGCTTCATCACATTTTACTGTAGGGCATTTATATGTTAAATTGTTCCCTCTGATAAAAATACAGAAAATACTGCTGAAGGAAATTAGAGATTAAATATAATCCTGTCTAAAACTTTCTATCCTAAAAAAAAATAATAAAAAAGAGAAAGCACATCAAGATGATCTTTCCAGTCTTCATTTCCTAAACTGAATTTCATTTTCTATTCTAATATTCTACTTTCCCAGTTAACAGATCACCCTATCAACTCCTTATCTCCCTCCTAAAACTCCTAATATACTTTTTTCTATTACCATGAAGACTCCCATGACTACCACATTATTTCTACAGTACCCATTAGAGGCAGCGACGCATGCAGTAGTATTCTTTCTTCCGAGAACACGCCTGCCTTTTGACAGCACTGAGTGCTTATGAATTATGACTACTAAATCAACCAAATACATTTAAGAAAATTCTAGTTGTCTTTCAGCTAAAAAAGCATTCAAAACAGATCTGGAATAAAAATGTGATTTTTTTTAAACACTTCTTTAATATAGTACAACACAAATGGAGTCTGACACATTACAAGTCCCAAGGCACTTCACAATTTTCAGCAAAAGCTGACAAAACTATCTAGTGAGATATGACATAGAAAACAGATTTTTTAACTATTATCTCATTTCTTAACATAGTAGCTGAAACTCAAAACAAAGAATAAAGCAAGTTAAAGAATACAGCAGCTATTGGTACTGACATTCAGAGGACTCTTGAATTCAAGGTTAGAAGTTCGCAAAAATCTCCCTTCAGGGCAAAAGCAATTTACTCAAAGACAATATTCCAAACTATCTTTTGTTACATGAACAGATTTCTTACAGAACATTGTTAAAATACACGTACTACATAAATAGCTCTAATAGTAGAAGCTGTGTACCAAATACATGCAGAAAGCAATCTGATTTCCATAAGGACAACTGTGTGAGTAGCAAGGGCACGTTTTTTCTATCTGGTCTATACATGTGTCCTCAACAATGTGAAATATTTCTTTTACACCTACAATCTGTATTTCTTCAGAGAGAGACATCCTTTTGTTTCAACATTCCTTGTAGAGTAAGAACAACAACAACAAAAAAGCTGAAATTTAATAATAGCATCTTCATTAATATATATATATAATTTTTGCAAATATTTGGGATATGAAGGTAAATAGTGAAAAAGCCACCACCATCAAAGAAGTTAAAACGAGAAACAGTTTCTAGTCCCAGATATTCCCATGTCTGTCTGTCTGTCTCTACTACACAGAGCAAGTCAACGTAAAGCTGGGACCTGGATGGGTAAAAATTTATTTCACCTTTATTACTCCGAATATCTTACTAGTTGATACGCAGAGGAGATTTTTCATGTAATAACAAAATACTTCTTCCTCTGAAAAAGTAGCACTGGACAAACCAGTATAGAAGTGAACATGTCTGTATATCTGAAAAGTCATTGTTAATTGCTGATTATCTGACACTTAAATATGGCACCAAAAACAATACATGTTTTGAGTAACATTCAAGTTAGACATTGAGATATTTGAGTGTTACACAGCGTATCCACTGTTAACATCCCCAAAACAGGTTTTTCTTGTGTTTGTTCTGCAAGTTAGCTCAAGAGCAAATTGGTTTGTTACATCTTAGTTATCCCACCTTCATAACTAGAGACTCAAATTTCAAATAGAAGACCAAGAGTACAAAACTGTCTTTGAATGTCATCTAATACCTACTGAATTATTCACTTGCTGGAGGATGTTCATTTGGGCTGGTGTACATCACACATGAACATCTGTTACTATTCCCAGACCTTCTAGGCCATGGAAGAATGAGTGCTGTAGCTCCAAGACTTTCATACCATATTCATTAAGAAATAACAAATACAGTAACCCTGCTCTTGCTTGAAGGTAGTGATAAAAAGGGATACAAAGCATTGGGATTTCTCACTGTTTTTTTTTATTTCAGAGGTGTGCAGAGCAAGCCTCCCATATAGAGCAGGACTCTTCCTTCTCTTGTTCTCTAAGGAAAAATCCAGCACTGCTGAGCCCTGCTGCTTCTAGCATAATTCCAGCCCACACCCTGAAACGTACTTGTGTAGAGGGACAACAAGAAACTTTGGTTCATTCCAGCTATTTTTCCACACATAAATGAGAAGCATACATACATAATGGAAAGTATGGATTGTTTTCACTTCAGTGTTTGACCATGTGTCTAGCATGAAAGGGAAAGCTGCAGATATACCAACTGTTTACACAGCAAATACGTGCAAGAAACACATCAAATACTTTTATCAAAGAGCAGCAGTGCATTTATACCACCTTCAGATTCCTTACACTGCACTGTAGCAAATGTTAGTAGCCAGAAAAGTTGACAACACGGCAGTTCCATCCCTTACAAACCTGTGTGGCCGAGGTGGTTACAAAGCTCGCTTCATTTCTGCGTTCACTCAACGCCATGCATAATAATATCCTGGCTTGTGACTGAAACCCTTAGGTACAACTGGAATACAGCTAACCACCACCACCTGCATGCTTGTTTAACTATAATGAACTGCCTATAATTAGGCAGAAAAGTGGCTGAAGAATTACCACTGAGCCAGCTCTTTAAGATGCTTAGTCCGGGGTTTGGTTTTTGTCTGTTTTGTTTTTTAATTTTCTTGCTACAAGGAAAGCATCTCTTTGTTTAATGAAAGTTGATCATTTTGGTAATTAAAACCAAGTAGGTGCCTTGCAATTCTTAAACACGCTCCACAAAGCCAGAAGTTAGACGCTGTTTTCAAACCAAAACTTAAAATAGAAATCGTAGCCTCTGAGAAAGTGCACAAACACACATACACAATCTTACAAGCTGGGAATGTTGAATTCCTCCTTAAAAACTAGGCTAATACCCCTTGGAAACAGAAGTGTTTACGTACATACCCTACTTTTTGATGATTCCTACATAAAAGGAGATTCAAAACTGAAAAAAATACATCAGCATTTTTCTTTTTACTAATAAACTTTCAATCTAAAACGGGGTGGGAGGGGAGCTGAATCTTAGGTCAAGGGGTTTTGCAGACAGATTCCTTTACTTGTCTTCATACTTCTAAAATCACAAGAGGTAGTTTAACAAAGCTTATTTTTATTCATCCCTTAAAACCAGCCTTCCACAACCCCTCTTTGCCCAGCACGGGACCCCTTCCTGTGAGGACACGGGTGCCAGGCACAGGGGGAGGAGGCCTGTGCCTCACAGCTAGGCCCGCATACGTCTGTTGACGTACGTGTGTTATGTCTTTGCCAGCACTTGTAACGTGGCCCGTTTGCTGGCCGGTCACCATATGGCAGTATCGCTAATTGACAGAGAGAGAGAACATTTCACCACAAGCTCGTGCATTCGCAAGGATCCATCCAGCTTAAGTCATGTGAAGTTTTGGAAGTTTCCTAATATGACAAAATACTGATAGCTCCACATTTGGGGTGGGGGAAGGAAGGAGAAATGTATACAATGAATACAAAACCAATTACTGCATAGGATAATCCAATGCATGCATCAGAAGTAGATGCAAAATAAACTGTGGGAATAGAAGAGTCCAAAAATAAGCATTTTTACAAAATCCATTTCCTCAGAATTTGTCTTTCATTCAGTTGTTACTATTGGTAACTACTACTGATTCTACATGTTTAGTACGTTCTCACAACTAAATGTCATTTCCACCACTTTATTGTAGAAGGAACTAGAGTTTATCCATTCTGAAGTTGGATGCAGAATGGGTGAAAAACAATCTAAACCAGAAGTGTCCCGGACAACCCTACCTCAGACACCCTCTCATGACTCCAAATGAAGACGTTACAAAAAAGCTTCTGAAGAAGAGTTGCTGGAGAACAGTAGGACAGGTTAAGTAACTGGTGGCAGGCTTAGTTTAGGCTTGGCTGGCTCCTGAAAAGTTTCAGAGCAGGTCTCAATCATCATTAAATTAAGAAGTACCTGATCCTGTCTAAGGACACAGAATGTGGTCAAACTGGGAGGAAGAGGGGGGGAAAAATTGCTTAAAATGAAAAGCAATCTGTTTAATATGTATGGCTTCTTTATTATTTTTTGGTGTAAGACAGTCTTTTCATTCAGGAAAGAGTACAGCATATGAAGCAGATCTTACAAAGATGTTCATTACTGAAAATGCCTGAATAGGTTTTCATTTGAGGAAGTGGTAATCTGAGAACATGAACAACTCAAGAGTCTCTTACAATATCGCACTTAGATCTGCACCCCGAACTCAGGCTGAATGTCTTCTGGAAAGCTGATAGTCTCACTTCAGTTCTTCCACTGTTCATCACAGTAAGTGAAAAGTCTTCTTGTAACTCTAATCCACACTGATTCATAATCAGAATCGGTGCATTTTCAAATTAAATTAAGAAATATTTACTCTTTAAAAAGCTGAGAGTGCATTTTGCTACCTTCTGCACCAACACTACTCAAGCTTCCAGGCCAGCCAGCTCCCAGGTGGAAGCAGCCATTTTACAACGCTTATTTTAGCACCTTGCAGCACGAAAACCTGTGAAGTGATAACTAGGCAACAATGTGGCCCTCTGATAAAGAGAAGTATTTATTCAGCAGTCTTGTACCATCTACCTTTCACAAGCAGGAAGCCCGTTCTGTCTGCAACAGCATGTTCCACAAATAGACACAGGCTTCGTGCCTCTTTTGACGTTGTTTTCAGTATGTGGTTGAATACAGCTGCCACCTGAGAAAAGATAACTAGCTTGCAGACACTAGTAAAATGCCACACACACTGAGGGCTTTGCTTCGAGCAATGCTAAAGCAATTCAAAGTTTATGCACCCTGTAGCATTTCTTCCTAAATTTGTCACAGAGCTTTCACTGCACAAATTTTTTAGTATCAGGCCAAAAAAATAAAAATAAAAAATCAGAAGCTTTATTAATCTATGGAGTCTGAACATCGTCTTTTCAGATTCTTGTATAGGAACTGAATATCAAATTTTTGGACACATCTGACAACAGCACCAGCTACAAGTTTTGGATTCTAAGCCACTGCACCAAGAGCTTCCTCCTTCACATGACACAACTACCCCTTGAGTCATTTTGCTCGAGAAAAATAAACCCATTTAAGGATTCATAAAGTGGTGTTTACTGAGGTTTTTCAGCATAGCCTGCCCTTTTGCCTTGTGCTGGCTCTGGTCCTCGCCAGATCCATCCAGCTAATACAGTCTGGTTAACTGACAAAAAAATAATTCCATTCTTTGGCTCAGTTAGTTTTCTGCCAGTGTTGTAGAATGGGGTGCTGAACAGAGAGAGTGCAGAGAGTAAGTGGAAAAAGGGTGGCAGGACTGGGACTCCCTGCCCAGCAGGACAGAGCTGTGCTGCTCCATCTGGCAAAGGGCAAAGTGCTCGATCATAAGAGCTGGTCCATACCGAAACTCTCACCTTCCATTTTATCCAGTTAAATCACTACTTAAAGGTCTCTCTCCAAACTCCTCGGGGCGTGCTGCCAGTCATTCCAAAGCCCAGACAGAACCAGACACCACTGCCCAAGCCTGACAAAGACCTCAGCAGAGAGAATTAAACAAAAAAAAAGATAAAATGACATCATTTGTTATTAAGAGAAGTCTCCCAGGGCTTGAGGATTCCATGACATTAGGCTCCTGTCAATGTTACACCGCACAATCATGATGAATTATCCCTAGAGCAGAGCTTTTTTGTTGAGGGAAAGTTTAGCAGGTTCCGATTGGAATGAAAGAAAGCAGCAGGATTCCTCCGACAGCCAAGGAAGCAGAGAAGTGATCTGACTGGGACAGAGCCCTGCCTCCTCCAGGAAGTGCAAGCAGGTCAGGCCATCTGCAACTCCAGCAAGAAGTTAAAACTGCCTCCTATAGCTGAAAGCCAGAAGACAAGTAGCAAGGGTGAAAACAATTCCTGCCCAAGTTATTATTATTCTCAGCATGAAAAAGTATTGAGGAGCAGATCTAGACTATTGTCCCCCAGCACTAAAACTCAGATATCCAGATCATACAGTCTGGGTATTCCTCAAGACAAGTTTCTCCATGCATGGTCACTTTTTGGTTTAGTTTCCTTTATCAAACCATTTCTTCTGATGTTTGCTGAATGCCTTTCATCCTTAAAGAACTAACTCTAGCCTCCTGCCTGCCTTTCTCCATTATTTTCTCTAAAAACAACTGTCATACATGTTTTAGGCTTTGAAGCACGTATACAGACCTCAGGTTTTAAGGCACATATTTCTGACTGATTTCACTCACAGTAAAAGGCAGGGCCACCATTTTCCTCAGGTATGGTTTGCATCTGGGGAAAGAAACCCTGCCCAGCAAAGACTCCTCAAAATACTGCATATGAATAGAGAAAACTTCCAAGTTAAAGGCCAAAACCTGGTTTAGGTTTGCTCAGCTGAGTTGTCCTGTTTGTCCAGTAACCAGGAAAAGGCAGCCCGGTTAAAAGGCTGTCACTGAAGTGGCACAGGTACGAATTGCCCATAGCTAGGAGGCAGGAAGGCCTTACATCTTCCTGGACTACTTAAATTATAAATCATAAATTGTCGATATCATCCTGAACCATATGATCAGTTGGCACAACGCTACGTCTGTTATAAGCCAACAGAAACCCTGTAACTAATAGCTATACAACTAACTTCATGTTGGCACCACTTAATACATGAACAGATTTTGTGGTTAAGACGAACTGATAAGAGAATATTCCTAAAATATTGGAACTAGCACAAAGAACAAACTTGCAAATTGAAATACAGGCCACCATAGAATGAAAGTTTCTTCAGAGATGAAAAAGAAAAAAAAAAGAGAGAAAAAGGGGAAAAGTGTGTCAAAAGGAGCACAGAAACTGGCTGTTCAAGCAGTAGGAAACACAACCGAGGTCAGGCAATCGCACCTGGGCACCTGCCTATGCGGAGCCCAGCGCTGGGATCTATATTACTTCCCCCTCTGGGAGGAAAGCAGGCAGATCTCCTGCACGTGTTCACAGCCCAGCTGGGGTCCACTGACACTGCTGCCAAGCCTACTGCTGTCATACAGTTCTCCTACTTATTAAAGGGGATGATACCAAAACTAAATTTAAGAGTTCCCAGTTGCACGTAAATGAATGAAAGTAGAAAATGAGTTCTCTCTGTAACAATACCCCCAGCCATTTCAAAATTGCAGATGGTGAACATCAATTCCTTTTACCCAAATGGGCACCTTAGATAAAGTGCGTCATAAATTCATCCGCAAAGCACTCAAAAGAATAAAATCAAGAATGGTTGCGTTGACAATTGGGTTAACATAAAACAAACAGACTGTAACAGATCACAGGTAAGTATAAAACATACCGGCGCATGATATTTAGAATTATGGAACTACTGTAAGATAGCTATTATTAGCTAATAAAAAGACAGCACAGTTATTTTGAACCTAATAAGCAGGCTTCTTAACAATTAAAGCATACCCATTGTGTACCTTTTATATAGTTGTTTCAATCTCTGATTACGCTTAAAACTCAGAAGACTGAACTCAGACTAAGAACAATCTTCTGTAATTCAAGATGATGCATTTTTATCTTTATCAGGAGTCCTTTTGATACATATACTGAGAATATTGCTCAAATTAATAACTCAGAAAACACACAAAGCTTACACCATTATACTCCAGGAAGAAAATAGTATTCATTAAAAAAGTACATTCAGATTTATCCAAAAACATACTGCCACTTGCACTTATGCCATTTAAATTTTTAAAAGATTTATCATCATTGTTTACTGTTCAGGTTTTTTTTTTGTTTGTTTGTTTTTTTTCCACGTGTACATGCAGAGAAGCCCATATGGTACATGTCCTCTTCCCACACATTCATACTAAAGAACTACATTCCACATGGAGTCGACTTGTGGCACAAATTATGGCACTGATGGGAAAACCTGAAGGAAGGTTAGAGGATAGTAAGCTTCTGCTTACATACACTTAGCATAAATAATTGTCTTCTGACGGATAAAACCAGACACAACTACATAAAAGATAAAAGCAGGAATATTTAGTTCACTCTTCCCAGCTTTCAGGTGAGAATTCATCTTTAAGAACTTGTTTCCACATTCAATATTCACTTAAACGTAATTTTCTCTGTACTTTTCAAGACTAGAACTAACACTGCCTTTCGAAGTCAATTCATCCCTTAAAGAAATGTAGAACCATAGATAGAAATGTCTATTAAAATCATTTGATTTGATTCAGACAATCAAGCCATAAAAACTGTCATAGCAAGAGTTTCACTACCTTGCAGAACGCTGGCTAGCATAGGCACTGCTTAGTGTTTGGAAGAAAAATTGCAGAAAGACACTTGCACTTGAAGAAATATTGTTGCTACATTATGTGGGCATACACACATGTACAGAGACGCAAGGAGGAGTCAATCTTATTTCCATGTCAGCCTTCCAGTGACAAGATCCATCTTGCCTATCGTATCATCTAGGCTTTGAAATACAATGTTTCAAAGACCCGTATTTCTTCACATTCAAAAATCTATCTCATTAAGAAAGGTTCAAAAATTAAAAGCTTTGATTCTACTGCATGTTCCTTTTGCAAGGTCAACCTGTCCGTATAAAATCAATAAATCTCTGCCTATGATAGTTCCAATTAAACGAATATGTTGCAGTTAAGATCAATTTGATTCCATTCTTTCTGTGGGTAAACTGGTGTGTTTTGTAGGTAAACTGTACATCTTTTGAAGCTTTAAATATATTTTCCATCAATGAAATAACTGATCTGCACACAACAAAACATGTCATGAACATGAAAAATCAGAACACATTTCTCATCTCTGTGCAGGCTACTCCTTCCAGTTTCTCAAAAGCCTTTGTAAGGGACCTTAGATACAATCATAATTCTGAAAACAAAACTAACAAAAAATGGTCTGTGGAAGGTGCTTTAGACATCCTTAAAGAAATTTCATGCACAAATTCAGCATGGTTTTCAATGGTGGTGCATTACAACAATATATTACTGTCAAGCAGTTACCATTACTGGATCAAATATTTGGCAGCTGTAAAAGAGTGGGCACTACAGTGTGCACAGACTTCACAACAGCATCACTGACCTGTGCTATGCTATTTGTTAGAACAGAAAATTCTGGAGCCCAGCTCCAAAATTCAAACTCCCAATGTATTTTCAGAGACTTTTTTTTTCAGTACTTTGGGGTGAGGAAAGTAGAGGAGGGAGAGTCTTGGAGAAGAGCAAGATTTTTCTGTAAAGCCATGCTGCATCCACCTATCTGCACATTACATCAGGAATGCACCTACAGTTAGGACTCTTTAATAAAAAAAAAGAAAAAATGTGCCATCTATAACTAATATGCACATGAGAATGGGACTTCTAGGGTAATGCTTTGCTACCTACCTCAATTAACATAAAAGCAAATACAAAGGCATTACATAGAACAATGAGTATCCTGGATTTTATAAATCCTGAAGTTGTTCACATAGATCTATTTTTTTTTCAAAATATTTTTCATTCTCCCTTTTTAAATTATCCTGAATAAATGAAGTATGCCTATAACACAATGAGCATATCAAGTCCTAGCTCCAGTTCATTCCAGTATTAAAGAAGTCTGAATGTGATATTTTTGAAGATAATGTTATCTTTAAGACTTTAAAATTTTCTATTACTTTGAAATACTTTTCTGAGATTGAAACAGTTTCTCCCATCTGTCAAAATATTGCCAGCAGAATAAAGCTGGTAGTAATTTGTCAAAATATTTAATTACAGAAACTATCTTAAAATCAAAAACTATCTTAAAAAAGCCCAACTCCTTGAGCTACTCAGAATAAGCTGTCAAAGACACAAAATGTTTTCAGAAGAGTTTGAAGGATTTTGCTATATTCGTGATAAAAGTGTTTAAGCAAAAGACTAATACAAGTAGTAAAATATATAGACAGTGAAAATTGAGTTTCCATTACTTTCCTACAGCTACAGTTTACCATATATAGCTTACATAATGAAACTCAGAAGAACAGGTGCTCCAGTGAAATATATATACCACTATGCAGACTTCTCTCCTCTTTTACCCCTCCTTAGCAAAAACAAAACCCAAACAAACAAAACACTTCTCCATGAAGACTTTCAACAGCAAATCACCAGGAAAAAGCAAACATCAGAAACGCTCTGTTTCACAATTCCACTACCAAGCCTTTGACATGCGTATTTTACAAACAAAAAGCACTTAAAGAATATTAAGGCTATAAGATTAAGCATTCCAAAATTACAAAATTTTGGATTAGGATTATCTTCAACATCTTAATTTGGCTGTTGTATTTATATTTCTTACTGTAAAAAATAAATAAGTATATAAATAAAAATTCATCAAGTGTTCACATGCTACTTCGGATCCTTGTATCAGGGATGAACGTTACTCATATTGCAAACACCTTTTACGAATCTTGTTTCCTATTCAGTGATTAAGGTTCCAAACAGAGGCTATGAACACTACCTACAGCCTCCTTTGAAACCAAAATTATTCAGATCACTCTGAAACACATTGTGTCTTTGCATCATCCCTACAGCATGAGAGAAACCTCTACACTGCAGGCGCTGAATGGAGTCACCAGCTTCCTTTTCAGCCCAGTTTTGTCTCAGTCTGGCCATCTGCAGCAAGTCCCCCTCATCCCTACCCCCAGGTTTCACCATTCTGCTCCCTGTCCCAATCTCCTCGCCCAGCCAGCAGGGATACCAGCCCAACTCTCAGACCTAACATCCCTCACTATGTGTCTGGCATTGCTTCAGTTCCTAGTGGGTGCTTTTCCCAGAGTCTACTTGTCTCCTGGACCCTCAACAAGTACTTGCTTCCTCTACCTTTATGTGAAGCACAGTTCTGTTTTCCAAGCCACCTCTCACACTCAGTATGCCTTTTAGACTTCAACAAATGTGTTTCCTCAAAAGCATCGGTACTTGGCATGCTTTGCAAGAGACGGAGGCTTTTCCTGAAATTGCAGCTTGGTTTTTCCAGGCTGCACAAAGGTGCCTGACTTGAAATCAGAGTCAAAGGCTTTTACAAGTTTGACAAAATATTTCAAAATAAGCAGTAGAAACTACTTGAGCTCTGCTGTAGGCAACAGCCAAAGCATTTGGCTTCAAACACATACAAAGAGAATCTGCAGCAAAAAGTTAGCACGGAAATTTCATCCCACACAGGTAAAGTGTAGCAAGCACATAAGCAACTGAAAAAAGAATTTCAAAATTTGAAGTGCTAGAAAATCCTATAACTACCAGTATTGTCAATTGTATTGTATTGTATTGTCATCGTGGAGACGGTATGTGTGTAATTATGAGAAAGAAATGAATCCATGCAATGGTCAAAATGGAAACTGAAACAAAACCATGCAGCCACAGAAATTTTATTTCAGCTCTTCTCTACACAACATTTGCCCATTGCTATATTTTTTTTCTGGAGTATTAGTGCAGGAAACCACTACTGTCACAGGCAACCAGCTTTCTTGGGATTTCAGAGTTGGTTTATATACCTGACTCTCTTTAGACTACTTGAAACATTTTATAGAATAAAATTTACAGAAATGCAAATTCATTTTTTGAGCTTTGGCACAGACAAAACCGCTGTATCTCAGAGCACCTGTGACAAACACAAACACCCTGCTCTCCTTGCAAGGGGTGAGGGGGTTCTCACTTGCTGGAAATGGCATCAGCCCTCTGTGACTTACTTTATTATTTTTCATTCAGCCTAGACTATTGCTTCTCCAAGTAGCAAGTCATTTCTGAGCTGGGAAACACCATCCCCTAGACCAAGAAAGAACAAAAGCCCAAAAACTGGGACATGCCTGGCCGCCAGGATGCCTTATGATCTGTTCTCCTGGTTGGACCTGGCCCCTGCCTCCGAGTCTGGCTGCTCATCCCATGCAGCGCTGTGGGTTTGGGCTCTGGCTGGTGACACCCCTGCCCTGCTGACCGCTGGGTCCCCCCAGCTCCTGCTCATCCTCCCTCCAGGAGCACCTGCTCCTGCTGCTCCAGCACCCACAGCTCCACAAAAGGGTGGCCCAAACCTGTTCAAAGTCACATTGGCACTTTTCCAGTTCTGCACAGCACTGCAGTCTTTGAAGGTAATCCATGCAATATAACAGCATTTCAAGAGCCTTTCCAAGCAATATTAACCTCCTCAGGTTGTTTCGCATTTTAGGATTACACAAAAGTCCTTTATCAGATCCTCTCTGAAACACTTTCCAGCTGTATGCCTCATTTCAGTTTACCTCAGAACTAAACTGAAGCTTGAAAAAGTCCTTGAAGAATTGCTTTTTGCTTTGTAAAAGACAAAGAAATCCTCAGCCTGAGAAAGTCTTGGCTTTCCAAAAGTGTCTACCTCGTGTCTGAGAGGCAGAGTAGATGTAAATGCCATCCATTGAACCTTTACATGGAGGGCTGCCAACTATTTCATACAATATGAGATATCCCTTACAATCTTCTTTTTTTTTTTTTTTTTTTAAGTGTAGATTTTATAACTTTGCCCATATTCTCCTGTGATGGTTACATACTCAGGACTTTCTAGCAAGCTCTTTTGAAAGCACTTGAAAGGTAAAGAAATATCTACGAACAAAAGTAGGCTTAGCGTTAAGAAACACTAGTGAGAAGCAATTCTCTATTTAATAGCACTATAAAAAAAGGTCCTGGGATGACATAACTTAAGCACTACCCCACTTCAGAAGGGCATCTAATGGTGTGTGACTCCACATCTCCACATGCACTGTTAAAATCTATGCCTTTTTATTTTCTTTTCAAAAAGATTTATTGGAGGATGGGGCGCTTGAAAGCCAAAACAAGGTTTAGGTTATTCACATGAAACAGTTACTCTGGGAGCCCCAAAGTGACACCAGCACATGCCCCAAAGTGTTGCCACTTTCAAGGAATAACTGCAAAAGCCAGAATCTGCAGTAAGCAGCATTAGGCCCACAGAAGCAGGATTTGACTTTTGAACCCATTTTGGCGGGTGGCCTCATCCCAATACATCACTATAACAGACACTTCCAGAAATGATACCAGTTTTGCCACTAAACTATAACATGTATATTATAGCATGTTTTGGAAGATATAATTAGCTAGAGCTAATCAATTTTTGCAGCTTACCACAAATACCATTTTTCTTTTAAACCCATTCATTCTTTCACGTTACTTTCTAAGAATCATTGTTGAGAGATGAAGATAAAGGTGATGATGATAAAGATGATAAAGATGAAGGTATAACTGATTGAAGCAATTTTCCTGAGAGCAGTCAGATTTTTAAGCTCTTGCAAAAGCTACTTATAACTATGTATTTAAAAAAAAAAAATGGGGGGACTAAAACAAAATACAGCCCAGGACATTTGCATCTCAGCTATATTTTCAAAGATTCTGTTTATGTAGATATTTAAATGTCTTTCAAAAATCTGTATGCTGAAATTTCTGAAGACAGAGCCACATATCTAAACAGAGAACTGCCTAATGCAACCTAAGAGGCTGTTACACCTCCTTGCTGCAAGCAGCATTGCTGGCTCCTGTTTGATGTCCTGTCCACCAGGAGCCCCAGGCCCTTCTCTGCAAAGCTGCAGTTGGCCCCCAACTTGTATTGGTGCACAGTTATGCCTCCCCAGGTTGAGGTTCAACAAAGCCAAAAGCAAAGTCCTGCATGATACTGCTGGTGGCCCACTGCCAAGGTGCTTAGTGAAGCTGTTAAGCAGTACTAGCAACAGTTATTGACCCCTGGGGCACTCTACTGACTGGCCTACAGCTGGACCTTTGGGCAGCAGGACACAACCCTTTCAGCCTGTGAGCTTAGCCAGTTTTCAGACCACTTATCTATCTGTATTTTTCCATTTATCTGCATAAATGTCATAGGAAACAGTGCTCAAAGCCTTGCTAAAGTCAAGAGAAACAACGTCCACTGGTTTACCCTCAACCATTTTTCTAAGCATTGCATTGTAGAAGGCTATATCAGGTTCGTCAAGCATGACTTCTCCTTCATAAATGCATGCTGATGACTCCCAATTACCTTCTCATCCATCATATGTTTGGAAGTGTTTTCCAGGATTACTGGCTCCACCACTTTCCTAGGGATCAAGGTGACGCTGACCAGACCACAGTTCTCCGTGCTTTCCTCCTAGACTATCATGAAGGAATGACATTTACTTTCCCACAGTACTCAGGAACTTCTCCTAAATACCACCACCTTTCAAAGATAAGCAAGAGTGGCCTAGCAATGACATCAGTCAGCTCCCCCATCACTCATGGGGGCATCCCATCAGCTCCCATGGACTTGTGTGTGTCCAGTTTAAGTGTTCCCTGATCCTCCTCTACCAGGTGCCAGTCTTCAGTGCTCCAGACTTTCCCACTGGTCCCAGATTGGGACCTGGGATTCCTGAAGGTCAGTCTTATCAGTAAATACAGAGGGGCAGAAGGCATTGATTATCTTGGCCTTTTCCGTGTTCCCTGCCACCAGGATCCCCCGTGTCATTCAGTAGTGAGCACACATTTTCCTTGTTTTGCCTTTTGCTGCTGATACACCTGCAGAAGCCCTTCTCCCTCTTGTTGCTCTTATTCTACTGTCTCTTGACAGATTCGATTCCACATGAGTTCTGGCTCTCCTAACCCAGTAGCTCTGTATTCCTTCAGCCATCTGTCCCTGCCTTGACTTCTTGCATGCCTGAGTGCCGAATGTCTGAATTTTGTTAGTTTTTCTGCACATCAGGATTGATTGTTCCTGAGCTTGGAAGAAGAGATCCTTGAAAAAGCAACTGGTTCTTGACCCTTCTTTCTCCCCAGGACCGTATCTGCTATGTCTACTATGTCTAATTCCCAGGGTGGTCCAGGAACTCCCCAGGTACTTATCTACAGAGATGAGATAAATTACTTATTTGCAACTTGAGTTGCAAATACTTAAGTATTTGACTAATTGCTAAAGGAACTTGCCATGTGGGAATTTGGGCTGGTTCTAATGATTCCCCTGGGTAGGTCCTGCTGTGCCTTGACAAACTCATCTGCTTCAAGTGTAGATTAACATCTTGAGCAGAGTCTCTGCCCATTACAGAGAGACATTCAGGCAGTTTCTGCAGCAGAATTAACTGAATTGTATGTAGATAAGACACTTGAAAATAACAAACTGTTTCTGCGGACGTAGAAACAGCCACATACAACAGCCTTTGTAGTTAAGATTATTTAGGAGATTATTTGTCCATAACTTAAGAAACTCCACAGCAATGGATCATGCATGTGTTACATAGGACCATGAGTCAGCTGAGCTACAAGTATTCAGTCAACCCATGGTCTGGGGAGAGTCACCAATCCAGCTGAAGACACCATTCCAAGGACCCACCATCCAGACCAGCAACTGAGTGCTCCGTTCAAGAGATCTGATTGTTGTGGGAGTCTGTGCAACACCTACTTTGGGACACTCCAATACCATTTTTGTTTCTTTTCACCATGCAAGCCCATGACTTGAAAAGCCATCATCAGCCACAGACACTTCATAATTTATACTATCTGGTTACTTACCAGTATCACTACTTTGTAGGCACCTGAAATGTCAACACAGCAAACAAAATACAGCCACTTGATATAGGAACATTTATTTTTGCTGTATGCTACAGGTGTAGCCAGTAAGCCAGACCAAAGAATGAATGTGATCAAAGTTTGCATATACAATGAATAAATTGCATTCCGGCTCCAGAAGTAGTATTGCCCTCTGCATTATATGTTTATACTACTATGCTATTATGGTGATCTGAAAAACAAATACGACAAGATATGCATACAAAGTACTTGAAGCATACACTTAAGAGGCATACACTTGCAAACAAACCTCATTTTCCAATGAAGGAACATAAGCAGATCAGTGCCCTTATAAAAAAACATTACAGCTAGCCACCTACTTGGCATCTGTGTTGAGATAGGAATAATAACTTGATACGTGACTAAACAAAGAAAACAGAAAACTAGAGGAACACTGCTATCATTACACAAGTATGTATATAAAACGTACACAGTTCTGCAAACTATGTCTTTTATTTTATCACTGTATCTATTCAACCTTTTCCTTTCTCTACTCTTAACAATACTTCCCAAAAAAAAAAAAAAGGACAAAAGCTGTAAAACAAATAATTTTCTAAACATTCCACAGGTATTTTTAAAAATAGCAGAGCACACAGACAGATTTCAACATCAGTTGCCATGGGTGGTCATTTAGACTTTCCCACTCCATTCATTTCACTTTTAATAAGTTCTAAGTTCCTGAAAAACCTGCCATACAAAGTTTAGTTCTCCATTTCCTACCAAGAAATATCTGAGTAATAAATTAGTTTACAAAAGAACCAAGGATAGTGTTATCAGAATAATATATTTTTGATAATTTTACTAAGTTCACTGCAGTGATTGGGCATCAATTCCACATTCTTTTACAAACCTGAACTCAAATAAATAATAGAAAGGAAAAACAATTTTAAAAAGTAAGACTAGATACATTGTGGAAAACCACAGAGAACAAAAATGGCTTCACATACACTGAACTCAGAGATAAATTCCAACATCTTTATCTGCTTCCACCACAATCTCAATCTTGTACTACACAACTACAGAGTAAATTAAAAATAAGTGGTTTTGACAGCACTGAAATTGTTCTTACCATATTTCAACTTTACTTCAGTCGTGTAACTCGCATTATGAAATTGCGACTGAATATTGAAATAGCATTATAAGAAGTAATTATGGAATTTTAATATTTTTTTCTTTTTAAAAAAATTCAATACATGCATGGATACACAATTGAAAAAATCTCTACCTACAGCTTGAAACTATTTTTTTTGCTCTGCTAAGGCCTGTTACTTAGACAATTATTACTGAAGATGATTTTACAAAGTAACCATCTCGGTTAAATCCAGGAAATAGTCGAATTGTTCAGAATATTTTCATAACATAAAAATGATGTAATATTATTTTCAATGCTTAGGCATTCTGTCCATTTACTTCTCCAACCGTATAATTTTTTTTTTGCTCCCTGACAAGTTTATGAACTATAAATTCCTATTAAAGGCAATTAGACTGGGGAGAAAAACCTAACTAGTTATGCCCAAAATGGCATTTTTAAATACAGTAAAAATTAAAACGAACTGAAATCATGCACAAGAACTCTATTTGAAAAAGAGTGTCTCATTTGTTGTCATTACCAAAAGCACTGAACTTGGACTGCAGTGTGAATAATTGAATTTGTAACACTGTGCTGTGATTTCAGAGTCAAAATAAAATGCAGTGCAGACAAGTATTTGTCAAACAAATGTCACATATTAAATGTACAAATAACTGTAATCCAGTACTGCATTCCTTATCTATAATAATACATGAAGATGAATGAGGGAGAAAAAGAAACTAATAAAAAAAGAAATCCTTCTCCACAGGCTTACAGTCATCCTGTGTGATTAGACAGCTCTCCTAAGGACTAACAGTATGCACCCCAAACGCGTTTTGACTCAGTTCACTGTAGTAAAAGAAGCAACTTTGAGGAAAAAATGCAAAATGCATCTAGGAATGATCACCAAACATTCCTCCCTCTCTCTCTCCCTCCCTCCCTCCCCAAGAAAAAAAAGAAATTCAGAAAGTGGGGTGGGAACCTCTAAAGCCAAAAGATCGCGTTTAATTACAAAAGGCAAACTCAATAATTTATTACATAAATCTTTATGAGTCTTTACATAATCTACCCCCAAACTGGGAGTCATCCATCGTCATCTTAGGCAAATTACGGTGATGACGGACAGGTCTTTACCACCAATGCCCACCTATAAGTTCAAGGTGAAGCAATGCAGAAGACTTTTATAAGATGTTCTTCCTCATCAGCCCTAAATGTGCCAACTCTTACTCCTCAATGTATCTTAGGGAAGGACTGTCTTTTCCAGAACCATCTGCAGCTATTAGCTGTTTTGAAAGAGAAGTAATTAGGAACTCTCTCAACAATTCCCAGGTAATGCATATTATCCCATTCTGTCCATCCCATTAACAAATGCTCATCATGGGAAAACAGATAAATAAAAAAATGGGAACTGTGGAGTCCTTTCCAAACCATCCTGGTCCCTCTGCAGTCTAGCTAGAGGGCATTGTGCTCTGTGTTCATTTGCGTTCTGCTTGCCTCCAGGTTTTTCCTAACTAGAAGTCACCTTTGCCTTTTGGGGACACAGCTGTTTGTGCCCTGCTTGCTATGTAGTTCTTTATAGAACTCTAAAAATGAGAAATAATCAAAAGCTTAATTTCATAACAAACAACTTGTTAGGCTCTATTTGTGCCATCTGACTTCAAAGGGAGGGATTCTTTTTAATCAACCGAGGAAGAAAAGAATTTGTATGCAAACAGAATTAAGCTATTGGTAAAGCATGCCAGTTGAATGTGGATTCATTAAACAGAGAGCTGCATCTGAGGACTAAATTAGGCACAGAGAATAGAAAGGAAAAAAAAAATCTATATCTTAAGATGTGATAGGGTCCATTTACACTCCTAGATGAGATTACTTTTCTCCACAATACATTACCCAAAGACACTTCCAAACTGAGGGAGTATATTACATGGTCCTAATCAGAACTTTTTTTCTAAGTAGGTCACCCATGTTGAAAGAAAATCTGGAAATCGTATGCACTGTTAAAAAAAATTAAAAACTCCTGAAAGCAGTATAGCCAAGGTGCTAATCACTTTCTAAAATATAAAAAACCTTCTGCATAAACATTAAATGTAGCACTTTAGAATGCACAGCCATACACCTGAGGCTGTTCTTTCACTGTCATTTTAATTCTGTTTTTAATAACCAACTGAATTTTAATTAGAGGAATGACTTTATTTGCATATATAGTTGTTTAACTTCATAAAGACAGACTTGTTTAACATTCAATTTTTTTTCTGACATCAAAACATCCCCACTTCCAAATGGTAAGGCATATTTAGACTTCAGGAATACATTCTTTGTTTAGAAGAAAATGAGGAAACCAGGATAGTTCTTTTCCTGTTTTTATTTGCAATAGGCACATTATATCTTTGTATGGCTTTGACTGAGAATGAGACACCCCAGTGAAAGACTGTGATGGTACCAGCACAACTGAAATAAATGGCTTTCCTACCAAACTTCATAAAAGATCATTTTGACTTCAGGTTTTTATTGGTTTTACGTGGCAAGGGCTTGGTAGCAGGGGGGGCTGCAGGGGTGGCCTCAGTGAGCTGAGCCCAGCAGCTGCCCCATGTCAGGTCAGGGCCAGCTCCAGCCAGCTCCAAAAGGGACTCGCCCCTGGCCAGAGCTGAGCCAGGGAGTGACATTGGGTGGGCCTTTGGGAAAGCAGAGTTAAGGAAGGGGAAAAAAAAACAACTGCTGTGCAAGAGCAGCTGGGATGGAGCTGGGTGAGAAGCAGCCCAAGGTCAGTGCGGCAGGAGGTGCTCCAGGCACGCAGCAGCAGTTCCCCTGCGGCCTGTGGAGAGGCCCCTGGTGGAGCAGGCTGTCCCCCTGCAGCCCATGGGTCCCACATGGAGCAGATCTCCACACTGCAGCCCATGGAGGAGCCCCCGGTGGAGCAGGTGGATGTGGCCTGGAGGAGGCTGCGGCCCATGGAGAGCCCCCGCAGGAGCAGGCCCCGGGCCGGAGCTGCAGCCCGTGGAGAGGAGCCCACGCAGGAGCAGGGGGTCTGGGGGGAGCTGCCGCCCATGGGGGACCCGTGCTGGAGCAGTTTGCTCCTGGGGGATGGACCCCGTGGTACGGAGCCATGTGGGAGCAGTGCTTGAAGAGCTGCTGCCTGTGGGCAGCCCCCACAGGCTCAGTTTGGGAAGGACGGCATCCCGTGGGAGGGACCCCGCGTGGAGCAGGGGCAGGGAGTGACTGTGAAGGAGCAGCAGAGATGAAGTGTTAGGGACTGACTGCAGCTCCCATTCCCTGTTCCCCTGCACCGCTCGGAGGGAGGACAGAGAAGGGGAGAAAGTGGTTTTAGTTTCTCACTGTTCTAGTCCACTCTGATAGGTAACAAATTACATTAATCTCCCTATGCTGAGTCTGTTTTGCCTGTGACCATAATTGTTGAGTGCTCTCCCTGTCCTTATCTGAACCCTTGAGCCCTTTCCATCTTATTTTCTCCCCCTTTCCCCTTGAGAAGGGGGAGTGAGAGAGTGGTTGTGGTGGAGTTCACCTGCCCAGCAGGGTAAAACCACCACAAGGTTCCAAGCAAACACCAGTTACATACTGTCCTACATGTAGAGTTCTGTACTGCACATAATTGCGAAATCCTTCAAAAAATAGAAGTATCTTTACTAGAGTATGCCCTCTAGTCATTATTCTAGAACCTAATTGAAGATTATCCATTATCATCTTCATGCCTTCTTTCAAACTATGGAGTCAAGGTGTATATGTGTTCATGGACAGGCACAGAAGGGAAGAGTGGCCATGGATTTAAATGGAAATACTATTAACATCTTTGCAGGAATATGCAATGAAGCTCTGCCTCCCTCCTGGGCTAACTGAAAGCTGTTTAACTTCAATCAGGACAGCACTGAACGCTAGCTGCTAAGTAGTACTAGTTTGGGCACAGAACCAGCACAGTTCACTGTAAGCTTGGGATGCAGGCAGGATGATCTTCCAGCTGTCTGCAGCATGGAAACAGCAAACTCACATCTGGCTAAGAAGGATGTGCTGACCTACTGACGTTACAGCTATGGAATCAGGATTATGAATTTTGCTAAAATAAAACCGATGAGGGAATGATGACAGGAAGCAGCTGAATCAATTCTGAAACAGATTTAGTATTTGAAATGACTAATTTTCATAAAGATGGGTTAGAAAGAAGATAACTTTCAGGGAGAGTATAGTGCTGTACTTTAGACTTGAAAATAGAGCCAAAGTAGCTCCCTGAACTAGGTGAGATTTAGAAAGGCCCAAGGGAAAGTTGCAGCTTTACCACCCAAGAAAGCAGCTTAGTTATGCATTGTATATATAAACTGCTGAAAACTCTGACTCACAAAAATGAAAGATATTTCTTTGTTTTTAATTGTTTGGAGGTTTTGTCTCATTAAAAAAAATAAAAAATTTGGACAAGGAATAGCGTGTCAAGGTAATTTACTGCATCTCACAGAAAATGTAATAAAATACTATACTTACATGCATATAGTCTGCATCCCTGTTATGGTAATTCTTTGCAAATAGGACAGTAGATAACCAAGATCCTCATATAATCCCATAAAACCAAAGACAGAGTCTAGAATGCTGTCTTGAAGAAGGAACAGATTATCACAGTGAAGAGTACTGGAAGCAAGAGAAAATGAGTGGATCCTACCTACATACACAACACAACATTGCCGTCCAAGTACAGGCTTGGTTTATTTTCCTCAAATACATAACCTGCAGGCTATACATGACTTTCGGTTATGTGTTTAAGAACCACGCATTAATAACAGAAAATGTCATTTTTAAGCCTGAGTCAGGTTCTAGAACAATTCTGTATCTCCCCCATGTAATTAACTTATTGTGAATCAATTCAAAGCACTAGAGATGCTTTTGTGAAATAGTATATTTCCACACATTTGTTCTGGTCTACAAATATATGTTCAAGCATGACAAATACCCTAAGTTAATTAGCAAACAATTAATTTAAGGCATAATGCTCCTCAGCTGACATACTCCAAGTTTTGCCATGCCTTCATGGAAAATAAAGCGGTTCTCCTAATTCCATCTCCACACTAGGTATGTAAGAAAGATGTGCATGACATTAGAGAGAAAATGGTTTGGTTATAAACAACAAATATTCACTACGGAAATATTGCATGGCATTTTCAGACAAACACATGCCTGAGAAAAAAAATCATATTCTTCAGAATTTTTGCCAAATTATTATTAAACAAGGTTCAACTGCATGTTGAATTCAGAGTACAGAAAAGGATAAACCTGGTTCTCACAGTCAAGTCTTCTCCACATTCTGGTAGAACACAACAGAGGGGGAAAAAATACAAGAAAAAACTTCATCTGTCAGTCAAAAATTCAACTGGCATAACTTTACTCCCACTTTGCTCCATATTTTCATATAAAAGTTCATCCTTCCAAGTTATCATGTTAGTAATCTTTCTAGAATATTGGCAAACAAATCTAAGTTAAAAAATAAACTAATAATAAAGTCACGATCTCTAAAACATGCTTATGACCTCACATCTTAAAATTCAGAACACTTCTTAAATGATGGGGTCACCTGCCTAAAATAATCTGTTTCTTTTCTTCACCTTCTCCCTATGAAGGCATCCACAAAAGGAGGTGGAATCATAATACCAAAGATAAAACGAATAATGCTGATCACTGTTACTCAACGAACTGTACTGTTTATCTCCTCAGTTATTATTTGCTACTGTATTAAAACAATGTAAGTCCTGCAACCTTTGCCTTGATAGTACAAAATGCGTAGAGTTTTCAAATAGATCCTGTAAGAAACAAAAGAAACCTCGTGAATCATACAATCTCTTAAATTGCAGCAATACAATTTCTTACACGACAAAGACTTGACAAACTTTAAAATTTAATGAAAATCTACAATTACCAGGATTACAAGCTATAGAATCATCAGCAGCAGGATTGTTTTCATTAATGAAGCCAAAATTAATCATAAAAGAAATAGGAGAGCTCTAGTAACAGCCTTGGTTAAGAGTATCAAATTAATAAGCATAATTTTTAAAAAAGTAACAGCACTAAGGAGAGGTCACAGTGATAGCAATTATCAGCATCTGTTATTTCATATTTGCTATATCAAATCCAACTGTAAATATGGAGCTTTTTACGCTTTCTCACTGAGTTGTATACTCTCCTGCTTCCTCTACTTTCAAACAGATTGCAATTACGCCTCCTACCAGGATATTTGACAAAAGTTATGATTAAGAATAAAAATGACTTATCAACATTTATGACACAAGAGACATCATTCTAAACAGAAGCTCAAATAGGACAAATGTTTTTCAGCCTCCATTAAAATATTCTCAAGTGGTTACTTGAGGATTTTAACTCTGTTCCTACATAACTTGTTGATACAACTACAGCTATTGCTGTTTCACTTCTTCCACCAACACTTGGTAGATAACTGAATCAACAAAATCCTCTGACCAATTATACTATTCAGTGAACTGTATTATTTAAAATTATCTATTAACTCTTAAAACTTGTACTGCCAGACCTGTACTGACATTATCTGAGTTCTACAGGAAGCAACTTGGAGAAGCAGAGAAGTTTTAAAATGCTGCTACCTCCTAAAAGCTACAGACCCTCCAAATCTGACTAATTTGGGCTTCATAACTACAATCTTCCTTTTGGATTTAAAAAAAGACCCACGTAATTAGAAATATCAAAGCTCACTTTTACTCTAAACATGATTGAAATTACCTTTCTTATCAGCACAGGAGCACTAGTAAAGATTGGAACGCACCATGGAAATGATATAAAATCCTAATCATGGCCCCAGCGCTACCTGCTCTCCACAGTAACTGTGGAAGATCACAAATACAGTATGGACCTTCTAAATATCTGTGATGGGGAGTGAGACTACAGACACATGAAACAAAGGAATGTGTATTTGCCACAGAGACGTTCAGATGGGTCTCCTACATACCTCATCCTATAAACCGTGAAATTCTGGACAGCTTCATTTCTTTCATATGCTATCAGAAAGAACTGCACAAATTGAGCTGCGTTAAAGACTCCACCACCACCACTCCTCCCCATCTACAGAAGTATTATGCCATTGGATTTTAGAACCATTATTTAAAGTAGCCCAGGTGCCATCCCACTCTGAGAAGTGGTAACATACAGCATGCCATCATACAACCACTGAATAGCCCAAGTTGGAAGAAACCCACAAGGATCATCAAGTCCAGCTGCTGGCTCCACACAGGAGCACACAAAAATCAAACCATACGTCTGAGAGCATTGTCCAAACCTATTTTGTACTACATTTATTGTTTGAAAAACTAACTGCAAAAGAATAGGAACTAGAGGAGGAAAATCCTTTACCACGAAGCTGTACCTGGAGACAGATTTCAAAAAGTGGCTTTCTTGGCTTGAAGGAATTGTCTCCCCTCACCATCCTCAACTATTCAGAGCCCAATGAAGTTCATTCATTTCAGTGGCAGTTCAAAAAATTAATATGAACACTAAGACAAGCACACTTGTTAAGACTATTAATACCACAAATATTGGGTATTATACCACAAATATTGGATAATATAAGAATTGCTTTCTAGGAAATTTCTGAGATGAAGTGCTGGATCAGCAACACTGGTCTTACACACAGTACAGCTTCTGGGTCCCAGAGGTTAGGCTCTGGTAACACAGACAAAAAAATATTCAGACTTCTAAGCCACAAAGTCTGTTTCTAAGACCAAAAAGAGAGCCTCAGGAACAGCTGTAAGCACGTCTGAATGCCAGAGAGGAAAAAATGTTGACAACTCAGTACCTTAAAAAATAAGCAACAGGTCCTCCACACCATTTGGCTAAAATGTTCTGTTTTTAAAAACAATTACTTTTTGCTTCCCATTTCTCAAGAAACTTGGTACTAACATTATAAAATTTTCCTCTACATACAGAAGAGCTAGGAACTTATTTTTAGCCTGGTTTCCTACGGAAATGAAACTTATCCGTTAAGCCCTCATCACAATAACTTCTGAATTCACAGAATGATTTCTGCCAAGCCTGACACGGTCCAAAACATATTAGGTTCCCAAAAATGGCAGCTGGGAGAGGAAAGATTTTATTAGTGGTCCTTCTGCAGGGTTTACATCAAGGGAGGACAGGCACTTCCCTCGACACGCAGGAAACCAGCCTGCTTCAGCTCTGTCACTTGGGAGTCTAGGTGAAGGGGGAGAGGATCGGGCTGTTTGCTTCATTGGCTTTTGGCTCTAACGAAAGCTGGGATGACCACACATCTCCATAACTCTGGCACGGTGACAGATGGAAGCAGAATTGACCAAGTCCCTCGCTTTGTGTATCTTGTCATAGGTGCACCAAAACTCTAAAGGACAGTGCAGATTTGCTGAGGGTCTGGCATCGAACACTGCAACACAGCAAACTCTTAGGTGCCAAAAATTTGTTAAGGATGTGAATGAAGGAAAGTTGAAGAATTGCAGGAGGACCCTACATTGTGGGCAACTGGGGATTAATAATATTAACTTCAATGTTAAGGAAGAGGGCAGTATTTAAGGTTAAGATCTCTGCAAAGTGAGCTTATTTTGTTTGTCACTTCAATAAGAAGAAATGGTTTACTAGCTGTACTCATTTTGCTCAGGTGACCAATATGGGTGGCTTCAAAAATTGACACATGCTGCAGCCATTACTACCCCGTAACTTGTATGCTGTTTAGATTTTTTTTCTCTCCTTACAAGAGTTACTAATGTTTTGCTTATGGCTCTCCAAAAACATTGATATTAACAATAGATTAAGTGAAAGCCTTTTTATTACAGTAAAGCCACATTCTAGGTCAAGTGTGGCTGGCTAACTCAAGGTTGCTCCTAGCTGAATCTAGCTGAAAGTAACTGTTGCAGAAATTGTAGAGCATTAATGGGAACAGAGAGCTTGCAATAAAGTAATTATTCGTTCAGGTTTTGAATGAAGAACCTAAAAATATACTGACACCTTTTAAAATGATGCTTTCCCTAAAAAAAAAAACACCAGTTTTTGTTGTTGTTGTTTGGTTGGTTTATGTTGTTGGGGTTATTTTTGTGGGGTTTTGTTTGTTTTTTTTTGTTTGTTTGTTTTTTGATTTATGAGGACAGGTATATCATTAGAAAGCTGACAATACATTTCACATAAATCTATTGAGTAAATAAATATACTGACAACACAAGCTAGTGCATCCCACTAAATGAACAATGTTATAAAATAGAGTATGAACTATTATGTCGTTCCCTAGTTTTGGGGTATATTTAGCCACTTCACAGATACATTACAGATAAGACAAAAAGAAATAACTGTTACAGCTGAAACTCCAGTTACAGCTTTTTGCTCAGTACTGAGAATCCAACCAAGTTCCCATTCAGACCAGTAAAAACAGCCTTAACTGTAGTGCTCTTGAGACACCAGGCTTTTACTTCCTACAGTCTGTATCATCGATTGACAATCCTGTGAGCATGGCAAGAGTATAAACAAAATTTATTTCAGCCTTAAATATTAAATAACCTGATGTGATATATTTAGAAATAAGACTACCAAACAGCATTTGTTTATTTTAATGTATTATATATATGAAATATATATAAATACGCCTAACAGGCACAGTCCAAAAAGAAATATTAGACTACAGCACAGGTGTAGATATTAAGATTTTTAACTTTGATAATTATTACTAATAGGACCTGCAACAGAAGCCATGAAATAGGAATTCTCCAGCTAACCAAGTAGTAATAGCAACCAGCATACATGACTGCAGCTCACGAAAGGACAGCACAGAACAGCATATAGTACTCGAGAGAGACATGGAAGTTCATTTTACAGCTCATTCAAAAAAGTCATTTAAATCACCTTTGTGACCTTACAGGCTTGCATTGTTTTTTTCAACTGTTATTATTACTTCAGTAGTAAGTTTGTAATTTATTAAGGGATACACCCTTCTGACCCTGCATGAAGAAAATCTGCTGTTAAGGCAGGAATGTAACTGCCTAGATTTGTTTACTATGAACAACACCACACTGTACCATATTTTTTATGATTATGGAAAACCTACAGCAATACATCTTAATTCAGATTTAAATCACTGAGGATCAATTCCAAT
The DNA here is from genome assembly GCF_040182565.1 of Anser cygnoides. NCBI lineage: Eukaryota > Metazoa > Chordata > Aves > Anseriformes > Anatidae > Anser > Anser cygnoides. The sequence goes on along the minus strand of NC_089874.1, from coordinate 32,404,559 downwards.
TCTAGTTTCAGTTTAGATCTTAAAGGAAAGGAACTTACCAGCAAGAGCGTACATTGTCTCATTTTTGTAACTCATGGTGGTTTAGAAAGCTAGCAAGGCTGTTCTAATATTAAAAGCAACAATGAAGGGAAGTGGTTAGTCAACTAACTGGTTCTGTTATTCCCTCCCACTTCTTATAGCAGTACCTAACTATGTGGGCTCATAATTCAGCTTACCATCCCAGTTCCTTCTTTTATTTGTTAAAAAAAAAGTCATACCAGTTTTGTAGGATTAGTGCTGTGTTTCAAACCAGATGTAAAGATGTTTAATACTCAGAGCCACAATAAAACACTAGATACAATATCCAAGCTTACTTGGGGAAAAAAAAGTAGAAAAAATCTTATGTACTTTTTTCTCATTGCTGCTTTGAAATGAAGCTAATAAAACACAGACCATTCTGCATTAGTGGGGATGGAAGAATAAATTAGCTGTATGTATCATTAGTCAAGTTACCCAACAGAATTGATCCAGCTGACTTTGGAGTCTATGGACAGCAATTTTTAATGTAAATTACAAGCCAGAATGTATTACACAAGACAGAGTGCCATGGCACATTAAGGGAAAAACAAAACAAAACAAAAAACCACGCAGCTCTTGGCACTGTTCCCAAACTCAAAATTAAACGAGAGGGTTCAGATTCAGTTCTGCAAACCTCTTCCTTAGCCAGGCAGGTCAGTGTTCTGCAATAAGACTGACTCTCCCTCAACCTGCAGTTAGCACCACTGCATTTACCTTGGGCTCAGTTGCCAGAAGGCATCCAGTGCTCTACATGAGTTCCTGCTGACTCCCACAGCTCTCCTCCCCTTTGGGAATCACTTGCCGATTACTCTGATAGCACATCACTGACTGAATTGTACTAGTTAAATCTCAGGTTAGAAAGCACAGACCCACCAACTTCTCAAAAGCAATGCTTCCCCAGAGGAGAAGAGGGTGAGATCCTCCCAGTCTTGTGTTTCAACCACTGCACAGGTGTTTATACACCTGTACATGAAAATCAGATGCTATCTAACAAAATAGTGGTATTTTATAATCACTTCTTACAGGTAAAAGTGACCAAGGGTAACGAGAGACAGAAAACACCTAAAAAGGACACCAGTACTTTTGAATTAATAAGATGATTTTTGTCTTAAAGCTCCATCTTATATGTATTTTCATGCCTGCACTGTACGCTTCTTCATTCCAGGTAACAATCTGGTTCTTTGGAGTTTACTTCAAATTCCAATTTCATTGCTGAGCCGTGATTTTTTCTAAAATACAAAGCTTAACACCACATGCAAAAGGAGCTCTGAAAGAATTAACACAACCTCTGTGTCCTGAGCTCCTTTAAACACTGTGAAAGAATTTCTACTTTTAGCAACAGTATTTGAAAAAAAACAAGACATCTTCCTTTGTTTTTGTGCATTACAATAATGTAAAACAGCTAAACACAAGCTGGTTAAAGCTAAGCCACAGAAATAGCCCTAGTTTATTTTTATGTTTTGTGGTCTAGTGTTTTACTCAATGCCTTTCTTCAGCATTTCTAAAGCACATCAAAGATTCAGTGCCGAAACAATCCAGTTTTTCAGGGTTTTGAGTACTTGAGATAAATCACAAGCTAGATCAATGCTCCACCTTTCTCCCCACCACACAACATACCAAAAACCAACACTTGAGCGAAGCCACAAGGGCTGCACCCTCTGTGCCCCCCTCCCCCGGCATCGAAGGCACTACCCCAGCCAGCAGCTCACAGAAGCTCTCTGGCTTTTCTAGAGAGAACCACCTCACAAACACCCAGCACAGGCTCCGTCATACTTCCCCTGCCTCTCACATTTCCCCTCTCCCACCCATAGCTAGGGATTGCTCAGCTAGCACACTGGAGAAGCTGCATTTCAAAATGCAAAAACTTTCAGCGTGCCCAACAGAAGTGTGTTCTGCACACATCGTTAACTCTCTTTCACGGCAGGACACTCATCATGGCGTTTTGGTTTCATCTTGCCGGCAACAGCATTTAGCTGGGTATTGCCAAGCACCATTTCCTGTAGCTTGACAGTGCAAACGATCTTACAATATCTAAGAAATTAACAGAGCTGTTTACTTACTAACCAACCTCTGCAGAACCATTTTCCCTCTCCTGAGAGGACAAAGAAGCAGGGTCCGGAGAGATTGAGACTCTCCACAACCTGGAGAAAATGCAACTTGTAGAGGTTATGGGACAGCACTTTGCTCCGGAGGAGTAAGAATGTGGACCAGGTGATGCTACCTGTTCCTGACACAGTTTCCTGGTATAGTAAGCAAGTATTTCACATTCATAACTGCTAGGGGTCTCCCCTTCTCCCTGTTAAAAGACTGTCCCAGAGTTTCACCTTGATGGTAAAAACCATGTATGGCATGTATTTATTCCAACATGGATTCACTCACAGCTGGGCTGTTACCATTGTTAACACTAAAGATGTCCTTTGGCGTAAGCACAGCTTCTCTCTCCCTTCTAATGGCTGCACTGATGCAAAGAAATCTGAGCCTGATAGATTCAGAGCAGTTTTGAGGGCTTTCCACCACATTCATTCAGGGAAATTGAGGGTGGGTTGCTGCGTCTTTAGCCACATGCCAAGAAAACGTCTTCTCTTAAGGCTTTTTAAATATTCCTTTTCACTTCTGAAATAATTACTACCCTGGCTCATCCAAAATCAAAGTTATTTACATATTTTTAGCATCTACTGCAATATCCATGTGTCGTACACGTTCTGCAAAATGATCATTAACACGCGATCAATTTTCTCCTTTACTCCCTCAGATATACATCTTTTTTGCCTGTCCATTGAGGAGGAGAATTAATCTCTCTTCACTTTACAGGATTTCTGTCAAGATGCTTCTTTAAAATATACAAATACGTATATTTGAATTTCTTAAGTTACTGAATGCAAGTAACTCCTAATACAGGAGATTTTCACATCAACATTTAAAAGTACACTAAATACGAATGACACATTATTTATGTTATTCCAATTGATAATTATTTTTTCCTTTTATCTCCTCTACCCAGGATGCATTGCCTTATTTTCCAAGTGTTTGTCATGCCTATTGCACAGACACTTGTCTTCAAGTCAAATACTCTACCAGTGGTGCTTCATTTACCTCAAAGGCTTAAAACAACAACAAAAATAAAATAAAATAAATAAATAAACCACACATTGTGGAAGGTGACAGCTGCACAACATGATATATAAAATATAGTTTAAAAAAAAAAAGGAACATTACTGAGTGGTGGACAGCTATGCTAACAGCACAGCCCCAAGGATTCTATACTTGGATTTTCTACTACTGGTTAACTCATGGTACAATGCTGCTACTAACATAATATGAAAAGGGGTTATTGACTTCAAATAGTGCCAGATCATCTAGGCATCTTTACGTTTTTCCCTGGATTTCTACTTGTACATGATCCAGAAATTTTAATTGTAATGAGTGATAAAGTAGTCTGTAGTAAAATCTAGAACAGAATTCAGATTACCCAGAGGATAAAACCCCTAGCTGGAGCATAGATGTACTCCTTTACTGACTTCAATCAAACTGTGCTCATTCAGCCTTATCAATGAGGGAAAGGGAAGATGACTGCATATAGGTCTTTCATCTGCTCCATAGTCAGTGTAATATTTGGTAACTTTCAGAATATTAATACACCTCATTTAAATCAAAATAGTGGAGTAGAATAGAACAGTCCCATTGGAAGGGACCTTCAGAGATCATCTAGTCCAACTGCCTGACCACTTCAGGGCTAACCGCAAGTTAAAGCACGTTATTGAAGTCATTGTCCAAATGCCTCTTAAACACTGACAGGCATGGGACATCAACCACCTCTCTAGGAAGCCTGTTCCACTGTTTGGCCACCCTCACGGTAAAGTTTTTTTTCCTAAACTGTCCATTACTTCTGAATTTACATTTCTTCCATCTAAGCTTTTGCATAAAGCCCCCCCTTATCTCCCATGGCAGGCAGCTTGGACTAGAGGTTTAAAGGTCCCTTCCAATCCAAACCATTCTGTGATTCAGTGATGATTGCACACCTACCTTATCATCACTACCTACACACTTTTAAGAGATGCTTTCAAACAAGTCTATTCAAACAGTCAACATTCCTGTAAACACAAAAGGGCAACTGTGCTTTATGTATGCTAACTATACCCCAAAATGACAAAACTACCTTAAAATTGCCCCCCAAAAGTTGCTATCAGATTCTCTCTGTAGTTACTAAATCAACAAATTGTCTTTCAAATCTCCATAAAAAGCTTTCAGCACTTTTCCTGAAGATACACAAATCTGGGGTCTTTGGAACTCATAAGAGAAGCAAAGCTGGCAATCCTATTAGTATGCCCTGCACACAACTCCTCTCTGTATCTGCTTCTGCCTTTCTACAGATTATGAGAATCACAGCACAAGATAAAGCAGTTGCTTAAACCACAAGAACAGAGCTAAATTACTAATGCTATGTATGGATTGCATCACGTGAAGTGGATACTCTCTTCTCTAGAAAAATCAATAGAAAAATCCTTTCGCTATCTGCTGAAATATCAGTATTCACTTGCAAACTAGCTTATTGAGTAAGCTTTAAAATAGATAGAAATTATTCTACTGGAGGTAGCACAGTAGCATACAGCTTTCTTCATTAGTTGCAATATATATAGCTAATATATATGCCACATGGTAAACATGCCATACATCTAGGGCACATTACACATTTTGGTGTAGTTAACTATGGTGTCTACTACTACATCCATTCCACTTCTAAACGTGCAAACACTGCTGTGCTTGCTCACATTTCTACTACATTAACACCACCGCAACACAAAAAATAGCTATTTTTTTCATTTTGAAAAACACAAAAAATAGGAAAAGTTGTTTTACATATTAAATATCTATTTGTCTTCCAGTGTAACTGTTAACTATGTAAATATCAAGCCATTTCCTAAAAAATCATCCTTGCTCTCTTAAGAGATCATTACAGTTCTTCTTCCCATTTAAATTAAAAACAAATAAAGATATCTAAACTGTTCCAATCCCCATTTAGACCAACTGTTATACATTGCTGAAATTCCTTGAGGAAGTGCAACTTTTACAAATTTGGACAGCTTGTTTCATTTCCCTAAGCTGTTTCTTTATAATATGTTTGCCGAAAGGGTGGGGAGAAAAGAGAGTAGGAAAAAAAAAAGCAGATTCTACAAAAAGGTGTCCATGGGGACAAAACAGAAACGTTATCATTTTTAAAAGTGACCTTTTACTACTAAACAAAGTTACAGTCAATTCAACAGACTGGAAAAGGGTCCTAATTCAGTTTCACAATGTCACTGTTGCACATCACAATGTGTGTGATGTGTGCTATGAGGTAGCCCTCAGACAGTCACAGAACTTTGTATTCTAGGAAAGTTCTGGGGGGTAAAAAAAACAAACAAACAAACAACAACAAAAAAAAACCACTAGTCTTCCTATTCCCAAGGTTCAGGCAGCACTGCATGCAGTAGCTCTTCTTGAAGCTGAGAAATCCTTCAGAGAAAACCTCCAGAATTACTGATGTTACAGCTGAATCAACCCCAGCTGTACTTTTCAGGACTACCTTGAGGCTTCTCTAACATCCAAATGGCTTTCTCCTACAAGGAGACTAAATAAGCACTAGATTAGATGAAAACCTTCTTTGTTCTGTTTCACGTTACTCAAGTAGAAAATTTAGTTTAGAAAAATAACAGTGTATTTTTGGAGTGTAGAAGACAAACCTAACTTGTGTCTTGATCATGTCAGGATGGGCCCCTCAAGCTGTTCCAGGATGGAGTTGCTCCAAGATGGTTGATTGCTGCCCCCTCAATGAGTGATAGTCACAAACAAGTGTCTCTCTACCTTCTTATGTTGTTTATGTTCCACTGCCAGAAGAAGAGACATATTTTGTAGGTATTTGTTCTTATATCACACATTCTTACTACGTGATAAGACTCCAAGGATGCCAGAACTTCTAAATCTATTTTAGAACAAGTTAATTTTCTGAGATATTGTGTTCTCTTATGATCCAACTCCCCGTTACCTTTGATAATACAATCAGGGCCATTCTCCACAGTAGGTCTTAAAAAGAATAATAAGAGATGACCAAAAAAACATATGTCAAGCTATCACAAAGAATTACGTGTTTGAGGGAAAACTTTTGAAGGGAGATAACTACTCGTTTTAAAACATACCATTTTCAGAAATTGAGGTTCTTACCTATCAAAACACATAGAATTAAGCACATTATGCACAAGGCCAAATCACTGATAACAAAAGCATAACGGTTTTCTATTTAATATGCAGTGATGTTTCATTTGGCAAACACTTATGCAATGCAAAATCATCAGTTTTACATCTGTGCAGAGTTATTTGAGTGTGAAATGGTAATACCACCCTTTGTAACATTTCTATTAACAACTCTGATCTACTAGACACTTGCACGCACTCAACTTCGTAATACATTCTAGACGCTTCCTTTATTCTCAGTGTGAAAGAAGACAAATCAAGCATTAAAGGCTGTTTATGATCCCATAGCTAAAAATGACCATCACAGGATGCTAAGAGTGAAACAACTTTAAGCAAGATTAGATCAGACAGGATGAGATCTTTTGCCCTCTTCTTCTGCACATTTCAGAGTATGCAGCAAATCTGGAAATAAGCCAAAATACTAGAATGTACAAGTTAAATGGGATATAATTTCTCACTTGAGACTACACCATTTAAGCTGTGTCAAAAATATTCAAATTGGCTTCTGGGACCTTTTAAAAGTTTCCTTTAATTTCTAGATGACAAACTGAAAATATGAAAAATGGCATAAAACATGTTGCAGAGCTGGTATACAACATAGCTGCAGCAGTACTTCAAAAAACTGAAAGTGATTTTTTGTATTCACCTTTAGTTGCTGTTAAGGTTTCAATTTTTGGTATACTTAGTCCAGATACACCACTCCAGTGCTTTTAAGAACCTAAAAATAGGTCCTCAAAATGTGAGTCACAAAACCAAGAAAAATAAAATAAAATAAAAATCCCTGGTCAGTTTGGAGAGCATTGACCTGGTACATCTGGAAAATCGACATTCACAGGAGGAAAAAGCGGTGCTGAGGATAACAGACTCCAAGTCTGTTATTTCAGTGTGGGTGGGGAGGGAGATAAAGGACAAGTGTTGCTGCACAGATTCTACAACTACTCTTCCCCACGTTTTTAACATATGGCATGGATGCACAAAGCTCCAAATGAGGAGCATTTTGGATGGAGCTTTTCTTAAATCACAAGAATAAACAAGTAAAATAGAGTACTAGCAATATCTCTATAGAGGAAACACCATGAAAAACACTTTGCTCCCCCCCCTTAACAAAGAAAAGGATTTTCCACCTTCTCTCCAAATGGTCAGAGAGCATACTCCTATGGCTCATTTTAGCCAAGTGTTCAATAGGACAACTCCATAACTGTCCAGATTTCTCAGCTGGCTGGGGCAGATAGTGATATTTTTGTGTTCTCCTGCCTTTTTGCCAATAATTTGCTTATTTTTAAGTTCCCAGACTGCATCTGAACTCTGTATTAGGCTGAGGTCCAGACATCTATCAGCTATTCCTCTGCACACTGATTTTCACAGGAAATAAAACTGAGTATGCAGCCCAGCCAGGAACTGTAGCACGTACCAAAAGCACCTACCAAACAGATCCTGGATATAAAGAAAAATCACTAAGTTTTTATTCATTTACCTACTTATTTTACTTGATCTTTTACAATTTGAAGACAACTCCAGCAACCAAACAGACACTTCTGCATTAGAAGTGTTAACAGCATAAAGACCACCTTACCTCCCATGCTTCTCTTTTTTGGCTCTACTTTAGCTGCAGAGATCACTACGGGCTCCTAGGAAACTGGCCTCTCTTTTTCAGGGAATTGTAAATGCAAGAGCTAAAGTTACTATATTTACTCGTCTCTCATACTTTCAGCATTACAGAGAAAACATCTGAAAAAACAGAAGAGGAAAATCCCTTACAGATTCTTTTCCTCTTCTTTTCTCCCAGTTTCTCTGTAATTTTCTGTGTCCCTGTTGGAATTTTCCTTTACTCCTTGTTTCTCCTCAGCAACACAGGTAGTTTATACAGACACTAATCAGATCAGGCTGATTACAAAGAGAGAGAGAGGATAAGTTTGAAAACAAATTTTAAACTATTCAGAGATGATATGCCTAATGCCAGCTGAATTCTTTAACCTCTCCTTGGCTTTTTCTCCTAAATCCTGTACTGCTCTCCTTTGTATTTCTTCCTCTTCTGAAAGAGAAGTACTGCACGAATCCATCTTGTTTATGGATAGCAAATGACAGCAAGTTCAAGTTGGCATGTAAAATTTTTGAAGCGTAAGTGGATCAGAAAAGAAGAAAAAAATTTAGTGACAAATCAAACGAGAACTGATTTTTGATTTGCAGAGACTTTCATAAGGTCTAATACTTTCAAACTTACCTCCTGCAAAGTAAAATTTTAACAATAAAGATTATATTGTACATAATCTCTCTCCAGCTTTCAAAAGAGCTTTACACTGACCACACAGAACTTGATGAACAGAGTGGCTCTATACAGATTTTATTTGGCAGTGCTTTAGGTTCTAGTTTTCCAAATCTAATTGCAACTTAATCTGATCTCTTGTCCTGCTCACCAGTAGGATTTTTTATGTATGCCCATCTCTAATCATTTAAGGAGAAACTAGGAAAAATAAAAAACATTCAAAAGGAGCAATTTTGACTGTCAACTTGCACTGTGTTCATTTTTTTTTTTTTTGTAGAGAAACTAATCTCTTCCATGAAATAAAGCGACTTCTATGAAGGAAAATTTTAATCCTCAGAGCAGTACCTCAAAGCTTTTTTTTTTCCCCTCGTCTTAAAAAAAAAATCAATTCTGCAATTATCTGCGGAAGCATGGAGAATTTTGCACTATATTTTACAAGCTGCAGTTGTTTTCCTGTGTCTAAGCACATATATATAAATGCCTTCTCAAGTAACCTGCGAGTCTGATCCAATGTTTTCTTCATTTTGGATTCTAACAGGAGATAGCTGCATTTGGCTGTCAGTGTCTTTAAACAGTAAGCAAATAGTATGGTTCTACAATGTACCTTTCCTGTAAGTAGAAAAAAAAACAAAGCGCATGCAATTATTGCTGTACGGTACGCTGTATATCGGTGTGCAGTCTAATATAAGAAGTGCCTATTATCTGTACTGCTACAGACTACAAAATGTGCACCTTTAAGGCAGTGCAGCAATTTATCAATGATGATGCTTCTTTAAATAACTATGATAGAAGAACGAGCATTAAACAACTTCTAATGGCTGTATCTACAGAAGACTGTGTGGCACTAAGCCACAGATCTTTCTCATCTGAAATTTATATTTAGATCCATAATTTCTTTTATCTGTATACCAATTTCTCATTGTTATAGAACATATGCTCTTCCTCAAAATAACTTGCTATTTTTGTACTATTACTCAGCCGCATACTTCCACAAAGCTGCAAGTGTTACTTCAGATAAACTTAGAGGCTTTTTGGCCAGTTTCCATGTTACTTTAATGACAGAAAAAGAGTACCTCATGAAGCATGCTCCTGTACCCCTCCACCAGACTTGAGTTTACTTTGAGTGAGGGCACCAAAACCAGCTTTTTAATCAGTCCCCAGTCAGATGTGGGGGGACAGGTGGGAGGAAAAAGGACAAAGTTTTACACATTTTCCCTCTGGTCGATGTCTGTCAAACAGGAACGGTATCATATCCTATCTCCTAGTAACCCTAATTACTTTTTCTGCTATTGTAAATGTTTCTGAATGGAAAACAGTAGTGTCCCAAATTGTAAGATTACCTCATTAAAGGGTGGATGAAAAAGAATGCTAAACATCCACAAGATCTAAAAAACATTCACAAATCTGGTAAGCATTTTTCTAAATCTTTGATCCCATCATACTCAGTGACAGCAAGTTAAACTTCTCATATCTGAGGCAAATTCAAAGACTGCATAATATCTGAACAGCAATTAGTGAGGCAATGGTAATTTGAAAGCCCTACTACTTACTTACTCTTTTTTCCTACAGGATTTGAAAAATAACTTGACAGTCTCCCTCTCCATTTTTAATCATCGCAATAATTTTGAATTTGTACAGATACAAAAAAAATAAGAATTTCACATGACACAACTAGCTAAAGTATAATACTGTTTTCCATTCTAGATGTGCACACATTGCTTACCAACTAAGTGCTTTCTTGTCTATTTAGAGAACATTGTGTGGAACTTAATCATATGAAGCAAAAAGTATCACTCGTTCAACCACACAGTTTGTACATGTTCTACCCAATACTAAAGTCTATAGAACAAGAAATTTATTATACAGACATGTAAATATCTTCTAATCTAAAGTGTGTGTATATATATATATATATATATGAGAAAACTAATTTTGACAAAGTAATTTATTTACTCCTGATCTTATAAGGTTCAGTCTAAAAAGGGCTCACTAAACTGAATAACTGGGCTATTAACCTTCCTCTGAAGCTCCTCTCTGAGCAAGCTTTGTCTGGATAGAGCTTCTACATGTTTTATTGACCTTCAAAAACCCAGGAATTTTTCATTTGTTTGGGGATATTCTGAGAGGACACACGTTACTTTTAAGAATTCCTCAAAGCTTCAGCAAAAGAGATTTTGGATGCAAGAACTCTGAAAATCGGTTGCAAATGATGTTGCTTCTTCACACATTGATTGCCTCAAATGCTAGTTGCACAACTCCAGTCCAGCAGAGCCCTTGTTCTTAGGGCAATTTCTGGACATCAAACATGAACAAATAATTTACAAAGCTTTGTGCACTTACCTTCCCTTAAGCGTGTCTTCACACCTTTTAATTTCAATGTTTTTAATCTATTTTCCCCCAGTCCTCAGAGCCAATAATCATTATCCAAGGAAAAGTTATTTACTTAACAACAATGGAACTATTCTTTCACAGATATATTTCTACTAGCATTGCCCTCTCAGTACCACCTACCCCGTACACTGCTCTCATAGGGTTTTCTGTATTCGCTTCATGACTCCTGCTAAGGAGTGGTCCACTCTATGCAACCCACCAGGGCATGAAACACTCCAACAGGGGACATTAGCTCTGCTCACCCAGTGTCACGGAGGGAGCCCCCAGCCACACACTGATCTGTGGTGGTTTCCACTCCTCTGTGTTCTCATCCATTGACGCCACTGTCAAGTAAACTTCTCTACTTACATAAACTAGCAAAACAAAAGCAAAACATGTAATTGCCATGCTGTTTTAGTCATCAGAAACACTCCCCCTTACCACGATAAACTCTACATTTATCCCCATAGTTTATCTGCCTGCGAATCAGGTTACTGCCTCACCTCACAACCCAGCTGGATCATTAGCATTTAATAATTGTCATTAACCCACCTGCAGCCACACAGACCCAGGTAATCTGCAGCATTCTTTGCTGCTCCATACCCCACTACTTCACACTGGAAGCTAGCATGTTCTGTTTCCACAAACTGAAAACTAAAGCCAACACTACATGAGGTATTTTTTCGGCTTTAGTACTGTTGGCTACCAGAATGGCTTTTCAATGTTAAATGCTAATGGATAGTTATGAAAAACAACTTCTTTAACAGCATAGAGTCTTTGCAGGGTATATTCCGGTCAACAACTCTTTTACTAAGCAAAAGGGAACTCCAACAAAAACACAACTAGCACCAAGACAGAAGACCATTGTCTACATACACCTGAAGCATCTCATAGTCCTACTGTGAATTACTAATATTATATATATATATAAAATTATATGTATAAACAATTTTAATATATAAGTATATATATGAACAGTGTAAAGGGCTAATATTCAGTTATTTTAACTATTCATTATTCAAAAGTAATAATGCTAGACATCTAAAAGAGCCTTCAAACTACTTGGTACTGTTTTCACAGTTTCTTCCATTAAGTAATGAAGAGATGGGCTTGTGTTCTAATTTTTTTCTTTTTAAACAGGAATGATCTATAAAAATCTTAGTTTAAAAACTGGGAAAACAACAAAGATAACAGGCAACAGCAACAATTGTTCGTTAGATGATGTATAAGACCAATATCTTATCTTTATCAATATTCATAAGCAGATGTCTAGGGAAAAGTAAGAATGGGATGTGTATGATACTCCCCTGGATGCTCTTCCAGACTCCAAATACCTTCTGCTTAAGGAACTTTCTGAGGCTAATATGATCACTGAATATTGAGTAACCATGCATTTCTCACCATGTACGTGTCCTGACTTCGCTTCAACACAGATAAATAATTTTAGCTCCAACAATATCCTCAGCAAGGCTTTCCACCACTGTTGCCTATGAAGAATAAATCTGTTTATTTTAAACCTGCCTCCTATCCATTTGATGAAGAGACAGAGAAAACTAACCCATATCAACCTTCTCCCATGCTATCTATGACTTTGACGGCTTATACCAAGTACTACTAAATTCCCTCTTTCCTTATACAGAAAGCTCTTCCATAACAGATCATTGTCTTTTCGTACTTAAATTCTTTCTACCAAATTCTTTTTGAGATGAAAGAAACAAAGCTGCACACTGTACCATGGCCTAGGAAAACCTTAAATTTATATACTGGTATAATAATGTATTCAGGTTTTTATTTTTTATTTCTTTCCTAATAATTCTAAGTACTTAACTCACTTTACTGAATACTACTCATTAGATATTTTCATGGGAATATTAAAATCTCAAGACCTTACTCCTTAGTGATTGCACTATTTTTGGAGCCCAACACATCATACACAATATTACAATAACTGTTCCTCATGTGCATTGATTCCCATCTACCCGTGCTGAATTTTATTTGCTACTTTACTGCTCAAATCCAAAATGTTTTTCTCCAACTCTTTACAACTGTCTCTCATCTTTAATTACTTCACATTACCAGCATAATTTCCTGCTTTAGAGCTCAGCCCCTTCTGGGGTTAATTATAAACTGCTGAACAGCAGAGGTCCCAGCTGATACCCCTCCAGAACACCCTTTGTAACCTTTATTTCTGCCCATATCCTACCTTTATCCACTTTCTCACCCTATCCACCTCAGTAGCAAAGAATTTTCCCTCATATACCAGTTCAGGTTGTGTTTCCTTAAAAACCTTTCCTTAAAAACGTCTCTCACAAAAACTCTTGAAAATCCAAAGAGACCATACTGCCCCAACCCCCCTCACCTACATGACTGTCGAACCCTTCAGAAGGATTTAAGCCTTTATTACAGTGAAGCTCTTTTTCTGCTGTTGTTGTTCCTATGTGCATCTTTTTTATTCCACTCTTCCTTAAAGTCCCTGCTGTCTCGTCCAGGACAGAGAAGACTTTTCTACTGAGTTTTGTAGCATCCATTTCTTCAGTGACCTGAAGATGGACTGGTCTTAGCAAACCATGCTGCTGTGCTTATTTGTGCTAACTGAAAACCTGAAATCTGCCATCTGAAATGTGTTTGGTCAGTACCAAGTTGAAAAGTACCTCACGAGCTAACTCATACCATGCATTTAAATTATCAGAAAGGACTTCTACATGTATATTTGAATCACTCCATGTTAAACGCCTGAAAATGCCAATGCGTCTCTTATATCTTAAAAAAAATTAATAATAAGTAAAAAACACCAAAAACATATTACACTGCTTCCATATATTTTAAAAGAACATATAATTTAAAAGTACTTCAGGAAATTAATATTGCTTATTAAGGAAACCATCTTTCTTACAGTTGTATATGCACAATAAAATAACAGAACTTCTCAACTGCAAACAGTTCAGTAGATACTGGAAAGATACTGATTTGAAATGCAAATAAGTATTAGGAGTTTAAATAACACACTTATTGGTAAAATGTGAATATTTTAAGTGAATATTTTTACATCACAAACTAGATACTGTTTTCCACTTACAAGAAAGCTATTGTTTTCTAAATTCATACTCAGCCTGCTGCTGAATAATCCTGATCACTGTTGTTAGCTTCTGCAATTCCTGCACTTTTTGTAATTATACCTTCTACCAACAAAGTATGATAGAGAGACAAAATCCACAATTTTGAGTTGTTATTAGGAATATTATCAAAGAATTCAATAAGTAGTTTTATCTCTTCGAGCACCCAGGAGCTGTGCTGAAGGCATGTATAAGAAGTATTTGCATTTCTTTTACCTTTCATTTGTTAACTTTTCCAGCAGATTAGAATACAAGTATACAGGAACTGGAAAATGGAAAACTCAAGACCTATGAAGCCATTTTCAACAAAGTTATTTTAATTTACTCACGACAGAAATGTAAATAAATCTTTTGAACACATACTGAGCACAGAAGATTGGGATGAGACAACTAAAATTATGACTTGGGGGTGGGGGTGAGAGAAGTATCAGTGTGGCAACTTAGGAAAGAGACATCCTAAGGATACAGGGATCAGATAAGCACTGACAAGGGTCAAACTGCCTTTAAGTCAAACAGTAGCATCAATAGTTTTCAAACTAATATTAGAAACTCCTGTAAAATGATATGACTCTTTCATCCAAAAGGCCAATATGCAAAAACATAGCATAGTTTTAAAAAATGTAAGAAAGATGAGAACTGCTAGTATGTGTTACTGTTACAAGGCTGAGATGGCCTTGGATCATCACAATTAATGAAATTACCTAGATACCCACCAAAATAAAAATACTGAAAAATTAACTCTTTAGTATATATAAGAAAAGACCAGGAAAGAGATAATATTCTGCTCTTCCATTTCTGTTACCATCATAAATCCTAAATCCTCAGAGATAAAGAAATAACATGCACTCATTTCTCCTGACATTCTATTATTTAAAAGATTCAACACTAAAAAAAAATACGGAGAAAATGTTTTTTACATAACTTAACATGTATATTTGAAGAACAGTCACAAAAAAAAAATAAATCTCAAAATTAGTTTAAAATAGAGCTAACCAAAAACAAACAAACAAACAAACAAAATATATTTAAACTGATGGGACAAGTTCCAATAGGAGAAGACTTCTGGACCCTCTTCTACCACATCTGCTAACAAAAGGAACAGTAACGTGGAACACCTACAATAGCCACAGCTTTCTAGGCGTGCATAGCATAAACAACTCAAGTAACTGTAAAGCTGACATTCTAGAAGAGGGTTCTTATGTGAATTCTTACATCTTATACGGATTTTCCAAATCAACTTTAATACAGATTATGAAATTGATCTGTATTTAGATATCAGGGTGGGAGAAAAACAAGAGGGTCCAACCCTGAAGCGGTTCACAAATGTCATGGTTCCAGCCTACCTCTCAAGGACACTCTTCCAAGGAAAGAGCAAATCACTCTAAAGAAACTGGAAAATTACGTTCAGTAAAATCACGTAGGGGATGACCGCGCAATTCAAACGAGGCCCTCTTTGGGTAACGGAAAAGAAGTAGCCAGATCTCAGATAGTCCCAATGAAACAAGCACCTCAGGCAAGCCCAAATATTCCCAGGGCTGTGCTAGGTCTATTAAGACAGTGAAGAATGCTTTTTTTCTGAGCACTTCAGTTTGACTTCCTCTCAACAAAACATGGAAAAAACTCAGCAGCTCTTAATTGTACTTACAGACTGTTCTGTAATTTATTCAGATTGTGAACTACAAATAACCAATTGAAGTGGCTTGAGCCAATTCTGTAGTCATAGTATGACACAGAGTAATTTTTCTGGTTTCAGTGTTATGTTACTGTGAATTTCCTGAGGCAGTAAGAACCAAACATGGGTGAGTAAATGGTTATGCTTATTGTAACACTGTAAGTTTAAAACAGGAAAAAAAAAAAAACATATACAATAGCAATTCTTTGAAATTTCATCTTAAATGAAGAAGACTTTCTGAGGAACATGAAAATGCATTAAAACAATCCAGATTTCCTTTTAAAGAAGAGTGGTTAGACCAGCTAAACTCTATTATGGATACTCTTTCAGGATTAAATTAATTCCATGTAGCTTAGTTCACATCCAAAATAAATTAAGATAAATTAAATTATGGAACTGTAATTTTGAATGCATGCTGAACAAGGTTTTAATACAATTTAACTATCCACTTCGATTTATAATTCCAGTTACTGTAGATTATTTTTTTTGAGTGTCCTTGTGTAAACAAGCCCAAAGATCTCAGAAACGGTATGCAGAAAAGCCTGGGTAGTTTTAAGAGCATACACTACAGTTATGTAAGACCCCTTATAAAAAGCATTAGCCTTTACAGCTTTCTCATTTTTTTCTGTTTTAAAAAGAGGCATTTGCATTTAAATTATTAGGTTTGGAATAAAGAATTTCTCCTTTCTGGTGGTGGTGTTAAAAGAAGGACAAAGCTGTATTTTTAGACTAACACTAAAAGTAATCTCAGAGGGAGATTTCCAGCTAAATCTGGAAACAATCATAATAACCATATAAATTTATTTTTATATAGGAAATTAATTTAGCATTTTCCAAAACAACATATTTTTTTTCCCTTAAAATCTGAAATGAAGTAACGCAGAAGTACACACAGTGAAATCTGTGGTCACTTTGCTATTTTCATTGTTTAACCACCTTCTTCTTATCTATATACAGGCATAAACCCATCCTAAACATAAGAAAGCAATACGTGAGATTTGGTTTCATGTACAAACTCAGGTTAAGTAAAATAGTCTAAAATTACCCATTGCTCACAGGAAATGCCAAGCCTATGTCGTTTATAATAATTCTCAGGCCGTGCACTGCAACTAGGAAGGAAGAAACGAATTCTGACCTAAAGATGGAGGTCAATGGACACGACCTGGCTGCCGAGGATGCAGCCCAGCCCTTGCAGCCTTCCCTTACTCTGCTGAGGCCACGTCTGAAAAACACTAAGGTGAGTGAGGCAGTGTCATGCTGAAAAAAGGAAGAAGCCTGAACAGGTAACTCAACACCTGAAGATATTCAGGATGGATTTCCTTACTGAGAAATAATTTCTTAAATTTGGAAATGAGCTCGTTTAATTCAATTAACAAGAAATCTTGCAAAACCACTAATAAACTAATATTTAAACTATTGGTGTAAGCTGATTGCTGTAACAACCTAGGGTGCATGCCGCTATGCTCAGGGATACAGAAAAACAAGAAAAACACAGCACAGAAAAACAAGCCCTGAACTGAAGACTAGTAAGAGAAAGCAACCTCTCCTACTGCACAGCTTCCTGCTGAAGGCCCCTCAGTCTACATCTTAGCATGGTCAGTGGTAGACCTGGATTTAAACAAAAAACTAAACACATTTCAAACAACTGAGAATCAGTTCAACCAAAAGTTATTTCCAGACTTTAATGAAATCCAGTTGTTTCAGAAAAAAAAAAAAAGTATGCTAAAAAGATGAGAATGAGTAAATTTTGCATTGCAATGCCTTTTATATGTGGCATTTGAGAAGAAGGTTAAATGAGTTAACTGAGTTTTTAAAAGTTAGAGTAAAATCAGCAGATCAGAAGTCAATGATTTGCTCTAAATTGGGTCAAAGGTTTCCTCTTTTGCTCCTCCCACCGCTAAAAGCAACTCCTACAGAACAGTTTACTGCAACATAAGTCTACTGGGACAGCATGCTTCTTTGCTTGTACCCAGTCAGATCTGCTAAACAGCATAGTCAGTGGAAAGCTAATTCTATGCCTAACCTTAACCTTTCCATCAGATAAGTGGGAAAGGGAGTACTAGATATGCAATGCATTATTTCTCTCCGCTAACAGATTCTTAATAAAGGAAATGCTGAAACCTCAACCTAAGAGCTCAAGGGAACTCATTTCCCCTTCCTCTCTTGCTCTCCTGCTTAGGAGTGGGTCATATTTATCCTATGGTAAATAAGACTGGGAACCATTTCTAGGTCACTGACAAAACACTGAAGTGAGAAAGCCTGGAGCAATCAAATCATCACAGAGCTTTTCCTACAGCTGGGATGATCTAAATCCAGACATTCATCAGTTTAAGATTGCATGTCATGTATACAGCTACTTAAAAATTCATCTGCACAGCTTTATCACTTCTCCTGTCAAAAACTAGTAAATTCCTATAATTTGATTTCAACCTAAAACATCTTAGAACCTGACTGTAAGTGTTACTATTTTAAGATCCACTTATAAATTGAATTTGCAATCATGTTCAGGCAAGGACAGATTTGCAAGTTCTTAAATCGCTATTTGTTTCAGCCAATGATCAAACAGACCAAACAAGTGCAATTAAAAAAAATATGTAAATTAACCTATTTTCAAAGCATTTTTGAAAGTTATTTTCATACTGAAATGTTTCCAAAAAGCTTGTAACCTAAAATTCTGCCTGACATCAGCTAGAAAAAAAAAAATTACAGGCCACACAAAAAATGATTAATCTATTTACCACTGTCAAAAAAAAAAACAAAAAACTCATGACTCATGAGCATGACGGGTGCAAAAGAATTAAATGGCAAGAGTGCCACACTACCAATTTCAGATAGCTTTGCATTGTAGATACATTTAATTATAGATATTTGGGGGGTTATCTTGCCCAACCATCACTGAGCTAGTTCGAGTTGTTAGTGCTGCCTTCCGAGACAAGCTAGAATTTTTGTGTGGTTTCTCATAGAAGGCTTAAGTTTATGAAATGATGATGATTTGTATGGTAGACACTGAAGCTGAGGGATTCCAGGAGATCAGATGAAGCAGGGAAAGAGAAGTTCTTCTTGAATATAAAGAAAAATTTCTGGAGGAAAAAGCATTTCGTTCAGAAAATGTAAATATTTCAAAAAGCATTAAAAAACAAGCTAAAACATCAATAGAGCATCCAGATCTTAAGTAAATCCAGTTATCACGGAAAACAAAAAAAACTGATGTGAGAAGAATAGGTGGATATTTAATCATTAAATATGACTGCTTCAAGCTAGCTGTAGGTAATTTGTTTCAACTGCCTGAGAAATAGGCACCTTAATCAATCCTGGTTTTCAGAGGCCTTACGTATACCTCAACTCATTTCTGGATCTCTGCACTTTGGGATCTTCTGTCCTCATCTGCTAAAAAAACCTGATCACTACTTTCTAGCTTTGTACAGCCTGGCTTTTGTTACGACAATTCCCAGAAGAGGCTGCTTCTTGAAATGCATTCTATTTCCTTTGCCCAGGTTTTCATATAAACATAATGTAAGCCTAGTCTGATAAATCCTATGCTGAATAGCAAGTTATATGTAGGCTATGCTTCTTCCACATTGTGCTCCCCAGCTGCAGATTAATAGACCTTTTACACAGAGTTAGGATGCTACAGCAAGGCAAGATATTCACATTCAAGCCCCTCATGCAAAGCAGAATTCCCTCCCCTAGATTGTTCTATGTCAAATAAAGCAGTCTTGAGCTTTGGTTTCTCATTTCCTAGACAAGTAACTTGTCCCCCAGAGCAGGCCAGCAAACTGTGGAAACTGGCAAGCCTTGGAATAGGTTTTGATTTATTTATTTTTTTCCATCAGTTAAGCAAAAATGCTAAAATGAACCCTGCCTGAAATAACAGGGGCTGTTCCTTTGACGTACACTTGCCAGGTATCACTATGACACACTTACATTTTGCATAATACTTTACTCCTACAAACTTACACCACGCAAGTCCCACTGATCGTTAGGCCATTGATTTGATTTCAGCCATTCTCCCATTGGTTTCAGTGGGATTGTTCCCAGAGTAAAAGTGCTGTTGTGCAAAGATGCACAGTCATAATCTGGTCCCTACCAAATACAGCTGTGAGCAGCTATTGTGCATGCCTTTGAATTTAGTATTATGTAACCTTCCTTTGGCTTACCCATGTGGAGAAATATTAAAATAAATTAACATTTTGCTGGTTCTCTAATTGGAAGTGTCTGTTTGAAACAAATATGTTTATCAAACAGTTTGACTGGGAAAATACATTACTGTAGCTGTAGTTACCCAAATTACATGCTGTCTAAAGCAAAAAGGGCAAAAGCCATCTGGCTCATATAACTTACATTTTCTAGACAGCTTGCAGCTGGTTCTGATTAAGCAGCATCTCAGTACTCCCAGCGATCTATTTTTAACTCTGCTAGTTTATTTTTAGGGCTCACACATCCAAGGCACATGGTGTTTACATTAATAAATGAACAACCGCCTACAGTTAAGAAAAGCTTTGTGCAATTCTTGTGGCACAGTCACTGTGCGACATGGGTGGATGATTGAATAAAACATTATGTGCACTAATTAAAGAGACCTTGCTCACCTCTGGGCTCTTTGCAGGACTGCAGAAAGCATCTCTGGAGAGCCTGAATGGCAGGAAGGAGAAGAAGGTGCTAGACAACAGGCTGATTTAATACAGAAATAAGCTCCTAGCATGTCCTAGCAGTAGAGTACACGCATCCTGGTCCAAATGCTCCACAAAAAAAAACTTTTTTTCCAATTCAATTCTATAGATTACCTGGACAGCTCAACTCAGTACACCATGCAGTCACGTGCATCAGGTAGCATACTGTCCCTGCTATCTAAGAAAATTAATACTGGACAGGAAAACAATGCATAATTGTTCCTACTAAAGCCCTGAAACTGTCAGAACAGAGGATGTTGCAAGTCCAAGAAGCACTGGCAGACCTATCTGCAGATTTACGTATATAAACACACACACATACATACACACTTATACATACATACACAAATACATACACGGTTTCTACAGGATTTTTGACTGTAAAATACCAGGTCCTTCCTGTGCTGTCAAACCCTGCCTGTCACTAGGATATTAAATATACACACCAGAAAGGTTCAAGGTAGGACATGGGGAGTTTTGTTTTGTTTTGTTTTTAAATCTGTTCTTAACTCCATGGTATAACTACACTACAACATCATAGTGGGGGGGGGAAGGGGGGGGAAGATCACTATCTATGTAAAGAAATTAAACATAACTAAAACTAAAGCTAATCCACACTGTAATTTTTTAACACTGATTCTGTTTTGCATGCACTTGCAACCTATTTTATTGCCCAGAATACCGTGCATAGTACCTGCAGCCTCCTCCACCTCTGATCCCTAACTGCGGGAACATAAGCGGGCAGCTCAAGGTAGCAAAGGAAGCTCAGAGGGAGTGCTCCCAGAGGTGGGCTCTAGACAGAGTTATTCAGAAAGCACTCTCAGTCCAGAAAGTTTAAGGTTTCTGCTGTTTCTGGAAATACTTCCCAGAGGTATGAAAATAAAAAGATAAAGAAAGTAATCCAGGTATCCCTTTAGCAAGCAATTAAAGGAATTTGCTCTTCCAGCCTACATCCACTGAGCTACCTCAGCAATATAATGGACTTAGAAACTAATGCTAGCTAAATACCTTCGAATCCCATCAGTGGGAATGGTTTCAGCACCATAAAGTACTGACTAGCTGTAAAGTGCTAGCCAACTTTTAAATGAACCTCCATTTCAGCAGCACAGGCATGCTCAACACCAGAGAATTGTCCAAGTTCCCTCACAACACCCAGGACCGATGGCAAACGGAAGTGAGGCTATTTCCCAGGGAAGTTCTTTAAAAAAAACAACAACAACAAAAAACCTACTCTTTACTCACACTTTAGACACACCTATTCTCATGCATTCTCATGTTTCTGCGTGTTTTCTCTCTGTACCCTTTTTCTTATGACCTTGTCCCTGTTCTTTTAGCCAAATCCAGTGTTCACCTCTCCTCTATGACATCTTTTAGGGTTTCCACTCTTAACTTTTTTCCCCTTCCCCGTGATGCTTTCTTCTTTAACCCCTTTGTCAATGTCTTTCATCCTAATCCTTCTCTACATGCAAATTCTGATTTTGGTTCATTATTCAGTTGATTGGCTTGGGCTTTCTTACTATTGCTGAAAGAAGTGTACTGCTAACGTCCCTTGTATAGACAGATCTGTACCCCAAAGACAGCTACTGCAGCCACCTGTTAGTGTCTCCCTGCCAGAGAATGAATGATGCCTCTACAAGGCTATAGGTACTCGTAGTCAGTCCATTGAAATCGAAACACTATTGTTCATTTGTCATAGCTTCCTTGGATGCTAATGGATTAAGGAGTTCTGTCAGGAGTAAGCTTTCTTGCATTTTTGGTGAGGGGGAGCAAGTAGACCCCTCAAGTGCATCCAAGAACACTGTACAAAAGGCATATTCGAATGTACCAGTCTGAAAAGGTGATGAAGTCACAGAAATAACAGAGGAGAAAGGTGATGTAGTAATTTCATATAAGTACACTACGTTTTGAATTCCTCTCTCTGCTTCTAGGCTTTGTGAGAAAGCTGAATAGAAGAGACAAAGCACTCAGTGGCTATTTCAGGATTATCCTGTCTTCGTTTACACTTACTTTTGTGGAATATGTCCACAAAACCTTGTCTAGGGCAACAGCTGAATGTTTTGACACAAGAAAAGGAGATTTACCAGGACCTGAGACAGCTTTTGAGCAATACCAGAGTGCTGTCTGCACCCACAGCAACTACTGAAATCTGAGTTGGGGATATCTAAATGAGCTGTATCCACTTGACCTCACTAAAGATATACTTCAAGGCTTGAGGAACAACACAAGCACCCTAGGGGAAGCTGTGAAAAATATCTCATGTCTGTTTTCTTCATGTAGCTTGAAGTGTGTGTGTTGTGCACTGGCCTTTATTGCAGGGTATTGCCTCAAAATACTACTGTCTCAAAACACAGACTAGCTGCAATTTTTATTTATTTATTTATTTTATTTTAAAGCAGGGGTTCTGCTCAGCTTTTATTAAATAGCTTCTGCAGAAATACACTCCTGGCATCATTATTCAGATTCAGCTCCCTCTATTCTTAACAAGGAGACCCTGGTTAAACGAAAACAGCATGTGGGCCGTATGTTCTAGCAAGACAAAGGATTGCCAGTGCTGTTCCAGAGTCAGCGAGCTGTTTGTTGACACGGTTAACAGCTTTTTTTGCCCCTCTGATTAGGGAGTGATATGATTCACAGGACACTGAGAATAACTAACAGCTCTGCACTCACAGAAAACACCTTTTTCATCTACCATGCCCCAGCTCAGTAAACTTTCATGAATTTTCCACTCAGATCATTCTCCGTTACCAAGCGCAGAAATAAATACAGACAACATGAAATATCTATACACAGATGATACGGACATTCAGTTTTGAAAAGCCTTTAAATTCATTTCTGCAGAGAACAGATGTAGCCTTAAATAGCCGTACGTGAGGGAATCCAGATGTGAGCAGCTGCCACCTGCATCACTCATGCCACAGCAATGTCCTAATTATATAATTCTAATTCTAATTATCTTAATAAACTGGGGGGACTCACAGAATAAATAAGATGAAATGCAAAGGCAAGTAAAAAGGAATACATTTCGGGTAGAAGTAAAAATAAAAACCCATGAACAAAAATAAAATCCATCAAATAAATCCCAGAAAATAAACCAATAAATACAACAGCGGGTTATAGTAACCCTGATTCCCCCTTCTGCTGTAAAGTGCTCTAAAAGTTAAATGACTCAGCAGTGGAAACTATTCAAAGAACAGGCAACTCTCCAAAATACCAGTAAAAATGGAAGAAGGTACAGGAGATGCAAGGTAAATATTTCTGGTACTTTGGTATCACCACCTGGAAAAAGGTAACATGCTTTTAGGTGGTAAACGAATCTAAGAATCAAAGAGAGAAAACTGGAAAAGAGTACAAGACTTAGAAGTATGGTCTATGAGAAATGGTTAAAGAAACTGATTAGTACAATTTAGTAAAGAGGAAATTAAAATAAATACTACCAAACCTCATCTTAGGAAAAGAATACTGAATAAATGAGGAAGGAAAAGGAAGGCAGTGATCACTAGTTCTCACGTCTGCAGATCAACTAGCAGTTAATGAAAATTTGTAACAAAGGGCACTTTGGGTGGGAGCTGAGAAATACTAAAATGACTCAGTGCTTTGTTTTGCCAGAAACTGGCAATGTGTCGAGCCAAAAACTCATAACATCCTATATTCATTGACGGGAGTTTTGCCAAATCATGTCAGGTTGCCTTCCTTTCTGCCCAAACTCCCAGCCAGAGGCCGTCGCCTCCAGCACGACCAGCACGCACCACAGGCCTCACCGAAATCAGGCATTCCCCGGGGACTCCGGGTGGCTGCTGAGCTAAAGCATTCCTATCGGGCTCTGGCAGCCCCTCCAACACTCTCGCACACTCACACACACCCTCTGGCACACTCTCTCTCACGCACTCTCTCACACGCTCTCTCCCTCCCCCTCAATCTCTCACTCCCTCTCACACTCACATACTCACTCTCATTCTTACACTCACACTCCAACTCACACGCTCTCACTCATTCTCACACACGCTCACATTCATATTGCACTTACACTCCATTCCATTCACACTCACAACCACACTCCTCTGTCACCCACTTCACTCACGTTCCAGTCACACTCACACTCCACTCACACTCCACTCAGACTCCTCTCGTACTCCCACCCCTCTCATACTCACACGCACATACTCCACTCATATTCCAGTCACACTCTCACTTCACTCACCTTCATACTCCACTCCCAAACTCACGCCACTCACATTCACACTCGTACTTCTATTCCACTCACACTCGCACTCCACTCATACTCCCACCAGGCACTATTGAGGGATTACATGATTGCAAAATCCTCTCCTCCGAATTTAAGCAGCAGTCCAAAATAAGATTTTTGTGTGTGTTGATCTACTTCACATCACAATAAACTTTCAAAAAATTTCTCAGGGTTTACAAAGCTTGCATGTCTAAACTGCAATGTCAAATAGCTGTAACTAGTAAAATGTAAAGAATCTTATGTTTGTAAGTATAACTGCACATAGAAACAGGTCATAAAGGGAGACTCTGGAATCCATGCTACTGACAATTTTTAAGACAGGTGTTTACCCAGCATCCCCAGAGAGGATCAAGGGTTTTTAAAATATGCCTTGAGACAGGTTCAAACCACGAAGTCTATCGTTTCACCAGAACTTAGATCCAACACACAAAATGTACAGCACAAAACAGTCTTTCAATATTTTCAAAACACAAAAAAGTAAAGTTTTGTTCCTCAAAACTAAATCATAACTCATGGTCCCATTAGACCCTCAGTTTCTACATGCTACAAAACAGTATTTAATTTCTTGATTAAGATATTCCCTACACTATAACATTTCAGAGTTTCTAATGAAGTTTTGAAATTGTCACCAGCTTCAAAATTAAGATGGTACAAAATAGTCCTGCTTTTTATGAGCTACCAGATCTGCAAACTACCTGTTATAAGCGTTACAATTATCACTGCAGAAACACTTATTCTGCAGAAACACATCTGGGCTGCTAGAGACAAAATTAGGAGGTGGCGTGTGGGTGGGAAAAAATTTAAAGTTGGCAAACACCTTTTTAGGGTGCTCAACATAATCAACATCTATGCAGCTAATCTAATGAATGAAGAAACTAAAAGGAAGTTTGAAGGCTTAACATCTTGGGGCTTTATGTTATCTGTTGTGTCTTATTTAACTTTCTGTACAATACAAAATTTTATATTTTAGAAACAGATCGTTACAAAAACGCTATAAATTCATGTAGGAAAATATTACCTGCATAATCTTTCACAGAATCACAGAATGCTTTGGGTTGGAGGGGTCCCTAAAGATCACCCAGGTCCAATCCCCGTGCCATGGGCAGGGATACCTCCCACTAGACCAGGCTGCCCAAAGCCCCATCCAGCCTGGCCTTGAACACTTCCAGGGATGGGGCATTTCAACAAAACAAGTTTCACATACTTCTAACTGCTTGTGTTGCATAAGTCCTAATGAATATTAAATGCCTGATGGTCTGATACTGAAATATCACTCTAAAAGTGGTACATTGCATGACTGACCATGTGAACTTGTTGGTCATTTGAGCTGAAGGATGAAAGGGTCCAATGAGCCTCCAAATTCTGCATGGACAGAACTGGCATCTTTTAACATCTGGAAACCAGAATGACCAGTAAAGTGAGGATGTGTTAAGAAGTTATTTGTACTGCTCTCCAGCTTTACCTAGGCCTAAGTCATTTTACAGTTCTGGAGGCTGACCATGCTTCTTCTTCCTGCTCAAAAATCACAATAATCATTTCTTTCAAAGGTAGTACACGAGCTGCCTTCCTTTTTCCTTCCTCACCTTGCCAACAGCATTGTTTCTGTGGCTATGTAGAAAGCCACAATGAGGAATCAATCCAGGCTGAAAAACACCTTTTTTGTCTGTCCTTGGGAGCTGAGCTGAGCCTGGATCAGTTCCCAAATCTGGTTCACTGTGGCCGCATGAATAAATACACCAGGCATGGCTGAATAGTCAATGAGAAGAGTGAGGACAACTGGCTGGCAGTCACTAGAGCTGCCTGTTCTAGCACTACCATTGAGAAAGTCCTTTCTTAAAACGTAACCTCCCCTTGGTGGCTTCCTGAATCACAGTTTCCTTGCTCAAAGTCTCCTGACTGCGGGTCTCTCCTGCACTAGAGAGGAATGAGTGCTGTTTTCTCCCTCCACCTCCTTCCCCACACACTAAGACAGACACACAATGGCTCTTGACACCACATCATTTAGTACTTACTGAAGTGAATCAGCGACCTGATGAGTGAAATCACCCAGGAGTAAAATAAGTTTGGGGCTGTGCAGGGAACCATGAGCATCTCCCACGCTACTCGTGTTCTCAAACAGAAGAGCTTTAAGAGCATTCCAAGCTAAGAATGACATCAAAAAAGGATTTCGTTGTTTACCTAGATGCTGTAAAAGCAGTTCCCCAAATCTACACCTTACAGTTCTGAGGGCATTTTCTGATCCTCCTGCATATCTCAGACTTAGCAGTTCATGGACGGCAGAGCAGGCTCCTGTGATGGACCCTCATGGCTCCCATCCCAGAAGTGGCCGTGAGTCCAACCCCAGCGGGCTGGCTGCCAGAGCTGCAGCCCCACCAGTCCCTTGGCCACCACAGCCTGGCAGTGCCCGGTACAACATTCAGGCCTGAGGAGAAGGCCAGAGTACAAGGCTTTCACAGGAGCTTCTATGCTCCAGGCTTCTCCTGGCCCAGCTTGCATTTAAAGGCAACTACCATAAGCACCATGACACCTGAAGTACCCTGGTCAAGCCCAGGCATTTGGCAAGCCTGTAAGAACACTGCTGTTCCTTCAAAGGCTGTGAATGTGCTGTATAGCAAAAAGCTGTTGACTGCACTGAGTTCCCTTCCAAGAACATGAGATAGAGAATTGGTCCCACAAACCCAGGCATTAGGATTTCCCGTGATTGACACAGCCCAAAGAATACTTTTTCTGTATGACTGTCCACATGAATAAGTTAGGAAGTTCAAAGACGGTAGTGACAAAAAAGAAAATCTAGGCCTTCAGCCTTCTGGAATTGGATTACAGCATAATACATGACACCTGACAAAATTAAGTGTGGCACAGTCATTTTAGTTAGTTGAATGTTGTCACATCTTGACACTACTTCCACCCCACCCCTCAGAGCAAATTCATATGCTTAGGGAAGGCCTTACAGTTCAAGTTAAAGAAGTTGCATCAAGAGAAGCCAAGTTCTTCTAAAGCAAAGCAAGATGCTCTCATTGTACAAGTTTCCTGCTACCACAAAACAGTTTAAGGGAGGTTACAGGCAGTGAAGAAGTAGAAGAGGTGGTTAAGTATCTCCTGGCTTTCCAAATTCGTTTAGAGTGATGGCAGAGTTCTCTTCAGCAAAAACACATGGATATTTTGTCATATATTTACTGACAATTGAAGCAACTTCTAGGTGGCTGTTGGGATTTCAAGACTGTAAGGACGGGCCACATAAAGAATTACACCCCCATCATTATCCAGCATATTCCAACGTTAAATTACCAAGACTGCTGAAAAGAAGTGGAACAACTTCTAATCTGAATTTGTCTAGCTTCATCTTCCAGCCACGAGATCTCATTAAACCTTCCTCTGTAAGATTAAACATCTTATGTACCAGAAATCTTTTGCACATAAGTACTTCTATATATATTTTTTTATCTCGCAGTCTCTCAGCATTCAGAAAAGAAGACAGACTGAATTCCTGTGGCTTCTTTCAATAACGTATGTTTTCCAGACCCTGTATTATTTTGAAAAATCTTTTTGAAAGCCCTTTTTGAAGTGTTCCTATCAGAATTAGAACCAATACTCTAAGAATAGCTTTGTGCACTTAGTCTAAAAGGAGGCTGAAGGAAAAGTTTAGCTTGACCTTAACCATCTCTCTTCTTTGTGTTGAAAAGACAACTAAGACATATTCAGTGCTGTTTAATCTAAAGCTTCTCTCCACTCCCTCCCCAACACCAGACGCAAAAGCATTAGTCTTCACATTCAGCTCCCATGTCATAACAAAGTCCACATGCGTCACCAGCTACCAGCGTAGGAGCTTCATGTTTTGTGATTTGGAGTGAATTTTATCATGAATAACAAGTGGATTTTATCATGAATAACAAGTCACAATAAAGCATCTGTCTGTACAGATAGACAGTGAAACATTGATAGTAGAGGGCTATCAAGTCAGGGACCTATGAGGAGAAGCTGAGGAAGCAGACCTTGTTTAGTTTGGTGGGAAGATGAGGAAGAGCAGCCTGCAACTACATGAGGGGAGACAAAGATCACAGAGGCACGGTTTTCTCACTAGTGTTAGATGACAGTAAAAGGCTCAATGGCCACAGATTCTAACTTGGAGGCTCAGGCTTCTTCCCAGGAAGACAGCATGGTACTGGAGCAAAATGCCTAGGGAAGCTCTGCACATCTCCAGCCCTCGAGGTTTTCATCACTCACCTAGCCAACACTGTGACTAACCTGATCTAGAGTTGGCAATAGTCTCACAAGACCTCTACAGGCCCCTTCTAATGAACATTCGATGATTCTGCTCTTAAGCGCTATATTCTTTGGTTCTTTCATTTGATGATAATCTATATTTTTTGAAAAGAATCAACTTTATCAAATGGGGTTATAAGAAGTTATATAAGCAAGTTTATTGCAGTATAACTTTAGCTTTACCAGAATTAACGTTTCTTCTCTAGATAATTGATAAAAATATTGAATAATGTTAAAGTAATAATAAATTCCTACAGAAATCTCCTAGGAAAACCTCCAGGGGATGACAATTTTCCCCATGCACAATGCTTTCTGAAATCTGTTAGCCAGTCTTTATTTCATTTAATGCTGTAATGATTTTGGATAGTGTTATTTTAAACAGATTGTCACTTACCAGAGAAGTCTAATTATATTCCTCAACAATTATCTTATATCAAGCAAGCTTTCTACCACCAAAAACATTAACCATTTGTTTGATTTCTTTTTTCTCACAACCATGTTAGCTGACATTAGTTACAATACCATATTTTCATTCTCTATAGAATGCAATCTTCTGAATTGCCTTTCCTAAGGTCACTCAAAATAAAAATATATTTAATGACCTTTAAGTATATGTATGTGCATTTAAAACAAAGTATGTTCCTAGATTTATTTTATAGCATTCTGAAATCTGTTTTAAAACATTTAAAAACCTGTTTAGACAATTGTAGAAGTATTATTGTAAGTTACCTATTTCTGTCTGTTTAGAATTAGCATCTGATTTTCAATATTTGAGTATTTAAGTAAGTATTTAAGTAAGTATTTGAGTATTTAAGGCGGCACAGACTGAAAAAACATTTATTTTGAAAGACAAAATCCCAGAGAAAAACACCTGGTGGCCACTATTAACAACTGATTCCTGAAAAGTAAAGGCAATACAATTTTAATTTTCAAGCACATTATCCATTTGAAGAGACTGGAATTTATCATGTATGCATACGTTAACATTTGTGCACATATATCATGTTAATGGTATATTATATCATAAACAATGATATATACATGACAAGGTTATATAAAAAACTCTCCAGATATGTAGCTAAACTTAATTTGCAGAAAGCAGCAAATAATCCTACAATATAGTGTCTATAAAACTTATGTTGTTGTCATTTACTTAAAACTTGAATAGTTAGCACACAAAACCTAAACCTCTATTAACATGCACAGGTGTAAATGCAAAAATGAAAGCAGGACCATGTGACTTTAATTATTAATTTTAATAGTACATGTCATAAATTACTTCTAAGAGAGAAACAAGGAAGTAGCACAATTTATTTGCGAACTTTAGAAACTCGCAAGTAAACAAGACTTTTTTAATCTAACACATACACAGAACGTTTTATTCACTTGGTTGTCTTCTACATAGATTCCCAACTACAGAACACATTTTGGATCCAAATTTTGCATGTAAGTTTGTAAGTTATTCAGATTTTATCTGGAAGCATCTGGATAAGGACATCAGGCTGAAACTAATATGGAAACAAGTATAGACAGACATAGCAATTCTATAAACAACAATTTCTTTTGGATTTCATAAGGGGACAAGTAAGATTTTATATCAGCCTGAGGCTGTTTTGAAACTGTAAGGAGATTCAAGAGGTCAAAGCATCTGAGCTGCACATCTGGGTTGTGCTTTCCATTGAAAGGTTAAAAAAAAAAACAGGGAATGCAGTAGTGTAAGAATCCTTTCACGCTTTTCAGAAAGGCTGAGCTTATATTCTTTTTTGATATATTAAAAAGCTGCAGTACTCTGTCACTCATTTTTTGTGGCATAACTTCATAACAGTGTAGGTAACGTATCAATTAAAAGATAACGTATCTATTAATCCTGAAAGTTATTGGACTATATTCAGTGAATTCTGGTGAATTCACCTAAAATACATTTAACTCAGCCTTTATATACGTGGTTGGTTGTTTTTTTTGTAAACAAAGGAAAAGTCATCACAAGGAATATATGCGTTTGATTCCTTATGTCTGTAGTCAGAGCCCAGAAAAACATTTATGCACTCAGCTTCAATGGAATTTAAACACTTATACCCTTTTCTGTATGAAGAAGAGGTTTTAGTCTCGTTATTTCATTTACTTTTTTTTTTTGACTCAAAGGTCTCTTAAATCTTTTTATAAAAAGACTGAAAAAATATATTTTACAGTAACTACATACACTCATCATACATTCATCTGTTCAATGGCATCCACTGCTGGTTCAGAGATGCTTAGTGGACATCAGTGGAAATTCTCACTGTGTTTCAATATTCATGTAGTAGTGGAAATACCAATATGGAGCATATTTTGTATTTAGTCTTCAGGAATATAAAATCACAGAATCACAGAGTATTCTTTGTTGGAAGGAACCCACGAGGATCACTGAGTCCAACTCTTGGTGCCGCACAAGAGCATGCAGAAATCAAACCATATTTCTGAGTTTTGTCCAGACCCTTCTTGACCTCCAGCAGCTCGGTGCTGTGACCACTGCCCTGGGCAGCCTGTCCCAGTGCCCGACCACCCCCTGGGTGCAGAACCTTTCCCTCACACCTAGCCTGACCCTCCCCTGTCCCAGCCCCATGCCGTTCCCTCGGGTCCTGTCGCTGTCCCCAGAGAGCAGAGCTCAGCGCCTGCCCCTCCGCTCCCCTCGTGAGGGAGCTGCAGGCCGCCATGAGGCCTCCCCTCAGCCTGCTCTGCTCTGGGCTGGACAAACGAAGGGACCTCAGCCACTCCTCATACGTCTTGTGTTCCAGACCCTTCACCATCTTTGTCACCCTCCTTTGGGTACTCTGTAATGGTTTTATGTCCTTCTGATATTGTGGCACCCAAAACTGCACACAGCACTTGAGGTGAGGTTGCACCAGCGCAGAGCAGAGCGGGACAATCCCTTCCCTCAACCGGAGGGCAGTGCTGTGCCTGATGCACCCCAGGATATGCTTGGCTCTCCTGGATGCCAGGGCACACCGCTGGGTCATGTTCAGCTTGCTGTTGACCATAACCCCTAGATCCCTTTCTGTGGGGCTGCTCTCCAGCATCTCATCCCCCAGTCTGTGCGCCTATCCAAAGTTGCCCTGTCCCAGATGCAGAATCCAGCATTTGGTCTTGTTGAATTTCATATTGTTGGGTAATTGCCCAGCTCTTTAATTTTTCACGATCTCTCTGCAAGGCCTCTGTACCCTTGAGGGATTCAACAAGTCCTCCCAATTTAATGCTGTCTGCAGACTAAGTATACCTTTAAGTCCTGTGTTCAAGTCATTTATGAAAGTATTGAAGAGAACTGGCCATAAAATGGAACCCTGAAGAACCCCACTAGTGACTGGCTGCCAGCCCAACATAACCCCAGTTATTATAACCCTTTGAGCCCAACTCAAACGGCCAAGTGTTCACCCATCATACAACACTTATATATCTGTATGCTGGACATTTTGTCCAGAAGGATATTGTGAGAAACAATATTGAAAGCCTTGCTGAAACTCAAAAAGGTTATATCAGCTGGCTTTCCTTGGTCAAATAGGTGGATGATCTTGTCATAAAAGGAAACTAAGTTCATTAAACAGGACTTTCTCCTCATGAACCCATGTTGGCCATGGCCAATGACAGTACTGTCTTTCAGGTGTTTTTCAACCACTCCCAGAATAATCTTCTTCATAATTTTACCTGGTACTGAAGTGAGACTGATAGGCCTATAATTACCAGGGTCTTCTTCCTTGCCCTTCTTGAAAACCGGAACAATGTTTGCCAGCTTCCAGTCAACTGGGACCTCCCCAGATTCCCAATACCATAAAAAAATAATTGAGAGAGGTCTTGCAATGACATCAGCTAGCTCTTTGAATACCCTGGTATGAATCCCATCGGGCCCCATAGATGTATATGCAGCCAGGTGGAGCAGCAAATCCTGCACAAGTTCACAATTATATGCAGTCAGGTGGAGAAGCAAATCCCACAGAATATGAGGAAAAAGACTTATGAAAAAGCAGAGCAAAGCAGAAGAAAATAGGGGGAGTCAATTCTGCAGAGGAAGAAACAAACACCTATTAAATAAATTTAGAATTAAAATGTCAGAAAAGTTATGCAAAAGCAGGAACTGGCAGAATTCAGTACACAGCTCCTCTCTGTTCTTCCCCTCCTTCCCCCGCTTAGTTTATTAAGAAAAGTAAAATAATTTCACATTGACTACAGCAACAAGCAGGTCTTACAAAACACTAAAGACCTGGAAAAATAAGTAACGTTGTTGAAGAGCAGAAAGAAGTGTGAACAGTAATTTCCAATATATTAAACATCAATAGTATGTCAGACTTTGATTTTAACTCCATTATTACAGATATAGTAAAGAGGTAATTTCATCTTAGTTGCAAATAAGTTTTACACATTTTGAACATGTTATCTTTAGCAGCAAGCCCACATTGATATGCTTTTGAAAACCAGCAAGATCCCAGGGACACTGAAAAACTCTCTCGTTCTAACTAATGGCTAGCTTTCCACAACATCACACATCCTATTTAGCAATAGTTTGCAGTAACTAGAAAACTGATGGACAGTTCAGAGTTCTAGGTCTTTTCTTCATCATCTATTAATATTATTCTTCATCACCTCTATTAATATTACTTACCTCTCTTTCCCAACAGAAATGATTCTATGCCGAGTAATTCCATGAACAACTGTAGGGTTTCTGGTTTTGTTGTTAATGGAATTGATTTCATTTAAATATTCCAATATTGCTTTTAATTTCACAGTGAAAAGCAAAGCACTAAATCTGAAATCCCTGGACTTATTCCCTTTCTCAGGAAAAAAAAAAAAAAAAAGTAGGATTTTCATATCCCCATGATCTTTATCTTTACATAAATATTTATAGTCCACCTTTCCTAATAGGTGCAGTTATTCTTTTTAAAAAATCTGGGTAAGAAGTACTATATTAACTCAACTTTAAATGATCCATTCAGAAATGAAGCAACCTTTGCAAGGGTTAGACTCCTTAGAAACTGAGCTGGTATTTACATAACAGAAACAAGCCTCAGCCACACAACCATGTTAATGGAAGATATTTTAAAGCATTAGACAGAAGCAAATAACTGCAGAATACATCCATACGTATTAATTCACCACTCAGGTATTATTTAGTATTAAAGAAAAATAAGTCTCAAAACAGCAGGTTAGCTATTCCCTTTAAAAGCAAATAAATATTTTCTTTTTCTGTCTAATGCTTTTTATACACACAGATCGGTTCAGAACATGCAATGGCAACAGGATGTAAACATTTCCTTAATGATCTTACAATTTATAACAAGCAAAGCAAACAACCAAACATCAGTACCTTTCCCTGTTGGGATTCAGCATTTACTTTATAGCTTTACAGATTAGCAAGAGTCTGGTCCCTTAAGGTTCAAAGAGTTTAGATCAATTTAACAGGTTACAGTGCTGTTGCAAGTCAATGTTGCTACACAGGAGACCTATTCATTGCATCATCATACAACCTAAGGAAATACTTACGTGCACTGGTACTGCAAACAAATCCTATCTAAAGGGGTTTGTCAGATAGTATTTGAATAAAACGTGTAATGCTTGCTTGTGCCACATCAGGTCTTTCAATGGTCTTTCTGACAATTTAAGTATCAAGGGAAAGCAATTCTCAATAAATATTTCCTCTGCTTACTGCACTACAGCACAGAGCTTCTAGTAATAGAAATGCCTCAAGGACTTACAGATCATGTTGTAAAAATACAGAGAAATTTAGTATAATACACAGTACTTGAAGCTTCCTATAGCGTTTCAGATTTTTTCACTCCCAGAACAGGTCATCTGTGAAGCGGACTGGCCTATAACATTCAGTCACAGTAGCACTGCTTTACCATTTTGCCTCTCCCTTTTTTTTTAAAAAAAAAGGTATACTTATCTTCCATGTAAACAATATTTATATGAACATACACAAGCTATCTATATGCAGGCTAGATAAACTGTAGATTGAAAAGTAGAACTACCATTCTGTTGTAATCTACTATGACTTAAAATATTGATGTTTACAATATGTTACAAACGATTTAACTGGCCTCATACAGAAGTCACACAGACTGGTATTTAAATGTAGTATATACCGCACAATAGAAAATGTGTTTTTAAATACCGTCTATAATATGTTGACATACTGTTTTTCAGAAGGACCTGTAACGTTCAATACACATAGTACTTGGTACTCCCTTAATGAAACCTACTTAATATTCTTACGTTCAGTACACTGCCCATTCTCTTATTTGCGCACTACTATTTGGAGCAGACTTTGGGGATGGATGTCTTAATTTCCCCATGAACTATTGTATCCTGCTCACAGCTCTGCTATCACAGGACTCTAACATGCTTATGGACTTCCCTTCCTGGACTGCAGTGAGAAGTCAGAAGTTATTTTGCAGTGGGAAGATGAGCTAAGGAGTAATTAGGATTTTTAAAATAAAATAATAATTGGATGCCCAGTTTGAGACTCTAGTCTATGGCCAATGGAACATAAGTGATAGACTCATTAAGAAATCTGTAAAGCTATAAAATTTAGGAAAATCTTATCCTCTGGTGCGTGTCACAAGATTAGCATGCTTTGGTTTGTTTTTTTTCCCCCTTTCAGGGCAATCACTGGCTTAATTTTCCACAGATCCTTTTGTGTGTCAAAAATAGTTAACCTGTTTTCACATTTAGTTAATTAAAACAAATAAGACTCAATATGATGCACACTAAAGCAATGTCAAAATTGCTGATGGAACTCAAGGATGTTGGATACTGAAAGCCTAGGAAGATAGACCCCTAAGGGCTAGATTTAAAGATATTTAGGCATCTAATCTCTACTAAAAGCAACATTTATGAGCTGTCTAAATACAAGTAACCTGGTTATATTGAATGTTTCTCCTTTATTCAATTTAAAATGACAGCAGAGAGGAATACATATTTGCAATATGTTTCTTCATAGCAATGAGAATATTGGAAAATTTACTTCCTTTTTGTGAAAGCTAATTTCACTTCTGGCTATTGGTTTCCACAGACCATCTACTGCAAGAAAAGAACTGTTGAAAAGATGCTAAATTGACTGGAGTATCTTAGAATTTGGGAAATCTAGGAAAGTTCAAGATTATTTCCTATTAGCCACCACCGGGATAGAGAAAAAATAAAGACATGCCTTTCTACTGAATGCCCCATGCTGTTTTCTATGGATAATTCACTGCCTGGACCACATTGCACTATAAGAAAAAGACGCCTAGTATGAAACCCAGCTGTTTACTCAGCGTAAGAGCAATTACTGCCAATTTTCAACTCTACAATCAACAATTCTCCAAGAAACCTCAACGAATTACATTTCTATGAGATAGGGCATGTAGCAGATAAATACAGGTTACTATTACAGTGTTTTCCCCGACACATTTATAAGCTGTTTGAACAAAACCAAACCAGTCATAAAATAAACCACCTGTAAAGGGTTATTTTACCAACTGTACTAGAAATAGATACTTGAAGTGTGGGTGAATGAAGTGCAAACCATATGCGACGTTGCACAGATTTGAGCTGGGGACTCTCACTCCTCAGAAGGACTGAAGTCAAAGGATGTTCCGTATGCAACATTCTTCTCTGGAAGTTTGAGCACTGGCTACAGATAATAATGGTTCACTTTCTACTGGAGGTTCACCTGCAGTAACTCACTTTTCAAGCATTCAGAAACCATTGTTAATTATGCATCCATAAATGAGGAAGCTCTACAGAGAATGCCCAATGTGTGCAAATACAGCTTTAGAGCTAAAAACGAAAACAACAGAATACCATCTGCACTCTTTCTTTAAAGAAGGCGATTGTGCAAATAATCATTTAATGACTAAACACAAGTATTAAGAATTAAAAATGTTAAGATGCTTATTCATGTCCGGAGGTGATTTTTCAGTTTATTAATAAACTTTACAAAAATATTTAGACAGCACTGTAGAATTATACCAGCTTTAAAATTCATCTGAGATAAGGTACCCCCCAAAATAGCCTTTTCTACATGCACAGCCTTCATCTTGTTTTATAAGACAGTGATATCTTATAAAGTGCAGCTGGCATATCAGTCACTTGCCAAATCCATTCCATCAACACAAAGTTCTGCACATCGTAATGCAGGACAGTGTTCTGCAGGAGTGAGATAAAAAAATAAAGAAGCAAACTGACCTGGTTGTGTTGTGGAGCTCATTGCTCTTGATGGAATGATAACTTGTTAACGGTGTACAGCCAAACCGTGGCAGAAGTTGTTCAGATTTTGAGGTTTTGCCTGAACTGGGGTGAATCTGTATAAAATAAAGAAAAAAACATCTTTGACCTATATGTTAACAACATGCTATTTTAAAGGATAATAATTATGTCAGCCACACTTAAACAGAACATCTGAAGTCTTTTTCAAAACTACATGTTCTTTCATATACATTTTTGCTCTAAATTCAAAAGCAAAGGACCACTGAAAATAAGACTAAAGCTAGTATTATTCAAGCTTCAGGGTAATCGACATACAAATTTCTATTATAGTTCATCTGCAGTCACACAAAAATGTAAGAAAGTAAAGGTTGAATTGGTCGTTTATTTTTTCAGTAAGATCAGGGAATTTTAAGACCTGTAAAGTTTGAAAGATTGAGGAAGAAGACGGATCACATCTTTGCAGCTAAGCAGCAGCCAATTCATAGTTTTACTGCAGACATTTGCAGTCAGCCTTGAAATGTGAATGTGCAGAAGCAGATCAGTATTCAAAAGCCTTTCTGGAAAATGTACTACTTCCTTTATCTCCAATGTTTATATAGTTTAGAATAGAACTTGTTGAAGTAATTAGCATAGTTGAATGGATCTCCCACTTACTAGCTAATGACATCTCTTGACACCACCAAGATAGTTGCTAATAGTGTGGGCTGCTCGAGAGTAGGGCAAGGAATTTTTTGCAGTTTCTCTGAATCTTTTCACAGTCCTGCTGCATTCTCAGTTCAATGCAGAAGCAGAGGCAATAATGTTCCTCTAATATTTCCATCTGCTGAAAGTTTAAAGCTGCAAAGAGGAGGCTTTCAGGAAACTAAAATATATTTTCATTCAAGCATAATATATGCAGCACAATGGGAGAGAGAAGGGTGTAGTGCATTACGATGACTGTGACTACCCTATTCAGCCACGGCTCCTGAAGCATCGAAGCAGTCAAAGATATTCTTAGTGCTGAATATCTTAGCAGCTTTTGTCACTTTTTTAAACCACCAACTGCACATTTAGTTTCAAGCTGAGCTCAGCCAAATTTTTAGATTGTATATTGTATTTTATAATATAATTATAACCAATTTTAATCATTTAAGTATAGCATCACTATCATTTGAGAAAGGGAAAAAATCACACATTTAGATACATAACTTCTGCTTTCGTGTCCACTAAAGTAGCCTGTTCAAACAGTCATGTTATTTGGACACATCCAATGTTCCAGCAGACAGCATCTGGAAAACTTAAGATTCATGATACTTCATGGAAATGCTGAGTCCTTTTCTTTGCTTACCTTGTGCATCAAGTTTCATGAAACATCAGATGCAACCACTATTAAACTGAACAGACTCCACTGTTAATCTAATCCAAAACCTCTATTTGTGTATATCTTTACGCTGACTGAGGCAGGCAAGATACTTCCCCATCTAGCTCCAGGAAATGTCACTGAGTACAAGTGCATAATTCAGGCCAGCAGAATTCCAACATGATTATTTAATTTCATAGAGCTCATCATTAACTTAGCAGCTACACAGATAATGAAGAACATTGTCCATGAACTCAACAGCCATTTATTCAGTATCCAGCCTCAGTTGTTGACTATGTGGTACCTCACAGAAAGTAGACCTCACAGAAAGGGTATATTGAAGTTTAACTATGGCCTTTACTAGAATGAGTTTTCAGCAGAGATTTAAACTAAACATAATAGAGAAGTCTGAACATTACGTTTTGACAACATTCTAATGAAAACGCTTCTATGATCACCCTAAAACTATTCTAACTTCAGTTCACATAGACCCTCACAGATATTCAGATAATATCAGATATTTTGAGCTAGTACGACCAGAGAATAAGCAGTCAGTTCAAACTGCATTCTCAAGCAACTAAATTTTCACTTCACCTTAACAAATCTTTACTTTTTCCCCCCATTAAAAACAACTGCATGTAATTTGCAATACCTGTACAAGACAGCAAGAGATCAGTAGACATGCCTGGCATGCTCCTGTCAGTGCAAATACTGATGCTCCACACTCCCTCAATACAACAGTACCACCCATACTGAACTCTGAGTTAGGGACACCAGTTTTGCTAAAACTATAAAAAAAATAAAATAAAAAAAGCTGCTTCAAAGATCTCCCATACTTTTCTGGGGCAAGAGCACTTATTTCTGGTGGAGAAAGATGACGTTAGGGAAGACTTAAACAAGGCAGACATACACAAATACATGCGAGCTGATGAGATGGATGCTCCCATGAGTGCTGAGGGAGGTGGCTAATGTCATTGCAAGCCCGCTCTCAGATTACCTTGAAAAGTCACTGCCATCAAGAAAGGTTCATGAAGACTACTAGAAAGCAAGTGTTACTCCTGTCTTCAGGAAGGGCAATGAGGAGAATACGAAGAACTACAGACCAGTCAGCCTCACTTCAATTCCTGGGAAGGTGATGGAGCAAATCATCATAGAAACTATTTCCAAATACCTGAAGGAGAAGACAGCGGTGGGAAGTAGTCAACATGTATTTGTGAAAGAGAATCATGCTTGGCCAGCCTTATAACAATCTGGATTAGGTGAGAGCAGTGTCTGTGGTTTATTTTGAATTCAGCAAGGCTTTCAGCTCTGTCTCCCATACCATCCTCACAGAAAAATTGGTGAAATACAGATAGATAAGTGGACAGTGAGGTGGGGTGAAAAGTGGCTGAGCTGCCAGGTTGTGACCTGCAGCCCAAAGTCCAGCTAGACAGCACTCTAGTGAGTACCTCATTGATGGACACTGGTGCCAGCAGTTTTTCACCAATGACCTGGCTGATGTTGCAAATCATATACTCAGCAAGACTACAGGTTATTCAAAACCGGGTGTTTGACAGAGCAGATGCTTGTGTGGCCACTCAGAGTAGGGACTTCAACGAGCTTCAAAAGGGTGGGGGGGTGTCCTGCTTTTAGCTAGGACAGAGTTAATTTTCCTCCTAGTAGCTGGTAGGGTGCTATGTTTTGGATTAGGATGAGAAGAGCGCTGATAACATGCTGATGTTTTAATTGTTGCAGAGCAGTGTTTACACCAGGCCAAGGACTTTTCGGCTTCTCGCTCTGTCCTGCCAGCGGGCAGGCTGGGGGTGCAGCAGGAGCTGGGAGGGGACAGACCCAGGACAGCTGACCCAAACTGGCCAAAGGGGTATTCCATACCATCTGATGTCATGCTAAACAATATATAGGGGTGGCTGGCCGGGGTGGGGGGCCGGCTGCTTGGGGCTGGGCTGGGCATCGGTCAGCGGGTGGTGAGCAATTGCATTGTGCATCACTTGTTTTGTACATATTATTATTATTATTATTATTATTATTATTATTATATTTTCTGTCCTAATAAACTCTCTATCTCAAACCACAAGCCTCAGTTTTCTCGTTTCTCTCCCCCATCCCAGAGAGGGAGGGGGGAGGGTGAGCGAACGGCTGTGTGGTGTTTAGCTGCTGGCCGAGTTAAAACCACAACAGGGGGCAAGCTACTTGGGTGGTGTCTGTGGGAGAAAGTAAAGAGCTGCCATGTGCTGCTCACAGCTACTCCAGCCAGACCTGCATCAGCCCCACTGCAGGCCAAAGCCGAGCCTCTCATCGAAGTTTGTGGAGCCTCTGTTTAATCACACTTAAGGGCAGAAAGTGCCATCCAAAGAGAGAAGGGGTGGGAGGCAGCAATACAGTGAGACACAGCGGGAGCACCAAGGCCAGCAGAGTAGGAGGTGCTCTGTGGCAGAGCGGATGATCCCTGCAGTCCATGGAGGACTCACGGAGAAACAAACAGACACTGCTGAAGGAACTGCAGCTCATGGAGAACCCACGCCAGAACAGAGTGAGAGGAAAGGAGCAGAGAGAAGCTGCGGCACCCTGAGCACAGCCACCCCTCCTCACTGCCTCCCTGCAGGGACAGAGAGCAACTTGTGGTGATAACAAGGGTGGGTAAAGAGGCACAGGGAGTGAGGTTAAGCCTGGGAAAGGGGGAAGAAAGGTGTTTTCCCTAAGCATGCAAATGTTTCGGGGTTTTAGTGTTTGTTTCTCAATACTCAATCAGTACTCAAATATTTCTATTAATTGGCAATAAATTTGTCCAAATTAAGTCTGTTTTGCCCACAATGATAGTTGAAGAGTGATCTCCCTGTCTTTATCCTGACCTACAAGCTCTCTTGTCCCTGTTCTTCCTATCCTCTCCCCCATCCTGCTTGGGGGGAGGGGACCAGGCGAGCAGCTGGGTGGGAGTATGGCTACCAGCTGGGGGCAACCCACCACAACAGGCCAACTGGAATGTCAGGAGGTTCAACAGAAAGTGCAAAGTCCTGCAACCCGGGGAGGAATAACCCCATGCACTGCTACACACTGGGGGCCAACCAGCTGAGGGGCCCTGGGGAGAAGTTAAACAGGACCCAGTAACATGCTCTTGCAGCAAAGCCCAGCCACAGCCTGAGCTGCACTATGCGGTGTCATCAGCAGGCCAAGGGAGGTGATCCATCCCCTCCAGTTAGCTCTGCCGAGATGGTTTCTGGAGAGCTATGTCCAGCTCTGGGCTCCCCAGGATGGGAGTCACACAGAAATACTGGAGTGAGGAAACACTGATGATACTGAAGGCATTGGACATCTCTCTCATGAGGAGAGGCTGGGACTGTTTAGAGAGGAGAAGAGAAGGCTCAGGGAGAGCTTATTAATGGGTATAAATTCCCAATGGGGTGAGAAAAGAAGAGTCAGGTTCTTCTCAGGGACATGGAGTGACAGAAGAAGAGACAATGTGTAGAACCTGAAGTATGGGAAATTCCATCTAAACATCAGGAAACATGTTTTCCACTATCAGCAAGGCCAAACACTTCAGTAACAGGCTACCCAAATTGTTTGTGGAGTTTCCGTCCTTAGAGATCTTCGAGCCTGACTGTACACCATCTGGAGCAGCTTGCTGTAGTTGACCTAGTCTTGAGGATGGTGTTGGACTAGGTATCTCCAGAGGTCCCTTCCAACCTCAGCTACTCTGCCATTCCGTGATGTGGAAGTTCAGAAATTTTCCCTTCCAAGACCACCACGGACAGCACCACCACATATTCACTGAGGTTAAAGCTGCTGAGAATAACTCCCACATAATAAAGCATTCTGCTGGGATTC
The DNA here is from genome assembly GCF_040182565.1 of Anser cygnoides. Taxonomy (NCBI): domain Eukaryota; kingdom Metazoa; phylum Chordata; class Aves; order Anseriformes; family Anatidae; genus Anser; species Anser cygnoides. The sequence continues at coordinate 32,362,305 of NC_089874.1, read as the reverse complement.
CCATAAAAAGATTTCTGCTAATGAATTTTGTGAATTCAACTGCATTGGTAGTCTTATATTTTATGAAGTGATGTTGGCACCCTGCCAACAACCTCTTTTCATATAGTTCCTGTAAATGCAAAGTTTTCATTAAGCCAAGTGCTGTTGTTCAGGCTCAGTTTTAAAAACTCTTTGCAACTATGATACAAGGCTCATATTGTCAAATCTCACATTTAGAACCATGAAAAATTCCTCGTCATCATGTGCAGAATTATACCACAACAGACACTCTTATTCAAATGCACTTCTGCTGATAAGCTGACATGCTTCGTTTCTTTCCTTTTACTGAAGGAATGTCATACTGTAAATGAGCCAGCATGAACTGCAGTGCCACATACTTTTTAATGTTAGCACTGAACCAAAGGAAAAAAAGAATAGTGCTGGCCACAGTAGATTAAAATTCTATGTGGGGTACTACAGCCCATGGGAGATGCATTTGTACTTCGCTTCTACCCACAAAAAAAACAGCATACAGCTCCCGATCTGTCAAATCATGTAGATAAGCAAGTGGTTCCAGGATACAGTATAGATTATCTGCACTCCCTAAAGCAATCCACTTTAACTAGATGATAATTAATTTCTCACTTTTTTAGCCAAATTATCATAGAATCATCTAGGTTGGAAAAGACCTTCAAGATCAAGTCCAACCACCGACTTAACCTACTGAGTCCCATCACTAAATTATGTCCCTTAGTGCCACAACTTGGCCATAGCCCAATACACATCAAATTAACTTCTACTTTCATATGTATCACTGGAGGTGATGTGCATGTGACTCGGGTTCGTTCACCTAGGAACAATGATCCTGTTCCTATTGTTTCAAAAGGAATTAACTTAGTAGTTTGTGTACTCCAAGGACTGATGCAGCTTTGAAATTGCTACAGAAGAATGCTATGAAACAGAATTTAGATCTTCATGCCCAGTGGCCACCGTAAAGCTTATGTTTCCTATGACTATAAATAGATGCAATGTTTTCAAACAGAAATAAGCATATCAAGTTAATACCATTCGTTTAAACTGTCATCTATCACTGTGCTATCCCAAGACTATATTCACTGACTACCTTTCTTCTGTCTTGTGCCTATACTTCAAAATTCTTTTGGGAACTGGGTTTCTGAAACAGGATACACTGAAAACAAAATAACACAATTCAGATAAAATAGGTATTTCTACTTCCCTCTTCCCCAAGATTAATTTTTCACATACACTTCTGAAATAGTTTCATAGGCACATAGTTTTCAAGACTACCTCCCAACGACATCTTCCAGATCTTTCTCTTCCAGCAGGGTTCTCTATCCCACTTAAAAACATGTCTATTTGTAAAGAGGGTTAGAAAATCATTGTGCAAAACCTTGCAGATAAAAATATAGAATGCTACATTTCATTAGGTTTTGAACATGACAGGTTCCCTAGTAATCCAATTGATTTTCTGCTGGATATACTGTTTTAAAATAGCTTTCAGTTAATTATTGCCAAAATTGTTGTCTCATATTTGAGATCAAAATGCGGTGGGTCATTCACCTCAAGGATCACAAGAAAAGCACAGTAGTCACTTCTTCTCACAACAGCTTGTGTGTTAAAAAACTAAGCATCTACAACAGCTGTGAGAATTAATACAAATCCTGTTGTCCATTGAGCAGTTTAGCAAAACACATGATTAAAAAAAAATCTGGAAAAAAAAAAAAGCCAACAACTGATCTCTACAGGGCATGAATAACGTAATGGTTAAAAAAAGAACACTTCTTCCAAGTGACTGTTTTGTTTTATTTTGCACAAAAAGAATCTTGAATAATATTCCTACTATACATAGTGAAAATCAGAAATTAAAAATAATCAACCTATAGACCTTATAAAAAGTACTGCATAACAATATAAAGACTGGAAGACAAATTACAGTAAACTAGCACTAAATTCACCCACATAAACCAAATGCAGAGTACCAAAATCCAACCCTTCTAACTTCATATGAACCTTCAAAGTTTGATTGGAAAGTGAGCTGGTGTGTGGAAAAGGAGAAAGTTAGGATCAACCTTGTTTATAATTCACACCACCATTTCTTAACACAAAGCCCTTAAAAGCATCACATCAAAAAAGGAATTTGTTACTGATGGCTGTATCTTCTGTTATTGCATTTTTACATTTGGTTTACAAATGTAACGTAAGAATAAGGTAGATTAAAGCCATGACAATATGCAGCATAACATGATTGGGTAGTGACCTTTACGTCCAAGTATAGTACGGATTTCTTAGCAGTATTATCAAAGTCTAGTCCAAGAGATACTGGGGTATATAAGCGCTTTCAGTGGGAATTTAAGGCTTCTATAGAACAAAGCTTTCAGTATCCAGAGCTCAGTACAGGATTAAATATTTTACAATAAGGTATTCAGGTACCTTACTCTTAATTAGGTGTCTGCTTAAAAACTTTTTGAAGTCAACAGCAACTACATATGTTGACAAGTTTGGTATTAAAGAACTACTCCAGCAGCAAGTTCTGGACTGTCAGACTTTTATTTCCCCATTAAAGTCATGTTTGATATGTAATGAATGCCTAGCACAATAGTTTGTTGATTTTTGTTGTTTGTTTTATTTTAAACAGACCCTGTACAGAATTCACAGCTAGACTAACATATAGCTAGTTGTAAATCACAAACATGTAAGTATACTGGGTGGCAGGGGATGCACCATGTGGCGCAGAAGGGAGATAAGGACTGTATAGTCCCTTCATCTCCCACCAAGAACATGCAGAACATGCAGATGGTGATGAACAAGAACATGACGGTGATGTGTCTCAGTGCACATCAGCTGCATGCCCGCAAAGCCACCAACCTCTCCTCCTACCCATTGGAACTGGGCTGAAATGTGACATCACTGTACTTTTCCAGTTACGCATGTACAGTATCACACCTCGCATGTTGTGAGCATACTGCTCATGTGGTTTTCAGTGGGAAGCCTCAGACTTCCAGGAAGACAAATTCTGCTTTCTGAAGCCCTCTCAAGCTAGCAAGAGAACCACACAAGCCAAGCTTTTTTTACGTTCACCATTCACGGATGAAGCAAGAAAGATTCCTGAACAGCAAGATGTGATGCTGCCTTCCACCAGAAATGAGCCTTAGGCCTCCATCATCAGGATCAAATAGCATGCTGCTAAGCAGCTGCCTCGACGCTACAACATATTGGTACCAGCATCTGCTCGGTTTCCCAGTGAAGCCAGTTGGCAATAGGATCTGTCTGTCTGAAAGCAACCATTTTTTTCAGAGACTTGCACAAGCAGTGTGAGCTCTGTGCTATTTACCTACACTGATGCTTTAGTCACGAGATATTTGAGGGAGGCAGGACTTCAATAATCAATGATTTATTATCAATTATGATCAACAATTTATTCATCCACTGATAACTCCCCCCCCAAAAAAAAAAATCTAAAAATGCATGAGAATAAATGTAATCATAAAACATTAGAATTATTAATATCTGGTTATATTAGAATACAGAAAGGAAAAAAGGAAAGGTCATGGCCTGTTTATTCTAGGTACGCATACACACAGAATAAACCATAGAATTTCCCTTCTAGATAACTCAGATAAACCTAACACATAATAAAGTAGATGTTACTCTGCCCTTTACTTGCAAAGACAGAGTAAATAAAGAATAGGGGAAAATGTCTTTACCTGAAGGTCCTCATCTACGGTTATCTGAGAGGCACAGCACCTGAATATGAGACATATCAGAGCACCAACACTTCATACAGAAATGCACATTTGCATTTCTGCAACATATTTATTTAGAATAACAGGCTAAAACTCATGAAAAAAAATTATTCGCATACGAGTCTGTCTGTCTCGGACAAACTCTACAGGGAGAAACCGGTTATCTAGTAGAGGAAGCCTCCAAAGGGAGTCTCAGACAATCGCCCTCTATATGAATCACTCTCACTCAGATCTTTTAAAAAAATATTTTCTTAAAGTGATAAATTCAGACTAACAAGAGAATCAACACAGGAGAGGGGCCATAGGCACATAAGAGACGTTAGCGAGCTCAGTAGGAAATAGAGGCAACTTGTACGTGTTTTTATTTTTAATAACAGTGATGCATTACAAGAGACATCCAATGTTATTTCATATGTTAAAAGCAGCCAAGTCAAAATTTTCCATTTAAATCTACTATAGAGAAGTAAATTTATCTGCTTAGAAGCAGGAAGATGATTGTCGGTTTTAAGTTATGAAGAATCCTCTGGTTTTTGTTGCTTAATAGCCAAAGATTTTTCGGTTCACTGAAAGCAAATTTCAGTCAAATTTTCCTCAGTTAAAGCATATGGATAACCAGACACTCTATAAGTTTTTAATATATAAACTTCTGATAAAATTTTATATTTGCTGTCAATGAATTTTATCAAAGTGTGGAACAATTTTTATACTAGTTTCTATATATATTAGGCTTCAATTTTGACTACCTGATGTCTAAACATTTCACTAATGCTATGCTTTTAAGAACTTGTCCTTTAGTGGTAGATTTCTTTACAGTAGAGCTTTGCTTTTCTTCATAAGATAAATTTACAACTAAAACTGATGTAACAGTATGGTTCAGCAGGGACTAAGTGACACGTGGAAGTTTGATCAATACTTTGGCATTTCCAGCAGTGGAATACAAGACAAGAAACCAGACTTTCTCCATCAGGTAGTTAAACCAGATCTCAAGCAGAAAAAGTTATTTTTATGCAGAATTAGCTTTCTATGATTTCACCAATGTCACTGAAAAAAAAAATCAAACATTATATTTGCTTGTTTATAATTTGATAACATGACATAACTTCCACACAGGAACTTAACAGCCACAATACAAGAGAATTATTGTTGCACCCAACTGATGAACTGAACTCATAAAGCAGAGCTTAGGAGAAAATCCTGACCTCTGCTGCAAGCCCACGCTGCTAAAAACATTTGTAAGTGTCATAGAAAGTAAGTCTTCTTCAGAAGGGTTATAAAAAAAATATTCTGACCAAGTTCTTGTCAACTCTCTCTCACTGTCTGAAGTTTAAAGAGAAACAAAAAAGAAAAAGAAAAAAAATGGCCCAAAACTTGCCAAATCAACTGCCCCCAGCCTTTCCCCCTTCAGATACCGTGGGTGTACACAGTGTCGCAGATGTTTTAATGCAAATATTTACATGCATCCAGTTAATCACACACAAGCTTACAAATTCTTGTATCTCAGGTATGTTTATCAGATCCAAGAAAAATGTTTTAAAAACACATATCTAATGATAAGCTACAGGCAAATCTCACTTAGGAAAACAAATTCTCTATCCATTTATTTTTGCACATAGTTACATACATAAAAAGAATTAATTTTCTTCTTATCAAGTGACTCAGTTTCCCTTCTTTTTGCAGTTATAACTATAGCAAGTATTTTAATTTGAAAGATTTCACACGCGCAGTCATTTCAGTTTCAACCACGTGGACTTGTTCTTTCAGTGCTAGAACTTGATTTTGAATTGCATATTTAATATACTCGAAACCTCAAGAAATATCACAGCTGAAACCACCAGGTCTCACAAAGACTTAATAAAAAAAAAAAATTTGAGAAGAAAAACATCATGCTGCACAACAACTACAACAAAAGAGTATGTAAATGCAATAAAACCTCACTCAATTCAGGTGAAAAGAAAAACACAAGCACATCTGAGGCTCAAAAAGCTCAGCACTTGTTCTCACTCACAGAAGAACAACCCCGACTGCATGAAAACAGTTTGAATTAAAATGAAGTTTTGGCAAATACATCAGGAAGTGCACTGCAAAACACTGCATCTGTCATTAAAAGAGAGAGAGAGAGAACACACATAAAGATGTTGTTTAAACTCATCAAAATTTTAGTTTTTTTCTTCCTATTCTGTCATGAAGAGCAACAACCCAAATACCCATGGAACAGACTACATCTTCAAACAGATATGCTACATTCAGTTGTTGGCCCCCAGGTTTTGGTAGTTTTGTTAATTCAGAGCTCTTAGATGTGAAAGGAGGAGTTTGGTGTTTCTTTTTTATTCTTTAGAAACGAACAGGCAGGAGATACCAACCAGTTAACCAGTCACCAAATTCATTTTATGCTTCAGTGAGACTGTATCCTCCTTGCTTTTGTCTCTAATTAAGATAAAACAAACAGCAAAAGGAATGACTATCTCCTTATTAAAAATAATAATGAGTGTTCAGCCCTGTCTTAACTGGTAGGTTACAGAGCACAGCATGTGACTTACCCAAATCTATCACAGGCAGGTTTTTAGTTGTTCCCCCCACCGTTAATCACAGGCATTAGATAATGTAATGATTCTAATTACTGCTGCACAGCCTTAAGAGGCCAGTACCATCTGAAACTGATGGGAAATATGTCAACTTAAAAAAAAAAAAAAACAAAAACAAGTTGTAGAAGCCAAATCAAACCATCACCTGTCAAAGTAATGTAAACAAACCTAATGTCAAACAAAGTAGGACATTTCTTAAGCCTTTGGGATTCAAACAAAAGTGCACGTACAGATTAGCGGAGGCACAGAGGCAGGAAGGGGACACAATAGATGGTGGAGGTGGAAACACAGTGTGGTTTCCAGCCTACGTTTTTTTTTCGGGGGACAAAACACGGCAAAGAACTTTTCTCGTGTAGCTTTCAGAGAGATGGATGTTCCATCCATCCAAAGAAATCCAAAACTGCAGTCACAATCTGTAATTCCTAGCACACATATTGCTCCATTCTGAAAGAACTGGAATTAAGAGAAAAACACAGATGTAAGGTTTGTGAATATGCCAGAGAGGAAGAGGTTTTCAGTGGTTTACAAGATACAGAATTTAACAGTCCAGTTTTCAGAAAGCTCAGGTTTCTAACTAATAGAAATAAAATTTCTACCTACCCTCCCCCCCCACCCTCCTTATATAAAAAAATTACCTGGGTATCCAAATGAACCATCGCCTGCCCTTCAAGCATAAATCACTTTGGTAACTGCATTTCTATAGAAAAGGAGAACTTAATGGAAGTGGTCAGGGATTTTTTTTTCCGCAACAGGCAGGAAGCATAAGAAAAAATAATTAAAATTATAGCATTTTATTTGGATTTACTGCCAAATCCATGTAGCAAGTAAATCCAGATGCACAAACAGGAATAGATTTTATGTCCTTCTGCTGGCAGAGCTCCAACAACCTGTCCGCAGCCCCTGACAGCTCGTACAGCTGCAGATTTCCTGCCTCAGCCTCTTGACGGCAGGCACTTCACTCCAGTTTTTGTTAGCACACCTACCAGACAGCAAATTCAACTAGAAATGAGCCTCACCAGAAGCTTCATCATAATGTTCAAGGACATTATGCATGCCATACGGCGGACTTAAAGAGCAAATAAATATCCCATTAAGTATTTTCCAGTATATCCAGATTTTTTCAACTTAAGTTTGTTGTTTTTTTTTTTTAATTTTATTTTTAAATAACACAGTAATTAAATTCCTCCTGAGCTATGGACAACTTCACATTCAGATTTGCCTAAACAAAGTTACTTTAAACTAAAACCTAACAGAAAATATGAAACCAAGAACAGAAAAAAAGATACCTAAAGGAAAATGCCTAACCTAATTCATCACTAAATAATGAAAATTATTTAATAAAGACATTTGCTTAAATAAAGGCACAGACATTCACACTGAAAAAGTCCTTTATTTGACTTCAGCTATGCTTTATTGGTAATACAGAGTTTGAGCTTAAAACTAGTAATTACAGAACAACTACACAGTCCCACAACTAGAAGAAGCTGCTTTCCTCATGAATGTAAACATCCCTAACCATAGACCTGTGGCTAAAAGATCCTGCGTAAAACCGGATGAGGTCTCCTGAGAAATGACTTCAGTGACGCCATCTCCTTTCAAAACCCACTCAAATTCCAAGTGAGCCAAATCTCGGGTCATTTCAGGCTCACAAAACAAGAACCAGGCTCATGTGGCGTAAGCCTTCTCTTAACTCAGGATTGAGCGCAACCACGATGCGCTATGCAGGATTTGTGACTAAAGATGTTTCTGATTAATAAATTAACTGTAAAAATTAAGAAAATATATGACCTAGTTAAGTGACTAAAATAAAATAAAATAAAATAGTAACCTTCTATTTGCTCGCAGAAAGACATTTATTTGAGTATTCAGCTATTTCAGTGCAAGTCACCAACCTGGCTTCCCAGTAAAATGAAGAACTGTTTTCATAGAATTGATACTATCTTGGACAAGTACGTTCAGTTCACATTTAGTATGTTTCTAATTTGAGTAGTCTAAAAGAAAGATTAGTTGATGCTTCTGCTAAAAAATTAAAGTTTATAGATGCTGTGAGGTTTAACACTGATGAAGCAGCTACTAGTGTGAAATCAAGAGAAGCCTCGGAGATTTACAGTACTCCTAGCACTATCACAAAAAAAAAAAATCCATAAAAAAATAAAAGAGTAAGCACAGAATTGACCCTATGCTGACAAAAGTCAACTGCACACAGGCTTTTCAGGACTAAGCAGGCCTGCTGATGCTGCAGCTACAAGTGCATTTTATTAGCACGTTAACACTGTTCCAACAGTTTGATCACCTAACAAAGTTGTGTTTGTTGGGCTTTTTTCCTGCTCTTTCCTGCTTCTCCTCAAATCCCCAGAAGATAGAAGAGGTCACTGACAAAACCTTCTAAGGCTGGCAAACTCCATCATCAACATCACTTCTTTCTCCCTTCTTCCCGTCTGTCTCTCTTCTCTCTGTCTCTCTCCCCATTCTTCTCTACGTATCTTCGTCTCCCTCCGCCTCTCTCCCCCTCCCTCCCCTCCCTCTTCTTCTTCTTTCTGGTATAAGTAGGAAGAAACCTTATTTCTCAAAGGCAGGTAGAAAGACCTGCAGACACCCAAGAATAAAAAACAATCCCAAAGCTGAGAATCAGCAGGAAACAGAAGAAGACATGCAAGAGGTTATAAGAATTTGCTGGGCTGCCTGAAGACAATGTTTGATCTTGAATGGCAGTTCTGAGTTTTATCCCAAAATTCGCCTTCAGCTAAAGCAGTCAATTATGATAAAAGGACAAGGAAAAGAAGCAGTAAGTGAAAGTATAAAGGTGTTCAAAAAATGTAGAATTTTCATTCAGCAATAAATGGAAGTATGACAGCATCTGCTGAGGGGAAAACAAGGGAAAGAAAGGAGGTGCAAGGCAACTCATGCGGTAGGCAAGTCAAAGAAGCCCCAGTTTCACGTACCTTTTCGATGGTTAAGTAGAGAAAGCAAACATCTCCATTTCACTTGGGGGAAAGCATTTTCAGGGGAAGTGGAAAATATGTATTAATGCAGTAATAAAAATCTGATCCTTCTGAAGTCTATAGCAATGATGCAATGTGCTACTCATTTAATTTTGTAACAAATATTTATTGGCATAGTTCCAGTTTGGGACAATAAAGAAGACACTTTTCTGGTGTCTACTGCCTCTCTCAAGGTTTCATGCTTTTTTTCTCCTTACTTTGACAAAAATAAAGGATCTTCACATGCAGACCAAAAAGCCAACATGCCAAGACTCAGGAAGAAGAACATTGGCTTTGCTCTTTTTCTAGTCTCGTGACTAACTGCGGCTGGGAAAAGTAACATGCTGATAACTCACCAAAAATGCTTGTTCATGATACACTCCATATAGCAAGAGAATTAAGAGGGTCAGAAACAAAATTATAGGCTTTTCTCCCATGGTACAGTAACTTTTCCAGGTCAGGAATATCTGCTACTACTATGAGTGAGAAAGACACCTCTTCCTCAGGAAGGAGGGACTTCAGTGACCTATGTTTAGGCATGGAAGTCATAACTAACTGTGGGCACTTGCCAAAGAAAATGCATTACAAACTACAGTGGCTGTTCTGATGAAAAATATGCACTATTACTGTTTCCCTGCCACAGCCAAACCTCAGTTAGAGAGAGAGGCATTGAAAGCTGAAACTCTGCTCTTTCAAAATGAGATGTCAGTCCCATAATAAACACAACATAGAATTGTAGATCTTATTTCACTGATGGAAATGTTATTTCCACTATTAATGTTTAGGATATAAGAGTAAGAAAAAAACCCTTTCATTTTGATTCTATTATAATATATGCTTTTGAAATAATTTGGATGTTGTCGTTATCTCTGGACAGCTCCCTCTGTCAAGGAACCGCACTGTTCAGAACGCATTTCACATCTTATCTTACATCAAGCTGTAGGCCTTGAATACATCCCCTCTGTATTCTGAAGGGAGAAAAGTAACACATTTTTTTCAGGTAGATCTTTACAAAGATTCCCATCATGTTCTCCATCCTCAAACATTTTGTATGCAAGGTGCTTCTCATCCTCACCCCAACAGTTGTGTTTAATGGGCATTAACAGATGCACAGCTGCCTGCATCCTACTGCAGATTTCCAGAGTGCAAGGCTTGGACCCTAGCAATATACACTGATACAAACTAATCAGCACACAAGGCTTGTTACTTTTAATCACTTTGATGGAAAAAGCATTAGACATGTCCATTCACCTCCTGGTAAAAGAAAAATCAGAAAAAGCTATCTTTCAACAGCACAGACCGTCTCCTTCCTTTCCTTGTCTCCTCCCTACCACTTACCAGGACAAGAGCCTACTTCTGGTGCATATACAAAAGCAGAAGGAGCTATGATAGCAATTTCATGCAGCAGTTATGCACTGTCCAATGAGCGTTTGCACTGGTCTGCATCTTTCACATTGTCATTTTTCTTCACTGTTTTCACACAGTCAGAGTGCGCAGGTATCAGCAATGAAATCAAAAAGCTGCGTCTATACACACTTTTAGGTGCATTTCACAAAATAGCAAGAATAATAATTGTTTTAAGGGCTTGGCTTGCAAAATAAGAATATGCAATTCCAGAGACCACATTGCTGGGAGTGGACAGTTTCCCCTGCCTTGGAAATCCAGTCCACATGCTACATCAGAACTGATCTGCAATCTCTATCTATTATTATTATTATCTACTATTGATTGTACAAGGAAAAAAAATACTATGTAGCATTTAAGAGAGAAGCAATTAAGATATAAAAAATAACCAGCAAACAGATCTTGGTATTTCACAGATTAAAGTATACCACCTTTATTTTTGGTCTGACTTGAAATTAATGAGCACCATACCTTATTCATGTCTAGACAAGGTTTCACGGAGACTATTTGAGACCACTGTTAAAAATGTTGGGAGCAGAAGAAAAGAACAGAAAAACAACTCTTCTAGTATTTTTTTTAAGAAGTCTGATCGTGCCCATAAGCAGAATCCTCCAGCTATGGAAGAAAACAGAACAGTAGAGTTTGCTGGCAGGCAACAGAGACCTTGCGAGCTAGCTGCGTGCCCCCTCCAAATCACTCGCATCTCATAGCGAAGTTCCTCCGGGTGGGACCCAGAGGAAGCAATGTTGCCTGCTGCCTGCCCCCAACTCCCAGAATACCTAGGCCTCATGCTTGTTAGATGCATCGGTATTTCGGTGCCCAGCTGATATCATGACAGGGGCTGGCCACCTCACTTCCACCTCCTCTGCAGTCAGGTGAAAGAACCATGTCTGTGTAGGTAGGCTGAGAAATAGAGGCATGCACGGATAAGTGACTCAAAGGAAACCAACCTTCAGCACACGTGTCTGAGAGACATCTATCTTCCATCTAGAGAAACACGTTGAGAGCCACCAAAAAGAGAATTTATTCTCCTTCTGGTTTGCACACAGTTCTGGGATAATCTGGTCCAGGAAAAGCAGCATTTAGGTTTTTGCTTCCCAGGTTAAGCTAGATGCTGTGTGGACCCATTCCCCTGCCTGTGCTTTCAGGCCGCTCCCTTCCTCCATCCCTCTAAATACAGTAAGCACTGAACAAGTCACATTTACAACAATACAGCTACTTTCTGTTCAGAGGCTTTTACCATAAAAAACTCCTTCCATACACTGAATGAGTTAAATTTTACTCTCAGTTGTATTTTGAAAGTGCCTTGTGGTTTGGGCGAACTATCTGAAACACTACATTTCTTTGCCTATCACTACATCAAGTCAATACCTAACTAACTTGGGGAGTGGAAAAGGGACTCAAGACTTGGAAAAAAAAGAAAGCTACATACAGGTTTTCTTAGTAACTTTACTAAAGTTAGTTTAGTTAGTTACTTTAACTAAAGGTTACAGTGAATAGCAGCCTTTAGTCGCCAGTAACACATTGCCCTCACATCACTTTCAAGCATTCAGCAGCTATTTGTTTTTCAAAAAAACAAACAAAAAATACCCTTCTAATGCCTTTTCACGTTTTCTATGTGAAAGCTCTCTTGAGATTATGACACAATGGAACGCTGGCTATATCTAAGTTCACATTTAGTCTCCTCTTCCGTTCACCCACCATAAAAGCATTGCAGATTTTTGATCTCCAATCCTCTTCATTTATCCCTTATCTCCTAGTCTCATCATTTACATGATAACACTCTGCAGTCACAGCCCTCTACCAACATCCAATTGTTCTTAAAAAGTCACTTAGAAGATCCTCATTTTTATTTAAGCAACTGAATGTCAGCCCTAATCTTCTCCTTACACTATTTATAAATACTTAACCTCAATTTTCAGCAGCAAGAGCAGAACCAGGCTGACATGACTTACATTCCTCTCAATTTGGTGATGAAAATTAAACACAAACCCCAAGTACTTTTGAAAATACTACCAAAAACATTTTATAGCTGGTCAGATAGGACAGGTCTTAAAGGTCAGAACTTTTAAGGACTGTAAGCTCTGATGACCAAGGCTCCCTGCTTTTCACTACCTGAAGGAGTCTTCCACTCAAGCTTAAGAATGACTCACAAGAAGCTGATTTAAATCTCATATTGACTTAGTTTTTGGTATTTTACACATTGACTTCCTGGTAGCGATCATTATATATTAGACACAGGACTGAGATATTTCAATGTTAATTATTATTACCATAATTATTAATATTTCAATGTTAATTATTATTTTTTATTTACAGTACTTTTGTCTCATGAATTTAAAGAAGAGTTTGCTAACACTTTTATTACTGTCTTGCCCTTAAGAATTCATGTCTGGCCCTTTATATGAAAATTATATACATCTTTTAGTTGAGTTAAAGTAGTTTTAATTGGAAACAGTAATAAAGATTCTTCTCTTTCTTTATAACTTGCCTACATTCGTACATTGTTTTCCACCTTAGAGGCAAAGCTTAAAGTTAACAAATTGACACAGCTCACTTACTGGAATTATTGATCCTGAACAACAGAGGTAGTTTTTATAATCATACATTTGAAGACTGCAGTATGCCATCAGGAATATTCAGTGAAGTATCTGCACAACTATGACTAAAGAATAGCTTATAGACATCTTTGAGGTCCTTTTGCTGGCCACAACAGGTGCTCCAGAAGTCAGAGCTATCAGAAAGGCTCCAAGAGCTGGCACCTCGGTGACTGTTACCAACAATTCCAAGGCCTTTTTCAACACCACTTCTTCCAGCGATCAAATTCACTCTGCCCAGGGCTGCCATATCATTCACTTGAACACTGGATTTCCCATACAGGTTGCTTTGATTGTGGCAGAACAGTAGACAGTCTAACATCGTATCAGAAGCACAAACAATGCAGCACCTCCAAACAAAATAAAGCGTACTCTGGTTCTCTTGTTCAGACACACTGAATCCATTTTTCAAACATTTCTGGTTAATTGCATTATTTACAAGCTCTCATCATTTGGAGCAAAGTGAGTTAACCTCTCCCTATTTTTATACTCCGTGTTCCTGTCTCTCACATCTTCCCTACTATGCACACTGCTTGATGTGTTGACTTACTATAGTCCTTTAAAGGAGTTTGCCTAATATTAATTCAAACTTGACTGATTTTTGGAAAGGGTCAATGTACTCATTACAGGTTGTTCTATTCACAATTCTGTGGTCTTTATCTGCCCCTTGGGACTCGTTACCTGCATTTATGCAACTGTGAACACATTTACAATGTGCATTCTTTATAAGACTTAAAGCCCTGATCAAACAAGGACAAACTTTGTTCCAAGTCATCCAAATAACAATCAATGAAACTAAATATGAACATGACGTTAGGCGTATACCTAACTCTCCTCCTCTTCCCCCCAAAGAGTACAGCATAATCCCAGAACAGAAAAAAAAAGCTTTTATTCAATTACAGAACAATATTTGAGCCCCGTTTTGCCCTTAACTGCCTCTAAGAAAGAAAAGAAATGCAATTGCTGGCATAACTGTGTTATATAATAAAAGGAACAGCAAGTTTATTACCTGAAAGGGACTGGCTAACTATACCAACAAAGGAATTGATTTATTCTCTAAAGGGATAACATACTTAAATGCAATTACATCTTGCTGGTGCTTAGAACAATAGTAAAAAACAGAGAAAATTTATTCAACCTCCTTACATCTGAAAAAAGAAAAGGAGGGGCAACTGTTCACAGAATAGTACCATAATCAAGTTGAGTTGAAAATATCACAAATAACAAAGCATCTTTACAGTACTACTTCTACAGCACACTGAAGCCTAGTATCTGTCATACACACTTTGAAAAGTGTCAGTTCTTGGTTTCGCTTGAAGTACTTGAGCGTATAATGTTCTGCGGGACCAACTTCTAAATTATGAAATCTGAATTTGAAAGGAACAAACTTCAAAGTAAAAGACCAGATTTAACAAACACATGTATTTCTGAAAACATCAAATCACAGCATGGATTTACACATGAAGTTTGGTCGCAGACTACAATTTGTTCACTGCATTTTATATTCCACTTGCAGTATGTGAAACCTTCCCTTTATCTTAGTTAGCATTTACATTAAGTGTGAAAATAAACAAAAAATAAATTGGACAGACAAGAAATCAAGTTCTATAACAATGCAATGAGGACCCACCATCAGTGGTATACAATCCTGATGAGTTGTTTTTTAAAATTGATACAAATATTGGATGATACCAGACCATCCTTAGCAAGAGTTATTTTCTCCACAGAGAATGTCTACAAACTAAAGATCATAGAAAAAATAAAAAGAATTTAATTCAGAGCAATTTACCTTATAAAAACAAAATAATATTGTATGTATGTACAAATATATCATATTCAATAATATTTCATGTATGTATAGTAACAATGTATTGAGGTCTTTTCACAAAATTGTTGCACCAGATGCTTTAATAAATAGCTGCTTCAAATTTTCATTTAGCAAATGTGCATTTGCTGAAACCTGTTGTAGATATATTTCACTACTTTAATATACTTTCAACTGCATTAATTTTGTTTTAGAAATATATGAAATTTTAAAAAGAAGGAAATTCAGCTTAAAGCCCTGCAAAATAAAGCAAATGGAAAAAGCTGAAATATTTAAAATTGCAGGTATTTAAATATTTTTACAAAAAATGTTGCGTTAATGAGTTCTAAGACAAAAATTTTTCAAAACTCATAGAAGCACTTGGGAGATAAAAGTAAAATCTCTATAAGAATTTAAGCCACAAACACTGATTCACCAGAGGCTATGACTGGGACATAGAGACAAAACACAGTATGAACTGCTCCAGGGAGAAGTGACCCCAGGATGAATGCTTTTACCATCCATTCAGGAAATGGAGAAGGAAAAACTATGTGGGAGAAAGAGAAGAATTTACAAAACAGGTAGCTTGAAAGATGAATTTGAAAGACAAAGTTGTATTTTTTGAAAAAGCATTAATCCAGAAAAAGTAAAAGCTCACTTGGAAGAAAGGAGTAAAGAGCCATTCATTTTTTCATTTGGTTGCTTGCTTACTAGGATTTTTCATAGCAACTGTAGATGAGTATGTGAAACCAGTTAATACAAACCATTGATTACAGGTGCTTTTTTAAAGACTAATAAATAATTTAGAAGTCTAAACCTGACTCAAGCTTGAGTTCTCACATACCGATCAATTTAGAAAACTGAATCAAGGTGTTTTTTCACATTATAGCCTGTCTTCATGTCTACATTTCAGCATGTATCTAATCTAAACCGGATCTGACAGAAGAATCCATCAATGCCACAGAAGAAACGACGAATTGTTACAGTCCCTCTAAACAGAGAAAATAAGTGATCTGTTCAAGAGATAGCACTATACAATAAAAGGTTTGCTGCCACGTTGCCAAGCCATCATATCTTACCTTCCCCTTAGCAAGCCTCTACTAAATGTTATGTATGAAAATCTGAAGCAGCCACTTCATTTCTAAAGGAAATACCTTGGCTCAAGTCAGGAAGATACAGAATTAATAGCAATAACGAAATCTGGGAACCACGTTTGGAAGCTACCGGTAAAATTTCATGTTCATACACCAGGATCATGAACAATGTCAGGCAATCCAGAAGAAGGGACCATTCTAAATTGCAATTTTAAAAAGTTCATCTTTAATAGCCAGAAATTTTGACCACCTCGTGTGTTTCACACCACATCTGCTCGTTCCATGAAGCCCTATATGAAACGTTCGGAGGCTGCCAGCAGTGTGCCCTACAGCATCATCAGGTATCTTCATAATCTCCAGACATAATCTCCTCTTGCCCAAGGGCATTCTCCCGGACCCACACCAGAGGCCCAGCCTACAAACAAGCTCTAGGTCCTCAGGCCTCTCAGACAAGTCCCCTGGATCTCACTGACTTCCCATGAGGTACTGAGGAAGAACTAGATTAAGTTTGTGTCTCTAGCTCCTAATTTTGTCAGCTGGGCAGAAAGCAAGTTCAGGGATAAAGCTCAATCGGTTCTGCCTAAAGCTCAGGGGCTGTTTTAGGTATTTGCCAGACAAGCTGCCCAAGAAGCTATGCCATGGAAGCTGAGACCCTAAGAAGTCAGAGCTGGTCCTTCCCTGCCACCACCTTCCCGAGTCCCACTGTGAGGCCTGGAGGGCAGCTCTAGAAAGGCCAGTTCTCCCAGCACTCTGCTGGAACTGCCTGTCTGCAGCTCAGCAGGCACCAAACTGCTTCAGAAATGCAAAACAGTAAAACTTCTTATACAGCAAGGCCTCCAGGCTTGATTTCAGACCAAACACAGCTGTCACACTTGAGGCACTGCTATGTCAGCTCCCTCCTGCCTGGGTCTGGCTGGGACAGATCATCAAACGAAGCAGCTTTGCCATAAATAGAGAGAGTAACTACTGGGAGTTTCAAGTGTCCACTCCAGTCTGAAGGAGGGAGACTTGAATCAAGAGTGTCTGGGCCCACTTAGCATTCGACTCAGTCTAGAAAGGCGTGAAACAAAGATGCGGCCTTACAGCACTGCTTCAAACCTGCTGTTCCTCTCCCGTCTCCAGTTTTCTATCCAGGATGTATTTTACAGTCTGCAAAGTCGAAGATCACAACTGGCCCTGGACACCTGTCTCCCCTGTGTCCGAAATACACCAGCCGTCATTTAAACCTACTCTCATGGCCACGAGAAAGGAAAGGATCAGAATCACGTGGGAAGTTACAGACCTGGAGAACAGAGACACAGGGAGCAGCTAGTAAAGCAAAACTGCTTTTGAATGTGTTACACGAGTGGGACGTGGTCAAATCTGGGTAACGTGCTTCCCTGCCTCATGGATCACTGGGCAATATTGCCAGCACCTTGCATGCCTGACAATGCTTGGGTATCTTGAGGAGCCTACAGAGCTGCAGTAGCTTATAATGCAGGCCTGAGCATCCAGAGGACAAAGCTGTATATACAGGGAAATTAGTCCTATAATCAAGTGCAACTTCATCACAACTAAATTCAGACTCAGAGTTTTGGAGTGGCATCAAACTTTTCTCTGGGCAAGAAGATGAATCCCAGCCTTCGTGAGCAGTCACAGATGAAACTCTACGTGCTTAGACACAGTCACAACATCCCGCTTATCTAAATAGTATTTGTGCCTACTGCACAAAGTAATTAGAGGGTTATTGAAATTTGAATAAAATTATAAAGAAACAAACATTCTTTTTGCCTGAATCACACAGAAAATGTCCTCCTCCACTCCTGCAACAGCAGATTCAGATTAACTGCATTTAACTGTATTGTAGAGAGGAAAGTAGAGCTTAGCACTTTTTCTTAGAGGTGAGGCCACAGTTTCTTCACACCTAAAAAAGTATTGGAAGTGTCCTTCAGCTTCTTTACTTCAGTTATGTAGCTGACTTCAAATTGTCTCCAGTGCTTATGCATTCAAAACCGTAATTGCCTTCTGGGTTAATATGAGAAAAGGGAAAATACGTCCCATTCTATAACAAAATGGCAGATTTCACAGCCTTACACAGAATGGAGGGCTCTTCTGTTGATCCCTTTTTTGTTTCATGGATTATGCATTGAATATTAAATAAATTCTATTATATTATTAAATTGAGTTTATTTTCATTGGGACATGAATGATGACTCTTTCCAATTAAAAGCTCAGGACCAAAACGGAGTGGGCCTTCAGAAATTCCAGGAACAATCAGGCTTTGCTATTATTTGATGCCATTGCCTATCCAGGTATAAGGTACTCAACTCTGTACATCTTATATATTTCCAGCATATGATGTGAATATGGTTATTTTACCAATGACAAAAATGCAGTGACTTTTTTTCCTTTGAGACCCAATTCAATGTTTAGCTGATTTGCTACATATTTATGAAAGGTTCTTTTTCCACCTGCAGTACGTAAGGTGTTGGTATGACTCTTGATATGACTCTTGACCAAGCGAGAAATTAAAGAAAAAAAAAAATGAAACTCGGGAACTGACCCAAAATACTGTGCAGTGAAGAACAGTTCTGTAGAGACCTCTTCTTGCAGTTTCTAGAGTGAGGTTGGAGGCAGAATGAAGATGAAGAATTCTTTGATTGCATATTCACTTCCTATTCCTCCTAGGTGATACCTCCCTGGCAGTAATGTTGGTTGGCTCCGAGTATTTTCTAGTCATCACCAACCACTGTGATCTAGATTAATCTAGTCGCTTGTTACAGCCTTTATATCCAATTCCAAAGCCTCTGTTTTCTTCCAGGAAACATTCACTTCTATTCAAATAGTTAAGATTTTACTGTTTTTATTCTTACATACAAATCTTAGAACAAAACTTGTTTTCTCCCTTTACTACAGAACTGCAGTAAAATCAGTAAAACTTCTATTAATTTTGGGATGCATTGCAAAAGAAAAAAAAATCAATCAATGTTAAGTGAAATGACAGCTTTCCAATTTATTACCATCAGGAAATGGGAACCACAGCACTAAACAAAGTTGCAGTTACTAAAACAAAGAGCTTCCTCATCTGTTCCAGAGGATAAAAATAAAATATTTTTCATTCTCTAAAACTTCCCTTTATTTTTTCTAGCATCATTACTCTTAGTTTGTAAGCAATAAATTTTGCAAAGCTGGATGCAGAATGAAACATATCTGGTTTCAAGTACAATTTGTTATGTAGCATTAATGCTTACTGCCTTAAATTTTATCTATGTTTATAATTCTAGTGATGGTACAGCCAACGCTACGCTATCCAACTCCAACAGTAAACCTACAGAATTCAGATGTAGATCATACTTCACAACAGAAACATTATGATTAGTACTTTTCATAACAAAAGGTGAAGCTTCTGTACTCCTATATTATATAATAAAGTTTTGTAATACATAATAAAACAGGTGAAAAACCTATAGTTACACACTGATTATTCACATTAATCAATTAACCACGGCTTTATTATTAGTTTCTGACAAAAGCTCTCTGATGAAAAAGGGAAATTTTATTTAAACAGTGCTTATTTTCCAGAAACATAAATTTTACAGGAAAATTTCCAGCAAATTTACATTATGCATCAGATTTTTACAATTACCCAAAGTATGAGAATCCAATTACTGTTAGAATTCTGAGGTCTGGATGACTACAAGGAGTTAGATTGAATTTAGTATAATTAGACTGAATCTCTAGCTAACACATTTTCAACCTGATACAAGTCAAATTCTGACTTTTATTTACCTTGATGTGTGTCAGTAATATCAACTCCATTAATACCAGTATAGTTAATTATTCCTTTGCTCACCTGAAACAACAATATTAGTGGAAAAAGTCTGCAGACATGAGAATAATTGCTTGCATAAGAAAATCTGTTTTCAGAATGAAAAGTCAGTGCCTTTGCTTTGATTTGTATGGGCATAGCGCATCGTTCAGATCACTTCCTGATGTAAAACTTTAACAAAAGGAAAAAAAGGCAAGTATGAACAAAATAAATTAAATAGATTAGACTTCAGTTCTGGCCTTGGCAATCTGTATATACAGTTCCCCTACACTTTAGGATATGACTATACTCCATAAATGACAAATTTTGGTCCTTTTATTATCTTGATTTTAACACATCTAGAGCAGGAAGCTATGTAGTGTTCTCTTTCACAAAGAAGAACAATATAAAATCACAGTATACATACGACAGCAACAGGGACCCAAAGTGAAATACTTTAGCTTACAAATCACATAGCTAACCAATTTCATGCAAGAAAATCATCCTCCATCAGAGTAAGCAAGGAGAATTTAAAGTATTTTTTAATCTAGCTTCCTTCTCTTTTGATTATATTTCTGTAGCCTTAAAATATGAAAAATAAGCCTTACCATTTTCTCTCCTGAAGTATTTACACTGAAAACACTACAAAGGATACTTTTTTTTCTTAATATGACAATAAATTGATTACATTGCTTCATTATTTATACATAAATGTATTTTGATCTTTCTGACGTTTCTATGCACAAATCTTAAGTTATGGTCCAAACGTCACCTGAAAAAGGAAGAGGCTCAGTTGTGTCTCCTGTCCCCTCTCCAAGCACAGACAGCGATACAAACATTCCACAACAACGAAAGGAGCGATGAGAAATGATGTGTGCAGATTTCACAGGGAAAAAAAATCCCAGCAACTCTCTCCAGAAGTACAGAGGCCGTTCTGAGAATACGTAAGTGGAGAGGATCCATTGCAAATGACAAGGGTCAGAAATGAAACCCGATTTTTCACTACAAAGTCAATCAGTGCTTTCACGTTTCTCATACACAATGTAAACAGACTGCATAAAAAATGCAGTGAATTCTGGAAGCAGTTGTTTTGCTACTTTACGTCCTGGAAAAAAAAGGATTTAATTTGTCAGGTGCCCAAGAAAGTCTCCCATGTATACCACCAGCACACCCCATTTGCATGTAATCCGAACACACTGGAGCAGCTACAAGCTTGTGTTTAGGCAACAATAAGGAAAAGTAGTGATGGAACAGACAGAATCATGCACACGTTGATGTAGAGAAAATGGTCTTAAGAGTGCATACAAAAATCCTTCACCATTATTTGAAGGTAGTAATTGACAAAAGATAGGAAAGACCAATCATCATGAATTATTTTTATACGTTTTTGTAGCTCACGGGATCACAGAATGGCTGAGGTTGGAAGGGACCTCTGAAGACCATCTAGTACAACCCCCAAGCCCACTGCTTTGGTGGTCTGTCTAAATTAAATCGTTTCAACATTAAATCATTTAGCTAATGACTATATCAGCACTAATTGTCTCTTAACTGCTACTAGTTTCAATCCCAGCTTTTGTGCTCCCTGCCATTTCTGCTGGCGGTTGGGAAAGAGACGACCACACTACAGCCTTCCACAGCACATCTTAAGTCAGTCTGAACCACAAACAGAGCTTTCAGCAAGCATTCTGTGTTATCTTACCTATTTCTCCCCATACAAACATCTCTAGGAAAGATGAAAATTTCACGTGCAAAAGTGACATCCTGACCTCATTATAGTCAATGGCAAAACTCCTCATCCTTGCCCTTTACAATCAAAGTCCTAAGGCTGCTGTGTCCTGCTTAGCAAATCGTTTAGAAGATACCCCTTCCTACCACCCTCTTTTGTAATGTGCATTTACCTAGTGATGTGAATCAGTATCAATGACATAGATTAGCATATGGGGAAAAAAAAGACTGGTTTATCAGCTCTAAGAAGTGCTAAAAGAAATCTCATCACAGTAAAAGGCTGGTACTGCTCCAGGGAGCACCTCACTGACATGCAGTAAAAACCTAGACTTACACACCAATTCACCACATTAACCCTGCAGCTTTTTCAGTAGTTTCCGATGAAAGCTTCTTGACCAAAAAAGCAAATACTGACCTCATTTTCTAACCAAAGGGAAGCTCTGCAGTCTCATTCCAAATGATTAAAAGGTAGCAAAACAGCATTTTTGTACCAGGCCTCTAACTTCTTTCTTTCATGGAAAAAAAAAACACACGTATAGCCAGACAGAGTGGGAGACAAGGCATATATGATAGCACACAATAAATACAGACTCTATGTTCTTCCAAGCGACTTTGTGTAAGAAACCTGGATTTACTGAGAGCAGTTGAATATTCCCTTTGATGTTTACGTCACTCACAGATCTTATTAAGAAACTACTATGTCTGAAGTAGGAGAACTAACACCTCTAAAGGGTTTTACTCAGCTTTTCTTCATCGCATTACGTTCAACAGTGCTCTGTATTATGTGAAAATCATCCACCTTTCAGCAACGAACAAGCACATGCGAGAGGAACAGACTGTCATGCTGCTACTGCAGGCTGTATCCATTTACAAATGAAAATACCTTCCTCTGCCTTGGACCTTTGTTTGGACTCCTCTGACTGTCAGCTCTGCGGCCCAAAGGTTCAGGGTCCCAACTCGACATCTTCACTCTGTTCCTGTTGATGAGATTGAACTCCAGGTGCCCTCGGCTCCCTACCTACTCAGATTTTTATGCTAAGAAAAAACAGATACACAAAGGCCAAATCTAGCTGGCAACCTTCAGCTAGACCCCTGGTGAGGATGATGGAGGTCGGCTGAACAGACCTAAACCGCATTAGAGGACTTTCTAAAATGGAACTACCATTCCTCACAAAGGTCCTGTAAAGATTATTTTTGTGATATTCAGATACTTGCTGCAAAGAGTAAGGAATTATTTTATTATCTCAAATAGGTTGCTGAATTATTTAATGCTCGTGTTTTTGCTGTTTAGAATTTGCACTGATGGTATATTCTGTCTTAAAACAACTTAGGGGGGACTTGGGAAGATTACACCAGCTGCACTTTGAAAAAGCAAGAAATTCTTTCCTGCCCATTCTATTATTTTCTGCTGAATATGATAAAACTCACTATTCTAATACCAGCTCCTACTCCTTAAGAGACCAAAACCGTAGATTCCATGTGTCCGAACACTGGGAAGCAAGCTGCAGCTCCTGGCGTGGACACTTGTCTTCCCCTGATCACGAATGCAGCAGCTTTCCTATCTTGTCTTCAGTTATGTTTGCAACCATCAATACGTGTAAAAACTAAACAACTTAAACATACATGCAGTTTTAGCTGCTGAATATTACTTCATCTCATCTTGCTGAACTTCCCATTTATAATACATTTTCATGAGATTATATACAGTACGTATTTATGTCCTAAATAAAACAGCTTGGGTTATTAAAGCTTATTGATTATACTGTCTATCAAAAGAGGAAACATGAAAGGTTATAGTTGTACCTGTACCTATTGTATATTGTCAGCAGTATGTACCCTCTATTTTTAAGCTATGAACAACTAAATAGCTATAAATCAGGCAAAATGCCAGTAAGTTGTACACTTTAAACAAAAAATATAGTTACTATGTGCATGCTGCTTAATTGCCATTTGGAATTTAGTGTTTCAAAGTTTTGCCTTGGAAAACTTACTTTCATGCCAGCAGTTCACCCACCTCTTGTTAAAGCAAGGTTTCAGCTCAATATTTAGGCACGCTAGAGACTTAATGATAAAGGTCAAAAACTCAAGTAATTAGAGTTTTGTATAATTGAAACCCTGGATATAGGCTGTTGGTGTCATTTTCTTCATACGTGGCTATAAAAGAAATATTTTAATACATGCAAGGTATGTTAGAGTAAAATTCCAATGTCACATTACTAAAATAACATGATTCAGGAACTTTTCTGATAAGAACTG
Source organism: Anser cygnoides (assembly GCF_040182565.1). Taxonomy (NCBI): domain Eukaryota; kingdom Metazoa; phylum Chordata; class Aves; order Anseriformes; family Anatidae; genus Anser; species Anser cygnoides. The sequence goes on along the minus strand of NC_089874.1, from coordinate 32,338,332 downwards.
TCAAATAAACTGTGTTTCTACTATGTAAGGTGTAATAATTTCTTCAAAGCATGTAATAGCTTGTATTAATTGTATAGTCTTAAGACAGCGGAGTTCTGCTCAGTGCCTTATTTGTACATTTTCAAGACCTTGTGCTATTTAGCAATTGGTACATTTATCACCATGGAGTTTTAGGAGTCCCCTTTACTCGAGCACTACACCTCATCTGGAACACTGCCCCCAGTTTTGGTGCTCCCAGTAAAAGACAGATGCTTGAGTCCAGCAGAAGCCACCACAACAGTCAGGGGCTGGAGAAGCTACCCTGTGAGAAGATGCTGAGGGAACTGGGTTTCTTCAGCCTGGGGAAGAGATGGTTTTGGGAGGACCTACGAGCAGCCTGCCAGTGCCTGTGAGGTTACCGAGAACATGGAGCCACGCTCTTCACAGGCGCTCATGACAGAAGAACATGAGACAACAATCATAAGTCTTCAGAATATTTGCAGGTTAGGGACACTGATCCAGAACTGGTATTGCTATGCCTTCTAACCCCTGCTGTTTTTCTTCTATGAATTTTTCTAAATAGCTTTTGAACTCATGTTAACTGCATAGATTTCCTCACGATCTTTTCAATTTCCCATGAAACTATAAAAATTTCCTCCTGATCTGTTCAAATTCCCTACTGCCTGTACCCACACATAATGCTGTTAGCACTGATTGGAGCAGTCTTTTGATCATGGCCTCATCATAGCAACCTACCTGGCTGTTAAGCTTTGCATATATTACTGTGTAACACTTACCAGACACTCAGGTGACTTTCTCCTAACGTAAACTAAAAGCTGGAAAACAAGGTGCAAGAAAGCGATGGTGAAAAGGGGTTGGTCTTACACCAGCAGGAATCACTTCCAGGGGAAAGCTGACAACAGTAGCGTCAGGGTCTGCAGGTGCAAGGCCATGAGAACAGCAGTGTAAGAGCAGCACAAAAAGAATGGGGAAAACTATTGCCGCAGCAGCTTCTGTGAAAACTTACAGAGCTCCAAGTGACAGGCAGAGTGCAGAGCTGCAAATGGAAGACCCTTATCAAACGGTTAAGGCACCTCAGACACTGTGCAGCACACCACCTACTTCATGAATAAGTTACAGCTCAAGTTTTCTCATACCTTGGATGCTCACAAGACTCTGACTTACTCTTCAGGATTGCCAGTTTCTCTGATGGATCTGCGCCGCCTTTTCAAGACACTCTAGATAAGGCTTTCCAGGTTAAAACAGCACAGAAACAAAAGCTGGACTCATGCAGCATGACTACAGAGGCTCATGATTGCTCAGCCTGAGCTAGACAGGGGACTCAATTCTGAGCAAAGCCCCCAAGTCATCCATTCTAGAGGAAGAGCGCTCCATATCTTGAACAGAAACAGACTTAAAACAAAGACCAAGTGCTTCAGAGAAGAAATCAACGGTGACATACAGAATCCAGCATCTTCTACTCAAAGACTGAAGAACTGGGGGCACACAGAAAAAGTACTATAAGCAGTCATCTTTGTATAGGCACTTCTGAGTTACCTTTGCTGAAGACTCTTTCATTTCCTTGAACAAAAATAGTTTACAGCTATGCAATAACTGTGAAACCGAACTATTTTTATAGTTATTACACATTACAAAGAAACTTCAACAATGCATCATGATTTGCAGGAGATAAACATTAATATTTATATTGCAAAACACCACCACAAAGAAATTACTGGAAAATAAGAATAAATATTTGCTTCCTCCTATCCGCCCAGTTCATAAACTACATAACACATTGAATTAATGCCACAGACAAGTAAATTTCTGAGCTTGAAGGCTGTATAACAAAACTTTTCAGTCTCTTTTCCTCATAAAGAGATTTCTGAGTCGCACAATTTCATCTTGCCAATCTTGACTGTGTAAGAATGCGTGAACAGTAAAACCGAGCTCGTCAAGCCACAGATCTGTTCAGCCCCATGCCTTGCCCCCAGATGCCCAACAGCAGATGAGTGAGGAAGCAGTGGTACCTCCCTGGAATACACTGAAGTCTTTGCAATATTTGCAGGTTAGGGACATTCTGATCCAGAACCGTTACTGCTATGCTTTCTAACCCCTGCTATGTTTTTCTTCTATGATTTTTTCTAAATAGTTTCTGAACTCACGTTGACATTTTGCATTGACAAACTTCTCCGGCAAAAAGTTATGTAACTATGTTATATAAAAATGGAAAAGTTTGGATATGTGCTCCCAGGGAAGTTAGATCATACCTTAGAGTGCAAAGGATTTTAAGACAGACTCAAGGTATTAAAACAGTATTTTTGTACAGAAGTTAAGCACTACCTCATTTCAATTTTTAAGTTGTTTGAAGAGGAAGATACAGAGTAACACGTATTTACTTCATAATATTATAAATGTTGCTATAATAAAGTCAACACTAGAACAGTCCTAGCTAGCATGGGCCAAAGTTCACAATATAATGCATTCATTCCAGGTAAGTTACCTCAATCAGGAGACAAATTTTTCCCATCATATATGATTATACTAATCCACAAACTCAAAACCAAATGGAATAAATTAAAGGTGATTTCATCAATAGATGTTAGCTCTAAAAATGCCTTACTTACATATCAATTCCAGTAAACAGTCCAACCTTAAGTGATTCAGTAATGCAACCTTCTCCGAGAAAATGCTTACTCCTTCAGAAATCATTACTGAAACTTCAAAGCATGACAATATATTTTATCATGGAATAGCCCAATGTTCTGTCTCTAAGTGTGAGTTATCTTTTTTATTTTTAATATAACTCACTGAATGTAATATGCGCCTTCCTACTTAAATGCAGCAACAGACAGAACATTTTCTTGTACAGACTTGGAGAGACTGGAAAACTCTGATACATACCGATTCTTTTAACTTGAATTTCTATTGAAATTCACGTACACCGTATGCATATAGGGAATAGCATACAATTCTCGGTAAATCCAGCCCAAACCTCTTCTCTAAAAGGGAAAAAACCCTCACTCCTGAGAAACAGTAAGCTCACTCAGCTTCATGATTCAGCCATGACTGTAAACCAGACGTACTTTGTATTGCAGCCTGCATACGCATATCCAAGATAGCTTTAAATTAGCTAGTTTGAATGTTGAGGAATATAAAACAATGGTAGTCTGCTAGGCTGTCTGGTCCATACGTGCTTAACTTACCATTTTGGAGATCACTCGGCTACATCCCAACTTTTTTGTCATTTCTCATCAGTTGTAATAGTTCACATACAACAAGACTTGCTTATTTTCAAAACTATGTCTCTCCTACTAAGCTTTAGGCAAATATGAAGAAACTACATTTAGTCACTCTCAATATTCATGGTAATTCATACCAGGATTCATATCATTTTCATGATGGAAAAATCTGAATTTGATCTATATTTTCAGTGTCCGAATTACATTTTAACAGCAACTTCCATGGGAATATCTAGGGTAGTGAGACAAACAACTGAAAATTACTTTCTGCTTTAAATATCTTCTAGAAAGTAGATAGGTTTTATAACATAATCTCTTTTTAATGTCAGATTTTTTCATAATAGAAAATATACCATTCTATTATAGTATTATTATTTTCTTGTTTTGTTTGTTTGTTTTTTCAAAGAGGAATGGCTGCACAAAATTAAGCATGTATTGGGACTTTCGTAGTCGGGACACTATTTCACTTTTGTATTTGAACTGCTCTCAACACAGGAAGAGAGCGCCAAGCAGAAGACACACAACAGCTTACAAACTACTACTCCAGTTTCAGCATGCAGACTGTTCTTCATTTGTGGAAAAAAAAGGTTAATGGAAAACCAAACACCACTGGTTTGAAAAGTGGCATTTTTATGTCAGGTTGAAAATATTTGTGTGTATTAAACACAGACTTTGATACCAAAATGAAAAGCAACCTGACACTGAGAGCTGTGTTTTGGGTAGGCTTAACTAACTATGGTGCTGCATTTGCATGAACTTGGTCACCATGAAGTATAATGGCATGGTTTCCTCTTTTAGGAATTCCCAGCTGACAATGCCAATTTCATACAAAGCAGAGCTATTGCAATATTTATATGAAGAAGCTGGCACCAGCACTAGGTAAATATGACTGACTAGCTTTCCTCTGGGGCCATGACATGTTTTTTTCCTAACATTTTGGGTCAGATCTCTGCCAGCATAATGAAAAAGAGGTGTCAAAATAGTGCATAATTGTATCATTGACTGTGGAAAGCTATATATAGTTGAGACTTATATACGTTATACATATAATGATGCAACTGGAGTAGTATGAGGGGATGGAACTGCCTTCCCAGGGCGCTCTGGTCCTATGACAGAGAACAAGCCCGCACTTCTCTCTGAACAAAGTGGGCGTTCTGGGTACAAAACAAACGTGGGCTGAGGCCACTGATCCAGGAATGCACTGGACACAAGAGAAGAATTTAGAAGCGATAAATAAAAAAATAACTTCAAGTATCGAAAGATCTAGGGAAGCTGTTGGGGAACGGTGGGGGGGAAGAGGGAGATGAGGGAGGGGAGACGGCAGAGGGAATCAGGAGAGGGCGTCTGAAAAACCTTAATGTTGAAATACCTTCCTTTTTTGTTCATGGAGTTCTCGGCAAAGCGCACAGGCCTTTGTACGCCTGCAAATTATACCCTGAATAACTGTCACAAAACTATTCTTCTGTCACAGAGACGAAATGTCACAGAACTACAGCTGACAATGTGGAAAGACAAATATGCTTTAAATTCCCTGTTTTCTATGCCCGTGCTTATTCCGCGCTGTTTATGACAAAGATTCTCAACAGCTTTGGGGTTAGAAAAGCACATTCATGCATTTTCACGTGTCAAAAGGTCTCCACGATTCGCCTCAGCACTTCACGCTCCGCGTCAGGCTCGTCTTAAATACTTCTTCCCTATTTCACCCCCGTGCAGCTTAAGGATGTTCTTAGACCTCTTCAGAGCACTTCGAACTGCAAACTGCAGCGGGCTCGGGGTGAGTCTCTCAAAGGCGAACACGTTCTGTGTGGTACAAGTAGCGTATTTCTATTTCCCTACAGTGCCGATAAGCACAAGCGATTAACTAACGCTGTGTTCCGCCGCTGACTAAACCCAGCTGACTAAACCTCAGGCGAGCCACAGACCCCCCGACCGCCCCCCGACCACCCACCCCCGGCAGCTCCGGGGGGCACCGAGGGGCTGAGGGGAGCCGGGGCCGCCCCGCTCCCCGCCCGGCTCCGGCCCCTCACGGCCGGGGCTGCCCGAGGAGACCGGCCCCGGCCCCGGCCGCGGCCCCGCCGGGGGAAGGCAGCCCGGGCACGGGGAGCCTCGCAACTTCCCCAAAGCTGCCCGAAGCGCCGCGGGCAAAGCCGGGGGGCGCCGGCCGGGGGATCCCGGTGCCACTCACCTTCCCGCGCCGCCTCCTTCCTTATCTCTTCGCTCGCGGGCTGCAACTTCCAGTGCTTCCCCCTGCTGCCATCTTCCAGCGGGGAAGGGGCGGCGAGGAAAAGTTGGCGGTGGCGGTGGGGTCAGGGGGACATCGCCGCGCCGTGCCGGGGCGGGCAGGCAGGCAGGCAGGCAGGCAGGCAGGCGGGGCGGCGGCAGCTGGCGAGGGGCTGCGCGCTGCGATGGCAGCCCGTGGCGACACGGGGAGGATCGGCTAAAAATAGCCGCCCGGCAGCCGGAGGGGGGAGCCCGCCGGGATGCGCCGCGATCCCCAGCGCCGCCGCTGGGGGGGCCGGCGGGCCGGGCTGGGCTAACGCCGCGGGGAGCCGGCGGTGGGGGCAGCGCCTCGGCTCCGCGGGTACCGGGAGGCGCCCGGGCACCACGCCGGGGGAGGCGCGCTGTGGGGCGGCTGCACGGGGCGGGCGGGGTCCGGCCCCGCTGCGGCGGAGGAGGAGGAGGCGGCCGGGCTCCTCCTGGGCCCTGCTCCCCCCCGCACCCCGGGGCTTCTGTGTCCTCCCCCTGAGGCAGTGACCGGTTCTGGAGGGGTCTCTCGGCGTCTCAGGCCTCTCGGCAGCCTGCCCTTCCTGTCCGAAACTGCACCTGTGCCTCGCCCTGCGGTCTCGACCCTCCTGTCAGGCACGGCAGAGGTGTGCAGGGAAGGGTGATGAGGCGTGGTGGCGTGGCTCTGGGCTGGCATCGTCCGCGGGCTCCACCGCGACATTTGCCATGTGGAGAAAGTTGGCACGTGTGGGCCTGGCGTGGTGGGTTTCGGCCCCTCGGGCGGTCAGAAACTGACAGTATTGCACATTTCTGCAGTGCCGCTCGGCTGTGTTCTGTTTGACCTCTTGCTTTTAGGTCTTTTTACCGGTCTTGGTGTTTCTTGATGTCTTCTACTCATGATGAGGATCCTCATCTTTCTGAGCCCACATTAGATCTCTTTGGTAATGACTGACAGCCTCCAGAATTCCCTTTTTCTAATACCATTTCATATGGCATTTGAAGCGCTTTAGTCTATTGTGTATTACCTGCATTTATTTGTAATCTACATTTATGGATGGATGTATCTTTGCGAGAGATAGGAGCGTCTCCGTTTATTTGTCCCCTTCCAGGAAAAAATTAGCTTCAACACAGTTTAGTTCTTGGAAACCTAAGCTAACCAAAAATTTGTTAGCTATCTTCTGTCTAGAGGCTTTGGAATTTGTATTTGTATTTATGTATTTCCACTTGCTACTATAGAAATTTCACAGTGTTTTACATAATGTTTTCAATTTTTTAAGACTGACTACATATTCTTTCCAATATAGCGCAATGTTAGGTACGATGTCAGATGTTAGGTTTTCTGAAACAAATGCTTTAAACTGTTGTTTCCAAAAGTGGTGAAGAACTAGCTAAGACTAAAAGGTAAAGCTGGTGGCTAAAGAAGGGGATTTGGAATTTGGGCCTGAATGTCATCAATTGCTCAGGGGACACAACAGGTGAAAACTCCAATGTGGACCGCAATGTCTTTTGTGACCCTCAAAATAAGTCTCAGTTCTCAAAATTAGAAATAAATCTGCGACTGTGTGTGTTTCAGCTTGGAGAAGAATCTCATTATTTTGCTTTGATTTGCATTTTAGCTTGGGGATCAGTTTTAAAGTTATTGCTAGATATGGAGTCATGGAGCACCACATGACAGGTCTGGGTCCAAACTGGCTGATGAAATCACACCACACTGTCTCTCTGACAAATGGATGCTCTTCAACCTGATACATACGTTTGTTTCATTATGTACTCTTGTCCTCTCTCTACTCAAAGGAAGCATAGGCATTATAATTATATTCTAGAGGAGTAGTCACTATTTTAATGCTTCATTGGAAACTCAGGAACATGAACTCAGGCTGGAAATGACAGGCTTATCTGAGACAACTTCAAGTTTTGGTGACTGATGTGCTTGCCCTACTCAGTTCCACTCAGTACTAAGTAATATAATAAAGTGTTGCATGGTAATATTCAGGCAGCCTTTATTTTGCTTTTGCTAGATCCAGTATTCCTATGCCATTCCTCCATTATCAACTCTTAATCCTACTGGCCAAAGATGATTTATGGGTTTGACTGATTTGCTGGAGTGGATATGTGTAACTGTTTTTTTGTATGTAGAGTTCCCCATTTTATCACTGTCTTTCTGAGTTATTGCAAACATTTACTGGAAGTCAAGGGGGTGAGAAAAGGATGTGGCAAGCCTGCATTATAATTTGTAAGTTTAATTTATAAAACCCAAGGTGAGGTACTGAATTCCTTAAAACATTTTCATCCCTAAAATGAGACTTACATCATTCTTGTAGCTTCATCCCTGCTGGATTGTGAACTGGTGTCTGCCGACCATTAGAGCCTTGATGACCATCACGTACACCTTAATTTACAGTAACTGGGATTTGGGATAGAAAAAGCTTGTATATTTTTCACACAGAAGATGAGTAAGGTCATTTTTGGGAGGGCCACAAAGGTTTTGGAAACCACACAGAAACAGAAAATTGTCTTCCTCATGGTTCTTCATGAGATCAGAATATTTTTATATGAGACAGTGAAAGAAAATCCATAATAAAAACGTCATGCTTCATTTTACATTCAATTTTATGTTCTATCCAACTACTTCCTCACCTGAAAAGTTTGAAAGGCCTATGAGGAGAAAAAACATAAACATTTTTTTCAGTCAATTAGAAACATTGAAAATATTGAAAACAACGGAAAAGCTAATGTATACAAAATTCTGTAACATTCAGTAAACCATTTCTTACAATGATTTTTTAGTGTTGTTAGTACTATGGAAAAAATAGCTTTCTGAAGTTCCATGACTTCACTGGAAACTACCTTAGGTATTAAAAAGCCACTGAGGTACAACACTCATGAAGCAGTACTTAAAACCAGGAGAGAGATAAGAAGCTAGTCTGACTCATTTATCTGATGTTGTATGCCAGCTCTTTGCTGAAATAATTAGTCCTTTTTCATGTATTTCTTTTACTCAACTGTCAGACAGCAGATCACTTTCGTTATCTCTGGCAGTCAACAATTTTCAGTTGTTTTTCCCCTGGTGCAGTCTTGCAACACACCTATGTTGCTAGTCTCATCCAGAGCAGACTGTCAAGACGTACTTTAGAGAGATGACTTAAATTCATCTTCAAGTTCAAAGAAGCAACCACCTGCTTTCTGAGTAAGAAGAGTAAGTACCTCAGACTTAGCTGATGTTCAGGCTTTAAGTTCCTTTCCAGTTTTAAATGGAACTCATGGCTCTCTGCTTTTTGTCTTCAGAGTCCTGAGAAGTTCAAGTCATACTGCTCTCCTCTGTAGAAATCAATACCAGCTGCCTCTCATCTGGCCTGTTTTCAGCTGTGTCAGTCAGATGCTTCGGGTCCCCTTTTTTTTTTTTTTCCAAAGGGATTTTGGTTCCTAAAAAAAAGGAAATCAACTGATGCCTCACATTTCGTAAAGAACATCCGTGCACTATGTGCCTAAATTATGTGGTCCCTTCTAACCATCATCGTGCAATTCTCTGTATAATGCTTACAAGAGTATCTACTTTTGCAATTATTTGTATTTTACTAGAAAAGTTTACATTAATTTTCTAAAATGTCAAGATTTTCTTTCTTCTCTAATAAAAATATTGGAATTTTGCTGGGGTCTAACTTATTTGTGGTATCTGTTAGTCTGTCTGAGAATTAGTTAAATGTCTTGTTTTGGGTAAGACTGCTTGCCTTTTAGTAAGTATCTTGCTCAGTGGCTCATAAAGATGAAAATCTTAGGTGTTTCAGATTGGATATACTTGTCGATTTCGTTTGCAGAAACTGTTTGCTTTTTTCCCGAAAAAAGAACATTGGTTTGGCTGATCAGACACTTTTACGCAGTTTGTAAATAACCACTCAACTGCTACAGAAGCAGGCAATGTAAAGAAATCAACGCAGACACCAACATTCTAAATATAATAGAGATAATTGTCCTATTATTAAAAATAATAGTTTTATATATACTTAGATATCTTTAAAAATATATTTCTTGCGCACTGGAGATAATTTAATGTGTGATTAGCTCTTTCAGTGCCTGGGCTTTCAGGAATGTATACACATACCTACATTCGATAGGACTATTCAGGTGGTTAAAATTAAACATGTTATTACCCTTTTTTTAGTGCCAGTGGTTAGCCAGTATTTGGAAATTTGTGGGTTGTTTCTTAGAAACACGATAGAGTCATGTATTTTTTGATCCAAACCTATTTGTATGCAGAGAATATAAACAAATCTTGTCTCCTTGGATGTATTAAGTATGAAATGAATGACAGGACCCAGCTACTTGCTCAGAATGCCAAGCCTTTACACTGCCTTTGCAGAGCAGCACTGTGCCCCCAAACTACTTCTTTCACTCCCATTAAGGAAAGGTTTTTAAGTGCCCCCTAATGCTGTGGGGAACTGGATAAAAAGAGGATCCAAGTCAAAGGCTTGGATGTCTGTTCGAAGATTTCCCGGTAGCTTTAGACTAACCAGAGCTGAGCCCTTTCCTTGCTTTTCTAGGCTGTCCTTCATTCTTGATCCCAAATCCTCTGTGCCCTATCTGCATAATCCTGTATTTTCTTGTTGTTCTAATTATTGTTCTAATTGTCTACTTAATTTTCTGATGTTCGTGCTTCCTCCTAGCAAACAATGCACAGTTCCACCAAAGAAGTGCATCTGTATTCACATCTCATTGTACAAATCTTAGCTGACAGGTCTGAGCACCTATTTCAGCCTTGCCATGACTATCCACAATTTGGAAGGTAGTTTCTATTCCTTCTGCCATTACTAAGCTAGCAGGCATTAAAATAGTCCTTCACTTACCCTGAATAGAAAATGGATTTTATCCGAACAGGGATAGACTGTAACTATATCAAGAACTGCCCACAGCTCATAAATATATCTAGCTTAAAAAATTCCAGTATTCATCAGTCTTTCTAAAAATGCTAAGTAAGTAAAAAAATAAAAATGCTTGGCCTTTGTACTTGGTAAGTCTTATTTGTTGCTTCATAGTCATTGTTAGAAGACAAAGAATGTTGTAAGTGAATATCTTTAGTTCCTAACTGAACTACTTTTTTTAAAAAAAACAAGCTGCATTTAATTTGAGAAGAGGAACTCTCTGAGGAACACATTAAAACTGACGTAACCATGCTGGTTGGGGTGGACAATTACATCTGGTTTTGTCATGCACTTATTACAATTAACTGCGTTAGCAGATGTAATGGATTGGAGGAATGAATGAGCCTGAGATTACACAGACCTTTCTTACTGTAATGATTCATCAGGTAGGATTTGTTTCAGCTTTCTGCTGTATCATTATTTTTTTATTATCCCACGCTCTATAGTGCTGACAGCGTTGTGATGGAGAACGGGTGGAAGCTACTACTGGGAGCCTGTGTCAGTAAGCTTTGTGCATGGTGGTGATTCACCGATGTTCAAGCACATCAAACAGCTGCACGTGAACATCTGAGCAGGTCTTCCACCATTCTGGTTGAGGGGAACAAAACAATTCAGTGACATTATTATTTCTTGCTGTGGTTTCTTACCTCTTGTTCTGAAATGCCAATACCCAGTAGTTTTTCTTTCCTGAGATCCCATAGCTCAGCCATGAGGGCATTATGAACCAGGATGTCCATGGAAAGAGAGCTTTTCCTGCACAGTTCTCAGCCATGAAGAAAGATTATTGTTGACATGGTCTTGGCTTTTCCAGCTGGGGTAGGTGAACTGTGCTGTAGATGTTTCTGTTGTCTTGATTGACTGAAACGTTGTGGCCACCCTGTAGGATTTAGCTCCATTGTTAAACAGTTCCTCATAGATAATTATACAAACATTGGACAGTTTCGTAATAACACTTGATATTAACATTAAAGTATGTATTTCATATTATTGGTTGACTTCCATGGCTATGGAAGACTGTTAATGGAATAAAAATTGCCCTGTAACTCCTAGGCAGGTGGTGATGAAAGAGAGGGGCTTAGTTATCTGTTATGAACTTTTGCAAATGCAGTATATGCTCCCCCCCAGGTATTGCTGTCAGGCTCTGCAGCTCCGCTTTCAATTTAAGATAGGGATGCAGGCAGCCTGCTGTTATCAGTTTCTACCTGGCGATAACCTTGTCAGCTCCCTTTTGGTATTCACATATTATCAACCAAATAACACTGGTTTCTGAAAATGACCAGTTCCACTTACATTTCATAATGTGTTGAAAGGAAAAACGTTTGTGACTGAGTAAGAGAAGGAAGGAGCTGTCAACCCTGTTTTGTGATTACTGCCCACAAATGTTCTCACATTTTACTTCAAAAAAGTGTTCTGACAAAAATATTAGCACTAATAGTACAGTATGCATATGCTCTCAGCATATAAATAGTGCAGCTTCATCTGATGAGATAGCTGAGGGCTCTATCCAATGAGTTTAGTGAGATGTGAGGTTGCTAGCGCCGCACGGCAGGCACTGGGCACGCGTGAGGAAGGCAACATGCTACACTTGCAATCACATGAGGTACGGAGCACCATCAGTTCTTGTCAAAACCAACCAGTCACAGAGCCTCAGTGCCTGCAGCACTGAGTCTTTCCTTCTCCAACGGACGTCAAGAAATGTTTCTTTATCACGCTGTCTCAGCATCCTCCAACAGACACATCCTACAAACAGCAATCTGGATCAGCATCTTGCTTTCACACAAGAACTGGAACTCGTTTGCCCTCACTTAGACGACTGCATTACCCAAGGCTCCCTGTTCAGGCAGCAGAGAGAGAGACCTCAGCAGAGCAATGCTTCATTCAGTTGTAGGTGCCCAAAATGAGGTGAGGTAGATCCCACCTGAGGTGTCTGCTGCTTTTTATTCATTCCTTACAAGGTTTGGTTTTATTACATGAAGGGTTACAGGGGAATTTTTATCAGCCAGGTTGACAGGAAATAGCCCTTCTCATTCATAGGCTGTCAAGGAGAGACATCTCTACTCTGATTCTGAATTACTAAAGTTAATATCCAATTAAAAATGCATATGCCATCAAGGCAATGCATTGTGTTCAAAACTTTCAAATGGATACTCTTTCTATAATTGCATCATTTTGCAATTTTAACACTACAATATGGACGCTGACAATACTAATGCATTTGATTTTGTAACATTGACAGTCTCCTGATGAATCTAAATGGCCTAAGTTATTTCAGTGAAAAGACAAGGGGTGTCTTTTACATGCAAAACAACTCCCATTAGTGATTAGCCTATTTTAAATGTCCCACTCTAATTTTTTTGTGTTCACTACTGTGTATCATTCTTTTATTTTCGGTTGTTTGCCACAATTACTATTTCTCAGCTAAAGAAATCCAAGAAGTGGTGCTGACGAGAGGCCCACGTTTAACTTTTATCAGCCTACCATTTCTTTCGCACATAGCCGAATAACTTTGTAGAGGTCACACGTACTTGCTGTACTGCATGAATGCCCAGTTTCTGAAAGATTTCACACAATGTACTGTACCCTGAAGAGAAAAATGTACTCGCTTCCTGAATACCACCTATTCTGTAGAGGTAAAACATTCAGGGGTTTGGAGGTTTAGTTACTCCTTTGTGCTAATGATTATTAAAGAGAATATTTATGAATTGTGCAGTGTAGCATCTTACAAGATCTGTGTCATGTTTATACACAAATATATATCATATCCATATGATCTGCATCATAGAGGTATATTGTGTATATGTTTGTATATATCATATTTATACATAAGTATATATAACATGCACATAATATTCCAGGTTACAGCTGAGACCTGGAATGCGTGCATGTCTCTGTATGAAATGAGAAATTTTATCTCAACCTACTGTGGCCTTTTTCCTGGAAAAAGGAATTTAGGAGTATAATAAAACTCACCTGTACATAACCTCTGTAACTCCTCCTATTCCATTGAGGTACAGTACTAGAATTACAGAAGCAGAAGAAAAATAGAGAAAGCCTGTTCTTTCTGTATTTGTCTTTTGTATGTAAGGCAGAGGAACTATGATCTCTGCACTAAACCTTTTCTGCATGCAGTGTAGCTACTAGAGAATATTCAGGTCTGTTTGGAAATAAGGCCAATAAAATGGCAATAGCATTATTTGTTACAGAACTCATTTTACACATACATCTATTTGTGTAAGCTTGTTCGAATGTGAGAAATGTTATGTTTTGTTCGTGAGGAATACAACTGTGCCATTTAAGTAGTCACTCTAACTAAAACTCCAGAAAATCTTAAGCTCACCTGTAAAGTTTCATATTAAGCAGTGATTTCTTGATTGGCAAGTTTCTATTCATTTACTGTTATTTGTAAAAAATAAAAATAGAATAGAATAGAATAGAATAGAATAGAATAAAATAAAATAAAATAAAATAAAATAAAATAAAATAAAATAAAATAAAATAAAATAAAATAAAATAAATACAAATAAAAATATTTGTCTATGTGAAAAAGAGAAACTGATCAATAATAGTCCCTGTAAAAATATGCAGAATATGCCAGGTCTGCTTGTGACTCCTCAGACACTGACTGAAAAAAACAGGGCTCACTTTGACAACCATGAGGTCCCATTAGTTTGTGGGATTTTGGTGTTTTTTGTTTTTTTTTCCCCTGCTGTTCTGTCTAAAACCAAACTTCACAAATACATTTTTCCTGCGTTTTCTCTATTGCTCTTTATTGCACTGAGATCACCAAGCATCTTGATAAATTTAAGATGTCATCCTGTCCCAGCAAACTGCAAAGATAAGCAATGGCTGTTATATTTTCATCCAGAGCCTGTAGACTAACAAGCAACTCTTCAGGATTTAATTGCATACCGGGCATGAATATCCTCCAACCATGCTGCGCATTTTGGGGCCCACGCTGTGGGTAGCAGTGCAGAAGAAGATAGTATTTACCAGCAATTGCAGATAGTTTTCAATGGTAGGCTGAGAAGCTGAAATACAAAGCAACCTCCAAATCCATCTGTGGGCAGCTGGAGGGTGAAGAGTTTCACAGTCATTTCTTCAGTGTAGAGTGCTGCTTTGGTTTACACCAAATCCTTTCAAATACAGGTTCACAGAATTAAGTATCCAAGTCTACAGTAACGTGTTTTTCCTCCTGATTTCAATGAAATACAGCAAGTCTCAATCAGATCTTTTTTTGCTCTTGGTTTCACAATGCGAACCTTGTAGGGCTTGCTGAGGAGCAGATGCGAATGCTGGAGATGTGATACCTCATGCTGCCAATTCCATTCAGATTCCTTCACCGAATGGATGGCAAAATCCAACCAAGAGGGCTGGAATGGGGTTCTGGGCAGGGTGGGGGAACCAGGGGAGGGAGGCAGGGGCAGTAGAGCCTGGCAGTGCCCCCAGGGTCCTGACAATGCAAAAGGGCTTCCAGACATCTGTGCCTTCACCTGCTTTAGCACTGACATCAAGGAATGAACTAGAGGGGTTAAATTTCTCCTTCTCATTGAATGCCTTTTTGACCCAGGTGGCCTCTGCCACCACCCTGGCACTAGGAGCAGAAATAGTGATGGAATGGCATTGTAGCCTTTCCTTTCCCCAGCATCAAAGGCAGTGCCATCAGCTAGGACTTGTAAGTCTTTTTAATGTGAGAATTTGGCAGTCAAGATTTTGAACAGGTTGGGTATAGAAATACTGATATCCCTGGGCTTTAAAAAGATCTGTCTGCCCCGAAGGACAGACATTTATTGAAAGAAGGCTTAAAGTGCATCCATCTAAAGATGAATGTTTTGCTATTGCATTTTAGTTTTTGTCAAGTTCAGTTAATGGATCCATTACAAATATTATCCAAGAATACGCTGCTTATCTTTATGGAGGACATCTTTCTTCTTTATTTTTTTTCTGTAATTAGAAATGCATGAATACAAATAGGAGAACAAGTCTGACAAAGCCTCAAACAATTATAATCCTAAAAATTAGTTTCCTGACACTAAAAGGGGCTGAATTTGCTGGTATTTCTAATTTTCTGAGAGGTGCTATCACAATCAGGATTATTGCATAAAACTGTAAAATTAGATGGTGTGAAACCAATTACTTAAAGATTACCTTTTGAAGTAACTAACTCTTTTATTCTGAATGCATACATGCAAATATGACATTTCCTTGAAGTTAAAAATGCTCCAAAATACTTCTCAAACTGGCAAACTTTTTGTAATATTATCAAAAAGGTTTCACCGGTCAAGTGAGTGAGGAGAAAGACTGTCAGGTAGAATTTATTCACACACAGTAAGTTAACCTCTGAAATCAAGAGGAGACCTAAGAAGTCATCTCAGTTAGGAACTGAACGAATCAAAAAAAGCTGTGGCTGTCTTACATTTTAGCAGCTTGTGGGTAAATTAATTATGTATACCTGAGGCACCCCGTAATCTTTTGCCCCTTAGTATTTTTTAGGCAAGTGAATAGACGGGAGGATGCCTGGGAGCGTATGGCCCTATTCATGAAGAGCTCGGAGATGCAAGACACAGGTCCCTGTCTCAAAACAGTTTTCGTGTAGAGTATAAATGAGCCAAATAAGTCTGTTGTTTTCCCAAATGAGGCAATAAATGCTGATGTCTTGAAGCATAGAAACAGTACATTTATTTTCACATTTGTGCAATAGCAAGCTTTTATTTGGATGCATGTCATTAGGGCTAAGTGAATGGTCTGTAACCGGAAAGAAACAGGAGAGCTACCCATTCAGAATTCAAGGGCTTAAGCTGTGTTACTCAAGGCAGACTTTCACAAATATTTCTGAGTGTTTTATGATCTTTCGGAATGAGCACAAGTTCATCTATCTCTTAGTTACATAACACTGCCACTTTTATGAAAATAGAAAGTAGAAAAACTTCAGCTCTGCAAAAGGTATAGCTGCCCACAGTGTTCCAGTTTATGGGCTCAGTCCTCCAACGCAACAAGCACTTTGGTCCCAGTCCAGCAATCTCAAGTAGCTGCCTTGCAGTATGCACGTGATTAATTCTGCTATGCTACACTGCTACAGCTAAATGGAAGAGTCACAAGGTCCCGATACCGTAGATGACATCTCTTCTTTACTATCTCTCGGAAATGTTAGAATCACACTTACCGAACTCACTGGGATTTTATACGCCATCATTCATAAAAATTAGTCTACAGCCTGCCATATTCAAGTGTGGGAGGACTACAAAATGGGCAAACAGATTTTTTCCTTACAGGAGATGCTGCCAGAAGCTTCAAAGGATTATTAGAATTTGGAGCGGGGGCTAAAGGAGGTATAGTTCCCCTCTCTACTAGCTGCACATAGCATAGCATACGCCGTACGTCACCTGGCTGGGAAATGCTGCCTAGCCCTTTCCCACCTCTTTACTGAGCTTTGCAGAAAGGGTGAATGCAAAGCTTGTCAATGTCAGTGCTGGTTAGCAGAGTGAGGCTGGTGCCGTCAAAAAGGCTTATGCTGCACTCGGAAAACCTGACATTTAGGCTGCTCCAGCACGCTCTCCCTCGGAGCTTCTAAAAAAGTTCTGTCTGACCCTGCCAGGACTCTTCCATGGCTCTGGGATTTCTCTTCTCTTTCTTCTCCCTATGCCATTGGAGCTGTTAACATCAGAAACACTTTAAAATCCATGTCAGGCTTGGCTTTAATGACACCTGTGTAGTCTATCATCATATGAATTGTGCTTTGTGATGCACATTATTATTACTAATACTTCATCAACATTTTATGCGTCTCACGATGAATGTGGGCTTCTGCATTATCCCATTTTCTGCGTGCATCATGAAGCGGCTCCCTTCAATCATTATTGTTACCATCTATGTTATTTGCTTTCTTACTATCTATCCATCCATGTATAATATGACACATTTCCAACCTTAATCTCAGTATGAAAACACCGAGAGCTTTAAAAATTTCATACATCTCCAGAGCACTGAAGGTTACATTTTACCTAAAACAATGTTCAGATGGCTGTCAAAAAGGAAAGTTAAAGTGAAATGTCAAAAGCTGTAAGGATGAAAAGCTGCACATGGTAGATACAAGATTCAGTGCACGGTAACTCCCTCTTAATAAACAAGCAAAGATCTATTGGAAGGAAAATTTCCTTGCATTTGAAATTTAACTGCCAACCATCCACATCCTACACATAACTGTCATAAAGGATGTCTAAATCTGTCCTCATTTATAACATGTGTTGTGACAAGATTTGACAGTCTCTGAAAGAGCTATAATTGCCACCTAAACATCCAGCATTTTGTCAACTGCAATCGTGTTTAGGGAAAGCATTTATTTCACTTAAAAAAAAAAAAAAACTAGCATTTTTTCTTTCTGAATGAGATGACAGATTTTTTTTTCTCTTTTCTCATTAGGGGTTGCAAGTCAGATTTAAGGATTTTTGTTGTTGTTGTTCCTTTTTTCTTTTCAGTATTTTTCCAGTGACAGAAGTTGGAACTTTTCGCACTGAAAGAATGATGATTAGCTTGAGGAAACCACAGAAATTGAACAGAAATATTGTAAGCACATCTACAAAGATACTGACACCACTGAAAATTTCAGAACATCAACCTGATGTTGATAGGCACTTGGCTGAATATCACTGCAGGAACCAAGGTGAAAGAGAGGAAAGAGGATCCAAAAGGATCCCAGTATTTGCCATTTTGTTACCCTGAAGAAATGCTATGTAATTTTTGTCCACTGCATATAGTCTTTCTGACGCGCACATAAACATCACTGCAGGATGGAGACAAGAGCTGTTCCTCTAAGAGCAGAAAGCAAGCTTTGGATGAGGGAAATGTGATGCTTTTGGGGCATTAACAGCCTGTACAGGAGGGGCTGCAACCTAAGCTCAACCTAAACTCTTACCAGGCCAGAGTTTGTGTCTTAATTGCTTTCCTGAAGTACTGAGCACTCAAAGTCACCACTACCACAGCAAACACTCCCCAGCAGCGTTGTTTTCATTCGCTCTGGCAGCACTCATGGTTCTTTTGTGTTTATTTTCCTAAAACAATCCAGCAGTCCAATTTGATTCACAGGAACGCTCACAAAAAGTAAACAGCGAGCTGTGCTTTTGTGAGCACTGGTACCAGAACTGGTAGTTTTTCACAGGTGATTGATGTCGCGGTGACACAGAAGCAGGACTGCATGCAAAGAGGTGTCCCCAAACCCTACATGTAGCCTTGCTTGCCTGGCCTGCCCTTCCCAAGTGCACTGGCACTAAGAAATGTGTGCTATGTGGCCTGTTCATACCGTGCTGCGATGGGGCTTTAAGGATGCGCAGGGCAAGCTCTTCCTCTGCCGGCTGCAGGGGTCAACAAATGTACTAAGTCTTTCCTCCTGACCGGAGCTTGACTTAGAACTGCACTGGGAAGCCAAAAGAAAAAGATGTGCTGTTTTGCTGTTGGCTTTGCATCTGTCTCAGATTATATATTCTGTATGTATGAAGAACTTTCCAATGTTCTTGATTCAGTGGTGTTGTGTGCTTAGCACAGCCCGTCTCCTACCCATGTGCTATTGCTCCTCTGTTGCAGATAACACAGTGGAACTTTTTACTTCTATCCTTAGGTGGCTACTGGGCTCAGTGGAAACTGGAAGAGAAAACATTAGCAATATAGGACAGAAGCAGGTGCTGACACTGTGGTCAGATATCCAGCAGCTTCGGGTGTCTGTAACTGAAGATAGACAAATGCCTCAGTTATTTGCCAATTAGTAACACCTTCTAGGGAAACAAGGGTTTCCTCATCTGGCTATTGATCTGCACTACGCAGTTTTTAAGCATTAGCATCCTGAATGGCCTAGAACCACATTGTTGGTAGAGAGAATCTGGAAAAGAGAAAGAGTAGCACAAGAGGAGGGACTGAAGGGACTTTCTGGGGGAGCGAGGATAAGGAAGAAAAACCCAGAACACATGCAGGAACCTTGGCAGGGAAACAAAAGGGATATTGGGCTGGGATTCTGCGAAAAAGGACGGGGAGTTCTTGACAGGGCAGTGGACAGAAGGAAGCAGAAGATTTCAGGAAACCTTTAAAATGGAGGGGAACAAAAAATGGCATGCAAGGATACGAGGAGTCTCTGATAAATGCTCAGCACCTACCACAACTGGAAAGTGAATGACAGAACCCTTTTGATCTTAGAATTCAACCATCCAGATTTTATCATCATACTTATTGCCAACAAGTACCCATAAGGAGAATTGATTAAAAAAATGAAAGATATTTTATGTATTCTAAACAGGTTGCCTTTCTCTGGAAGAGAAAGAATATTTCTGCCCTTTACTGGTAAACAACAAGCAATTTTAAAATATTATTTGAGTTTACATTTTTAAACAAGTGTAACAGCTGTGTAGTTATTAAACAAAGCATTGTTTCTTTCCCCATCTCCTTATGATTCCTTGCATTGTCTATTTTTTCAGGTAGAATCCCACCCTGCAATGGGAACAAATCCAGGAGACAACAGCCAGCAGAAGGAATTTTTGTGAGGTCCCTTCTGAGAGCATTTCCCACATGACTCTGTCAAGGTATGCAATTAATATAACACCATAGGTCATATTTCCAGCCTTTCCAGATAATCTGGCATTCTCCCTGGGGTACGTGTGTCTGGTTAGCTGAGTAGGGAGGAAGAGAAAGTCTTTGATGTGCGAACCCGAGCAGCCAGGTCAAGGAACACAGTTAAAAGAAATCCTGCTTGTCCTAAAACAATATCCTAATGACAGCTAAATAAAGGCTTTTGAATTTGTAATGGGAGCTTCCATTAAAAGAAAACTTAAAAAAAAATAATGGAAAATTCCATTCCCTACTCCGGTAGAGTTTTAATGGCTGAAGCCTTCACAGCGACAGAGGGTAAACTGTGTTCCAATGCTAATGTTTGCGTGCTTATTATTCCACTGTAAGAGACTGGTAATCACTATTTGCATTTAGCTTTCTGGATCGGAGGCATATTATGCCATTTCATCTGAGTGCACCTTTTTCTTAATACTGAACAGCAAGCATTTGGTTGTAAGAATAAGACTAAAATAGCTGTTTTTACGCTTAAATGGATGAAGTTGTGCAGCTCTGAATGCTAATCAGCTGCAGGTAAAAAATGTTTCCTCTTGTGAGAGTTTGCTAAATGTGCTAGCTCGAGCTAAAAATAACCAGCTGACCTGCCCTCATCACAATAACCTTGCAGAACTTGTTTCTCCTTGCATGACTGAAGAGCAGGTGTTATAGTCATATATTTTAAGGCAGAAAGAGGTCGTTTTGCTCATCTAGAAATGGGATTAATACCAGAACACGTTTCTGTACCTGATGTGGAAAACCTGCTTTATGAAGCAGCATTTGCACATAAAAATCATTCAGATGCAAGAGTCGATTGAGGAATTCTCTGATTGTTCTTTGTAACAAACCACCACTGTATTATTATATGTGCTTAGCATTCTTGTACGTTGCTATGATACAGAGACGCTACCTTGAGGCAAAATGGTGCCAGCAGGTTACTGACCATCCAAGCAGCAGAGGGCCTGACATTCACTATCTGCTAGGAAGCGATGGGAAGGAGTTTTGGTGCTTGTCAGAGGCTGCGTCCCTGCAACGAGGCTTCTCCATGCGAGGTAAAAGCTGGTCTTGATGGAAATGGAGAGAGGCTTGCTTTCTGATCCTCACAAAGGTGCTGCAGAAAAGCAAGAGTTGGGAAATACATAAAATACAATTAAGATTGTCAGATTCAGACATATACACACTGGAATGGGCCAATAATGGATTAACAAAGAAGAAATTGCATTTAAACTAGAAAAAGGTTATCTGAAATCCCTGTTTCTCGAGTCCATTTGCCCCCCTTTCATTTCCTCATTACAGGATGACTTAGCTGCTATTTGAAAAAAGTTTCACCCTCTGTGTGCTCATTCTATTGCAGGGAATGCAGCTGCAGTTGTTTATTGCTCTTAAATACAGTGGAGATGGTACTTTGTGACTAGAAAGATGACTACACAAGAACACTGGCAACAGATTTGTTTTGAATCCTGCTCTGCAAATGATCTCTGTAAGGTGAAACTGCATTTCATTGAAAAATAGTGTCATGGATACAGGAGTACAATTTGTCTTTATCATGTTCTTTTTTTATGTGAAACTTGATAAACTTGGAAGTGAATATTTTCATACACGTCAACAATATTAAGTGGAATGCAATTTCTTTTCAGTAAAATGCTGTGGGTGCTGGAATTTAGGAAGTAAAAGATATGATCACAAAAACGGGGCTTCAAGAACCTCAAGATGTTATCTAGCCCATGCTCCTGTTAGATCCGCTGTGCCTTAGCATTGTTGAGAGAGGTTTTGCCTTGCTTTGCTCTCAGAAACATCTAATCACGATGGTTACACAATCTCCTATGACATCTGTTTGATTACTTAATAATCCCTACACCTAGAGTGGACTGGTCTAACTGAAGCTTTCCTCTGACGCCTTGCAGAAAGGCCTATGCAGTTTGGTGACCCGCTGCAGTCTACAAGACAGACACTGCCCTACACCAAGCAGAAATACCTCAAAGCCCCTACCTGACAAAGTAGCCTCCAGGAGCTTCTTCTGAATTATCAGTGAACACTGTGCAGATCCTCAGCTTACAAAGCATGACTTCTACAGCTTAGTCCGTCCAGAATGCCAGCACCCCATTTATATACTAATGTTCTGTCTTTGCAAAGACATAACACAAATAGTGTACTGCTTGCAACACAAGCCACCCACCACGTTACACAAAAAGAGACAAAGCTGATGGTAAAACCATTTAAATAATCACTTACCATTTTTAAAGAAATTGAGACTCAGACTGTGGTTTGAAGGACTGAAAATGAAGAAAAAAAAAGCATGTAAAATAAAAAATATATGTGACCATAAGCTTAAAACGAAATACTCTATTTGTCTTTTTGATTTCTGCATATTTCTCTGCATCACCTACAATCCTGACAGAATATTCTTTTGGAAAGCTGGATATATGTATTTCATTGCTTTCCTCAAGTAACTTCTTTATTCTCTAGATTCTTTCTCTCTGCTCTACATGCTGACATACAGAATGGAGACTCCCAATTCCCACTTTTCATAATGTTTTGGATTCAGTCAAACTCTCAGAACAAATCTTAACATTCTTGATGTACTTAATATTCCACATATTAAATACTATAGAAAATATTAATTACAGATACATCTAATTAAGGCTGTCATCTCTAGTGTATTCTTTGCTAGAGAACAAACAGGTCTTGTTTGGCTCCTCTGTGATGAAGGGTATCAGAAAAAAAGAGATAGGCTTTACCAGGCACAACTGTGAAGAGATGCTCCTCTTTCCCATCTTTCAGGTACATACATGTTCATGAGAGGTCCCTCTCCTACATTTTAAGTCCCAAACTATTTGTCCAATCACCAGTGCATGCGGAGAATAATGCATTCTTTCCTCTCCGTGAGTCTTCTACATCTTTGCAGAGTTAAGTGTCAGTGTATGAGCTTGTGGAGCACAACGATATCTGAACTCTTCCTACTTCTTTGCAGGTTTTAATAATTCTTAGACATTTTCCCCATAAGAGACCCTAAGCCTATTAAAGATCACATTCCCTAAAATCAAGTGTCTTGAACAGAGCAGCTGCTGAGTCTCTAAATACTAATCCCATGTAGATATAAACCCTCCTTCATATTTTCTAGAATTTTATCTGCCTCACAGAAAACTGCAAATTTTGATTAAAAATTACATGTTTGCTTAAGTTTGAAATTTCTGTTTTTCCAAGAGTGTTTAGGTACTCTTTTGAAGTTTGGGATTAAAGTTACTGGCATTTTCATTTTTTAAATTATAAAGGCAAATGACAGTCCTGACCTCTCAGTGGACATGACCTGTACTCCTTGATCCCTTCAGACTCAATAGTGGTTGCCTGTTGCCAAAGTTATTTGAGATTTCTTAGAAGAAATCTGGTATATAGCTTTGTTCAAGCGTGAACCTTCCGAGGAAAAAAGTAATATAATTCCCAGACTCAAACAGAAGCTTTCTGCAAACATGGCAAGTGTTAAAGAGATTGAATGGAAGAAAATAAAGGGTTGAAGATTTTGCAGCTCAAATTATAATTTCTTGAAAGAGAAGGGCACCTGGCCTTGGAAGTTCCATAGTCAGATACGATGGTGGTTCACATACAACATGGGGCTTAGTATGCTTTGATTTATTTCTGTGAAGAGAAACATTTTTTAAAAGCTGTAAACAAGTAACATGATAGACTAATTAGTCATGCAATACAGCACTGCTCTTCCGTAGTTTATTTTCAACAGTAATATTAATCACTACAGAGCAGATGTATTAAAGGTGACCTGAGGTTAAAACAGAGAATACAAAATAATGAAGTAGAGCAGTAGCTGATAACCTGGAGAACTTCCTGATTTATAATTCTGAGAGAGGTTGTTGTGGGTTTCTGCATCAACTTCACCCAAGTCTGTTTTCCCTTTCATCAGACGGTCTCTGATCATGGGGATGTTTACTTTGCATTAATTTTATCTGCCTTTGGAGGTAATGTAACTCTGATAAGAGCCAATTAGTTTTGCACCATCAAGAAGAACAATGAATTGTGACTTGGCAAAACAAAGATAAAATTAACCATTTGCCTAAATGGTGCTTTCTCATTGTTGTTTTCTCATAAGGCTTGTTCTGTAACGTTCAGCTCCATGAACAAAATAGCTCAGGATATGCAAGTTTACCTAAAGTAAAACATGTTCTGAAAGGAACACTACACTAATGTAGCACCACTGCCCAGTAATTCAATGCTAATTTTCCACAAGCCATTAGATCTGTCTACGGATTGTGTTTCACGCACATGAATAAGTGATGCAGTGAGAAATAAGCTAGCATTTCAGTTCTTGTGGCTAAAGCTTTTTAACTAAGAAGTAAAATGAGTTTGCTGGGAGATGCTTTTTCCATACAAATGTAACAATACTATTTTTTACAAAAATATTATTGCAAGTCTTTTGCAGAGGAGTAAGTCAAATTGCATGCTGGAGTGAAGCAAACTCAAATCAACGGACAGAAAAACTTGAAAACATTTTTGCAAAAACAACATTTATGGAGGAATCCAATATGCAACTAGATTCTCTGAATTATAACCACAGCTGTAATACAGGTAAGTTGTTATTCATATTTACAAGAACTATGAAAAGAACTAAGCATTTTAGATGTTAGTTTAGCGTAGCGTCATATTTATAAATGGCATTGGGGGAGGCATACACCAAAACACAGATTTCCTAGCAAGTTATTGGAATGTGTGTCAACCATTTTATTTTTTTTAATAGAGAAAATGGAGAAGACAGATAAAGGGAGATTCTTCCAAATGTAATTAGGAGCAGTAAATGGTAACTAGTAAGAATAACACGGTTTCTGTCCTTGTCAAGTTGGATGAAAAAGGTGAAACTGGAGTTCACAATCCTTAGAAAGTAAAGGGTGGAAATTAACAATAACAGGTACACTTCAGTAGACTCAGAGATTTGGTTGATACAATCATAGTGGTGTACGGAAATCTAAGAAAAAAAAGATCAACCTAAGGAATAAATAAATAAATAATATAAAAAGACCCTGGGGGAAAAAAAGGGAAAAAAAATGTAAGCAGAAGACATACTTCCTCAGATAAATGATATTAAACAAATGTATAAGCACACATATACATTATCCCAAAGCAGAGGAAATATAGTAAGAGTAGAAAGAAACATACCAGCCTAAATCATGAATTCCTCAATAAACTCAAAAATCTGAAGGAAATATATGATGAAAGAAAGGGAAGAAAATGGAAACTGGGTTAACTTGTAATTATCAGAATAAAAGAACACAGATATGCAGGGCAAAAAACAGGAACACAAAATAAATGTAAATAAAAAGAGAAACCAAAGGTAACAAGAAATAATTTCACAAGCAATAATAAGGTGATGAGCAAGCAAAATATTGGTCTGTTATTGAACAAAGAGGGTCAACATCCTTTAAGTCTTCTTTAATTAAATGTCTTTACTAAGAAAACCAACTGATAGAAAAGGCCTAGAAAATTAATACCAGGAACAGAGGAGTAAGTTTTCAATTTTAGATGAACTTCATCATCAAATACATAAAGACCTGAGCAACACAATTGAAAAACTTATCAAGTATATTTAGAAATTTATGAAAGACAGAGTACTTTCTACGAGACTGGAAAACAAAAAGTACACATAATGCCTATGTTCAAAAAATAATAACGAAAGAGAGCTGATAAACTCTAGAACTGTTATAAACTTTACTGTTCAGGATAATTATGATATAAAGCAAAGGAACAATCTTTAGGATACAGAACTGTATTTCTAAAAACAAATAAGCAAAAACAAGATGCAGACAACTGAAGTTTTTACAAAGAACTTAGTGTCAAATGAATTTATTTTCCTTTATAAAAGGCCTTGCTCTTACAGGAAAATAAACTTTTTTTCCTAAACTTGGTGCAATGAAGAAATCCCACTGACCAGCATTATTTTACATGGAAGCAGGGCAAACATGGTCCAGCTGAAACTGCCATAAACGTGTGCAAACTGTTACACAATATACCTTAAAAAAATGTATTTTTCACTGGCAAAATAAAGGGACATAACAAATGTAAAGGTGGCCTGTCTCATATTCCAGTCAATGCTTTGTGCAGCCTGGATGGTTGAATAGAGAGTTATAAAGAGAATTACTGTACCTGAGGAAAAGACAGTCCTAGAAGGAACTGCCTGGAGGACAAGATCAGAACTCAGAAGGTGTTGACAAATTACCAGGAAAACCTGAGAAAAAGGTGAAATACAGTGGTGAAAGTGAAAACATCACGCTTGGGCAAAAAGAGTGCAAAAATACGCAATGTTTAGGTAATGTTACTTTGAAACAAGAGCTAAGAGATATATGCTATTAAAAGGTGAGTATGAGTTAGCAATATCACGCTGCTATGAAAAGGCCAAACATCACACTGAAATCAATTAACAGCAACAGACTGCAGACCTGGCACAACATTCCTACTCTGCTCTGATGGATCGATTAACCCACCTCCCAAGGTTGCATCTTTATAACAGAGTACTACATAGTACTCTGTTATAATATTTGCATTAGTTCATCAGAACAACTATCACTGTGAATCTTTGTGGTGTCGATTTAAGGCCAAAATTCTGAGAAAGGCCTAAATTATCCAACTACTGCAGAATTCAAACAGGTTTGGATGCTGATGGTTTCAGAGAAGTTCCTGGAATGCTGCTGCTTTGTATATCGACAACCCAGTGGAACCATAACTCAACAACAAAAAAAGTCACTTTTGAAAGTATCAGAATATTTTAGTAATTAATACTTGCATTAGCACAGATATTTTTTACTTAATTACTTCTGTTTGCGATATATTCCTATAGCCCAATTCACAGTCCAGACTTTTTTCATTTGGGAATCTCCTTTTGTGTAACGATTACTACACTTTGGTCTAGTTTTTCTTTCATTAAAGCCTGCATTTCTCTGATAAATGCCACTGCTTCAATTAGACATTTCCTCCCCTTTATCTTCTGTATTTGTAACGAGTTTGGAAATGGCCAAGTCCATCATTATTAGAAGAGCCATTGTCTCTCATTTTTAGTGTGTTATTTTTCAAAAAAAAATAATATAGGAATTAAACTTATTTTTCACAAGTTCTTTGAATTTTTATGTATTAGAAACTTTCATATCTTCAAAATAGTCCTGAGAGCAGTAATAGCTTAAACTAGTAAAGAAAAGTTACATTGCATAGCAATTATTGAATACAACTAATTAATTCACTTTAGAAATGGTAGCTAAAAAAATGCAAAATTCACCCAAAAAACTATGACAGGCTTTATTTTGACATTAAATATTTCCATTTAATAGGCAGATTAGGTCTCTTACAGTTCCTTATTTCCATAATAGAGAACAGAGGATTACATGGAATGGATAGCCTAAGCTAAGAGCAGTGATCTGGGCAGAAGATAACGGTTTCGTAGAAGTCTTTCCATACTGAAGTTTCAGCATGAGAAGAGAAAGCTGTTCTTCTAGAACACAGACTAATTTTTGTTTTTGTTTTTGTTTTTTCCTAAATTTCAATCAGAGCCATGGAAAATGAGTCTGCTCAAAGAATGAGGCTTTTTATTAGAACATCTGGAAATCTATTTGAAGATGTGTGCCTCTGGAGGAAATCTGCAGTACGGGAAAAGGTAAGTACACAGGGAGAAAATTGGAAACCCATTTTGCTGATCTGAGCTGAATTTACCTTTTTGACGATTTCTGAGTATCGATGACAAGTTCCTAACACTTCCTAGAATCATTCTAGTGTGAAGTCAGAGAGTTTGCATGTTAACAGAATGACATTTAGGGGAAAAAGCAAGACAGAGGAAAAAACACAGTAGTATTTAAAATAACTTGGTAGTTATTTTTAAACAATTAGCTGTTCTATGGATATTTGTGCCTTCTCTAGCTAACCTAGTTTTAAAAAAAAATCACTCTGTTCTTCATGTAGTAGAGAATATACTGCAACTTCAGCTGTGGAACCAGTAGAGTGTCATGTTGTTTTGAGGAGTCATAGTAGTGACAGAACAAAAAGAGTTGTTATTAATATTAATGTTAAAATAGTTACGACCTGTAACTGGAGTGCTTTATAATGAGAGTGCCTTAAACTACGGAGTCACCATCCCTGGGGGTGTTCAAGGAAAGGTTGGACGTGGTGCTTAGGGACATAGTTTAGTGGGTGACATTGGTGGTAGGGGGATGGTTGGACCAGGTGATCTTGGAGGTCTTTTCCAACCTTAATGATTCTATGAGAGGGCATTCGTGTAAGGGAATAACTAACTTTCTGAATCAGGAAAAGAGATGTTAGAAATGCTGGTAATGAAGCCCTTTTGAGCCAGAAGCCTGTGAGTTCAGGATTTTGAAATTTTCATGGCAAAAAATAAATAAATAAACAAACAAACAAGTGAGTGAACTCAGGGGTGTGCTATTCTATACGGAAAGTCTTTAAAATGCATTGGAACCAAACTTGCTAACCTTGAGATTCCTCATGTTTTACAACACCACTGCAAAAGCCTGCAGCATTGAGTATGCAATAGGATAGAGAACAGCCGCCGTGATTACTCTTGTTGGTCTCGCAGTCTAATAGCTGTTGTGGTTTAACCCGGCTGGCAGCTAAACACCACACAGCCGTTCGCTCACCCTCCCCCCTCCCTCTCTGGGATGGGGGAGAGAAACGGGAAAGTGAAGCCTGTGAGTTGAGATAAAGACAGTTTATTAAGACAGGAAAATAATAATAACAATAATAATAATAATAGTGATAATGGTAATAGTATTAACAATAATAATGTGTAAGAAAACAAGTGATGCACAATGCAATTGCTCACCACCCGCTGACCGATGCCCAGCCTATTCCCGAGCAGCCGGCCCCCCCACCCCGGCCAGCCACCCCTATATATTGTTTAGCATGACGTCAGATGGTATGGAATACCCCTTTGGCCAGTTTGGGTCAGCTGTCCTGGGTCTGTCCCCTCCCAGCTCCTGCTGCACCCCCAGCCTGCTCGCTGGCAGGACAGAGCGAGAAGCCGAAAAGTCCTTGGCCTGGTGTAAGCACTGCTCTGCAACAATTAAAACATCAGCATGTTATCAGCGCTCTTCTCATCCTAATCCAAAACATAGCACCCTACCAGCTACTATGAGCTACTTAACTCTGTCCTAACTGGAACCAGGACAATAGCTTAGTTGGTTGTAATGAAAAAAACAGAATTTTGAAGAGAAAGATATTTCATGATTGCACATAAGGAGTTAAGGACAAAAGCAGATTGCATAGCCTGACTTGACTTCAATTGCCTTAAGTGAGGTAAAAGGTAGGAAAGCAGAGCTTGTCTTAGGTCAAGTTGGTGGAAGACCTTCACCTCTTGGAAGAGATGTCTTTTCCCTTAACAGTCTTGTTTGAGACATGGTACATTTACATGCATTCTTAAGAACTGTTATGTGCCTATAACGAGTAAAGAAAGACCATTTTTAAGCATTCAGAGCTTAAGAATAAGAAGAATAGAGCATATTTTACAGAGCTGTCAGAATTTAGGCATCAATCCCCCACTGACCAGACTTTGGTAATGGAATACATCTAGCTAAATTTACAGAAACACCAAAAACTATGTAAGATTTTAGGAACCTAACGTGTTAGTTTGGTGCTCATGTTCCACTAGTCCACATAGATTGTGCACAGTCCGCTAGGCCTTTTTCAAAAGGAGTAATAATTAAAGTTAAAGCACATATTACTGTATTAACTTATTAAATAGAGAATGTCCTTACTTTATTTAAAGCATTTATATTCTGCGCCTGAGATGTGAGGATTTCAGTGGTCATCCACAGAGAATTTCTAACTCAAAATGGAAAAAAATTATGTAAATGGCTTGGGCTACTTGTATTCTCTTGGTCCTTGCATCAATCTGTAATACTCCTTAGAGTCATCATGAATCTCAATTAGACAAAGGTTTTGAGTTGGATACACAACACTGCATTTTGAAATGACAGATATAGCTTCCCCAAAAGCAGTCTTATGAAGATTACTTAAATGAAAAAAAAAAAAAAGGAAAATCAGAGATTGTCAGTATTATCAGAAAAAAAAAAGTCACATAAAAGGATTGGATGCAATTGCAATGGAGACAGCGACACAGTTTCTTAGACTCTCAGCTAATCCCTAAACACTTAGTCCCTTCTGAAAGCAATATTATGCTTTCAAATATTTAGCTCTTTTTAGCAATACTGAACATCATTCAAAGTATATTAAGTCTGAATTACTGTCCCAAAAGGAGTCTATGAGTTGTGGCAAGTATCAGGCAAGTATCTCTCAAGCTTTTGGTGGCGCTATATCATCAAATTAATCTTCATCTCTATAAACACAGAATACAGGACTTCTTTCAAACTTTGTGACTGTCATGTATACTGATGTTTAGCTTTTATGTTTGCATAAAAATGTTGACATTGCCCTTTTTCTGCAAATACTTTTCTCTATTAGATATGGTCATGTTAAAAACAAACAAAGAAAACAAAACAAAACAAAACACTTTTGTTAGGCTGCCTCCAAGTAAAACAGTGCCCATGTTTTATTAGTTACTAACCAGAGCTCTGCCTTATCTTCAGTAGAATAGGCTGAGTACTTTGATGTAACCAAAAGTAGAGTCACAGTAATCCAATATCAAAAGTTATCCATAATGTCATCTGGGCTCACAGAGGAACTCTCAATTGAGATCTTTAGCATCAACAGTAAAAACACGCCAGCAGGTGGAAAACACTGCACAAGGAGAATGGTAAGCATGAAAATGACATTTAAGACTAAGCTGGGGACTTTTTCCAATCAACTCTAAACCAAACAGCTAGCATATGGTACACCCTGCATATGGATTAGACAGAGCATACAGACATCTGTTCCCACCTCACTTACAGGTGCTGGAGTTAGTGAGCCTGATCTGGCCACAGCTGAAGTCACTGAATGTGTTTTCACAGCCATTGATTACAGCAGGATGGGATTGTTTGCTATTGAATCAATTAAAAGCAACATTAAAAAGTTTACAGTTTCCTTCTTTTTAATTCCTTCTCTAGTCTCTGCTTTCAAAGTATAGTAAGTTAATACTCCTCAACCTAACTTTGAACATTTTCTTTTAGTTCTGCTTCTTGCCTTTCTATTCACTTGTATTTCTCAGCTACCTGCTTTGCATTTCTTATTTTTCCTCAGGTATCATCAACTTAGATTATTTCATAGAGTCACAGAGTAACAGAATGGTTTGGGTTGGAAGAGACCTTAAAGATCATCCAGTTCCAACCCCCTGCCATGGGCAGGGACACCTTCCACCAGACCAGGTTGCCCAAAGCCCCATCCAGCCTGGCCTTGGACACCTCCAGGGATGGGGCATCCACAGCTTCTCCTGGCATCCAGTTCCAGTGCTTCACCATCCTCTGAGTAAAGAATTTCTTCCTAATATCTAATCTAAATCTACCCTCTTTTAGTTTAAAGCCATTACTTCTTGTCCTATCCCTCCCTACACTCCCTGACAAAGTGTCCCTCCCCAGCTTTCCTGTAGGCACCTTTTAGGTACTGGAAGGCCGCTGTGAGGTCTCCCCAGAGCCTTCTTTTCTCCAGGCTGAACAGCCCCAGCTCCCTCAGCCTGTCCTTACAGGATGGGTGCTGCAGCCCACTGATCATCTTTGTGGCCCTCCTCTGGACTTGTTCTAATAGGCCTGCATCCTTCTTGTGCTGGGGGCCCCAAACCTGAAGGCAGTGCTCCAGCTGGGGCCTCCAGAATAAACTCCAGAGCTCCAGAATAAACTGGAGTATAGCTTTCAACTAATGTGTTAGAGTAGTAGTCCTGCTTGTCTAATAATAGCATCATCTACCTGGTTGTATATAGGCTCTGAGGACTCTGTCTGTTAAATGACAACTGGTCACCACTGCCCTGCACAATCAAAAGGCAAAGGGCAAAACTGAGAGATCCAAAATGGTGCTGAAAACCCATTATCTTTTGCAATTCTAGTGACAGATAATAACTTTTGAAAGGCTTTGTACATTGGATCAGTCCTAGCTGCTCCAAAAGTTTATCTACTTTTTCACATGATATAAGCATCAAACTTCAATAAAACAGATTTGATCAGAGTTCCTGGAGAACTGCATTGGCTTATCTGTATCTAGGGCCAACGCAGCGTTACTACAACATCACTCACCCCTTATTAATTGTTTATAAATCCTCTGTATTGTGTCTGATTTATTTTTAAAGTCTATGGGGATGTCATATCCTTAAAGAGGAAGCAGTTTTACAAAGAGTTCAGCAAGTGCAAAAAGACAAGTCAGTTTGCTGTGTACACACCGTGTTGGTGCAGTTGGCTTGCAGAAAGCCAGAAGAAAAGGTTGCATCAGAACAGCAAATATCCTAGCAAGGGGCTGCAAGAACAGGTGCAGGCTGCTCAGGAGCAGCAACCAACATCAAGTACTTGAAGCAGCAGCAGCAAGAATATTAGAGAAGTTTTCAGTAGCTACCAATTGGTTTGAGCCCACATTTTTTTTTTTTTTTTAAAAGTGGTAGGGGGGCAGAGGGTTTTTAGAATCATGATCAGGCCATTCCCAGTCATCTCAGATTTATAGGAAAATCTTCAGAAAACAACATTTGCAAGTCATACCCTCTAAAACCCATTTACTCAGTGACCTGATTCTGGGAAAGAATATATAAAAATCATGAGAGTTGTTATGACTGTTTGACTTGCTTTTTCTTTCCGTGTTTATAGTGTTGCATTTATGAAAGCTTGCTAATCAATATGCTGCCGCTAAACCTACATTTAAAAAAATGATGGAATAAACTGCCACCTAGAGTTAAAGCCTTGATATTAATGCTGGTTATATTTATATTCAAGATAGAAAGCATTAGTATTTCAATATTCAGAACCTATGTACCACTAGTCAACATAGTCTTTGAACACTGCCAAAATGGGTACAGATTTGTCACAAATTACAAACTGAATGGGATGATATGCATGACTTCTTGACAGATAACAATCTATTTAAAAATCACTAAGGAACTACAGATCAGTATTAGCATGTTATTCTCACCCTATTTGACAGGAATATTCTAAATAATAACGGAGATCAATAGAATGAACAAGTATTATTGAAAATAAGGTGCTATTTTTCATTTTTTGACAGACTTTCAGTCTGTTGGGACCACATATTCACATATCATTAAGTTTCTATAATTTCATCAGCTGCTTTATTTTACCATCAAGACATTTTAAAGCCAAGAAATTTCTACTGCCCTTTATATTCTGAGTTGCATTTTGACATTTATAAACTAAACTATTACATAAGTAACTTACATGCTGAAAAATTGCATTAACCTGTAGAAAAGTAATCTCTACTTTAGAGCAGTTGTGACAGCCGAGGACAGCAGGTAATCTTGCTATTGAACGTTGTCCAGACAATGCAGAGTCCTGAATGAACAAGTTATCTCCCTGTTGGAGATGTAATAACTACATTTGAGAGCCATACAAGCCTGTGGCAGAAATCAAAATGGAACTTGGATTAATTTGATACCTTCCCTTATACTAACACTTGTCTCCTTTCATGTAAGAGGCTTATTACATACCCTTTCT
The DNA here is from genome assembly GCF_040182565.1 of Anser cygnoides. Lineage (NCBI taxonomy): Eukaryota > Metazoa > Chordata > Aves > Anseriformes > Anatidae > Anser > Anser cygnoides. Next base: position 32,304,819 of record NC_089874.1, on the reverse strand, counting down.
AGACTAGTCTTCTGATGCAGTAAGGTTGACCAAGTCATGCTGCATGCCCACAAGTCTGGAAGCCTGTCCCTCAGGAAGACCGGAACCCATTGGCCTCTACAAACTAAACTGGAAAGAAGATAGTTCAATGCCTGCAAGCTTTGTAGAAATCTATGATTGAGTTGAGGGGAGAAACCTAAGTTAATAGGCACTTCTACAGGAAAAGCTAACAAAATTTAGATATTTTAGTTGTTTTTTTTTTTTCTCCTCTTTCACACCCAAATGATCAGCTTTTGCATAACTCCAAATAAGAGCTAGTATGAGATGTTTAACTCTAATCTGATTTGCTGTATGGACAGTGAGTTTCAAAAGAATGTAAGAGAACTGGGGCTATTGCAGCAGAGGGAGGCATTAGGGATAAAAAACAAATCCATAACAAACTAGAGAGAATTCTTTCTGCCCTTAGCAGGAATTTGTTTGCTAGTTATTTCCTAATCCTTACCTTCTTTTTAGTTAAGAGATTGTGACCACTCGAATGGCCTATTAAATGAAATCCAGTCAAGAAAATAGTTGTAAATTATTAGAAAGTACATGAACTTTGAAAAACTGTGTGCATAATATTTTTCTAAATGAATAAACATCCAATAGTTATCTATAAATAGTTCACTTCAACAGAAAAAATCCAGAAATGTTGCACCAAAAATAATCAAAGGCTGAAAAAACAGCCAAGATTGTTTTGACATTCTAGAGATAGCCTCCAAGAGCTCATTCCTAGCAAAGACAGGTTGGTATGCACCTAGGCTTGACAGCTGAACTGCAGCTATTGATGCTTGGGTCAACAACTGGTTGTGCAGCCAGTGCTCATGACAGGGATTTGGCGTTTATGATGAGAGCCTTGCCTGTAGTGACCATGACATTAAAAATAAAGAAAGCAAGCCAAAGCCCATCTGGAGTTGAATCTTGCAAGGCACATGCAGCATATGGAGGGCAACAAGGTCTTCTACAGAGATATGAGACACAAAAGAAAGATTTCGGGAAATGTGCGCCTCCTGCTGAATGGAGCAGGGGCCTGGGGACAAAGGACATGAAAAAGGCCCAGGTACTCAAAGTCTTTTTCACAACTCTGTGTTTACTGCTAAGATTTGTCCACAGGAATCCCAAGTCCCTAAGACCAGTGGGAAAGTCTGGAGCAATGATGGCTGGCCATCTGTACAGGAGGAGTAGATGAGGATCAGTTTAGGGAACATTTCTGCAAATTGGACATTCACAAGTCCACAGAACCTGAAGAGATGAACTCAGGAGTGCTGAGGCAGCTGGACAGTGCTGAGGGGAGTGATCCTTCCCCTCCGTTTTGCAGTGGTGAGACATGTCTGCCTCCAGTCCTGGGGATAAATATCCCAGTACATCTCATGTGAGAGGCTGAGACAACCGGGACTGCTCAGCTTGGAGAAGAGAAAGGTCAGGCAAATCTCATTGGCACATGCTCTTGCTTAATGGCCTAATGGGAGTTAAACTGATTTATTTCTTGATAAAAGTGGAAGTCTAAGGTCTTATCTTGCATTTAAGTAAGCAGCAATGTACAGAGGCAGAGCTGTAAGAAGTGTAGTAAAGAAGCCTTAACTTTGTTGGCCTGTTCTGTCTTACTGGTGAAGACAGCCTACTACATTATTGTTAACTATCCCATTAATAAGCCTATTACACTTACCATAATCAGACAGAGGGTCCAAAATAATTATGTCACTTCTTCTAATTAGCAAGTTTGACTTTTTTGAATCTTCTCCGTGTTTGTCTTTGGGTCCTCCCCCCCAGAAAAGAAAATCAGGTTTGAGTGAGTGCTCTTGTGCAAGTCTGCTGGCATGCAATTTTACCATATCTGACTGGAACAGAAGTCTTCAAGGTTTTATTAGTTTCAGTAAGAATACTTAAGATTTTTCAGAACTGATGTGTTTGGAATGAATTTTATATTCAAACTTACTGAATTTGGCCTTTAGTCCACCACCCAAATCAAAACACAAGCAGCATTTATGTCACTGAAAACACTTTTTCCTCATATAAAAGTCTGTCAGTCTAATGTATTACTATATGAGACATTGATTTTTTTTAATAGGAAAAATAAAAAACATTCATTTAAAAGCTTTCATGTTCATATTGCGGAAGCATCTAACAGCCTTGCCACAAGGTATAAGCTCCACAGACAAAATAATATGATCCCTTTCTCAAATACATCTTTTTTTTTTCCCCTCCAGCTTCTTCTGAAGTCTGCTAAGTTCTGTCTGACTGTCTGTACCACTCTCCTTAGCACCTATCATCCTGACCAGCATTCTACGTTCCCCCTTTCAACAGTGGGAGTTAAACCACAGGGAGTTTGTTTCTACAGTTGGCTAACGATAGCTATTAACCACTTTAAAGTAAGTTAATTTGTGCATATCCACTGTACGGTCACTGTATGCTGGAAGCACAACATCTCTCCTCTGTAATGGCTTACAGTGAACCTCAAAGCCACTTGTAAACTATTTTGTACAGTAGCTGACTTGTTATAACTGTGTTAATTCCTGTTAGAAAGCAGTTGTGCAGCATTATGTCCGCCACCAGCATTTCAGAAGCACTAGCATAAGACATGCTGTCACTGCTGCTGTATCAGTGATCATTGTTTGTGAAGACTTGTCATGTAATCAATATTAAAGCAGTAAAAAGAATGCACAAAGTTCACTACAAGCCCTTAGATGTTCAAAAAGTTGCATCTACTTTCAAGGTTGAAGGATTGAGGGCTAACAGCACAGGGAAACTGTGCAGTTCCACCTATATCATGTAATTATCGTTTATCAAGCTGTAGTTACACAGTTATAATGGATGGCTTCTCTACTTTAAGCCCACTCTGCTTTTAAGCTCTTCCTGCCTCCCTCATACGCATTCCTTTCCTTTCAGTCCTCTTAGTTTTGTATTAACCTGGTAACATTGAATAGACTTTGCCACATGCTAGCAGGTAGTCTTTTTCACACATTTGGAAGTGTTTGCTGGGTTTCATTATCACTAGTATTTATTTATTTATTTTGTAAATATAGACAGAGACGCAGGATTAGCTCGGGTAAAGTCTTTGCTTAAGGGCAGAGGTTCTTCCATCTAGCTTCGCAAGCCCAGCTCTGCTTCTCCAGTCACCAGTCAACAAGGTGTGCTCGCCTTCAGCGTTACCACCCGATAAAGCTGACCCCGTGCTGGAGGAGGAGAGGGCCGCGGTGCCGAGGCCTCGCAGCCCGGCTGCGAAGGCCAGGCCTGAGGCCGGGCCCCCGCGGTCGCGCCGCGCCTTGGCGCTAGGTGGTGCTGGCGGAGGCCGCAGCCCGGCCTCGGCTGGCAGCCGGGAGCCCGGCCTTTAAGGAGGGTGCTTAGCAATAATTAAGGCAGATTTCTTAGGAACGGAGCAATCGTGTCTCCCGGCCCTCGCCTGGCATTTCATGGGTTCAGAATCGCTCCACAAAGCAAACAAATAAAACACTGTGATCCGGACTTGCACGCTTCGGTGGAGATCAGATGTGTAAAACACCTTGTAGCTTATACTTCTTGGACATGCAGCTGCATTTCTCAGCTGCTCCCCATGAAGTAATTCCTTCCACATTTCCCAGGTCTTTCAACCTTTAGGTTTCACGCCGGAGTTGACCCTTCTTTGATAGGAATTAGTTTTGCTAACCCAAAATGTCCTTGGCACCTACGAGGCCCTTGCGCAGGAAGCAGCGCTCCACTCTCGGACTATTAGGTTCAGCCATTTCACTTGCTTTACTGAAACGGAAAATTCATCATGTGTTCTAGCATATTCCACAACAAAACAGTGCCCTGTGTTTTCCAGCACTTCATGCTGAATTCCACATGGTAAACAAACCAGCAGTACAATTCACAGCCAAAGTATAAAGCCAACATCATTTGTCAATGAGTGACAAAACACCCAAGACCTTTTAAAACACAAAGAAGCATCCACCTTCAATTCTCCTAGCAGGGCAAGCTCTTGCTTATTTTACTCACACTGCTCCCTTCCCCCCAGCTTTCTTGCATGCTCCTGTGGAAATTTAGATCAGGCAATAAATTAGTCGCAGACTTCTAGGTAGGGAGTTTGTTTTATTAGCTCTGTTCTGAGGTGTCAAGCAAGAAGGCTTCAGGAGAAATGGTTTGGTAGCACGCAGGGAGAACTGATGTTTTTGGCATAACTCTGCATCCATTACAGTCAATGACACAGGACTTAATTTTCAAATAAGAGACAAGACAAAGTTATGCCGAGTTTTTCCTTTAGTGTTATACACTTAATAAAATCAGCAGGCCAAAATGAACATTTGTTGTTTCTGGCATATAGAAGTTGTACATTATGTAATCCCTCCACTGCCAAATACTTTCCAGTTTGTTCAGTATAATAGGCTTGAAAAAAACCAACGCTCAGTAATATTAAGCTGATTCTTAAATAAAAAGATGACTAATTGTTACTAAGTCAGGAAAGAAAAGTAATTGGCTAAGTCTACTAAGACTTGTGTATATATCAGCAACTTCTCAGATAAGCAGAAAACTCCCAATACTCTTCCAGAATTAGAAGCATGCCCCTCTTCCTATTTTTAAGTGATATGATGGAGGACTTACTACCTTCTCCTTTTATAGGTGGACTTTGTATTCTAATAAAGAATAAAATCCAAGCCAGGAAGTTATGGTAGTCAGCAGACCGAGCTGTAAGCTGTCAAAGAGCAGCAATAGCAGGGCTGCCCCAGGAGCAAGGGGAGCTGGGGATGAGTACAGCACAGGCAGGGCTTCACCCACAGGGCTTGGTCCCACCACACCACAGCAAGGCAAGCAGAGCAGTAAAAACAAACAAACGCCACCTCAACAAACAGGGCTGAAAACAAGTATACTTGCAGTATAGCTCAGGCAGAGAAATCAATAGCCTGTGCAAGAGCTGAAATGGAGGTCTGGGCCAGTAGCAGTGGCCATGTGGGTGAAGGTCCCAGGTGAGGCTTCTTGTGGCCATTGCACCTCTTAGGGCTCTCAGGGCCCAGGCTTGGAGCTTCTGCCTGCATTCACCAGGAGAACTGCCCTGGTTGCAGAATTACAGTTATCTTGCTGAAAAAAATGTAACTAAAAATATTCCTTTGAAATCTTAACTGATATAATTAAAGAACCAGAGAGCCTGTGACATCCTTTCAGGAAGAGAATTATCCTAAAAAGATAATTGAACATAGTTATATTTGTAAACATTAGCAAGACCAGATGGGACAAAGACTGTAGAGAAAATATCACTTCTTTCCTGTTAGTTATTATCTGCCTTGCAGCAGAGAATGCAATTTTCAGGCTTTAAGAGAGTTCTTACCAAGCAATTCTAGTAACGAATAAAAGATATCAATCTTGAAAACATTTTGTCACAAAATTTATAATAATTGTGTTATTTTGTCATTGTTATCAGTTTAACAGCAACTCTACTAGGTATACTTTCTGACTTTTAAATAATTTTGTGAATTTATACACCTATTTGAAGCTTCCACATTTGATTGCACGGGTTTTTATTTTTAATTTTTAGTCAGTTCCTAAGCTAAGCATAAAGGTAGAGCCGTCACTGTGGAAGATATAATGTATTAAATTAGATCTCCTGGGGGTTGTATGGGAAAGAGAAAGAAGATAATATGATTAAGAAAGGACATTCAGATGGATTGTTATAAAGTTGGCAAAATAAAGAATCTTAAGGTATTTCTGCACTAACGTTAGAAGATTGGGAGAGCTGCAGAAAACACTACAGATTTTCATGAATAAACATAATTATAATTGGATGACAGAGACAATGTAGAATGAGCCTCACAAGTGAAATGCTCCTCACTGACACCCTGTACTCTAAATCCAGGTCCTGCATTACTGTGGAAAAGGCAAGTCTATTGTATTACATCCTTAGAGCCATACATTAATGGGTCATCCCTGAATACATATCCAGGGAATATGATCTGACTTCACATTAGAAATATTGATTCAGAGGCTTATTCTTCTTCAGCATTTGTTGGTCTTCCAATTTTGTACTAATTCAGAATCATAAAAGTAACCCAGTATCACTTTGGGAACCAACACATTATGCTGAAATGAATGAATTTTAAATAAAATATGCTCAGAATTATGTGGATATAATTGTTCATGTTTTCTATATAAAACAGTATGAGAAAATGCTGAAGAGAGTCAAAAGGTAATTTGACTTTTTTAAACTTGATTTTGGCTCTTTTTTTCTGTGCTTTCCTCAGAAAAGGAGGGTTATGAAATTGTCCTGCTTCTGTAAGCTCCCCTTCTGGTAATTTGCATCTAGCAGCAGCAACTACAGCAAAAGCACTGAGGTTTCACAGTTGGTATATGTACTCAAGTTTAGTGGAAAAAAAAAAAAAAAAAAGAGAGACGCCTAGAGAGAGAAGACTGATGCTAGTAACGATTCCTTAAAGAGAAAATAATAATAAGAAGAAGAAGATGTGAAGAATGCAGACATTTTTCCTATGTAACAGAAGCTGCTTGGCTGATCTATGTACACTGGCCACCCAGTCAGGATGTGTAACTGCGCTAGTCATACCAGGTGCTTCATCTGGTACAGTACATAAATGCTAGTCTGCACAGCCAGCAGGTAAAATAAGAGAGATTTAGAATATGCTGGGTGTTTCGGCTACGTTTGCAAATGATGGTGGATTTTGTGTGATATTGATGCAGAGGAGGTTAGCAAAGGTCTTGGAGAAGACCACAGTTCTGCAGTGGGTGTGCTATAGGAACCTAGGGCAACATGAGCTTACTGAGAGAGCATAATATGCAGGACTAGGTCATAAGTCCAGAAGAAACCAAACATTTTCATTTCCACTGCTTTTAGGGCAGCTTATTTTGCTGCTTATCATTTATAACTATGGTTTGAAAGGTGTTCTTTATCAAAAATATCAAGAATATTAAGTTTTGTGATTCAAAGTTTTTAAGACAAGATAACTTTATCTTGAAACTCATACATTAAGTGAAATTGCAGCTAGCTGTATCTTTAGTAGGGTAACTTTTCTCCATTGTGAATTTAGTTATAATACGGCATGTCAATAAATATGTTTTTATGATTGCACTGTGAAATACATTCAAGAATCCTTGAAGTTTTGATTTGAACTCTGATTTATGTATCATTGGTGGTCTTCTGTATGCGATTCTACAGTAAAATACTTTAGAAATGCCAGCATCCCCCAGTAACTCCACAGAAGTTTTAAAATTCTTATATAGGTACATGACTATAGGCACAAAAGTGACCTAATCCACTTATTTTTGACTGCAGTTTACCTTTAAAGTGACATTTTGGTACGGGGATGATGATTATTTCCTAAAATGTCCTCCATAATAAATGTAAAAGAGGTAAATAGTTGGTCCTATCTTTTCTTAGTCCTTTAGAACCTGGAAAATCTATTGCCAAATCAAATGCTTGTCAGTTAAAATAAGAACAACAATAAGCCAAACTCTTCTCCCACTTTCTACACTAAATAGTTTCACAGTGAAGAAAATTTTATTTCTTCATCACACATTCTCAATATATTTGTATACAGAATAACTAGAGAAGGCCACATTACAACTTAAAACATTTTTATTGTAGAGTTATTACAGTAATATGCTAATATGCACCTTTCATAGGCTACAGGAAGCAACAATATCTAAAAGTAGCATGTAACGGTATTACTGCCACTCCCATGGGTGTTCTGCATGCCTCTTTTGACTTCTTTGTCCAGTTAACATACTGGACAATGTTAATATGCAAGGACAATACAAGGACATTCAAAATCATGACTCAAAACCATAAGACTGGTCTACAATCCGAGATTTTTCATGTGTTTTCCTTTTTTTATTTCCTTTGATTTACTTCTTGGTCATTGTATCACATTTTCAAAGTTTTATCTTCAAGCACAAAATTAAGATGCTTATGTCTTGTCTTTGTTGTTGTTGTTGTTGTTGTTTTTTAAGCAAAGATCACATAAGAATAAGTAAATTTAAGAACTTTGACAAAAGTTCCTGAGACTTGTGAGACTCATGAGACAGAACAAACTTTTATACTGCCATATAATATTTTGCTTGGAAGTGTCAGACAAATGAAAAAAAAAAGAAGTTGTAAAATGTCAGGTGGAGCACATCCTGTAGAATTTGATGCACTTTCAGTTCCTGTAAGCTATGCGCTCTGGTGCATTTGAGACTTTTGAAGGCAGCACTAGGTCTCTGCTAGTCCATGTAGATTGGCCTGTGACTTCAGAGTTGAAAATGGTGTGAGAAGCAAATCTTTCTGCTGACAAAGAGCTACACAGGCTGGATGCAAGCACCAGGTATCCTTTAAAACTCAACAAGTAGTTTTGTGAAGTTGAGTATTCTGGGGACTTAGGTCTTTAACGTAAAATGTTGCATCTGAATGGAGGACTCAGAAATACTCCTAGGGTTGGTAAAGAAAGAAGACATAAAACCAGACAGCTGTGAACATTGAATGTATCACAACACGCACCATACAATTTAGACATAGACCAAGAAAGCGCCTTTTTTCCAACATCCGAGACATTTATACAGGTTGTCCCTCCGGGAAGATTCTCTACCGTTGAATAACATGTGCACTTACACTACAACCTTTCCTTTAATCAGGACACTGATGAGATTTTCTTCTTTACTTGGCCATTTTCCAAGCCTTGTAGAAACATATTTATTTTTAGAACTCTAGTCCTAAGTTAATTTGGTTGGAATTAGCCAAAGGGCTCAAAGGTATTAATGAAAAACAGAGAGATAAACATGCATGTGTGGATGCATGCATACTCATACCCATATACATGTATCCATACACACACCTTTGGTACCATATAAAACTCAATCTAAAAATACAATTTAAAACAAACCATCAGTAATCTGCATGCTATACATCAGCAGGAACATAAAGAACAGCTTACTATTTGGTTTGGAAAAATTCCCTGCAGCTTATGAGAAACAAAGTTGAAATATAGCATTAAGCTTATATAGGAAAAAAGATTATTTTACAGTCCTAGTAAGATGGTTTGATTATGTGCAAGTCCTAGCATAATAAAAGACTCCTTGTTTGCCAGGTAACATCATGGTGGTCTGTAACGAACACTAACATGATACAGCATGTCAGGGATCAAAGCCTCATGGAATAACTCATGGAATCATAATTACTGTTTTGATTTAATCCAAAAAGTTAATCTAAAGCATTTTTAAAGACATTCAAGCATTTTGAAGTAAATATTTTCTGAAAGCAAAACAGGAAGTCATTTGGTTCCTTGTCCTTTGTCCTTTACTTTGTGGCACACCTATTTTTGATATTGGATAAGAAGCACGTATACAACATACCAATCCCCTCATCACAGTTTACCTTCAGTACTACTACCAGCTGTATCATATTTAAGTGGAAATAAATTTATTTTCCATCGGCATCCTGTTTTGTCCTTAGTATCTTGTACATGATTATAGTTACAACAAGTTTAAAATGTGCAGTCTTTTAAGATGCCAGAGTTGAACTGACAGTTTTGCAGAATGAGGTCATCATTATGCCATCAGTTTAACACGATGAAATGCATGCTGCTGTCAAAAGGGTGGCCTGTGCTCCCAAACTTGCCTGACTGCACCCTGTTAAAAGCCTCAGTGGTTGTACCAGCACAAGGAAGACGATGAAAGTGAGCAATTGGGTGCACGGGAAGACAGTGTCAGGTTAATGTGAGCATGTAGCCTTCGCTGCAGGCCTCTTATTTGCAAGGTGTTAGCAAGAGGGATGTAGTTTCACTTGTTTCTGTGAAATGTTTCATACAGTTGGGGTACTCTTAAAAGTTGTATTTTCCTTATGACAGTTTTCTTTTTATTTACGAAACAACTTACAAATATTTATCATAAGGAAAGTACATTGTATTAGTCTGACCGGTGGATTTTAATGAGAAAACTGTCAAATCAGTGCTGATGCCTACACACCTCGATACTGACCTGCAGACAATTTATGATCTGCATAACAAGCTGTGTTTTCCCTCCTTCTTCAAGGGGAAGACCTATCCCAAATATCTGTGAAGTCAGTGAAGAGCTAAAACCTACAGCATCTTCAATAATCTATACATATATAAAAATTGGAAGCATGAATAATTTTGGGGTTGTGTCACTCACAACAGTAAGTATTGTCTTACACATTAAAACTGGGAGCAGTTAGCCTACCCTGTGCCTAAACTCCTGAAAATTGTAGTTGGCAATCACAGGAGTAGGCATACGCAGCTGAGCCAACAAAATGTTATCTTAAAAACAGTTCAACTCTGAAAATTAAATGTCATTCCTAATTGGAAAACAAATCACAAAGTGCCACTCAAACTATTTCATTCTGTATGTTTAAAAAGATTTTTTCCACGTCCCTTTTGCAATCTTTTAATCAGCACCTGTGTACTTTACATACATGACAAGAATAGTAAGTACAAAGCAAAAAAAAAAAAAGAAAATGTTCTGTGGGAACAGATATAATTCTGCTCTCTCTAGCTAGTGTGCAGCAATCCAATTCATTTCAGACTCATTCCAATTCATTGTAATTCATTCCACAATTGAGCTCTACCCAATGCAAAGATTAAAAAGGGGGTTACAAAAATACAACAGCTTCTGTATAACTATCCCAGTATCAGCTATGTGCATCTCTATGAATTAATGCAACTCTATTCACAACTCTTACCTGAGGTAAGAGAAGACAGGTATCTTTCGTTATTATCTCAGAAATAAATGTCTTGCGGAAACACAGCTCTGTGTGTCTATAGTTGGTTTTGGGTACAGAATGCTGAAGTAATAAAGAAGACTTCTGAGTTCTGGAAATCTCCAGATTTCTCAGAAGAATACTAATGGATTGTCCTTTGAAATACCAATGTGCTTCTGGAGCACTGTTGGAAATAGAGCTATCCAATCCCAATCAATAGGAAGATGATGTCTAAATATGTTTTTGTCACAACCCTACAGATGCTTAAACACATTTCTTTCAGTTCTGCTTGGAAAACAATTGCAGAAGTTATTCCAGTAGTAAATTTAACAGATAGAAAGGTTTTGAAAACTCAAAGCTTTAGGAGTAGCAAAGAAATTTTTGTTCAAAGGGATTTCTGTATCACAAAACAGAGATGTATCTTCTGACCTTCCCTGGTTTCCTACGGCTTTAGGATTCACATGCGTAAGCAATTCTGTGTCAAGAGGAAGGAAGAAAACTTGCTTGCCTAAAGCAGAATCTTTTGTCATCGCACAGCTTAGACACATGACTCCACAGACAGTGGCTTTTGGTACAAAAAGAAAACCAGCCACAGGACCTGCTTTAGTGATGAAGTGTATCATATATTTGGCATGTCTAATTAAAGCTACTTCGTATTATGAAAAAGCTATACAGGTTAAAGATGCATAGATGGCATTTACTGACCCCATTAGCAAGAGTGACTGACATATTAGATCCAGCAGTGCTTTGGGTAGCTAGCATCAGCCTTATCCCAGAGCACCTCTCCTCAAAAAGATAGAAGCCCTTTGGCTTGAAGGAGAGCCAGAAGATGGACAAGGCCTGGCAGCTTGCTCGCTCCCCTGGGATGGTTCTCTCCCCAGGAGCCAAGCAGGAGTCATGAGCCTGGATTCATGCTCAGCGGTGGGAATGAGAGATATTTCTGGAAGGAATAAGGAAACGTTGCTACACTGGAGGAGACATAGGAAGGAAGCATATTACTAGTATGAAAAGGGAGAAATAGAAGTAAAGAGAGCTTAAGTCTAGGTAAGGGTGAAGAACTCATCACAGGGTGAAGAATAAAAAAATGACAGTGAGTGAGCAGAGAGCATATGAATGATTGCAGGTGAATACCAGGAGACTTTGGAGGACAGATGTTTATTTTCCACAGCTGGATGTAGATGGACTGTGTTAAAAAATATATATTTTAAAATTATGTTACATTATTCTAACTTGATTTTGTTTCTTTCTCCTGAGATTTTTTTCTAAATGTGTTTATAGGGCTGCTCCTGAAAAGTGAAAAAAAAAAAAAATCTAATGCAGTTGATTTATGTTTTGTTACTGGAAATTCTCTGTTCCAACCTTGCTCTTTGTCATTGTTGTCAGATACTCTGGAGCTTTAATTAGAGAACTAGCTGCTGTTTGGGTTTTAAATCTGGAAACACTTACAGATATTAAGTAAGTTCTTAACTGCCTCTTGCATTGAGGAAAAACTTCATGTAACTAATATTTTTCTGAACTGGCAAATTTTTAGTTGAATAGATGAAAAAATTCAAAATAACAGTGTTAAGACATAAGTCACATATCAGAGTAGGACAGAACACATTTTTTTATTTTTATTTTTTAATTTTTCTTCTGAGTTTTTCTCTCTTTCCTTATTCTTCTGAGTTTGGAGTAAAATGGGCTTTTTTTTTTCTTTTTTTTTCTTTTTTTTTTCTTTTTTTCTGGCAGCAGCTATTTCATCTCTCAAAAGTGAAATTGTGATCCTTGCAGGAATCTAGCAAAAACAGGTTTGTAGAAAGCTGTTAATCAATCTGTATCATTCCAACATCTCTTATCAGTATGATGACTAAGCAGATCTGAATTTCAGTGCAACGCTGCATTGCAGACTCCTGTGCACAGCTGCTTAAATGAATTTAGCTTAGTCTGTAACATTGCAATCTCAACTTTGACTCCAGAGTAGTCTGGGTCAAGTTATGTTTATATTCAGCGTTTCCAAATAAAATCTATGTGATCATATGGTAAGTTTAACACAACACTATACTCTGACTGCAGCATCTGTACTGTTTGTAATATGAGGCATAAATAAGCCTGCAGAACTGTGTGCTTAGCCTGAAAAAATGAGATAGCCTTTGTTAAACTAACTGACGTCATGGAGGAAGGGAAAGAGGAAACATATTTTAGGCTTACAAATCCTTTTTCAAGTTGGCATTTCAAGAGGATCTATTTCAAGAGAGAATGGAAATTATCAGGAAATTTTGGGATTTACTATGGAGAATTTTACCGTTCTACTTCAGGATATGCCTTTACTGCAAGGATTAATACTTGAACCACTGTAAAAGCTCAGATTATGTTCTTAACTTCATAACCTTAGGTGTATTGCTGAAGTCATGGCAGCAGCAGTGAAATCATTTGTTCCAATTCTTTCACAATAGACAGTGGGTAAACCTGTCTGTCTTTCTGGGAACTGGATGTAAATCATGAGAATGGACAAGTGGCAATTAGCCTTCATGGTAAAGTGAAGGAGAAACCCACACAGAAGAGAAGGCACCACATCACACCTCCCTGAGGTGGCTCAGGTTGATAGATGAGACACTCTTAAGTGTTAAAGGGAAAGGAAATAATGGCAACATTTGAGTAAGAGTTGAAGATAACAACTCTTTGACTCTTATTTAATCCTAAGTAGCTTGCAGTGGCCTTGCAGTATGTTTACTAACTTGTAGAGGGAGTGTTACAATCAAAAGTAATGGTAAAATAAATAAAATAAATAAACATCTTGTGAAAATCTCGAGGAGAAAAACATGATCTCAATGATAAACCAAACAAACCATAGCACTAGCGAGAGGTATAAGATCTTTAGTCAAGGGCACATTTTGTATATAAAATACAGCCAGTGGAAGATTCTTCATAATGGCCTCTCTGACTATGCATGTAACTATGAGGAAGAGGAGTGCCCAAGGAACAGGTTTTTCTGGTGAAGGAGGGACCTGGTAGTCCTGGTACCACATGAAAAACCATTTGGAGTTGACGCAGGACCAGTTTTCAACCCTCCTTCAGGGGAGCAGCAACCAGCTTTTGGTGTGAATTACATAGGAGAAAATATTCTGGGTCTGACTTTAACAGAACTGAGGGAAATGCTGTCATTCGAATAAGTAATGACGGTACTCCTTGGTATTGTCCTCTTGCTAATGTATTACCAGCAGCATTTCAATTTCGGGAATTTGGATTTCCTGAGGCTCTTTTTGATGATTAAATTAAATCTCTACATTTTGTGGTATTTTTTGCATCAGTCTTTGTTATGAAGAAACTGCCATAAGTGTGCAGCAAAACAAACGACTAGAAGAATGAAGCCAATCTGCAAAGTGACCTCAAGGGTCCGAGCAGTGAGAGCTTCAGCTGTGAGAGCATACACAATACTAATAAACTCCTTCACCCAGAGAGAAGACACAAATAGCAGTGACGCACAATGGAAAGCAAGTCTGATAAGCCCTTGAGTATCCTCACAGTATTTGCCAAGTCCTACAAATTTATCAAAACTTCCAATATTTAGCTTCTTTCTTTGAGTTTGTGGAGCCATGTTATTAAATGCAAGTAGAAATAACCTTTAAAAAGAGTTTGTAGCCTTTATGATTGCACAGCAAAGTCTGAAAATATGACTTGACTGCTTCTTAAATGTTCAGGAAACAGGGAAAATATGAACAACTTTCGTTTCTATTGTCGTGATTCTTCAAGCCTGTCTAATGGCTCTGAACACCTAGGGTTGTGAGGCAACAGTCAGAAAACACCTCTTAAAGTAAAAAGAAAAAAGTTTTAAGGACAGTTCTAAACCCCTTCGTCCTCCCCAAGATAATGCATATTTATCCTCCACTCAGTTTTTAGTTTTTAAATATATTTTCTAATTAAAGAACTCCTCGTGCCATGTGTTAACTGCTGTATAGTTGGGCAGATTTCTCAGACTTCTCAGATTTATAGCTTCATCTGGTTTTATGTAAAGCGGGCAGTTTCCACTTAAATGTCTTAGATATAACTCATTTTGTGTTCTCCACGGTATTCTCCGTGCTATCAGATACCTTCATTTTGATCTTGAGTCACTGGCAAAGTTCAGTATCACTGGGACACTATCACTGTATCAGTATCACTTTAATCACAATTAAAGCAGTATGTAACCTGAAAATTCAGGCCCAAACTCTATCTGATTGTGACATACGCCTGAATGCCTGGAAAGATAAGCATGATATAATGACACAAACGAATTCGTCTTACCAGAAAAGTAAACTGAGTCTCCAGCACTGAAAACAAAACAAAACAAAAACCTCACATACACAAATTCTGTTTGCAATGTGTTTCAAAACTGGCCATATGCATGTTTGAGAAGATACCATGAGAAGATACTTTTCAGACCTGTGGGGCCTTTATCTAGACTGATCTACCTGCCAGACACATTCAGGAGTTCAAATATCAGAAGAGAAACCATCTAAACCCTTTTGCAACAGGTAGTTGTTGTCATCAGGCCAAGCAAGGTAATAGCAAATACTTTGAAGAGCAACAGAGATATCTTCAAACCACAGAGATATGTTTTCATGACTCCTGACCCACTTGAAAGGAGGGAATGTGCTCATTTAACATATTGCAGAACAAGCATTCAATTTAAGTTTTATGTTCAAATTAGTGTCTCTCAAACAATTGTATTGGTTGCTTCTAAAGGAGTTTTATGAATTAAGGTGAATTTTCTAAAGATTTTTTTTTTTGCTTCCCTCTGTAGCAGCAGTGTGCAAATAGCATCGGAAGCCTCCTGTTTGTGTGCACTGTTTTCACAGAACATCAATGGCCAGAAGCTAAGCAGCTGATGACTAAGTTCTATATTAAATTCTGAGATGATTCTAGACATGTCATTATAGACTTCTGAAAGAGACAACAGTATAATTTTGAGACAGTTTCCTTTGTATTAAGAAATATTGTTTATCTTTATTCTAACAGTTGCTTGGACAATTAGGATTAAGCTGCTAAGGCAAACAGTGTCTGATTTAGTCAGAGACAACTGTTGGAATAGCAGAAAGTTCACTACAATGAAGGAATGTAGGCTAGCAAAGGCTTTAAAAGAAATTTCAGACCCCAATAGACAATTCTGAGAACCTGAACAATGGGTAGATATTGCAAAAGAAGAAGCAGGAACTACACGTGATGCTTCTTCAGTGATTATTTATTTACTGCCCAATATTCACATACTATTGTTTATATTGGCCCTTTTGCACGCGCCCTTGCATTTTCTGTCTGTGCTGCACCTAGGCAAATGCTGATAAACCAGAAAGTGAATAAGATCTTTAACTGGAGGTTGTAGAGCTGTGAGCCTGATCAGAAGCAAAACTTCTGGCAGCTCACAGCAAAAAGCTTAGAATAGGCAACATCCTGCAATAACAGAATATTCAAATTTCACGCATTGAAGACACTCTGAGTTCCCCTTTCAATCATGTTGCTGTGTAGTCATTTGCTCTTATAGAATTCAACCATAAAGATACAGCACTGCTTTTAAACAGTGAGACTGAACACTCGAAAGGTTTAATGACAATAAAACACTCCTCAGACCTCCTGTGTCCTACCTTCTCTCCCCTCAAAAACCAATCACAAACCAAAAAACCCTAAGCAAATGCCAACCATACTGCCAGGCTAAGCTATGCAAAGCCAAAATTTGGTTTACATTAGTTGATTGTGGACAATGAAAGCTAATTTATAGTATATGGAAATGATGCTGTGAAAGATCTATTGTAGACTTTAGCAAAAGGTGTAAAACTTTAGGCTTGCTGATGAACCTAGAACAGTCTTGTAACCACTTTAATGAAGCTGCTTAGTAAAGTAAATCGGTCTGTTCACGCACTGTGTCCCTCCCCCAGTGCTGGCTATTGTTTCCCGTTTCCTTGGTCTTCATTTGTCTTCTAGTATAAGACAAGAGGACATATCCTTTTGCCCTCCAAATGCAGGTTACTGCTGTTTCAGAGGGTATCTTAGTGGCAATTAGGTCATTGATTTCATTTTTCATTAGCTGGTGAGCTAGCAGTTATTTAGGTTGTGGGACTGCCCTCCTTTTAGTACTGGAAAATAATTTGTGTTCTTTTGCGCTTCCCTGCAAGTCAGCAGAGTTGCTCTTTTATTTCTAAATCTTGCCTGTGCCCCTTCTATATATGTTAAATCCGCCCCCTCACAATTATATTTTTGTCTCCAAGTTTGCCTTTCAACTTAGTGAACTCACTATGTTACACTTTACAAAAATCTTTATAAACTTCTAGCTGGAGAGACTGTCAGTAGTATCCCTATCTCCTCCTGTTCTATTTCTTATTTTAATTCTGCATTCACACATGGTAGATATGCATGCAGTTTCCAGTGTCTGCAGTGGGGTTTCAAAATGTGAATCCAGAACATCACAAGAACTAGGTGGGTTTATAGTCAGTGAAAACTGTAATCAATGTAAAGAACACCAAGAATTTTGGCAACAAGTAGGAGCTGTTTTATAAATATGAAACCCTTTATAGTCATTAGCCTTAAGGTACAACTGTCTCTGACTCCTTCCTTGAATTAAGCATTTATAGTCCTATGAGAAAGAAAATTCTCTGAATACTTTAAGGAGTGACTGGGAGCACAGTCTTTCTGCCAGGTTTGTATTTGATTAGAGATAAATATACTTGCCATAACACACTTCTTTGCAGAGTGCTTGCAGGTTTGTGGAAGTGACAATAAAAATAACAAGCGTACTGCTCTGCCTGGATGAGCACGGTACTCGTGTGGCTAAAAGCCTTCCGGTAAGTATGCAAGGTCATTGCAATGCTGATCCCATGGTATATCTGTAAAGAACGCACAAGGATAAAACGTGAGGAATATGCCTCTTACGGATGACTCATCAAGTTTAATAGCATTATTGTCACTTGAAGATAGTCTCAGGAAAACAAATAAGTGGTCAAGTGTTCCTGGCCCACCAAGTATTACTGATAATCCTTGAAATCATCACTGAAACCTTGTTTCCAGACCTTCTCATACTAATTTAGTAACACTCTCCTCCCCAGAAGAAAATAATTCATACCTGTGTTTTTTCAGTTTATTCCAAGAATGGAAGTAGACAATGTAACTGTTTAATGCCTCAGTGTTGGGCAGCTTCCTTTTCTCTTGCTCCTTTTTGCTACTCCCAGCAGACTACTCTCTCAAGAAATGTCTCATATCCTCTTTCCAAGCTGCTGCTCTCAGCTCTCCTCTTCTGCCTCGAGTCTACCTTTATGTGGTTCTGTCCTTCTTCGCAGCCTCATTCCTGCTGTTGCAATTACGCTACCTTTCCCTCTTGAAATTGATGGTGCTAACCTAAAGTTAAAACAATGGACTATACCATTAATATTTTGCAACGATATTAAGGCTATGCCAACATGTGTAAAAACGGGGAACAGTTTTCAGTACCACTGTTGGTAGGTTTATTCCAGCAACACAAGAATGGAAGGTGCTTCCCTGACTAGTAGGCTGTTGGGCTGCCAAATAGCAAGCAGAAGTAGCTGTGAATTCAAATTAGAGTACAAAGTATTAATTATAACCAAATCTTGGTCAGAAAAAAAAAATAATAGATAGTGCTGGATGTAAAACCATGATCTGGAAATCTATTTTTGGGGGGTGAGGGGTAAAGGGTGCTGCTAAAGGGAAGGGATGGGATGTGACCCAGGCTTGAAACTGATGCTGAAGGGATGCTGAAGCCTCTATGAGGAAAGGAAATATGTTGAAGGACCTCACAGAAACTGTGAATGAAGTTATGCCAGAACTTAACAGCACTGTAAGGCTGAGATAGGTCTCTTCCCATAAACTGATACGCCTTTTCAAAAGTATGTTTGTAAGGGAGTAGAAAGACCTTTGCGATATAAGAATTTTCTTAGTCCCCTCTCCCAAACTGTTTGAAATAACAGCATCAGAGTTTTACAGATTAACAAACTATGTGTTACATGCAACAATATCATTCCTATTATTTGTTCTTAGCTTGTAACCTTTAGAAAAACAAACAGTAACATTTTTGTGAGGTTTGCATAAGATTGTCCTCTTCTAGCATCTACCACACTTAGGACATACACAGTTTTGCAGTAAGTTTTAAAATGGGGTTATGTTTCTTCTGAATAACTCACCTTATGTGCTTAAACATAAAGGGTAAGAGACACTTTGTTTTGCTAGACCATCATCTTGGTTCAACTACAGAAAAGCTATCATTTATTTATATTCATGTAAGTCATGAGACTTTCACATCCTGTTTACCCCTTACATTTTATAAGCTAGGTAATTTATCTTATCACTGTTCCTTGCCCAGAGAATGCATTTATGACTAAGTGACATGGCAAACAGTAAGTGTTTTAAGTATTTTAATTCTATTCATACCTAAATGTGTTTTTGCATAATTACACAACTGATGATTTACTGAGCACTCTGCTATATTATGAGTCCCTTCGGGGTTTCCTCTACCACAGACTGGAGCACAGGGCGTTATTTGGCTGAATTGAAGTGTGATGAAAGCTGTGAATAGAGAACCATAGTAAGGTATGCAAGTGTCTTCCAAATAAGCATCTACAGCATGCTTTATTTCTGCATGTAAATAAATGTCAGGGGACCAAATCAATAAAGTAGATATTTCACAACTCTCATTGCTCAACGGTTTCGAACAATTTTTAATTTATCAAGATGGTGAAATATCATACGCAAGGCCATTGCATGGTTCTGTTATTGTTAAACATATTCCTGAAAAGAGATTTCTGTGTGCTGTGAGATTTGGATTTTCTCTAAGGAATACACTTGAAGAAGAGTAATGCTGACACCAAATATTTAAACATGCAGAAGAATTTCAGAAGTACATAGCTACAAAATACTTTAAAAGGTTAATATTTTGGATTATTTAGAAAAGGCAAATAAACCACAATGAATATCAGGAGACTGTTTTTTTGAAAGTTTGATTCACATGACTAACAGCTGGGTCTCTGCAGGGGAAAAACCCTGTATGAGTAAAACTGAAACTTGGTAATACTCACGAAAAAAAGCAAGAAGTGGGCAACCTTGAGCTGCTAAGTATTTAAAAATCCCTGTGAAAACTTTTATAAAGCCCAGCAGCCGTAAGAGCACCCTGTCCCCCTTTCCACCTCTGCAATAAACAACACAGGGCCTTTGCTTTTACTTGGTGAGAAAAGCGACTGTAATTGAAGTGTTTCTTTTTTCTTTTTTCCTTTTTTTTTTTTTTACCCCCTACATTATAGTAGTATTGCAGCTTTTCTTTCATCTTTTCTGGTAATCATTACTATTTCGTTTGTATGCATTTTCTCTTACTGGCAATGCAGAAGAAAACAAACACGTATCTCATTTCTATTCCTATCAAGCTAGCGCACCTGAAGTTAACTTAGTAACTCTGAAACCTAGTTAAACAAAACCAAAAAGACCATCAGAACAGTGTTTAATGGAAAAGCAACAAATTTCACACAGGAACCTTCACATGTATTTGAATACTGAGCTGCTGGAGTATGCTCTCACACGAGCAGAAGGAACTAGGCTGGCGGTATGTGAGGCGCAGGTTCTGATGTGTTTCAGTTCCACAATTTATGCCGCTACTTAACAATAATATCGGTAGCAAACATATAGAGGTTTCTTTGTAACATCTAGAGCAGGAAAAAGACATGCAATGCTGCATGCCCTACTGGAGTAGAAGTCGTGCTGTTCGGTCAGAAATGTGTAAAAGCGTTTAAATTAGCGACTGCTGCTTGGCACCGAAGAGCTCAGAGGAAAAGTAGAACCGCGTCTCGTCGGGGACGGGGCACAAAAACTGTAAAGTGCTTTTGGAAACAACGCCTCAAGTTCTCCTGCCCTCAACTTCTCCCTTGGGCTGCCGACTATTTGAGGCCGGAGCAGCCGAGGCCAGGCTCCCGCCGCCGCGAAGGCGCTGCCCGACCTGCGCCCTGCCCGGCCCCGCATTCACCGGCTTGCCCCGGGCCCCTGCGGGGGAGCCGGGCTGCCCATGGCCCCCCCTGCCCAGGTACGGACAGCGGCGGGCTGGTGAAGGAGGGAAGGAGGGAACGGAGGAGGGATCGGGCCCGGCCGGGGGCGGCCCCCATGGGCGGGCGGCGGCGGCGCACGGAGCCCTCGCAAGATGGCGGCCGCTCGGGGCCGAGCTACCGGGGCGGCTGCGGGGCTGGGGGCGGCGGGCGGCCGCTGAGGGAGGCGGCCCGGGGCTCGCCTGGCCGCAGGGTGTGGGGAGCTTTCCGCGCGGCCGCCGGCCTTCACCATGCTGCGGGGCTAGAGCCGCGGAGACGCCGCAGCGGGGTAATAATGTTAGCAGAGGTAAGAGCCCTGCCCCGGCCCGCCGGGGTGCGGGGGGGACGGGAGGGCAGGGAGCGGCTCTCCGCACGGCAGGGCGGGCAGCCCCGCGCCGCGGTCCCCGGGGGACGAGGGGCTGCTGTCGGCGGGGGCCTCGGCTGCTCGCACCGGCCAGCGCCGGGCCCCTCTTAGCGCCCTGCCTCCGCCCCTCTCCTCCGCCAGGAGCCGGCAGGGCCCTCCCGGGCCCCTTCACCCTGCCCGGCGAGAGGCCGCGGGGCGGCGGCTCGGGGAGGCAGAGCCGCACCTGGCCGGGAGGCCTGCCTAGGCCGCGCCGGGGGGATGCGCCGCCCGGCCCCCGCCGAAGCCCCTCCGACCCGCCCCGCTGCGGTGGCTTTGCTTAGTCAAGGCTCCGCGTTTTCTTTCCCCTTCCAAAGGCTTAAGCCGAGCAGTTCTGCCCTGGCTGGAGTTTCTGGCTGTAGGCAGTTGGTAGAAGTGAGCTGCATCTCCCTGCTCGGGGGTCTCAGCCCAAAATCGGACAGATGAATATGAGACAAGTCTCTGTCTGAGGGTCTGCGTGGGTCAGGAGGGGCTCCCGTGCCAAAAGGTGATGCCCACGGGGGAGGCTCGCGTTGTGTGTCAGTCGCACTAAGCGAGACTTTCCTCTGTACTTGGTTTTCTCTCCAAAGACGGATTGATTTTCTATTTTTAATCAGTCAACAAGGTGTCTGGCATACAGACGCTTCCCAAACGTGATGACTACGTTACGTGCATTATGTGTTTTGTAATTTATCGCTTGATCCTGCAGTGAAGGTTATTTGTCCAAAAATAAATTGTCTTAAAACTTAAGCATCTTACAGGATGAAGACTTGCCTTCTGACACCTGGAAAATTTAGCTTTGCTTTCCTCAGCGATAGCTAAGGAAGTACACTGAAGCTTTGAATTTGTATCAGAGTTTCAGGGCATTAGAAATGTGGCTCTGTGGAGTGATGAGCTCTCAAATCTCCCCAGGAGGGTAACATCTGCCAAGTGACTTAAACATGTAAAAATACATGACCTATTTTTGCACGCGGGGTATGTGATGGGTAGTTGGAGTTAGTGGTCTGCATGAAATAGCCCTGGTAGGGATGATGTGTACAAGCATTAATACTTGCAATTGAGATTATTTTAAGGGTGTCATAGAATGTTCTGGGTTGGTGCCTCACACCTGACTTTTTGTTCTGTTTGGTGATGGCTGTGTGTGCCTATTTCAGGACACTTTATTGTCTTGGACTTGAAAATTCTTGTCTCGTATCATCCACGCTGCTATACCAGTGCCACTTACTCCATTGGCTTTTGGAGGTAAAACCTGAAGCTTGTGTTTGTTATGACCGGTTACGATACTTAGCCTTGGTATCTGGAGGACTGGGTTCTGACGTGTTCTACTTCTTGTTCTCATTACAAAATCTTTGTAGACAAGATGCTTTGAAGCATTGCAGGCTTGGTGTCTTCCAAGAAAACAAATTTTTAAAATTTTGGGGGCGTCTAGCAAAGTTGTAGGCAGGCTTTGATTGCTTGCCTGAACAGCAGTTGTGGGGAGGAGTTATTTAAACAACCAGACAGCTCTGGAACGGCAACAGCAGTGTTTGCAATTTAGAAGCAAACAAGAAAACTCTTCTGACATACAAACTGGAAGGAGTCCTTCTCAGTGTGCTTTTTTTGGCTGCTCTGATGGTGACTTGAGTGACTTGGTAACTAAATCACCTTGTGAAAACTGCGTGCATGCCTGTGAACTGTTTCACACTTGGCAGGAAGATGCAGATTGCCTCAAGCCTACTGATGCATATACAGTATTCTATAAACACTTAAATCTCCTTTTTTTGAAAAAACAAAAACACTTTATTAGTGAAAAGTTAATTGGAATGTATGGTGGACTGGCATTAGAGTAGGACAATAGGGAGAACTGCATGCGTCTTTAGGCTGCCTAAATTTATCTGAATATCTGGATGCGGTATTTCCTGAACTATGAAGGCTGTACTAACTAACTTTAGGGAGGGTGAACGCCAGACAGCCAGTAGGTCTTTTTTTTCTGTCACAGAGTAACTGTTTATTTAAAAGCATACAGTGAAGTGAGATTAGAAAAAAATAAAAAACCTAATTTGGTGGATTTTTGTGGACGTGGGTAGTTTGCTATTGCCTAAAATGGCCAAGATCACCGTCAATTTTTGGGTCATTAAAAACTTGGAAAAAAGTCCTGCTATAACTGCTAGTTTTATGAATTCAATATAATTAAGCAAAATACTTAAGTTTGCATTTTTAAGTGCGAAGACGAGGCAGGATCTGGTTCTGCATGTGCTGTTATCATACGGTTAAAATGTAACTTAGTTTCTCAGAATCAGCTTCCTGCATCCTTTGACTGTATCCATATATGCAGACCGCAGCAGATTCAGGCCAGTTCTGATGTGGTTAGAATTAGGGCCTTGTAATCAGTAATTTCAGGGGAAGATCGCACTTCCTGTCAGGAAAAAAATACTGGGTAGTTGGTTGGATTTTTTTTTTTTTCCCCTTACTGCAGGTCTTATTTTAGTTGCATCACAAATCGCATTGTTGGATGCCAGACACGTTCTTATTTACCTACCTAGCAAAGGCTGTTCCCCAACTTCTTATCGTCTTTTTGGCCACTGGAACTCACTTTTGCGGTCGTGGTGATGCGTTCTGTCTGTAGGTGTTCAGAGTGCTGCTGCAACAGCTGTTTCTCTAGTTGACCTTTCTGTGTCTTTTCACTTGTTCCCTTTTTCTTACTCATCAGATGTCTCCTTTGCCATTCAAGACTCAGTGTGGCCTGTTCCCACGCGACTTACTGCTTCAGCACTCAGCGCTGGTTTTCTCCTCCGATGAAGCTGTGATGGACACGAGTTGCCCTTGTCCATCCCGTGTGTTTTCAGGTGGCTGCCTTCACCGTTCTTGACTTCTGTGCAGTGGCAACTGTACAGCCCTTGGCACAGCAAGGCAGCTGGTGCTTAACAACTGTGTCTTATGCTGTTTAATTTTATCTTAAATTCAGATGGGGGCAAAACAGGATTTCAGTGAGACTTAGTTTACAAGAAGTTTCAGAGCTTATTTATAATTGACAACCCGCAATTGAGTTTGCAGTCAGTATTGCCTCTCTGGAAGCATAAACATGCTCCTCAATTTTTCGACAGCTTCTTCTCCAATGTTTTTCTTATTAAACTGGTTTGAGATTCTTAGTGATGGCATCCCTCTGAATTTATCAGCAGCTAAATTTTCAACAGTTCAATTCTCGTTTTAGCAGAGAGACTTTGCAGTCACTAGCTAGTGACAGTTGAGAAGCTTTTTGAAATTTGACAAAGTAGGAAAAGTTACTTTTTCTTGTCTGCAACTGAAAATAAGCAATGTAAAATGAGCTCTGATTTGTTGATATTTATTGCAACCAGTCAAGATAATTCACCAACCACAGATAAATTACCTTTCAGTTAAACTACTTTTTATTTATAAAAGATGTATAGCAAACTTTTATTCTTGTTAAACTTTGATGGCTGAGACCACTGAGAGCTGTTTTTGGGGAAAACCAAGGAAATTATCCTGACTTTAAGAACAAAGATTGACTTAGCAGCTTGTTTTAACTTGCTTTAGAATAATAATGAATTAGCCTTACTGAAACAGTAGTACATTGTAATGTACATGTTCCTCCAACCCTGAAAGATGCAGGACACAGTTAACTGCTAAACTGCTAAACACAGTTAACATCTAAACCCTCTGGACTTCATAGCGGCCTTCCAGTACCTAAAGGAGGCCTACATGAAAGCTGGGGAGGGACTCTTTGTCAGGGGGTGTAGGGATGGGACAAGGAGTAATGGCTTTAAACTAAAAGAGGGTAGGTTTAGATTAGATGTTAGGAAGAAATTCTTCCCTCAGAGGGTGGTGAGGCACTGGCACAGGCTGCCCAGAGAAGCTGTGGATGCCCCATCCCTGGAGGTGTCCAAGCCCAGGCTGGATGGGGCTTTGGGCAACCTGGTCTGGTGGGAGGTGTCCCTGCCCATGGCAGGGGGTTGGAATTAGATGGTCTTTAAGATCCCTTCCAATCCAAACCATTCTGTGATTCTATGGCTCTTCCTATATAGGTGGTCATAAAGTGATTAGGTCTAATGGAGTTTTGCATCAGTTCTAAAATGTCAGTCTGTGCAGTTCCCCAAAACAGTGTGGAAGAGGAAAAGTGTGAAGCTTCTTAATTCAGTAAAAATCGTAATAGCTTGCCTGGTTAGATAGTTTAAGGAGCTTAAATGTTGATTTCCTCTGTTTGGTAGTGCTCTAGGGAATTATCTCTGGCTTAAATATGTTTGTCCCTTTATCCCCACCCTTACGGAGATGACAAAGCAGGTTTTCATCTGAACTAACATGAGGAGCATTGCTATTATTAGAAATGAGAAACCATTGGAGTTGTATGCGGGCTATTGGCAACACTTTTAAGAACTAATATTTTCAAGTCCCATTAACACCTTTCGCTGTCACTTGGCTGAAAGTACTAAGGCTGGAATAATAGAAAAATCAATTGTAATTGGCACTTTCAGTTACATGAGGGAGAAACTTCAAGAAGTGCGAGACATCATGATCTTGGGCTTAATTGCTTGTTCTCTTTTTTTTTTAATTATTATTCCATAAGTAATCAGTAATCTTTCATTTCTGAACTGAAAAAATGAGGCGTTACCTCATGATGTAACCATATTGGAATATTTTGACAAGATCACTACCCTTGTTTACATAATTTCTATTGTATTACACTTTAATTGGGTAATTGTGATTATGGGTATGAGGTGAAACAGACATTGGCTTATAATGTGAGTAAGCGTGGTTGGTGGGTATGTTCATCTAGGCGACTTCTTTTATAACTGTCATTTATTTTGGAAATAAGTCAATTTCTATCCTGCTAGAGTTCAGGAGTATCTGTCAAGCATTTTATTCTTGCTCAGAAACAGAAATAGCTCTGAAATCCTTAGAGAAGAGAAGTAGATTTCTGAAGGACTTAGTGTTGCTTGGTGTTTTGTATATTGCAGGGGATGTGATCTCACTGAAAGCTCTCTAAGACAACTTTACTTGTGAATTTAATCAATTGGCATTTTAAAAGCCCCACAAATTTTCAGCTGGTTTTGTTCAAGGAGGATTTTCTAAAAGTGCTTCGTAAAACAGAATACAGAGTTTGACCGCAGTGGTTACTTCAGTAGTATTTTAGTTTGAGGCCATTTCATCAGTGGCCCTGAAACTTCTGGAGTCCTGCAGGTTTGCATAGTTTCTCAGACAGTGAGCATGAGATTTAAGACCCATTTGAACCTCAGTAGGAGTCAGTCTGCCAGGTGCCAGCAGGAGAAGAGAAACCTCTGCAATCTCTGCTTGCTCACTTTGCACTGAAGTCCCTTCTTGCATCAAATGGCAAGCGTGATGCACATACTGCAGCTTGGCTTGGTTAGAAGAACTCTTGGTATTTAGAACTGTTATCTATCAAGAACTGATTTTTGTTTTACAGGTGGGAGTAGTGCTATGATTTTTTTTTTTTTTTCCCAAGAGAGGGGCGGTATGGCCAAGCTAAAGGTTCACAGGTACCTGTTGAGAACATTGATGTCTAGAGCGTTCGGTTAAGTATTGCAATCTGAGTTTTGGGTCAGAAGATGGGCTGCACACATTTTCTTTCCAAGAATATTCATGAATTTGGGATCTGGCTTGCTTTGTACAGAATCAGCTGCTTTTATTACCATGTGATTCATATTTATCGTGTCTCTTCCTCTGCCTTTCTTGCCTCAGTTTTGTGTTTCTGGGAGGAACGGTGTGGTCTGAATTCCATTTTATTCAAGTCTGTCAGTGCTATTATTGCATAAATATTGCTATTTTAATATCATGTATTTCTGTTCTTCCATATATGTTTGCAACCCTGAGGGCTAGCTCTGCTCCGTGCTTCTGCTGGTGCCATATAAGGCACTCTAGGTTAGGCTCGAGCAGGAAGTTTGCATTGCTACACATCCTGTGGGATGCTCCGCGCTTCCACTCTTCCTGCTGATGCTGTCAGACGAGGGCCAAGCAGAAAATACTCTCGAAGTTCATCGTGAAATTCTTGTTACAGCTAACCAACTGGTTATGAAACAGTGCCTCAGACTTGGCATAACTCCTGTCATAGCTCATCATCAGCGCTGAAAGCATGGGCAGAACGTGCCTGATGTTCCCGGTCATCCTATGGTCAGAATCTGGCGCTCCAGACCGTGGGGATAAGCTTAAAAACCTGGTCCTTGAGGAAAGAAGTATCCAGCCAGTGTAACTGTAGAAAGAATGTTTGTTTTAAAGTATTGCTGATCATAAAAATCATCTTGGAACTGTTTGACTTAAGGGCACGGTGAAACCTTGCTCATTGCTGTTCTAAGAACAGCTGCTGCAGGCTGACCAGAGCTGTCTTGGATCCTTTCTTCTTTGTGAGGCTGACACCTCTTCACTTACACCTCTGTATTCCATTATAACAACTCCAGACTTAGTTTATTTTCAGAGTTTTCCTGAGTGTTGTATTATGGCATCATACAGCATCTTTCTGAAGCATATCTAATGATTTTTGTGATGTCTTGAAAATAATATGATTGGTAATACTGCTAGTTCTTTTGGTAGATAAGGAAAATGTATGTGCTTGCAATTGCACCTGTATTTTTGTGTGCAATTTTTTCCTCAAATGCTATGCTGAGCATTTTTTCCAGCATATGTTGGCATATTTGTTAATAGTTTTTACTTTAATTTTTAATATTGCTACCTATTGTTTGTGGTAGCTAGCTTCTTTTAACATAATTGGAAGAAATACGCTTATTATATTTTGTATATTCAAACAAGCATTTCTGATCACAGTGCTAACAAATTGGAATTCATTTCTGTAAAGAAAAATGTTTTAATATGATGATCTTAAAGCTTGTGATTTAACATCTCATTTACAGATTTAATCTTAGGGTACATTGCAAAACAACGAAAAGGGGGCTTATTATGGTTCATCTATTGCTTATGTATAATTTTAAGATTATTGTGGGGGAGATTGTTTTGTGTGAAAGTGACTGTCATTGTTTTGATACAAAGATGTATCTTTATAGTGCTAGGCTGCTGGGAGAGTAAGTATTTTAAATTTTCATTCCTTTTTTTCTAAACTGAGTACTCAGTAGCTGTGCTAAACGTAATTTACTTGCACTGTTTGTGTACAAGCACTGAGTGCCTTGCTTTATGGCATGACGTTATCTCTCTTCTGCTTCATGCTTGCGTTAATTTGACTTTCTTGTGTTAATGATGAAATAAGTTTTATGTATTTACACTGTCTGGACTTTGGATAGTATTGGTCTTGTCTTTCAGTTGGCAATTGCCCTACTACAGCTTTTTAAAGAGTTCTTGAGAAGATGATGAGTTAGAAATAAAGACCAAAGGCAAACTTTGTTTATATAAATGCTCCAAAGCTCTTCCCTACTTTATTTGAGAATACAGTAAAGGAAAATAAATAACCAATTATTGATAGTTTGCTCTTGCCTATCACTTTCTTTTATTTTTGCTTTATTTTACTGATACCTTCTTTTCTCTTGTTTTCTATTCAAAATTGTTTTGCTGTAATAATCTCAATATGTTAATGTTTTGCTTGCGTTCTTCTTAATTTTTCTCTTGATTTCTAGAGATTTGGCCTTAACTGTGTTTTTTCTTGTTCTCTGTTTTTTTGATGCATTATGCAAGGTATTTTTCTGATTTCCAAGGATCAAAGTAACCATGCTGCTCTTGTGTGGAATAGTATGAGTTGGTGTGTGAATGCTGCCACTTTATCTGTGTGGCTCTTCATTTATTTATTACTTGTCACTCTCATGTGTTTCCTTCCTCTTTGTTTTTCTTCCTTAAATGTTTATCTGTGTTTTCCTGCTGATGTCACGGGGTAGGGCATACATTTTTCTCTAGATGTGTTGCAGACATAAAGGAATATAAGATACTTGAGTGTCATTTCACATTAGAATCTAACGTGGAATTACACTCAGTATCTTATATATGAGTGGATCTAGTCTGGGCTGCTGCTAAAGGGGGTTTGCCCAGTCCCACCTGGTCCAGCTGGTGTGATGCTGCTTCTTGCGTCAGGTCTAGCAGCTACCTGGGAACCATGCGAGGAATTTTTTGGCAGCCGCATGAGGAGTCAGTGAGAACACAGAAATTCCCCAATCAATGGCTACGTGATCCAGTATGAGTGAAGTGCACAGTGCCTTCCTGCATTTACTTCTATTTACATCTAAAATAGAACTAATACCCAAAATAATTCCTATCTTTCTGAAAATGGGGATCATCCTTGTTCCTTCTGTGACTTCTGAAAGCATCTGTGCCTCTAAAATAGTTACGAGTGAGGTGAGCTACATCCACTTTGGCAAGTTTTTTTTTTTTTTTTTTTTAGTGTTCTTGATGTTGATGATGGCTGAGGTTTTTAGATTTCTTCTGTAAACTTGCACCAAGAGCTGGGAGCTGGGTACTCAAATTACTCGGTTTCATCTGTTGGAAATATTCCATACTCAGGTGGTGGAAATGCTTGTTTGAGAATTAAGTGTTCCAGGGAGTTCATAAAACTATCTGTAAATTTTATTTGCAGATATTCATGCTTGCTGTCCCCTTCAGTGCCATGGTGGGCAGTGTGTGCACCACGGAGCCATCCAGGATGTAGCTGGCACAGTAACTCTGGGCCCAGATTGTGCCCGAGAAAGGGGAGGAGGCTGCTGAGGCTGAAATATTCGTCAGGATACTCAACAGGCTCTGTGCGTACATAGAGGCCAAGTGGACGGAGGTTATGGGGCAGAGACTTGGAAGAAATTACAGGAGGTCTCTCTCTACTTACACGTACCTTGGTTTCTGAGCTACACACTGCAGCCCACCAGCAGTGTTACATAGCAAATCACTCAGATAAACCCTGCGAAGCTTAAGCACTTCAGATGCAGCAGGCAAAATGGGTTTGTTGATAACAGACAGCGCTCAGGAAAAAGTGAGAAGTGCACAGAAGACCAGGAAAGAAATGCTCAGAGTAACCATGGTTTACTGAAAGGAATGGTGAATCAAATGGGACTTGGAAGTAAGTGGGTAAAGCAGGCAAGCCATAAGGGTTGAAGGAGGGATTAGGAAAGGGGATTTTAAACACAGGAGGGGGAAAGATTGGGAATATTTGTAATTGATATTCCTCTTACATTTATCCCACTGAAAAAGGCTATAGTATTCAAAAATTCTTTTCCCCTTGTTAAATAGGGAGACATTTTTTTTTTTGTTCAGGCACTGTCCGTTCTGCAAAGAATTAGCAAATCTTTTGATGTTACAGACTACTGGAAAATTTGGACGTGCTGATCTCATTTTTTATTTATTTTTAATGCAGCTGGATGATATTCTGTCCGGAAAAACAGTTGTAATGAACTGGAAGTTTAGAGGATTGCTGTAGCTTTGTAAATGTTTTTGTCATTTTGTATAACATCAGTTTTCATGTTTGTCTTCATCTAGAAGCATCCTTCATATAAAATTTGGCTTTCTGAGAGCTCAGATGTAATCTCAGAGACTATTGAGAATTTGTAGTGAAAGCATTTGTATCAGTTTCTTTTTGGTATCTCGGCAAGAAAACTTAGTGCATTTAAAGAGCTGAAGTAAGTTTAAACATAAGAAGGGAATAGCGGAGTAGCAGCATAATTGTCAGAGAAAGGTTCTAGTATTCCTTCAGTGGATTTGAGCTGCTGCTTAAAATGCACTACATTTGCAGCCTGGATCTGTTATTTGGCTACTGGAAACTGCTTCTTTGAGGTTCCTCTTTTCACATCCATTTAGTTTTGTAGTTGAAGCTAATTATCTTCCTGGTTAAAAAGCACTACATATTTAAAAAAAAGGTTGGAAAAGACCTTTAAGATCATCAAGTCCAACCGTTAACCTAGCACTGCCAAGTCTACCACCAAACCATGTCCCTAAGCACCACGTCTACATGTCTTTTGAATACCTCCAGGGAGGGTGACTCAATTACTTCCCTGGGCAGCCTGTTCCAGTGCCTCACAACCCTTTCAGTGAAGAAAATTTTGCTATTATCCAACCTAAACCTTCCCTGGTGCAACTTGAGGCCTCTTGTCCTGTCACTAGAGAACTTCTTGTCCTACCACTTCTTGCTTGGGAGAAGAGACTCACCCCTATCTCCGCTATAAACCTCCTTTGCGGTAGTTGTAGGGAGCAATAAGGTCTCCCCTGAGCCTCCTTTTCTCCAGGCTAAACAACCCCAGTTCCCTCAGCTGCTTCTCATAAGACTTGCTTTCTAGACCCTTCACCAACTTCATTGCCCTTCCTTGGGCACACCCCAGCACCTCGATGCCCTTGTAGTGAGGGGTCCAAAGCTGAACACAGTATTTGAGGTTTGGCTTCACCGGAGCTGAGTACAGGGGGACA
Source organism: Anser cygnoides (assembly GCF_040182565.1). Taxonomy (NCBI): domain Eukaryota; kingdom Metazoa; phylum Chordata; class Aves; order Anseriformes; family Anatidae; genus Anser; species Anser cygnoides. The sequence continues at coordinate 32,273,408 of NC_089874.1, read as the reverse complement.
ATCACCTCCCTAGTCCTGCTGGCCACACTATTTCTGTTACAAGCCAGGATGCTGTTGGCCTTCTTGGCCACCTGAGCACACTGCTGGCTCATATTCAGCTGGCTATCTGTGAACGCTCCAAGGTCCCTTTGTGCCAGGCAGCTTTCCAGCCACTCTTCCCCCAGCCTGTAGCATTGCGTGAGGTTGTTGCGCCCCAGGTGCAGGACCCGGCACTCAGCCTTGTTGAACCTCATACATCTGGCCTCAACCCATCGGTCCAGCCTATCCAGATCCCTTTGCAGAGCCCTCCTACACTTGAGCAGGTCAACACTCATGCCCAACTTGGTGTCGTCTGCAAACTTACCAAGGGTGCACTTGATCCCCTCGTGCAGATCACTGTTTGAAGAGAACTGGCCTCAGTGCTGAGCCCTGGGGGACACCACTACTGACAGGCCTCCGACTGGGTTTAACTCCATTCACCACGACTCTTTGGGCCCGGCCACCCAGACAGTTTTTTGCCCAGTGAAGCGTATGCCCATACAGGCCTTGAGCAGCCGGCTTCTTCAGGAGAATGCTGTGGGAAGCCTTACTGGGTCAAAAGCTTTACTGAAGGCTGGGGAGACCACATCCACAGCCCTTCCCTTGTCCACTGAGTGCGTCACCTTGTTGTAGAAGGAGATCAGGTTTGTCAAGCAGGACCTGCCTTTGATAAACCCATGCTGACTGGGCCTGATCACCTGGTTGCCCTGTATGTGCGGTCAAATGCTGGGGGACTGTTAGTAATTTTTTAGGAACAGCAATTAGACATAGTGAAGGGGAGATCATTGCAAGCGGAAGTCCAAACTGGAACTAGATTCATGGTGCTGGCACTGGTTGAGGTTTTGGAGTCAAAAGAACAAAAGATCCCCCCCCCCCTCCCAAATTATTTAAAGCGGTCATTATAATGTTTGTAGCTGTTTCCTCAGATTCCAGTGTTTAGACAGTAAACATCCATTATTATATTGGTGGTAGTTGTTTAGGAGACTATTGCTCTTGCTCCTTTTTTATTTCTAAAGATCAAAGTGAGCACTGTTTGGAGGGGAGGATAGTTTCAAAGGTTGTGTTACTTCCCAGTCATATAAATAGGGGCTAGAATATTAATTAGGATCACCAATAAACTTTTAAATCTACCAATCCCATGATGGCTGGTAGAGTGAGTATGTGGCTTCGGTACGTGGATGTACTTTGTTTTGGCAGAAAATCCCTTATGGTTGAATTAAATACCGTGTGTTGGTTTCCAAGTTAATTTGTATCTTAATGGAGAGGCCAAAATAGTACAGAGTACTCCAGATGTGGTCTCATGTCCAGATAGACGATCACTTCCCTGGACCTGCTGGCAACACTTCTGTTTCTTTTCCATAAGGGCTGTCTGCCAACTCGCGTTACTGTCCGCAAGGACCCCTGGATCCCTTTCTGTAGAGTCCTTCCCAGAGAGTTGGCCCTCAGCCTGTATTATGGCATGGGGTTATTTCATCCCGGCAAGCCTACAGTTGTTTTTGTTGAATGTCATGAGGCTTTGTCAACCCATTTCTCTAGTCTGTAGATGTCCCTCTGAATGGCAGCTGTGCCCTCATCTGGTGTTGTATGCAGACTTACCGAGAGTGTACCCTGTCCCCTCATCCAGGTAGTTAATGAAGATATTAAACAGTGGTGGTTCCCATGTAGGTCCCTGAAGGTGCCCGCCTAGTTACTGGCTGCCCACTGAACTTTGCACCGCTGATGAAGTTTTTGCATCCCATCATCCAGTCATTTTTTTTTCTTTGCTTATCATCCACTTATCAACCCATAGCTCACCAGTTAGGTGATAAGGAGAATGAGGTATTGTGCCTTGCTAAAGGGAAGATGCGCAACGTTTGAGGCCCTTTCCTTGTTCCCTGCATCATTCTCCTCATCATAAAAAGGAATGGGGTTGTTAGGCATGATCTGCCCTTGCTAAATCCGTGTTGGTTGCTCGCAGCCTTCCCAGGGACCGCGATGAGGCCGATGGGCCTGTATCTTCCCTCTTGGCCTGGACTGACCTTCTTGAAGATACCCTTTTGCTGCCAATATAATTTGAGAAGGTGTCTGTGTTGGCCTTCAGCTGAGCTTTGACGTTCCTGATCCAGTACTGCCTGTAGTTAAGGTGCAATATGACATCACAGCTCAGAAATTCAAAGGTTTCCTTTCTGAGCCCTACATTATTGTTTGTAGTTTTCCTCGTTTGTAATAAAGGAAAAATTACTTTTTTTTTTTTTTTTTTGGAATGGTGGTGGAGCATCTTTTAACCACAAAATAGTTCCACAAAGATGTGACATGAATGTCAGTAGTTAGAGATAACAGACTTGACCACTAGGGAGAATGTGGAAATTAATATTTGGTCTCGTTGAGGTGTCTATTTCTAGAGGAACCCTTCTGGCAATTATGGCAGCTAATATGAATTACCTTTTTTTGCTTATATTCCTTCAAGTCTATAGTCTGACCTAATAAGGCAATTAGAATATCTCATTATATTTAGCCCAGTCTCAGGTAAAATACTGTAAAGTTACATTGCTAATTTAATATTTTAAAGTAACTTTTTATCTAGATAAGGAGTGTTGATTATTTGGGAACCATTAGATTGTGTTACGTAATTTTAAAGTTAAGAAAAACCACAACTGGACAGTGAAATACTGCAGTGCATCCAGAGCAGCTTCATCTTAAAGTAAGAGTTGTAAATGAATGTATTTCAGGGGACTCTGACAATTGTGCTGCAAGTATCAAATAACAGATTTAAGATATTACCAGTAGGTTAAAGAAACAAACAAAAAACTTGGGTGACTAATTTTATAGTCAGAGTACTAATAACTAAACCATTCTGGATTGTGTGTGTGTTTGTATATATACTAATTCTCAGTTACAATCATACACATCTACAGATAGGTCATTAAAGCATGGTTTATTAGTTACCTACTTGTATGGAGTTTGCTTGAGAATAATTATATTGCTTAAAGGTGCTTCTATAAAATGGAAGGTATTGTCCATGCTGTGTTTCACACTTGATGTTTCTAGGACATTTTTCAGGAGTTATTTCGGAAAGAGCAAAACAGAAAAAGCACAGTTGGTGCTGTGGCGTATAGTTCCAAAATGTTCATCATCTTATGGAATTGAGCTTATTTTATCCTTCCGTCTTGTTGACAAATTCTGCATTTGTGGGGAAAAAAAAAAAAGCACTTTCACTTCATTTCACTTCCTGTTTTTATGGGCTATTGTTTAAAGTTTTTGAGGTTTCCTGAAGTATCAATTGCATATAAACTTTTTGAAGACAATTTTGTCTAAGATTATGCAAAATATTTTCATTTAGGCACTGTTGTGAAACTGTGTGATAATTCCAGGGAAGAAATATTGGATTTATTTTAAGAAAAATAATCAGTGTTCATTTGATCTCTTATAACCCGTTTCTTTCCACTTTCTTCTCCATTCCTAAAGATCCCAGACAAGAATGGCCTTTGAACAGAAAGCCACATCCTGTGTCATTTTTGTATTAAAAAAAATATTAAATGTTACTTGATAAGAGATTGTGATTATCCCTCTTTTCCTTCTCCAGAGTCTTGCACTAGCAAGACCTGAAATAGATGTAATCTGTTTATCCAGAGGCTGAACGTAGAACAGTCTAGATTATCTCACTGGTTCGAATTCCAGCTTGAGTTAGAGGGATTACTTTGTTCTCACATTGGATCACCTAAGGTGATCCTGTCAAGCAATAAGCCTGGTCCTGTTTGTCTGGTCCTGTTGGATCCTTCGTCTGTTTTCCTTCTGGCCAAACTAAGTTAGATACAAGTCAGTAAGGATCACTTTTTTGAAATTAAGCTAAAAATGACTTTGCGTATGTCACTTCTTCTTAGATTTAGGAAACTGGCTAAAAGTGGGCTTGCGTCTCCTATTTCTCATCATCATCCAAGATGCTGAACTGCTGCTTTTAAACCTGACTGTGATTCCTTGTCCTTTTGAATTAGATTATGGTTTAGAATTAGGGTTTTACCACAAGCCTGTGAACAGAAAGTGTGTGTCTGTGTCTGTGAAGGTGGCCTCTTGGTTTTCCTAGTTACATGCTAAATATTTATTCCACTTTCAAAATTTGGTTATGTGAAACAAGGCTTTCTGTCCTTTGTAGTTACTTCTGCTGTAGATAAAATAGATGTTAGCCCAGAGAATGAATGTTAGAAAAATGAAGGCTGGTTCAATTAAAATAATTAATTAAATCCACTTCCTAACTTCGCATTGTCATCAGGAATGCTGGTGGAGCAGGTGTGAGAAAACAAACAAAAACCAAAAAAGCCCCTTGACTCGTTAATCCAGACTGTTTCACTTTGCTTTTTCACTTGAAAAGAAAGTTTTGGGGTAAATATTTATTCTTTCTGGCAGAACCAGTGTTAATCAGAAGACTGTTCTTTTTCTTAATCATCTTACGTGCACAAACAAATTTAATCAAAACATACAACATAATTTTGCTATTTTAATCAGTAATATTCAACAATAAGGCAGTTTTTATTTTAGTAATTTTTCTGATAAAAATGAATTGCAATAACACGACAGCTTTTAAACTTTTTATTACATACTATGTTTCTGTTGTATTGTTGTGTACTTTAAGGTGATGTTAGCATATATTTTCATTTAAAGGCTTTGCACTTTTAAAAATGAATGTCATAAATCACAGAAGCAGTGCAGTGATTGTGGTTTTAGGATGTAGCAGAAGCTATTACCTGTCCTGAAGCACTTTGCTAGACCAACTTGTGTAGCTGAGGGGACAGGGGAACACGATCCCCAAAGCTTTCCTGTCTCAGGCAGCGTGAGAAGCAGCGGGAAAATCCGAGCTAAACAGAGCTAGGCATGGCTGCTCTTGGATTAATCCAACTGTTAACCAATTAAACCATTTGACATACGAAGCATGCCGTAAGCAGAACAGGATGAGCTGAGGTGGAGCGGGGACAGATGGACTCTTGTTTAGTACGGAAGAGGGGAGCTTCCAGCCTGCGTAACCAGGAGGGATCAGCAAGAATATTGCACTTACCCAGAAGAAACTTCACGGGCCTAACTTTCTAAAACTTAACATTGTGTAATGTTCTTTATTTAAAAGATGATTTGTTTATATTTACATCCTCTAATATTTTAGGCTTACTTGGGTGAAGGAGGGGGAAAAAACTAAACTTAAAGTAATAAAAGGAGAACAGAGTATATGAAAATCCTTCTCTTTAAAATTTTCCCAAGAGTTTTCTTGTGAGTACTGCAGCAGTAAATTGTTGTATAGATTTCACTGCAATTAGTTTTTACATAGTTTGAGAGAGCCTTTTGGGCTAAGGAAGGAAAGGGCAAAAGGACGAGACAGAAGAGGTTAAAAGAGACCTTTAGTGATGTCAGGAAATAGGGATATGCAGACCTCTTTTCAAAACCCCACTTGATGTGTCTTTCACTTTGATTGCTGTAGATTTGGCATGTAGTAGGAATGTAACTACAAAGATATTAATGGTTTATTTTGTACTTGTTAAATGTTTCTCCTGGTAGTGTAACATAACAATTTCACTGCAGATGAAATTGGTACTCCAGTTGATACTGCTTTCCAATTCTACTTGTCATGCTAGTGAAGACACAGTAATTTGAATCCTAAAATAATGTTTTTAATCACTTGACAAAAATGACACTTGCCTTAATTATAGAAAGGTTTATACATGAACACATTCCATTTACACTTAAAATGGAAGTTGAGTGAAAACGCAGATGTGGAGAATTAACAGAAAATTAAACTTGACATCTACTGTATATGCAGTCTTTGACAATTTTTTTAATGTGAGCCCACAGGTGGCGTTGAATACATTTGGCAAATCATCATATTGAAAAAATACTAAAATAGCAAAGACTAGTTTGCTTATCTAGCTAGGTACTTGTCACCTACTGCCATTTAAAAAACACTAATCAGATATACACGGATATAATCAGATATACACAGTAAAATAATTGCAAGAAAGTGTTTTTGTTTTTAAATGACCCTGTTCTTTCAAAGTTCAGACTATTCTGTTGCAAGCCTTCGATTTGAAAGCGCTCAGAAGGGCAACCAGCAGTAGCAATACAGGCCTTTTGGATGTTACAGCTGTGTGATATGAGTGGTCTTCTGCCGAAGCTGTAGATGGACAAGTAGGTATTTCCCGAGCCCAGCCTTTCCAGCCGTTTTGTCTGTCTGTTCTGCAAGACACAAACGTGGCTGCTGCCTGGTGGCAAAGGGGAAGGCAAGAAGAAAAGGAGCATCTGTCGGCTGGACACCTGGAGCTGTTTTTGCATGAAAGGAGAAGCACTTAGGTATCTGTCAGTTGCAGTTGCAAATGAAAATTGACCGCACCAGTTTAAATGCAAACTGAGCACAGCTGTACATTCCTCAGCAAATATTCAGTGAAAGCTGTGTCGGGGCTGAGGGTTTTGCTTAAAGATGGATTAGAAGCAAAGCTCTGAAAGCTTGTCCACTGGACTAAATGAACAAGAAACCCGCGGAAGCTACTTTAAAGTATAGTTAAAAAAAAAAAAAAAGCATAGTTACTAGTTACGTATGCTGTTGTAGTAACTCATTGCTGTTGTGGTTGGTACATTAAAACCTTGCCACGCTCCTGCTTGACTTGCTTGAAAAATAATCTAGCTAATTCGTAAGTAGTGAACTATCATATGCATAACTACTTGCATACTAAATTACAGTGGGATATTTATTCTCTTAAACTGTTTTTTTTAAGACTCTGTCTGTCTAGTCTATAAACCGTACATAGTTTCTAGGCGGTGAATCTTACGGATATACACAAAGTCCTGCATGGATGGTGACATAGTCAGTCTGAGCTCAGCTGTATCAGCTGTAGTTGTGCAACAGGAGCCATCAAAATGCTGCATTAATTAGAAAGCAGAAGCCAAACAAAGGAAAAGCAGAGGTATATAAGAAAACAAGTTTGTGTACTTCTTTTAGTAGGTGTCTGTATTTTTTTTTGTGGTGCGGGGGACATTGAGTGGGAAAAATGAACAAAGCCCAGTCCAAAACAACAAAAAAAGTCAGGTGTCATTGATAGTGTTATCTGCATCAGCTGAATCAAATTTGTGAATATTCACCTGACTTGTAACTAATGAGTCTTTCTGGTGTGCAGTTTTGACTTGCAGGCAGCCCTTTACTACATTTGATCTTTATTTTGCTGAAGCAATTCCAGTCCATGGAAGAAGACGACTGTGCCTTCTGTGGTGCTGCGTTAGCCCCCTCATGGGTATGACCTTACAAATATGCTACAGAAGTCTTTCTTTGTAAAAGTTAAGACACGAAAGAGAGGGAGCGGTGATGGTGGGACAAGTGTACGGCATCTGTAGGGATGGTAAGCCGGTGCGGGTCCAGGTGATGAGGTGGAAGCACTGTTCATCTGGAGCAAAGAACCATCGTCTACGTGTGCCTGTGCGCGCACACAGTGTGCACACGTACGTGCATCCCACAGGATTAAGGCCGATATTATCTCTTCAGCCCCAGGCAGTTGACCGGAGTTGCTTGAAATTCAGTAGCTGCAACTTTGACAGTTCGGTTTGGAAGGGTGCGCTCCTGGCAGGGGTCATTTCAGCTTCTTTTAAGGGGTTTTGGGGAGCTGCTACTTAAATGCCATTGTTAAAGCATCTCTTCAGGAGACTGGCTTGTTCTTAATGTCAAGAGTGACAAATACTCACCCTACAACCAGTTTCAGTAAGACTAGACAAAGCTTCATTAAATTTTTTTTTTTTGAAGTGACGTTATAAATACAGCTTATTTGTGAAGAAGTTCTACGTAGGAGGGGTATGACTTTTTATTTTTTGAATACCCCAGCTAGTTTCACCTTACCTTTCTACTAAGGCAGTACGAGTTGCATAGTCATACTTGAGTAATACTAGGACTTTCTTTGCTTTTCATAGTTGCTTTCGATGTGGTAAAGGAAACTTAGATTTCAGTTTTGTTTGGGAGACATGCTGCTAATGGCCCTTTAAGAAGTGTGAGGTTACAGGAACCTTTATTTGCAGTCAGCCTGAATGGAACCTTTCTCATCGCTGCATCCTTTTGAATGTCTCTCTCAGAAATCCACAAGACTATACACCACGTGTCTAAAGTATATAAGAATTGGGCCAGTATCTGTTGTACTTACTGCAGTGTACTGAGTTGTACGAGTTTTAAGAAATCCTATTAAAATACCAAATGAGATTTGAATCTCTGTAGCCATATGCTAAATTGCAAAGCTAGGGTGTAGGACAAAAGGTCACTGTTCTATCTATTAGAGTTAGAGAACTTTCTTTGTTAATTATGCATTCATCCAACCCTGAATATGCACCCTTCTATCTAGTTTAATTAAGTTTTGTTAAGTCATTTAGAGTTCTTATCCCATATTTGGTACTTCAACTTTTTTGAATAATGCCATTAAGCATACTGATTTTTTGATATGAAGAGATCACGATTAAACGTTATCTTCTGCGTGCATATCTTCCTGTTGTGTGTAGTGCTGTGCAGAAGTTTTAGGATGTACGTATTTCTGAGGGCATGAATTGGAGGAATTGTCTTTGCGTATTAGAATGTAGATGCATAATGAGAATGTATGATGAGAGCTCATGGCACTTTCATTGTTGTGTTTGCCGTTTTTTTGTATTGGTGTCCCTTTTGTTGTCTCTGTCTTCTCAAAATACTGCTGCATTTACTTCTTAGAAGTTAAAAGAATCTTCTACTCAGCTGTGACCAAGATTTTTTTAGTTTATTTTAACACTGTTCTTTAGCATTTTAGCTGTTTGAATTGCATGGTTAATATCACCTAATAAAGTCAACGCACTTTTTCAGCTGAAAGAGAATTGAATCTCTTTCAGTTCAGTTTTTGAGCAGCGACACTTTAATTTAAACAAATAAGTAAGTAGATGAGTGTAATTTTTTCCAGTCCCAAATTCCAAACAAAAAGCCACTATAACTTCTCCATCTCTTGCTAAAAAGCTTTAACTAGGAAGAAAACAGAATCCAATCTCAACTTTCTATTAAACTCGTAATAAAACAGGAAGAATTAAATAATTCTGGTGATTACCTTGTACATCCATGAAACAATCTCTCCGTAGAGCTATGATTTTGCTTTTGGGCAGCCCGATGTCTTTCTTTCAGAAAAGAACTGAGGCTGCTTTATGTACGAATCTTATTTTTTATTACTGTTCATTGTTTATAGGATTCTGAAAACTTTTTTTTCCCCCCCCCTCAGGAAGTTTTTTTTTTTTTTTTTTTTCTGAATTCTGTGCCTAAGAGAGAAAGGTGAAATCTAAATAGTCTTCAGAAAAATAAGAAATGTAGGCAAGCGTCCCCCATCTCTCCTATTAAAAGCTTTAAAAAAGGGCTCTCTGCAAATCTGGTGTTCAATTTCTGCTTGTTTTCTAAATGTCAAACTGCAAGACGAGTTTATTTAAGTGCTTTCTTAGTGTTACTTGTTGACATAGCAGTTGTCTGAGTTTCCATCAGGGTGTCATTTGATCACTGGTAGGAAAGGCGTAAATTAGACACCAGCAAAAAAAGAAAAGTTGAGAAACATAGAGCTGGAACAGTTTTGGTGGCCTATAAATACTTGTCATCATCAGTTTCACACTTTTGAGCCTTGGCTGAAACATGCTTTCCATACTGAACTGTAGACTAGGCTGAATTACGTTTATACACTCTCCGGCTGCATTGCAGCACCGTGAGGGTCCAAAGCCGTTGTAGCGCCGCACAGTCAGGTTTTCACTACCTTGCGTTTTGGACGTATACACACGCATACATTTATATATTTACAGGTATACATCTATATAGAGAGATAAAGATTGTGTGTATATACTTATGTGTGTGCATGTGCTTGCACAGTGTGTAGCAGCACAATGCCCCATATCTCGCTGCAGGAGGAGTTTTGTCTGCTCAGTTATGGCAGGCACTGGCCCTAAGAAACCACCAAATCCACAGCTACTCTTATGGTTGACTTCAGCTGCACTGGGTGCTTTCAAAACAGCTTTTGTCTCCCCCCGCTGCCGATGAATCTGTCCTGCCATGGGATCTCTCTTCTTTTTGGTATTAAATTTCACTATTTCAAAACAAAATCCTTTTTAGATACTAGAGGATTGTTTGGATGCTCTTGATTTCTGTGCTAACAAAAATTGTCGATATAATGATCAGTTTCTTAAGTTTCCCTCTCTCTTTTCAAAAAAAGAGTAAAAGTAAATTTATATCCAATATTTGATGTACTGGCTGACCAGTGCATCATCTAATGAAGATACAGCATTGCTCGGCTGTGGAAAATTGCACGTTTAGTCATGTAAATGTGATTGTAGTGATATTTTCCTGTTCTGTTGCAAAGTCTGTATTTTTCTTGGAAGTAGTGGAGAATTTCACATGAAGAAGGTATTTCAAGAAACAAGTGTGTACAAAAAAAAATGTAGAGAAGAAAGTTGACACTTTATGCATAATAGTTGCATCTGAAGTGAGAGATGCCTAACAGTAGCTAGTGGAAAAATGCTCTAATGCTGGCTAAAGCAGACTGCTGGCTCACAATGGAAGTTGGTAGCAATATGCACTTCTTACTTAGTGTTTTTATTTTATCAAGCAAAGTGTCTATTTCCTACACAGTTAAAATGTATCAAGTTTTTAATAAACTACAAATATTGCTCTGGAGACTTTAAAGTTGTAAAAAATATCATATTAATAATACTTTTTCTATGTGTTCTTGTTTACAGACCAGTCTTTCCATATGGGGATGGGGAAGTCTTGGTGTTGTGCTTTTTCTAATAACTTTTGGACCCTTTGCTATATTTTACTTTGCATTTTATATCCTCTGCTTCGTGGGTGGGTAAGTAGACTACTTACAGTTTTTTTTATAATTGAGGTTAAATTTTAATGCGTGTATTAGCAGTTTGCTGTGAAAATCTGCAGTGACTTCTATTTAATTACATCCTCATTTAAAAAGCTCTTTGTGACCTGAGTTTTTTTCTTGATCTTAAATTTTACTTTTGATAATTTTTTTCTGCTGAATATTGCTTATACTATGTTTGCCAAGGCAAAAAAGATGACTGATTTAAAATAATAATAATAAAAAAAGCAAAAGAGCTATATATAAGAGATGTTAAGAGGACAAATACTCACTTAATACCACTGTTACTTTCAGTTCATTACTTCCTATTTCTGTTCTTCTCCCAAGTAATTATGTCTCCTTTCCTTCTCACTATCTTTTTTCCTACATAAGGTACTTCATTCATGAGGACAGTGAGCGGGTGTTTTTCTGGTTTATTGACATGTCTTGTAACACCTTCATCAAGTAAATCAGATTAGTAACTGTAGATACTTTATTCTATGGACAGGAAGGGAGCAAACAGAATGTATTTTAATTGTCCTTAGCACTACTTTTGCATTGTATATGTCTGCCTTATAACCTTTACTTCTAATGCCAGATCTAAATGAGAGGTGACGTATTCCCCCCTCCTCTCATTCATCTGTCTCTTCTGCAGGACAGCAATATTTCTTGGTTTTCCACAACCTGATTGGCTTCTAATGAGAGTGTTTGGGCTATCTTTATTCTTTTTCTTCGCTTTGAAACACCGTTTTAGCTTTCTTATTGGATACAGTAAAGAATATTAGTACATTTCTCTGTCATTCCAAAAAGTGCAATGGATTTAGTGTCTAGAACTGGAGATGCTATGCTTGGGTTTTAAACTTGGGTTAAACTTGGAATTCCCTGTCTGAGAATGCAGAGTAGTCAGTTTACGAGATTGGTGAGTTAAACTAGTTTTTAAGTAAATGCCTTTGTCTTGTTGAATCTTGATACGTGTATGACTGGCATATTTTGCTGGCTGTTTGTCCATCAATGCAACTTGGTTCATTTTTGTAGCTAGTCATTGAGCATTGATTTTAAAACTAAAATCATCTTGTGGTACTGTTAAATTTTGTTAAAGCAGAATTTGTATCCATTTTCCTATTACATGTTTATGTACTTAGACAGATATGAAGTCTTAGCCCTTCCAGTAGAGTGTTTAGCTTAAAATGCACACCTTCTTGGCTAAGGCTGCAGTCTGGTCCTTTTTTTACATCGTTTATCTTGTCAGATGTGTGAGATGCATCCTTTAACAGTCAGCATACAGAATCAGGAGTACCAACTAGGTCAAATAGGTTTATTTTAAAGTTATTCTTGCCTACTTTTCTTTGTGAATTAATTCCCATGCAAAGTTATGCAAAACACTTGGTCCTGTTCCTCTTACCTTATAACATTAATATTTGTTTATAACTTTTTCACCTATGGTTAGCAATGATATAACATCAGTTATGTAAATTAAGATAATAATCTAATTTTGGTTCATGTGTAGCATGAGCATTAAGGAAGCTACTATACCCTTATGTGGAGCAAAGTAACAATTTTGGATGTGGCTTTTCACGCTGTAACTTTATCTTAATTCTTTGAATTGTTATCCAATTTGGCACACAGTTTTCTAGCTGTTTACACTTGTTCACAAATGGTGGCTTATATCAATGGTTTCAGACTTCCGCTAGCTGGGAGGCTACTTTTGTCCCATTTTGCAGTTCAAACAGAAAACATTGGTTGCATCCTTAATAATGACCTTAATGTTTATACTATGTGCCAGTGAGTTGTGAAGGAAAATAAAGATGATGCCATAGCTGTATCAATGTTATCTGTTTCTACTGTTTCACTTCTGTTGTGTGCTATCTAGTTGTTTTTTTTATATACTCCTAACGGTGTCTTTCCTCCTGCACAATTAGCCTGTAGTAAGCATGCTACTGTGTTTGTATGGATAGAAGGATACTGTGTGTCCATACGAAAGCTTTAAATCAGAAGTCGTCTTTGTTTAATTTTGTTTTGTTTTAGGATTGATTTACAAAACAAAAAAAAAAAAGCTAGAGTTTGGGGTTTGATAACTCATCCCTAAGGCAACTGAGATCTTTCCACCCAAAACAGGAGGCAAGAGGTAGATACTGTCTCTAACCTGTATAGCCAAGACTATTACAAGGTGTTAAGCTTCATAAAATATTTGTTGCCTCTACTTCAAGTATTGGTGCAAATCCCTTAACCTGATGCTGGGCCTGTCTTTCACCCATCTTTTCTTTGTACCGTGTATGTTCCATGTGTGTTTTTTACCTTACTCTCTCTCCTTTTCTCTTTGCATTCTAAAGAAGTAAAATAGAAGTTATGTGATCTGTGGTTCTGCCAGCAGCCTTAAGCTTCTGATACTGTCATAACTAAAATTTCTTGGACCACCAATCACTATGACATGTAAAGGAATTTGCTCCATTGTGTAAAAAAAAAAAAAAAAATCAATACTTAATAATATCCATGTATATGTGTCTGGCTGCCTACATTGATTATTCTAATTCCTACCAGACTGGTTCCGAAGCTAGCTGCTTATTGACTTCTACAAAGCCATTCAGCTGACGTTGTTACTTTTCAGACTTGATAGGAAAAAGATAAATCTGTAGTCCTCACTTTTCTGCCTTTCACCTTTGCTCTGTTGTTAATCCATCCCTGTGAAAAGCTGGTCTTCCAATAATCTTTGGAAAAAAATAACTGGTTAAATAAATTACAGTCTCGTTCTTTTTCTGTTCTATTCAATTTTAGAAAAGACTAAACTGATTTCTCATTTACTGAATTGAATATCCTCTTGATGAATTGGATAAGCATTTGCACTGGAAGCTTCTGATTAACTAACAGCTGTACTGAATGATCATAATCTATAGCTAGTTACTTGCAAGGTTTTGATCCTTTTGAATTAAAGGAAGTAGCTCTCCCCTTCTTTCTGATACAAATTATTAATATATGGTTGAAGTTAAACCATTTTGGGAAAAAAAAGGCATTTTGGGAATACTGTTTTCTTTAAAAGCAGACTGAGATTTCTAATAGGAAATTGACAGATTATAAATAAAATAAACCCAAACATTTAAATGATTGAAACAAACAAACAACTTGGCATAGTGAAACTAATACTGTGGAGTTTTTTAAGCAAGTTTTTGTCCTTGAACTGAATTATGATGCTAAAAGCAGTGTTGGTGTTATGATTTTAAAGCTATCTGGAAGCATCTGGAGCAGAAAAGCAATTAGAGCTTTTAATTATTTTTTTAATTTGTTGTCCTTCATTCACATGTAGATGTAGAAAGTATTTGGGATTGGCAGATAAAGATGATGCTATAGGCTGTAAAGGAATCAGAATATCAAGTGAAATTTTCTTCTACATTATCAAATTACCCATAATAATTTTGTGTGGCTTTTTTTTTTTTTTTCCTGTTCTGGAGTTATTACAGTATAAACGATCACCTCCCTACTTCTGAATTATTGAGCATTACAGTACTTGAAAAGAAAGGTTCCCAGCTTGGGAATTAAAGCTTTCAAATGGAATACTTCTGGCTAATTCAGATGTGTTGGTTAGGAACTAAATGCTAATCATAAGAGTAAGAATATAGTTTAGCAGGAGCAATCTATATTAAAAGAATGTATGATTTCAGCATGTTTCTAGCATGGAACAACCTTGTTAGATGCTGTGACCACAAGCATTGGTCAGTTGTCCTTTAAATGGAATACTTTTGATATTTGCTTAAAAAGCTGTGCATGTTTAGCCATCCCAAGACTAGTCTTGAGCAGCAGTAGCTTCTCATTGTTTTTCATGATCAACTTTCAAAGGCTCCCTACTTCAGTTATGCTATAATTGGCACAGCCTTTAGGTTTTCATCTATTTCTTACTAAAACTAGCTTTGTTTTTGTTTTTGTGCCCTGTGTCATAAGCCATAAATTATTCCTGTTGCAGCAAAATTGAACTTCTGATAGTGGTTATTTTCCATTGTGCTTTCATTATATTACAAAGAAAACAATAATAAAAGTAGTTGCTGTCCTGCTTAACTACAAGTCATAATTTAAATATTATTGAGGAATTTTGAGGGGGTAAAGTAATGAATTTCTAATGTAACATTTTTTTAAAAAATAAATGGTCCAGGAGTGTGCTTGTTTCTAGAATTTATATGCTGAATTAAATAACAAAACCCCAACACCTTGTGTTTAACTTACTTTTTCTTCTAGGAGAACTTTGCCTCTCTGTTCTTAGGTAGCTTGATAGGACTATTGATTTTTACTTTATTTTTCAGCTTAATATAAGTTCCAGATCGAAAACTTTTTACTTCTCATTTAAATCTATGTAATAATGTGTAATCAGTAGTTACTTTCTACACTTACTACGTCAGTTTCTTTCTGGTGCTTTTGTGGCTATTATCACAATGTCATGGTCTAAATATCTCTGTAAAGAGGTTATTTCTGCATAGCGTTGAAGTAAAAGCATCTTTGTATAAATGCAACCAGAGTGGCCTATACATGTACCCCTTTTTCACTCTTCTAATATTTGTGAGCATAGGCAGCATGCTCTTAAAGGTTCTTCTACATAGCAGGCTCTGTAGTATAGACTATAGATATTTACCGTGTGATAACATTATATTAAGAATGAGAACAGAAGACTGGAAAACTTCATACTGTATTGTGTCAGTTAATTTGAGTAGCATACTACAATGAAAGAGCCCTGTCGTATGGTAGTCAATGGTGAGAGTCAAGTATTGGCATTTTGTAACTGTGCAATGTTTTCTAGAGGGTGGGGATTAGAAAGATCGTTCTAGCTTGTCTTTCTTTTTCAATTTTAGGGGTTTTGTGGTTACTCTTTTATTTGGAAAAAGCAACTCAGAAAAATACCTGGAGCAGTGTGAACATTCATTTCTTCCTTGTACATCAGTTGGGATCCCTAAGGTAAGGAGTCTTTACTGACCTTAACTTGTAAATCAGGCTTTATAGCTTTGAAACTTAGATTCAAACTGATTAGCATTGTTATTCTAAGAATTAGAAATATACCCGTTTCCCAAAACAAATGATCCTGCTTTTATGTTTTGAGTCAGCTATTACACTGGGTATGAATTTGCAATGCAAGATTTTTCTTTTTTGAAATATAAGCTTTTAAAGCATTTATGGAAAGTCTGTTTCAATTACTGTTTCTGAGTTCATTATGCAAAAAGAGTAAGATGCAACTGTCTAATGCTATATGTTAGAAATTACTAAACTATTCTTTTCTAGACTTTTTTTTTTTGGGAGGCGGAGGTGGGGAGGTGTTAGCTCCTTCCGGCGTTTTCTTGCAAGATTGTTGTGACTACTTATGATTCTTCCATCCTTGGGTCTGTAGTTTTGCCAGTTTTGATTCTTTGTGGTCAGTGAGTTTCTTGATGAAGTCTAGATTTAGAGTACTTAAGGGAGGTAGAAGCTCTTATCTTTGACCAAATTTATGTAAGGCCAAGCAAAAATCACGGAAATGCATACACAAATGAGGGAGCAGTGTGATCTGGTAAGACTTTCCAACTTTGTTGTCTTCTTTTCTGAAATGTTACCAGGTAGATAGACCTAGGCATCCTAGACTAGATAGACTAGATAGACTTCAGGCATTCTAATTGGCTAAATCTGCATCTCTGTAGTACAGAATAAGTTCTTAATAGCCAAGATGTGGAATTCGTAGCAATTCCTGGTTTATGAATCTATATGTCTTGGCAGGTGCAACTTGGCCTAATTGGTTTGAACTCATTAGTATAGAGAAAACAAACCTAAAAATTGCTAGTTACATTAAGATGCTAAATCTCACAAATGTTTTGTTGAAACATCTTTCAACTGTCAGACTGTTGGTCACTGCACTTCATGTTGTCTGTGATGAGGAGGTTTCAACTTTCTTATCAGCAGCACATGTAAAGAAATGTGCTTTGTGATTCAGCAGCATGTTTTCTAATCACAATTTGTGTGTGCGTGTAACTGAGATGTCTGGGACTTAAGTAGATTCTAAGCTGAGAGTAAATTTATTGGTCCAAATGAAAAATTTAAGGCTTTATTGCCGCTATTGAAAAAATGAGTCAGCAAACTAATGATTTGGTTCCATTAATGAAACATGATTTTAGGAGACTAAAGTTCTCGGCGCTATATGGATTACAGTGCTTATAGTGACTGTGAAGTGTTGCTTATGTCTTACACTTTTTTGAGAGCAGATTTACAAACAATTTTTTTCTGTCTTTTAGACTTGCTCTGAACCTTTTTTTAATGTTTTTTTGACCCCTTTATGTATGTATGCTCCAGTTGCTTTATGAAAGAATAAAATGTCTTTTTCTGTACAATGGTTGCAAATATAGTACTTCTGGTTTTGAGTGTGGATTATTGGTGCATGTATGTCACTTTTCTTAATTTACCAATGTTGACTGATGTATGGATTTTTTTGTAGTAAGTAAGAAAAAAAAAACCCTTCATACTAAATGCTATTTGAAGTTGTCCTCCAGTTAATGTTTATTTGTCGTCTACAGTAGTGTTCTGCGTGTCTTTTTTGTCACTCTATTAATACAGCATTAGCTAGTTTAGTTGAGCTTTTCAGTTGGAAGAGTAATCTGAAGATGTGGATTCTTGATAGGAAGCTCTTTTTCTCAAAGGCAGTCAGGAAGGCTTTCAGCACTGTCTCCCGTAACATCCTCATAGACAAGCTCAGGAAGTGTGGGACGGATGAGTGGACAGTGAGGAGGATTGAGAACTGGCTGGATGGCAGAGCTCAGAGGGTTGTGTTCAGCAGCACGGAGTCTAGTTGGAGGCCTGAAGCTAGCGGTGTCCCCTGGGGGTCAGTACTAGGTCCAGCCCTGTTCAATTTGTTCATCACTGACCTGGACGATAGAACGCAGTACAACCTCAGCGAGTTTGCTGATGGCACAAAACTGTGAGGAGTGGCTGATAACCCCAGAGGGCTGTGCTGCCATTCAGAGGGACCTCGACAGGCTGGAGGGTTGGGCCGAGAGGAACCTCGCGAAGTTCAACAAGGGTAAGTGTAGGGTCTTGCACCTAGGGAGGAATAACCCCAAGTACCAGTACAGGCTGGGGGCTGACCTGCTGGAAGGCAGCTCTGTAGAGAGAGACCTGGGAGTCCTGGTGGACAGCAGGCTGACCATAAGTCAGCAACAGGCCCTAGTGGCTGAGAAGGCCGATGGGATCCTGGGGTGCATTCAGAAGAGTGTTGCCAGTAGGTCAAGAGAGGTGATCCTGCCCCTCTACTCAGCCCTGGTGAGGCCACACCTGGAGTATTGTGTCCAGTCCCGGGCCCCCCAGTACAAGAGGGACATGGAGCTGCTGGAGCAGATCCAGAGGAGGGCTACAAAGATGATGAGAGGACTGGAGCACCTGTTGTATGAGGACAGGCTGAAAGAGCTGGGCCTGTTTATCCTGGAAAAGAGAAGACTGAGGGGAGACCTCATCAATGTGTATACATATCTGAGGGGAGGGTGTCAAGAGGATGGAGCCAGTCTCTTTTCAGTTGTTCCCAGTGACAAGACAAGAGGCAACAGGCACAAACTGAAGCACAGGAGGCTCTGGCTGAATATGAGGGGGCACTTCTTTACTGTCAGGGTGATAGAGCACTGGCACAGGCTGCCCACATAGGCTGTGGAGTCTCCTTCTCTGGAGATATTCAAAACCCGCCTGGATGCCATCCTGTGCAACATGCGCTAGGTGACCAAGTGTGGCACAGGGGCTGTACTAGATGACCTTCAGAGGTCCCTTCCAACCTCAACCATTCTGTGATTCTGTGATTTTGGTACTGTTTTTCTTTTGTTCTGTTTTGTTTTTCTTTAAGTGAAAATGAATGTTCAAATGCTTGATTTTAAAGAAAGAGGTTAAAATTCAGAGCACCAAAATGTGGATAAAGTAATGCGTAGAGTGCAGCAAGGTCTAGAGAACTCACAACACAGGATTTGGTACAGATATGTTTGCATAGATGCTGCTTGTTATATATATAATGAATGCCGTGCATTAAGGGGAAATTATGTAAGTTTGATGGAAGATTATTTACCTAGTATGGCAAATACATAAAACTTTCACTGGAGAAAAAGGAATGTGTGAGAATGGTCTAACCTTGTAGTTGGCTCTGATTTGAGCAGAAGGTTGGACTGACTTTCTGAGGACAAGACCCAAGCATGAATCTTAAGCTCCTATAAGCATTCAGATTTTACCAACTAACCTTGCATATTCTGTTTCTCTCTTTTTTCTGCTTTCCTTCTGGCTGCTTTTTTTTTTTTTTTCTGTTTTCCAAATGTGGTTTTGTGCATGCAATCCTCAA
The DNA here is from genome assembly GCF_040182565.1 of Anser cygnoides. NCBI lineage: Eukaryota > Metazoa > Chordata > Aves > Anseriformes > Anatidae > Anser > Anser cygnoides. Next base: position 32,254,262 of record NC_089874.1, on the reverse strand, counting down.
ATTTCAAACTTCACTTTTAAAACTATTTTGGCAATTATAACTGTTTAGTAGCAATATATAATCATTCCATTCTGTACTGTTCTGGCATTTTTGACACTGTCAAGACAAAAATGTTTTGCAAATTCATAAATACATAGCTGGAATATTGTTTGAATACGAGTCAACTTTTTACATATTGAAGTAGTATCAAACTGTTTCCTCACCTTTAAAAGTATGTAGAACTTTGCAACAGCAAATATTTCCTTGTTAGTTGAAAAGAGAGATGTTTTCTGACCTTGTATTTCAGCACCATTCACTGAATGTGAACTTGTTTGAACGAGAGAGACTTAGGGGGAATCATGTAGAATAGTAGAATAGAAATACTGGGCATATTGTTTATCATTTTTATGTTTTATATATATATATATATATTTTTGATGATTCTATGTCCCCAGTACAGCCATAACTCACTCTCTTCTCTAGAGAAAAGGGGGGAAAAAAAAACTTGATTTTTTTTTTTGAACAGTAATGTAGGTTGTTGTGTTGCTATTTCTCAGAAAATAAAGGGGCTAATTGCAGGTTTCACCAGAAGTTTATAGAAGGACACCGTATTAGTCCACTCAGTGAAACACTGTCAGCAAGTACTTCTTTCAGTATGTTGCTTCCTGCAAGTTAGCTCTGATGAAGTAATACCTGGAGTAAACTGCTATAAGTTGCAAGTCCTTCTATAAGGCAATTTTTTACATCCTCATCAATTACTTCTCTAAGACTTGCCTGTCCGATTGTGATGGTACCAAAGAGTAGTTTCTCTACTGGCGTATATAATAACCTGAGATGTATAAAGAAACAGAGGGGGTTGGGGGGACAACCTGTACAATTCCTTGCCAGAGGCTACACAGGAAGTTCATCGTCAAGTATTAAGATGGAGTCTTACCCATGCTTGTGCTGCTGTCTATCTCTGCACTTTTACTGCTATTTGAGTTTTATTTCCTTCTGATCTGTTATTTTAGCAAACTTGCTTCTGTACAGTAAGCAAGAAGTAATGCAAGTCATTTTTTTTGCCATTATTTACCATATAAAAAAATGTGGATATTAGATCTTATGCGCTACATAGATTGCAATCATAAAGTTTTACAGAGTTGCTACTGGAAGTATACAAGTATCATGAGCAGCTATACTTAGAATCCAGCTCTACTCAAACCTGCAGAGTTAAAATTTCCTAATCTCTTTCAAGTGCATAGAAGAAATGAAACGTGAAGCCAGACCTATTAAGATTGACAGAAGACTGACAGGTGCAAATATAATTGATGAGCCTTTGCAACAGGTAAGTTATAACCAGGACTATTTAATTTATTATTTTTATTTTTCCAAGTATTGAGCGTGTAATATCTAAGTAGTTGTGAGACAAATAGAAGTTGAGAAATTATAGTTGAGAGTGGTAAGTGGAAAACATCCAGGGTGGACTAGGATATTGGGCAACATTTGAGTCCATTTTCTGTATGTTGTAGTTTCTTGGCATAGCAGTGGTGAATTCACATGAATCAATATGAGAAAGAGGTTTTAGTATGAGAGTTTTATTGTTTCACTCCCAGTTTTGTAATGGTAGAGTTCACTATGTGAACCTTTTAAGACTGCTGTTGCATTACCAGGCACAAGAAGCTGTTTTGTGTATTGTCCTGTTTTGTTCATTAGTGTGTCTTTCTTTTCCCTGTTCAATTTCAGGTAATCCAGTTTTCCCTGAGAGACTATGTGCAGTATTGGTATTACACACTAAGTGATGATGAATCGTTTCTTCTGGAAATCAGGCAGGCTCTTCAGTATGCACTTGTTCAGTTTTCTGCCAGGTAAGATTATTTGTATTTTTATCAATACACTGACTAAACAAATGGACAGTTACCTCTGTTGGTTGTATGGTAATAGTTAAACAATTTTTAATTTATCTGTTGGCATAGTTCACTGTATTTTACAGAAAGAACATTAATGTACTTTAAGATTATAATCCAAGAGAGCTACAGTCTTGTTGATCCCTTAAGGAATAAAAGAAGGTGAAGTTTATAGTCATGGTCTTTTCAAAATAGTCTTTTCAAGATTTCGATTAATGCCTAAGATTAGCAAATAGTATTTTTCTGCAGTTTAGGCACTGAGCTGCGTGAGTCATCACCTTTTTCTGTGCAGGTCTGTTTCATATAAACAGCAGAGCAATTCCCAAGACAAATCAATTTGAAAACCTTAAGTCAAATATCTGTATCAACTCGGAAAACTTTTTTTAAAAAATGGTGTTGCTCTTCAATATCTAAGAGCAATGAGTATTTTCAAAGGAGTAGTAATCTGGGGAATTTAATTATTGATTTAATGTAATTCTTCCTTAAAAAATGAGCTTACATGGTTCAGAACAAATGGATAGTTTGTTAATTGTCCAATATATTTCAGTTGTTGCTTAATCAAGTAGCAGGGAGTACGTCTAGGAAATTATTTATCTTTAGCATGGCTGATTTCTCAGCCCAGGAAATGTGTGTTTATATCCATATTCTTCTTTACTAAGTAATGATTTCAAGCGTTCATCCCACTGTAGTGATCATCTGTTTTCTCTTTAGAAGCAGTTGTGGGTAACCTAAATAATAATAATAAACTTCTTAGCAAGTTTTGAGATGCTGTCATCCCCTTCTTCTGACCTTGAAAATGTAGATCAGTATGCTTTTCTGGCAAGAAAGGTCGAAGATGTAGAACTAGGTTTAATGCTAGGAGAAGTACATGATAACAAAATCTTACTGACGGTTTCCTAGGTTTTCCATTATGTCATAAACTTGGAAAGCATAAAAGATAAGCTGAATGAATAATACCATATGGGAAGCAATACTGTGCTTAACTGAAATTGATTTGGCTGCCCAATCACAATGTTTTTGTCTATTTCATGAAGTTAACTTTGAGCATTATCAAGCACTGGTTTTGTGTCAAAGCAGGTCAAGTTATAACTAATTTATTTTTTTTCCTTCAGCATCACCGCTTTTCAAAAATAGCCACCATTCCCGTGCAATTGTCTTTTCTTCCTGTACAAATCATATCATCTTCATTGACCTGCAGCAATTTATTATTATTATTGAGAGAAAATGATCTAGTGCATTTAAAATGACTGCAATTGGTTATAGCTGTAGCAGTTTTAAATTAGTTACATAATCTTTAATTTCATCTAGCCTGTGAATTTCTATAGAGAACGAGTAGTGTAGGTTTTTCTTTTTTCTTTTGTAGCTGCTCTTACCGAAGAATGCTGCAAGGCTGCCACCTAGTGTTTTTGTGTGATTTGTTTGTTGTGCTCGTTGTGGATCTGGGTTATCGATGATTAACAGGTTAACTGCCTTTTGAGACAGCTCCGCTTAGGAAGGCATGGACAACACATCAGTATATCTGCATCTTTCTTAGACCAGTAATTAAATGGTTTTATGAAAATTAACGGTGACTATTTTCCAACACTTTGTTGATTTAGAGATTCGTGCCAACTACTTCTCATGTAAGGTATAGAATCAATTGTTGATAATATTAGGTTGTTGGTAGTTTCAAATGAAAGGTATGTTTTCTTGTGCATATCCTGCAAATTTGGAAGAAAATGATTTTATGTGCCTTCTAAAATGACAGAAACTATGGGAGAAAAAGACCTGGGGAACATTTAGGTTGTAGATGCTTGTAGACAGTTTGTGTGAGGTTTTTTTTTTTTTTTTAAACTAATGATGAGAATCAGAATACCATACTGGATATCAGCGTTAACTTTAAGGTAATTCAAACATAAATAATGTGTAGATGTGGGTTGTAAAATGGTTTTTTACAATATTTGATTTGTTTTCAGTGAATAGGAGATCAGGAGGCTTTTTTATTTCTTTGCTTCTCCATGTTTGCTATCACTCTGGCTCTTGGCAGGGAGAAGTAAGTAGAAATTTATATTTGCTTTTTGTATTCAGGATAAAGTAATTAATTTTCATGGCTCCCCTTTTCTGATAGGTCAAAGGAAACAGACTGGCAGCCTTATTTCACTACACGACTTGTTGATGACTTTGGCACTCATCTTCGAGTTTTCAGAAAAGCTCAGCAAAGAATAGCAGAGAAAGGTGATCAGATGAAAGGTAACATAATGATGGAAATATATTTTTACTTTGAGTCTTAAGTTGGCAAGCGTCTTATATGTGTGAAATATTTGGCTTTTTTAATTAATCGTTTACTCTCAAATTTCTGATCTTTACAGAAAAGTTTTTTTTTCTTTTTTCTTTTGCGTAGACCAAGCTGAGGAACTTGTAGATACGTTCTTTGAGGTTGAAGTTGAAATGGAAAAAGAAGTCTGTCGTGACCTAGTCTGCACTTCTCCCAAAGATGAAGAAGGTCTCTCAATATTCTTCTGAAGCTATTTTAGTATAGCAGACAGAATTAAAATGCTATCGAGTTACAAATATGAATAAATACTGAAGCCTTAGTATGTGACTTTCAAAGCACGATTATTTACAATACGTATATTTATTCTGATTTGTGCATATTAATATTTTAGGTGTGTGTATATATGGAGCTATCCATCTTTTCATTAGAGAAAAATACGTTCAAAATATTTTCTGACAGGGAAGGGTGGCTTTGAAGATGTTTGTTTGTGGTTTTTTTTTTTTTTGTTAGATCTCTCATCTGTTTTACCACTCCATAATCTTCATTTCAGGGGAAATCAGTTTGTTGGCAAAATATGCAGGACGGAAAAATAATCTATATTTGTTAATGAAGGAAAATATATTGGAATTCCTTGTTTGGTTCTTGTAATTTGGCTCTTTTTTCATGGCTTTATGACTCTGTAGAGCTACCTCGGTTGGATTTTATGTCACTGCTGCTTATATTCAGTCTGAAAGGTGTAACTATGATGCTTGGACTATAAGAACATATATAGCTGTATGTTTGAATTTTATTTTAAGGATTTATCAGTTGGTATTTATGTTATAAGGTAGGATGAAAAACAATATAATGCAAAATTATGCTGAGAAGTTCGTGTTTGTTTTTTGTTTTGTTCTCCCTCCCTAGGATTCCTAAGGGATCTGTGTGAGGTTTTACTGTATATATTGCTACCTCCTGGAGACTTCCAGAACAAGATCATGCGATACTTTGTCAGGGTAAATACAGTCATCCTAATTCTTCGGTTTAATGCCATAAGAATTTTTAAAGCTGCTCATTTTTTTACTTTATTTTTTAATTGTTCTAACTTAACATTGGATTATTTTAAATGAACAATTTTGAAAAGTATTTAATAGCAGGGAACAGTTTGTCTGAAATGTTTCCCAAGTTTTCTGTAGCTCTAGCAACACTAGAAAAGCATGTTAAAATGGATATTTTTTTTCTTGAGGTACTATTATCTTCCCATTAAATGATAATTGTTATTACATGCTTTTTCTTTAGCATCGATACAGTGATTTTTAGATTGTCGCACTTAGTAATTTTATGAATAAATACATTAAAGTAATTATATTTTTTTCAGGAAATCCTCTCCCGAGGGATTCTTCTTCCATTAATAAACCAGCTCAGTGATCCTGATTATATTAATCAGTATGTCATATGGATGGTAAGATTTATCATGACTTTATATTTCCAGAATATTTTTATATAAGCCTTTACTTACGTTGTTCCCTGTGATCATGGCAGGTAGGTATTGAGTAGGAAAGTTAATCAATATTGGCAGAAGTACTGAAATTACGGCTGGTGTCTGTGTGTGTGTCGGTGTGGTGCGTGTGCATGCACTTATGCTTTATCTGTATTAACTGTACTCTATATTGTTCTTTGGCAAAAGTTGTCTGTATTACCTAGCTGTTCTGAAAGTATGGTGGTAACCTTGAAAGTTTTTTTTTTCCTTGACTTTTTTTTTCTTTGTGTATTTTTTTTTTTTTTAAAGCTGAAGAGACCTCTAGAATGACAAGTAGTAAGGTGGCTTTTTGTGCATGTGTGTTTGGTTTTGGCTTCTGCTAAGGAGTCTCAGGATGTTTCCTAGAGATGTTTATGGCAATTCTTAATAATTTAACTAATGGGAAGAAACAAAACCTTTACTTTGACATCTCTCTAAATATACCTGCAGAAAAAAAATGCGTATATTAAAATAATGTAAATAGAACATTTACATTTTAATTAATGTTATTGTCTGATAATGCAAGTTAAAACTTGTGCTTAAAGTTCATTTTCCCTTGTTATGTCATTAGTCAAGTATCATTTTTTTTTTTTACTTTCTGCAAGTTCTGTCTACTTTTATTTGTATATCTTACTCTTAATGTGTGCGTTCAGTGACTGTGCTGAAAACACCCTTGGATTTCAGAGTAAAAATTCTTATGTATGAAATTGCTTCACGTATACATATACCAAGTTTACTTTGGTCTGGCCACCTTCGTTTTTTTGTAAAAGTTTTCATGTTTCTTCTAGAGGAATGTGAAATGGAAAAATTACATGTGCACCAAGCATTTCAATTTTTGTTTCCCCTTTCCTCCTACACATCTTCTTTTTTTGTAACTTGGCCTCCTTCTTTATTTACTGAGCACTGCCCCCGACTGCATCCAAAGATAGAATGCTGAAGCTTTTATAAAGTTTTTCTGTTATGATGATGGCCCAAATATTACTTTTCATAATTTCTTTGAGATGGGGAAGTAAATATTCAGGGAATATAAGGAAGAATAAAGACTTTCAAAAATTAGTACAAGCCTTACAGAACAAAGATGATTGCAGAAAATTAAGGTCAGGAGTTGATATGACTGAAATTCTGAAGTTCATATAGGAACTTTTGACATAAAATCAGATTCAAACAAATAAAAAAAATATTCTTGAGAATGAGATGTTTAATACCACGTTTCTAGGCGTACCATTCGTAGTCTGATACTATTTCTCTTAATATAAAACATAAAGCTTCACTATAATATTAGAAGTTAAATAAAAATTCTGTCATTATATTCATTTAAAAAAAACGTTTAAAGTTCTATTACTTATATTGTTACTTTTTAAAAAAAAAAAAAAAAACATTTCTTAGAATTTTTTCCATTAACTTAGACCAAAGATATCTGCATTACATTCTCTTTTCTCTGTGCAGCTCATGTCAATGCATTTTGGCAGTGCAGACAAGGTGCTGCATTTCTATACCAAAATGAGCATTTATAAAAGATGGGTGATGTGATTTCCCCCATCCCCCTTTAGATACTAAAGGCAGCATTAGACCTCAGCATTCTGCACCTGTGTGTGCATGCTGTAAAGCTGCTGGCCTTCCTGAAATCCCCATGCTGCATTCATAACACAGTTTCCAATGATGTGAACAGTACAGCAGGCTTCCTGCACTTGCACAAATTCCTGTGAGTCCCTGGAGCAGACTAGGTTCATCTTATGCCAATACTAGGACTGCAATCCTGGATATAATAGTATGCATTGAAATAGCTTAATAATATTTACAAAGGTATCAAAATTAGGGTTTCCGAGGGGATATTAGTTCAGACATTTCCTAATTTTTATTTCACTAGGTTGTGGTTACATTGTAGAATGTTTTAGTTGCTTTTGTAATTCTGTATCTTAAGAAACCCTTACATGGGGAACATGTATAGTTAGAGGGGCCCTTGGCAAAGTTGAAACATTTTCAGTGGTCTGGTCAATTTCTGCCTACTTGTTTTTATGGGAGTTGGGAAATAGCAGAAGAAGGTTAATGGGTTTGGGGCAGATCTTTAAGTACAATGACGCTTTCCAGGTGGCTTTGCTGTACTTCTTGAAAACAAGAGGAGTGAAACAGATTTTGACTGTATGCATGTTTCTTTTTCCTTGGTCCATTTATTCTACCAAGCGTGATTCTTTTGCCCTGTTCCTTCTAATTTATCCCTACCTTACCAACATTTTTATTGTGTCTTTGACAACCTTTATTTAATTCTTCTTTTTTTTTTTTTTCAATTCCTTTTTATATTTTTTCCCCGTCCATCAATTTTAAAAAGCAGTTTTCCTGTGAGACATGGAAAAAAGTGAACCAGGTTACATTCAAGCTTTTACACTATTTGATGGGAAGGCTCTGAATTGAATCTTGCTTTGAGCAGGACTTAGATGTCTGTCAGAGATAACTTCAAACTGAATTTTTTTAAAAATATTTTGATAACTTTTTTCTGTGTATTGGGAAAAAGCAGTCAGGTGCCTAGGTGATTGTATCCTAAAACTGGTTACAGAAGAGCAATGGAATGAAGGGCATGTGAGGTTTTGGGATCATATTATATAGTGCAGGAAGGAGTCATCTGGTGGTGCTGACTCTTGCTTAGAGGCAGGTTGGTTGTGTTTGCAAGGCAGGGCTGCTCTGTGAGACGGAATGATACCATGAACCCACAGAAGTAGAGGGTATAAATATGTAGATAGCTTACAGATGTCCAGTCTCATTTATCATTTGAACTTCTGAAAAAATTGTGCTTCTCTCAGAGTTTATCTAATTTTGAAATACATAAAATTTTAGCACCAAAGGAAGATTTAGAAGCATCAAAATGTCTTCAAAATTCCACTTTGCAGTGTTGCATTGAAATAATTTATAATGATAATGTTGTGCTTTTACTGGTTTTACATTATTCACACTTTTTTTTTCAGATTCGGGATTCCAACTGTAACTATGAGGCCTTTATGAATATTATTAAATTAAGTGATAATATAGGAGAGTTGGAAGCAGTGAAAGATAAAGCAAGTGAAGAACTGCAATATCTTCGATCTCTAGATACAGCGGGAGATGGTTAGTACTGTATTATTTAACAAAATATTGAGTGTGTTTACCAGCATGAACCCTGAGGAATATTCCAAAATTTCAGAAAATGCAAACTGATAAAATATAGTATAAAATAGTTCGTTGTTAAATTGTTTTATATATTTGTGTATGTATATAAAAGTGGTAGACCTTGGATGCTATGTTTAAAAACAGGTCTCTTACCATCTGTATTTTATTTCTGTAGGACTTAGCTAGTACCTGTTTTTTTCATTTGTTTTTGGTTTTTCTTTTCTCGTCTCTTTTTAATGTAGACTAATTAGTTATATATGTATACTTCTGCTGAATTGAAACTTACCTGACAGATGGTTCTAAATTTCAGTAATACTTTGGTTATTAATGGGCAGTTACTTAACAGTTAATCTGAAAATGGAAAGAGAAGAATTCTTGTTCATTTCTATTGGTAAAGTAGTTAAACTGAAAAACCTTCTCTGCAAAGCTGATGTGTTTTGTATGTGATGTCATTGCTCTGTATGATTTTTTTTTTTTTTTTAAAGTAGGATCATAGAACCACAGAATGGTTTGGGTTGGAAGGGACCCTTAAGTATTGTCTAGTTCCAGCCCCCCTGCTATGGTCACCTTCCACTAGATCAGGTTGCTCGAAGCCCCATCCAACCTGAATTTTAAGTATTTTATGAAAGTATTTTAAGTATTTCAGGACAACAGTTTGTGTACTCATCTGCATTACTTTTTTTTTTCTTTCTTTCAGATATCAACACTATAAAAAATCAAATAAACAGTTTATTATATGTTATTAAAGTATGTGATTCAAGAATTCAGAGGTTGCAGTCAGGAAAAGTAAGTATTTTAGAATGATTTTTGGTTCTGAAAGAGAGATGTTACAGATGACTTACCAGTTCTGTCTGGCTTTTTGCTTTTGGATTCCTGCTTTTTGAAACATGGCTTGAAGCATGCAATTACAGGCATACATTGTAAAACTCACTTTTTTTTTTATTTGCAGTTTTAATATGGAGACATTTTCTAAAGGTTCACATGTTTAGGGAGCTTTAGATTCTGGCTTTAGTAGTTTAGATATGCCAGTACATCTTAAACTATTCCCATATATTCAGTATAAGAGTTGAATTGAAATGGTGTGTAGATGACAAATCTTTGTATTTCTACACCTATATTTAGTTCTTTTTTGCTGCTTCAGTGCATACCTCTTGTGTCTCAAGCTTAGTCTTTGCCAAAGTTATCTTAACTTGTTGATAAAGGTACCACTTCGTGATTATTCTGTGGTGCCTTATGGAGTCTACGTATTGTATTTTGTCAGACTTTAGGTTACAAAAAGCCTAAGGCAGATTGGATGTTAAATTTGAGAACCTAATCTTGTTCTGCTTACTTGTTTGTTTTGTTTTATATTTATTACAGAGTCAGTATGTTTGACTTTGCCTAGTTTCTTGACTCTCTTAGTTGGACCTCAGTGTGGCTCTGTGATAACATAATCTTGTGCATACTGACTGTTAAAATGTTTAAAATATTTTATGGCTGGACCCTGAAATGCTACTATAATACCAAGAAATGTCAAATTAGCAAAAGAAAGTTGGACAGAGATGAGTTTAAGTTGTGGTGACCTTCACCCCATCAAATTCTGATATTAATTAATATCAATTCATTTACATTCTACCGTAACCAGTATGGAGATATTTGGGGTTAATTTGACTTGTATAGCATTACATGAATGTTACATTAATGTGTTAAAAACCAGCCCCTCATATAGCAGCAATCTCTCATGTTTTAGTTATGAGAAGTAGAATAGTTATGAGAAGATGACCTTCTTATTAGTGACGGTAAAAATAACTAAGCTTTGAGAGGCTGCTTTATTGTCTATAACATAGATAAGTTTTTTATTATGTCTGATTTATGGTAAGCTAATTTAAAAAAAAATGAACACACTGAACTGTGTTTTACAGGAAATAGATACTGTGAAACTGGCAGCAAACTTTGGAAAACTTTGCACAGTCCCTCTGGACCATATTCTGGTAGACAATGTTGCACTACAATTTTTTATGGGTAAGTATTAATTTTTTTCTGATCTTTCAATTTAGAAAGACCATCCTAACTCACAGGTTTGTATACTTGTACTTAAATAATAAGTATCTATTGAAAGCTAAATATATGTAAGCCAGAGGGAACACAAAACCTTTTTTGCAAATGGTTCTATAATTCAGAGCACCATACTCAGTGCTTCTGAATACTTGGATTAAGCTTATTTCAATACTGATATTTCCTTAAGACTGATCTTGCAATCGCTCTTGGTCTGTTAGTGAAGAAGTTTGTTCTGTTTAGAAAAGAATCACTGCAAGAATTGCACAGTTTCATAATTGGAATGAGTCTGAGTCTTAATCGCTATTGCTTGCCTTTCTCTGGCCTCAGTGAAACTAATGGAACGAATGACTAGACTGAAGTTCGATTACTGCTGTGTTTTAAGTTCTCGGAGAACCTTCAGCAGCCTTGTAATCAATGTACTTTTTTAACCATATACAAAAGAAATTGATGGCTTAAAGGTTGTGTAATTCGTATTTAATATTTTGTAGTGCTTTAGTGCTTGATGCTCTTCTGTAAATGAATAATGCTGCTGATGGTCATTGCTGAGAGTGTCAGTTTTTTTTTGTTGTTGCTGATAGTCCTTTTAATGTAGTACATGTATGTGATTGATTAGAATTCCTGTTTGAATTTCCTCTCAACTCCTGTCATGCTGCACAAGCCTGTTATATCCACATGATAATGATTGATTCGGTTTTTACGTGTGCATTTTAAGATTAGTTGCCTAGTTCTAGACTTTGTTCCCATTTTTTTTAATTATTATCACCAATATCATCTATATAGTACTTTCTGTTTTTTTCACTCCAGATGACAACTATTCTAGATGTATAACCAGATCCTGGAGTCCAGTATTTAGTTCGCATCTTAGAGAATTCTTCCTTTTAAGGTGTGAAATTATAACTATGCCTATATGTTGTCTATTTTGTGTTCGTGTAGATTACATGCAGCAGACTGGTGGCCAAGCACATCTGTTTTTCTGGATGACGGTGGAAGGATACAGGGTTACGGCACAGCAGCAGCTGGAGGTACTTCAAAGCCGGCAAAAAGATGGAAAGCATCAAACTAATCAAACTAAGGGTCTATTAAGGGCAGCTGCGGTTGGAGTTTATGAGCAATATTTATCAGAAAAGGTAGGAATAATGTATTTCTGAATTGTTTGAAACTTTTTGTATGAATAGTTGTCTGGCTACATTAATGTGAAATGGATTTGATATAGTACAATTTGTTTACAAACTAAAACTTAAGGTATTACCTGCATATCTTCTCTTTTCTTATGTCAAGCAGTCAATGTCTTCCTTTTTTTTTTTTTTTGACTCTCTTATAAATGCAATGTGTTCTAGAAAGTCTGCTTTTGAGGGACAATATAGAGGAAAAAAGAAAACGTGAAGACAGAATAGAAGATAAATTCTTAGAGTGTATGCTGTCCTCTCTCCCTTCCCATCCTTTTACCCTGCCCTCTCTCTCACCCTGCTGCCCCCATTCTCCCCAGATTAAGAAGAATTAAAAAATAAATAAGAGAAAGAAAGAAAGAAAAAAAAATAGTATGTGTACAAACACAGATTCAGGTTGGGCTTTGAAACAAAATAAATTCTTGTGCCTCTGCAAATACCTGTATATGTTGCACAAATATCACCCTGTAAAGCTTTGCCTATCAAAAGATATTTAAATGTTCCCAATAGTATTGTAACATTGAAGTGTTCAGTAAAAGAAAACACTTGTCAACTTCTATGAACAAAGCGTCTTTTTCTGAATTTGTGTATGCATAAAAATCACCAGTCAGCTCATTTTAGAAGCTTCCTTCAGCAAATTATCCCTCAAATCTGTTGTAATGTTTCTCTTTCTTCATAATTTCTTTCACTTTGGTTTTTCACCTCAATAGCATATCAACAGGGTCTTCTATGGGACTGTCCAGAACTTGCTCTACTGTTTTTGTGAGCTGACTGAACACACACCAGTTCAAAGTCAGAAGCCGCCTAATCCCGGAGTTTATTCTAAAGCCAACAAACTCAGCCTCTCAGCTGGGCTACATAGATCAGCTGAGCAGCTAGCTATGTTGGGTCTGGTTCAGTGCTGGCTTCTGTGTCTGTTGCAGAAAATGGGAAAGTATGTGAGCTTGGACCAATCTAAAAGAATGCTTAATGGTCACTAGTTTGAAATGTGTCATATCAAAGGATGACTGAGAATCTGCTGGATGCTAATACGTTGTCTCTTCTGGTAGCTGTAATACAGTCTGTATAAGAAGCTACTTTGATTACAGTTCCTAGTAGTCTGCAGGAATTAGTAGAACTGGCAAGCTGTTAGTCTTTCCTTAGACACTTTAGAACTCCATCCATTTACCTTTTTTTTTTTCTTTAACTGTGTTGTTCTTCATTTCTGAATCTGGATCTTTCTGTTCATGAATAAATAAAACTTGTGTTTAAGTCTGAGTAAATCTAGTTGAGATATTGCCTTGAACAATTAGGATGCACAGTTGGGATGTGCATAAATTGTTTTTGAAGTGTTTCTTAGTATTCTGAAAGTTCTGAGTTTTAATACACAATCCAAATTTTGTCTTTTTTTTCTTCTGACTCCTGTTTTGCGTTCTAGACAGTTCATGACCTGAATATACTCATCAAGCAGAAATGCATTTTGCTTAGAGAATTGCAGAATTGTATTGGATTTTGTTTGTGGGGAAAAAAATGCTTATTTTCATTATGTGGAAGTTGATTTAGATCTCTTGACAGGCATCTCCGAGAGTTAATATTGATGACAACTTAGTAGCAAAACTGGCAGAAACACTGAACCATGAGGATCCAACACCTGAAATCTTTGATGACATTCAAAGAAAGGTATACTCTATTCATCCTGTATTTCATAGGAGTTTTTAAGGCTATAGTGTGTTAAACTTCACTACAGCCATTCAAGAGGAGCAAGAAACTCGATCAGAAACCTAAAACCTGTTTTACCACCTTCATATTCTATAAAATCATATTCTAAATTGTCATCTTTTGCTTGGCCATATGTAGTCCGTGGTTTTCAAAGTAATGGGTAGGTTAAAAATTATGGGATGATTTGTGTTTATGCACCAATCTAAGAAAATGTGCCTATGCAGAATAACAGCTAAGTGGTACAATTTTGGTCTCCTTTGATAAAGCTTTCTTTTTCAAAGGAGGTATAAACATATTACTGTATTTGGTTTTATTTCTTTTAAGAAATTTGACTGCTCTGTTTCTGCCAGGCTACACAGTGTAGCACTCAAAAGCAGCAAGTATTGAAGATAAAATCTTATCAATACCTTCACTGAATTATCACTCAAGTCTAATGTATATAGATATTAAAAAGTGAATGATTGATGTTCTTTCAGTAAATTACATATCCAGTCTAAGAGGTTTTTATGATTTTTAGGTCATTAACTTCATGTACTCATTTCTGTTAAAAATTAATGAAATGAGCTGTAGAACTTAGAATCACTTTGTTGTACTTCATTTAATAATAATGAAAACGTTGTAAAAACTGCATTGCTCAAAGTAGATTATTATAAGGGCCTTGCATGTGATATCTGCTGAAGAGAACATAAAATTTTCATGTATCACAAAATCGACATCCTCAGACCTGCATGATTTTTTTTGCATTCTTACCAGGTGATTGTACTTGTACAAATTTGTTCCTACTACGCATAAATATGTCTGTATATGTGTATATATATACATTGATTGCTGCAAAGTACTGCTTAAAAAACAATGAGTGAAGAACATAGTCACTTAAGACAATTTTGTAGGGGATTAAGATACCATGTCCTATCTATTTCTCCTTTTAAAGTTCATATGTACTTAAACTGCTAGTTACCTTCATGATAAAGCTTGTTTTTGTAACTGGTTGGGTAGGTAGTTGGGGGATTGGATATGATGACACTGAAAAAAAGAATATGTCAATATAGCAGGAAAGCAGTATGTTACTCTTCAAGCTACACAGATAAATTCTTGAGATGATGTGATTAAATCTTTGTGATGTACAATTATACAGTATTGGCTGAACTGGAAATCTTCAGGAAAGTAATATGTGGTGTCTTCCTTCCTCTTCTGTATTATTGATGAAAGCTTGTCTAATTAAAAAAAAAATAAAGTACGTATATATATTTCTAACCTTATTTTTATTTCAATAAGGTTTATGAATTGATGCTGCGGGATGAAAGATTCTACCCTTCGTTCAAACAGAACGTATTGTATGTGCGCATGTTAGCTGAGCTGGATATGCTGAAGGATCCTAGTTTCAGAGGATCAGATGATGGTGAAGGAGGTGAGCTCTCTACCTGTAAGGGAGATTTTCTGGGCATATTCTTTTTTCTCCTTTAAAATGAAATGAAGAACATTGTCCACACTGTTTTTGATAAATCAAAAGGTTTGTATAGGATTTTAAATTAGTGGTTTTTTGTTTGTGTTTTTATGTAAATTGTTCTGGAAGTTAAACAAGTTTTTCTGTAGTAACTTTATTAGCTTTGTGTCAATTTTTTTTCCAAGTCTTAGTCACGATTGTGTCACTAAAATAAGTGTTCAACTCTTTCACTTGCAATTTTTTTTTTCCAAAATACTGAGGTACTTCAACTTTTACTGGGTTGTTTTAATATGTAACTATATTCTTCACCTGGAAATAGAAATAAGAAGTACATAGGAGATGTGGATTTTTAAAGCTTTCTGGAAAACTGAAAGTCTGTGAAGTCTTCTTGTTGTTGTGAAGAATTGAGCTTGAAACTTCAACTTCAAGATGTGTAGTTGCCCCCCCCCCCCCTTGGTCTTACGTGCTACTAAGGAGCCTTCACTTCTGGAAGTTTCATTTTATATGTTTTTCTCCACGTTTTTTATCAACTCCTCTGAAATTTTTTATTATAAGAGCTTTCCTTCTTTTTTACTACTTTAAAGTAAAATCGTGGATCAAGAGTAATTGTAACGCAGAACCCTTTATAAATAAAATATTTTTTTCCTCTTTAAAGCACAGTTTTATATGAACTTAGTTATTCTTAAGAAAAATTTGGAAGATGGAAGGAGGATTGTGATCTTTACTACCCTCTAGCGATACATTTTGTTAACACCTGAAGAATCTAAATTAGAACTGTAAAGATCAGCTTTGTTCTTCTCACTTAAGTTACTTTCAATATAATGTGTATTTACTACACCATATTCTTTAAGTTTTGAAACAGTCCTGTTGATGGAACTCCCTCCAGTGTCTCTGCAAAACCTACATTAATATACAAAATATCTAATAACACTTCTACAGCCTGCTTTATTTGTTCCCAAATTGTTCTTATCTACTTGTTCTTTTGCCTTTTTTTTTGTTTAGTAGTTTTATTCTCTATAGTTATTTTAACCAACTTTTGTGAATATAACTATTAATTTTCATATGTTAGTTTTGTTCCATAATGTTTGATTTCTTCCTGTAATGTTGGGGTTTTTCTTGGTCTTCTAAGTTCTTTAACAAATCCCAGAGAACTCTGACAAAATCTATCTTGGATCAGATACAGGTCAGGTTATTCACAAATTAATACCCTTGAATGCGTAATTTAATGAAGTAGTTAATATATTGGATGCAGTCCTGCCACTAGAAACAAGAAGCTGTGTAAATTGAATAATTGAATAAAAAACTAATTCACTCTTAGAGTGAGTAGGGATGAAAGCACCTGCATCTGTCCATCAGAGAGCATGGGCATTTTGATATATTTTTTTTTTTTTTTTTTAGATTAGGCAAACTTCGTGATGAAAGGAATTAAAAAAGTAAAAAAAAAAAAAAAAAAAAAAAAACAAAAAAAACAAACATACAGGCTGCCTGGTGGTATTTTGGAATTTACTGCTAGCATCATTTACCAGCATTTGGTTGCTTGCTAGTATTCTGAAGAGCACCACTGACAACACAAACCACTATCTTTAACTATTTTTGTCCTGGTAGGGTGAGAATGATAGAAATACTAGCTTTATTTCACTTTGAGAATGTCAACATGGCTTGTCCTTCCTATCCATGTTATCCTGGAAGGGGAGAAGAAGTTTTTCTCCTCAGTGTCTACCACATTTTCTCAAAAGTTGCTGTGTATTTTGAATTAGTATGCTGTCTGGTTTTGTTAGACATAGTGGACAAGACATAGAATGCATCCTTTTTGAGCAAATTATTAGCGGTCTTATGTTAATTAAATTGGTTTTGTATAACTTGTTGCTACAGTTAGCTTAACTCTTGACCTTTTTTATTCTGTTTCCTTGAGCACTCTCAAGTCTTTGTGCTTTTTCTTATGAACACTTCTGGGTCAAAGAGCAACCAGGTTACAGTGCATATTGAATTGGACTACAGTTTTTTGGTTTTTTTTTTTTCTATTTTAAAAATCAGTTTAATAAAAGAACATTTTAATATTCAGCATGAATTATAACTATTTTTAAAATCTGATTTCTGACAAAACTAGGAACCATTTTGTCACTCCAGACTTGTTTTTAGTGGAGGTGGAGGGTATTTGAGTGTAGTGTGGTCCCAAAGAAGTCAGTAACTAAAATAGTTCTTTTCATTAACTGAAACATCAGTCTGATGGAAAATGTTCAACTATTACACTGACTCCTTAGTGAAGCAATTTCATGTGGTGATGCAAGCTTAAAGTAAAAAAGAAATGTTCTCTGGAGTGTTTATTTCATATCTATAGTTGTATAAACTTCCATACATCTTCATTTAGATGTCATTTTGGGGAACTGAAAGTATTTATATGTCAGGTGCAACTGTTGTGCAGTATCACTTGTCTAATTTTCCATAAGGTTTTGGCTTCACATTTTTATTTCTTCTATATGGGCCCTGTATTGGAGAAAATTTTCTGACCTGTTTTTTCTTTTTTTCTCCCCTTCCTCGCTGCTTCTAGAATCCTTTAACGGGTCTCCTACTGGCAGCATAAATCTGGTACGTACTTTTTTTTCCCTCTTCCCAACAGTAGAGAAAGTGTTATAAAATAGTTTAAATTATGTTATTGTTAGGGGGTTTACTTCGTTGCAATTTATCTTCTGAAAAAGTCTGCCTTGCTCTTGAATCAAATTGAAAGACACATAAGGGATCAATTAACCTATAAGATAAAACTGTCCTTTTTGTACTTTTCCCTGAATTTAATGAATTGCTTACATAGTTTCTCACAGAAAGAATGTATTAGTAGACTATAGTAAACTTAAGAAAAACATACTTCCTTATACTTATTCTTTTTTTTAAATAGACATGAATTTCAGAGTTGGGTAACAATAGGTGAAAACAAATCCTTTGATACTGAAATCTCAAAGGATTAAATTCCAATAGACTGTAAAACAAGGCATTTCATTGCATTTTAAATATTTTTTTGAATTAAGACTTGATTTGGAAACATCCAAGTATTTGGATTTTAGCCATTCAAAATATGAATCTTTGTTTCCTATTCTGACCATTTTCAAGTTTGCATTTTGGTATTAATTTTTTAAACAATTTTTTAAGCATTTCCTTCCCTCCCTCTTACTTGTTTCTTCTTAACTGAGCCACAAGATAAACAAGGCTTGATGGTGCATGTGAGAGTATTTTTTCAAAGTCTTACAGTTTTAGAAAGGCTTGCAGTCTGCATGCAATTTCCTGCCTTATGTAATTCATAGGCCCTTCTAATTCGTTCTTGGAGGATTATGTAGCTCTTTCTTTAAGAGTTCCTGTGCATTAGCTAGATCATGCTTAGCATGCAGAGGAATATAATTAATTTTGTAATACAATTTTGAAGACATTTACTGTCAATCTAAACATGTTTCCATGTAGGGTTTTTTGTTGCTTGTTTTTTTTTAAGCTGGGATATTTTCTATTGTTTTTATCTTGTTTACGTTTTTGAAATATAAAGAGAAGATTCAGCAGATGGAACTTACACAAAATCCTGTTGATGCACAAGTAAAACTTATGTTTTTTAAATTTTTATAAATTTGCATACAATGCTGATAACATTTCACAAGAGATTCTTTCAATGGACTATTCTCTTAAAAAGATCTTTCAAACGTCTCAAGTATTTTTTCTAAAACTAGCCTGACATATCAGAATGCTATATTATGGGTAGGGATTTCTCTTTGTTATAGCTCATCTGGCAAGCGTTTATGGCCTGCTTAATTTCTTGGCTTTTCCAAACTAAACTAGAAAGTCTTAAAGCCTCTATCAAGTACTGTTGCAATATAAATAGGTATTTGCATACGATGCTTCCAAGTCTTGATTTTTGTTGTTATTGTTCTGAAAAGTATAGTTGCCTAATACAACATTTATTATTTTTATAAAGAGTGAAAAACATTCTAGCAGAAATGTCTAACAAAGCCCTGTTTATGCAGAAGAACTTTTCCTTTCTGTAGTCCTTATTCTTCAGGGCTGTTTGGGGTTTTCAGTGCTTTTACAGGTGTTTGAATACTGATAGATTAGTTTTTCCTGGCTGAATTCCACATCAAAAGTAAATTTCTGTACAAATAGTATAGCTCCCTTGTGTTAGTTAGTTACATGAAGAAAAATAGAACTTGGAAAGGTTACTTTAAAGGTCAGGGAATTTCTGTACTTTCACCTAATGACAGTGCATTAAGAAAGATTAGGTTGTGGTGTGATATTTTTGCATTTTAATTAACTTGTGTGCATTTAATATATGTGCATTTTAATTAAATTGTTCCTGCGAACGTACTTCATGTCAAAGATACTGGGGCACACTAAATGCAAACTGTCCATTGCTTTATCTCAAAAAAAGTCTCAACCATTTCAATTATTTACAGTAATTATTTCTGTATAATGCTTTGCCACAGAAGTTGAGTGTTTGCTAAAGTTTCCATTTTAAAATTTATCTCCTGGACCTTCATTTAGGAATGCATTTGAAAGAGGCTGTTTTGAGGAAAAAGTTTAAAAGTATCATCTTAATTTCTGCGTTTAATTTGACACATTCATCTACTAAACTAGACTAGTAGGGCACATTGTGGTATAAAGTAATTGTAGAATATTTGCTCTTGCAGATTTCATCTAAGTGGATCCATAATGTGAATTTTACTTATTCTTTGTGCATTGAACAAATAGAAGCAGTTACACAGGTATTATACCCAAGACCCTGAATGGCAGCAGAAATGTCTGGGTTGAACTTCTGGAGGTCATTAATATCCATTAGCTTGAACCCTTGCAGTTTTCAGGAAAAAAAGTCAGGTTGGTAATGTAGGGAGGCAGGAAAACAATAACCAATGATGCTTTAAAAACAAAACAAAAAAATAATTTAACATCAATATTTCATAGCAAGCAAAGTATTAGGGCAGTTGACTCTTACTTATCTTCTGTAATAACTCCTCTATCTTATAGAATCATAGAATTATCTAGGTTGGGAAAACCTTTGAGATCATCACGTCCAACTGTCAACCTGACCTACTGAGTCTCATCACTAAACCATGGCCCTTAGTGCAATGTCCACACGTCTCTTAAATACCTCCAGGGATGGGTACTCCACCACTTCCCTGGGCTGCCCATTTCCAGTACTTGGCCACACTCTCTGTGAAGAAATTCTTCCCAGTATCCAATTGAAACCTCCTTTATTGCAAGTTGAGACAGTTTCCTTGTGTCCTTTCATTTTTCTTCTGGGAAAAGACATTGTCCTCATTGCAATCTCCTTTCAGGCAGTTGTAGAGAGTGATGAGGCCTCAGCCTCCTTTTCTCAAGACTAAACAACTCCAGTGCCCTCAGCTGCTCTTCATAAGTCTTGTTTTCTAGTCCCTTCACAAGGTTTGTTGCTCTTCTCTGCACACGCTTGAGCAACTCAATATCTTTCTTGTAGTGAGAGGCCTAAAACTGAACGCAATCTTCAACGTGTAGTCTCACCAGTGCTGAGTACAGAGGGACAGCATTTCCCTGGTCCTTCTGGCCATACTATTTCTGATGCAGGCCAGGATGACATTGGCCTTCTTGGCCTCGTGGGCACACAAATGATCTGAAATAATTGCAGAACATGGAGACAGATGTTAACCTAAGGGTGTGCCTGTTTATTTGTCACATGGAAAAATATTTCTGAGGAAACTGCTGTTTTTTATGTAGAGTGGAGAATTTTTTGGACTTTTACTGCACTGTAGCTTTTGTGTAATTTCAAGTCAGTTGAAAGAAACAGAACAGTATAAAGATATAACCAAAAGATCTGTTATACAATATTTGCATCCCAGTAGCTGTTCTTTTTGCATTTTTTTTTGTTAAATGTTCAGTGAAAGACTGTTTGTGTCTGTACTTCTATTAAAACTGAGATATCAAATGAAAGTAGTAAATATATTAGAGTGGTCCTCAGACTATGTGAAACTGTATAGGGAGGGAAATGAAGGGCCCTAGTGGCTGTGGGGAAAAAAAAAAGGCTTTGGTAACCAGGTAATAAAAACTTAGTTTCATTATTACAGTGCATTAAGCTATTAGTGTATGCTGAACTGAAAGTTTGAAAATTAATTAAAGTAATCAGAAAAACCTCTCTCAAATGAGATGTGTCCATGATCTTATTCTCTCTTGCCCATTTCTTCCTTCTTCCCTGTCTTCCCCCACCATGCAGTCCTTAGATGACCTTTCAAATGTCCCTTCGGATGAGACAGTTCAACTCCATGCATACATCTCAGATACTGGTAAGTTAATCCATTACAATGGCTGCTTTTTTTTCAACATTTATTTTGAGTTTTTTGGTATTGCAGGCCCTTGAAATCTGAAACTTTTTTTTTTAACATCATAAACATTTGAATTCATATTTCCCATTAAGTCCTTGTAATGGAACTCCATACAGAATTAGTGCAGTAGCTCATAGATGGTATATCCATACTTAAAATGTGATTTAATTCTTACTGTTTATAGCGTTATTTTTCCTGTCTGTGAATAAATGTTAAATTTAATACTGAGTAGTATTTATTTTGACAGTTATTTAAAGAACAAATTCTAAAAGTGGACTCTTTTTCTAGTCACATGATTTGAATTCTTGACTGTTTACTTCTCTTGCTATGTCACCCCATAATTCTCTATGATTTGTGAGTGACTTAGCTTAATTTAAGGTTGTGACTTCAGTTTTTACAGTGGTGGCACTTTTGGTTGTTTTTAACAAACTTTTGTTTAGAATTAAGTTAAAAAATGTATTACATGAGAGCAAATAATAAACGTTGGGTATTATTTACAAATATTCCAGTTCGACAAGATTCCACTAGGAAATTAATTTGTCAGTGGGTCTTCAAATAGTTGTTTTGTGGAGTTTAGACTCTTAAAACTCTGCATTTATATAGTGGACATAACCTGTGAATTCAACTCGTTGACATTTTAATTAAACTCTTATTACCCAAACCCAGTGTGAGAACATGGTGCAATCCACGTATTGTAGTCAGCCCTCAGAGAAGGGGAAAAATTATTTTAAAAGTTAAGAATCACAATTTTGCTTTTTTAATTAAAATTACAGTTAATGCTTGTTTTCTGAATTAAACTTAGAAGTTTCATTGTTTTGATCTCTTTAAGGGGAAAAAAAGAGAACCTAAACCCACAGAAATTGTTTTAAATTTATTATCTGCTAGCAGCACATATTGATAACTATCAGCCTGACTGTCACTCCATAATACTCCAGTTGAACTGAGGGATTCGTACAGATTCATACTGTAAGATAGGATTAAAGTGGATGTCTCCTTTCTCTTCACTTTGTATTTGAGCAAGAAATATAAGTCCTTGCCTTCTGGACAGCAGGACTTACAGGCAGCATTCATATGCTGTTCATTACCTTTCACTGTGCTTGTTGATAGTACATGAGATCTCCTTAATTTTTGAGGAACTGATTTGCTTTGTGTTGTAAAATAAGTGCTGGTTTAGAAGAAACAATGTAAGGGGCAATCAGAGCTGCTGCTTTCTTTTTCTACCACTCCTGGCCTTGCTGTGTCCCTGTATGGTGGCTGCATGGCAGAGTGGTCAGTGTAAGTTTAGAGGATAAGGTTTGCTTAGTGCTTGTGGGGCCGTGGCTTCTTGTCTCTTTTCTCTTGGGTTTCAGCACTCATCATTCTTCTAGAGGGTAGATACCAAAGAAAAGGCTGATGATGCTACGTTCCTAGTGTGCATTTTATTAATGTGTAATTGCGTTGTCAGCAGCTGCCCCTATCCTAGGGATGCTCAATGTCTGCTTAGGCATCAGCCTTGCTCTTCAGAGAAGTCAAGAGATTAGAGTTGATGATTTGGCAGAAAAGTGTGTTTTATGGAGCACAAGTGCATTAAGAAATTCACAGAACTTAATCAAGAAGTATTTTCAACGAGCTACTGGCTGTTGGCTCAATAATTAGAGTTACGGCACATTAATTTAAATGTATGCAGTGTATGCAGTGTTGGTTTTAGGTTAGTCTGTAGTTTAAACGGAAGTTTTTGAAACATTCTGTATGGGGGTGGGAGGAATGTGGGAGAGAATTTAAATACTCGATGAGGAAAAAAAAGATGTTTGTTTCTATTTCAGATAAGTGTCTCCTCTTTCGATTTATTTTATGGAGAAATCAAACTGAGTGCGCATGTGTACACATACACAGTACATATATGTACACACATGCAGAAGGCATGCATTTATGTATGTTTGTGTGTATATAGTTCCTGTTGACGGAGAAATAGTGTGGGGAGGTTATTTTCTATCTTGTAGCCAATAACTGCTGATGTTAATAACAGAACTGAATGCTTACAGTGTTAGTACTTTTTTTTGTATTTGCAGACTTTTAAAAATATAATTAGAGAGTACTTTGCAGACTGGAATTTCTTTTGGTTTCATGGTTGTCTTTAACCTGTATCTTGAATTCTTTAGAGTAAAATTATTCGTAAAAGATCTGTTCTCTATTCTTTAATGTTGAAACCTTTCCTGTTCTTTTTTTTTTTTTCCCTTCATGTTTTGCATGTGATAGACAAGTTCGAATCTTTAAGGCTGCTTAATATCTCTAAATTAAACTTAAGTTTCTGGAGGGTATCACTTATGCAGTGTTTTGAATAAAGGATTGGCTTACTCTTCTGCTTGCATGTCCATTTTAGTCTCTCAAGTCTGTCATTCCAGACATTTCTTTACTTCACGTTTGTGTCCTCTCGTCTTCCTTCTTTCTGTTTGTTCCTTTTTTTGTTTTTGTTTTTAAACTACTAGTCTATGCTGACTATGACCCATATGCTGTGGCAGGCGTGTGTAATGACCATGGCAAGACATACGCACTGTATGCTATCACAGTCCATCGGCGAAATCAAAACAGTGAAGAGACATGGAAGACGTATCGGCGTTACAGTGACTTCCATGACTTTCACATGAGGATCACTGAGCAGGTAATTTGTCTCACAGAAATCCTTTAAGGTTTCTTCGAAAGGTGTTTTTTCTGTGTGATGGTATGGCATAGGTATTGGCTTTCTCAAAGTGAGTTAAGATGCAGAGTTCCAGCACTATATTATTTTGCATTAAGGTATACTTTTAAATCATTAATGTAATAAATCATTTGTACCAAGCAGTTTACAGGTGCACCTGTTTAGTTCCTGATGCTGAGGCATTAGATTGCTTTAATAAAAGGATATGGTACTAAATAAACTTGTTTTCTTTCTTCCCTTTGCTCAGATTTACTGTGAAATGTTTGTATGGAAGTGCTATTGGCCTGGAACAGTGGCATAGTTCATCTGTTATATTTGTCACAGAGATTAAGAAATAAAAACTCAGTTTGGAAAATACATATTTAGGTTTTAAGCAAAATGTTACGGATTGGTGGGTTTCAGAAGGGACAGATGTTGGCATTTCAGTGTACTGGCAGACATTCTTTTATTTGATATACTTGTACACTCATGTTCTTAACTTATCCTTAAATGAAAGAAAAAAAAATGTGCAAGATGCTTGTAATTCACTGAAGTACAAAGTAAAACCTAAGATTTTTTCTCTTTCTTTTTTTTCAAAACTAAATTAAAATTAATAATAATCCCTGGCCTGGTGAAACAGGTATGGGTTACCTGATCTTATTTTTGTGCTTCATTGTAGCATCTCCGAAACTCCCAACCAATATTGCGCTGTTTTGAAAGTAAAATCGAAATTCTTACCGAGTTTGCAGACACAAGAATGTCACTAGTGTGGTGAACTTTCTTGTGTGCATGTCTGAGATACTTTTATTGACATCTTGTGGGTAAATGTTAAAATCTTTATATAAAATTTAATAGAAAGGACAGGGATTTTTTTTTTTTTGTGGGGTGGGGTGGGAAATAGGCACTCAATCCAAGATTAAATTGAAGTTGTCTCTGTTTATAGTATCTGTATGGGCTTTTTTTTTTATTATTTTTTGTAGTACTGAATTCACAGAATCATAGAATGACTTGAGTTAGAAGGGACCTTAAAGATCACCTAGTTCCAACCCACCTGCCGTGGGCAGAGACACCACCCCCTAGATCAGATTGCCCGGGTCCTTGTCCAACCTGGCCTTGAACACCTCCAGGGATGGGGCATCTGCAGTTTCTTTGGGCAACCTGTTTCAGTGCCTCACCACCCTCTAAGTGAAGAATTTCCTCCTAACATCTAATCTAAATCTCCCCTCTTTTAGTTTAAAACCATTCCCCCTTGTCCTATCGTTATCTGCCTGAGCAAAAAGTTGCTCTTCATCTTTTTTATAAGCCACCTTTAAGTACTGAAAAGCTCCAATGAAGACTCACCAGAGATCTTTTAGGAAGATGTACAAGTTATCTTGATGTATAGTCATAACCGTACCAACTTCCACCCAAATAATAACGATAAATCTTGAATCCAATGTTTTTGAGTGGGTGTGATGACATATGAATAACTTGTAGACTATTCTAGCATATGTCTGTATTTCAAAACTCAATATCACTTGGTATGTTTGGAAATTAAATTTTGCCCTTGACTGTCCTGAGAGTTTGCATGTACTTATTCTTGACAGCCTACCTTCATTTTGGCATCTCCAGGGAGCCTGAGTTCTAGTCTTGATGCAGAAATTATTTGCCAGGTATTATATGGTAGATGGGAACAGGTGATATGAAATAATGACCCCTATAATTTCTGAGGTTACATGGTCATTAGAACCTCCTTTGAACACAGAACGAAAATCTTTTTTTTTTTTTTTTTTTTTTTCTAGTTTGAAAATCTGGCAAATATACTGAAACTTCCTGGCAAAAAGACATTTAACAATATGGACAGAGAATTCTTGGAAAAGAGGAAAAAAGATTTAAATGCATATTTGCAGGTAAGCTGTTACGTCTTTTGGTTGGCATTTTTTTTTTTTCCTAAGGTAGATAATTTGCTAGCATTTTTTGTTGGTGGTGTGTTTTTTCTTTTTTTTTTAAAGCACGAAACAAAATGCTGTTTTAAGTTTCCCAGCTGAAACTAAATGCCAAATTTAATTTTGAATAAACAGAAATTTCATAGAAACATCATCAGTACTTCCTGATATTACTACAGGAGGGTTCAGGAGTTCAGTTTTGAGATAATGCTAGCTAAAATTCAGATAATTTTCTAACAGAATTCATCCAAA
Source organism: Anser cygnoides (assembly GCF_040182565.1). Lineage (NCBI taxonomy): Eukaryota > Metazoa > Chordata > Aves > Anseriformes > Anatidae > Anser > Anser cygnoides. Next base: position 32,228,018 of record NC_089874.1, on the reverse strand, counting down.
TAAGTAATGGAGATAAATACTCAATAGTATACCATAAGAAGTTTAAGCTTATTATTATCTAGTCAGTTGGCCATCTCTGTGCTCTTTTGGTTTATTCTCAGCTGTTTCTGCCCTCATTCCCCTTGAGCTGGTGAGGTTACCATTGTGTTGTTTGTTTGTTTGTTTGTTTTTAGCACTACACCACTTAACTTTCTTTCATTCACTCATTTTTGTGGTTACCTTCTCTTGTGCCATTGCGTAAGGATTGGCACAGCACCCACTCTGCTCTGTAGCAGACCCACACAACTTCTCCATTCAGATAAGGCCTAGCTTTGACTTCACAGGGACTTCCAGTTGACTGACTTGATGGACATGTTAATAAATAATGAAAGCGTATTTTTCTGTGAGATGTAATAATTAACATAAAAGTTAAAATTATAGAAATTACCAGGCAGCAGATTGTTTCCATCTTTAGAGTAGTGTTGGAATAAAATTTAGAGAATGAATGAAAAAATACATTGCAAGATACGGTGTTTTTGGGCATGGTAAACTTTTGCTAAACTGCATGAACTTTTTCATAATTAATTAAAAAGTGCCCTTCAACAATTATTTTACTCAGCTCCTGTTAAATCCTGAAATGATGAAAGCTTCTCCAGCTCTAGCCCATTATGTGTATGACTTCCTGGAGAATAAAGCCTACAGCAAAGGGAAGGGAGATTTTGCACGGAAGGTAAGAATGTTTTGCACTATTAGGGAAACTTTAGTAGAGCATTTATTAGTGTGATGACTGCATTAAATGGAGATATTTAACCGATATTAAGCAGCTTTATAGCACTTTCAAAAAAGATTTCAAGTGAGTTGTTTTAATATTTGTGAATAACAAAGTATTTCAAGGGTACACAGAACCAAAAATGTACCATTTCTATAGCAGGTACATTTATTTGTATGACAAATCAAAATTTTGAATTGGGCACCACAAATTGCACTAAGAGTTTATAAAACATGTTTTTGTTGCAAATTACTTTGTCAGTGACATCTGTGATTTTTTTTTGTTAGTCTCATTCCTTCTAATATCCTTTTTCAAATCTTTGCTCTGTATTTGCTGTTGTTACCATGCTGTCCACTCTTCAGCTGAAAAGATGAAATGCATTTCCCTTCAGAAGCAGCTGCTGTGTGTTTAATTGTTGTAAACATTCAGAGCCATTGATCATATTCAGAGCTCTGAGCTGTGCATCCTTTTTGTTAAGCTACCAGAAATATTCAGAGAACTGTTGGCCAGTCTCTGCATTTTGCTGCATTTTGTAATGAACTTAAGCAACTGGAGTTGTTCCTTATATTATTGTTCTCTAGAACAATGTGATACTTCTCATAGTGTATTAATTTACTAGTGTCCTCACAGATTATACAATTCTGGTTAAACATCTTCCCCTTCAGATGGACACATTTGTAAACCCACTGCGTAACTCTATGAGAAATGTATCAAATGCAGTCAAGTCTCTCCCTGACAGCCTGGCAGAGGGAATGACTAAAATGTCAGACAACATGGGTAAAATGTCAGAGAGATTGGGACAAGACATAAAGCAATCATTTTTCAAGGTAAGAAAATATTTGGTAGTTAATGCGTACCAGTGAATTAATAGGAGACTAGCTATCAAGTCATTTAAACTCACGTTGTGTGCTATAATGAAAAGTTACATCAACAGACAGGAAAGCAATCTGTTTTATACCTATGCACTTCTAATAAGGTTCAGCAGTCATTATAACACAAATGTAGAGTTCTCTTTGGTATTATGTAACATATTTGAAGATGGAATTTGTGCAGGGACCCTTTAATTCAGGGCAGCCACTTGAGAAGAATATGGTTGGTAAAAATTGAATGCTCCTCCATTCTCATAAAACTAGGTTGTGGCATTTGCCTCTTTCAATAGCAAAAGAACATATGTATTGAAACTTAGAATAAGGAGAGAGCTTCTTTTCTGCTTATACCTTGCTGAATTCTGTTTTTAATCAAATTTTCTTTCTGCCTGTCCTGTCATCTACAGCTGTTATCTTTTCTTATCTGTTGTATTCCTAAAATACAACACCTTAAAGGTGTGGAGTAGTAGCAAGGCATGCTATCCAGAAGTCCCATAAAAGTAGTAATCTTACCCTCTTTTCCCTCACCCTATTACTTGTCTTGCTGTAAGGTCCTGTGGTCAGGAATCATTCCATTTCATAGTAACAAAACATTTATAGTAGATGTAGAACTGTAACCAAGATGAGTTAACCCTTAAACTATGAAAGGGAAGAACAAATCTGTGATGTATGGTTTTGTTGTGCTTTTTTTGTTTGTTTGTTTTTTTAAATGTTGCTTGTGAGAGAATGACCACCTCTGGACTTTCTCATTGCTGGTAGCTTCCCTGGTGTGTATGTCTGCAGTTATACTCACTGGGAATTCTTGTGATAAAAAGCAATTATCTAAAGAAACATCAGTCCAATATGGATTTATAGATGTTTTTCAGTTGAAGCGCTAGGCACTTGGGAAAATATGTGGACTGTCTGAATGGTATTGATAACTTCAGCAGCTACTGGAGAATACATGCAAGACTTGATTTGTTGGAAGACAAAAGGTCTGCTTTATGTTTATCCGCTTCACTATATAACTGACTTTTGGCCAGTTTGGTTTTCATTTTCATAATCATTTTGGTTAGAATGGCAATAAATCAGGTTTGTTTTCATACAGTATTTTCCTTCATAAACATTACATTTTTGATTTCATTGCAGGTGCCTCCTTTGATCCAGAAAACCTATTCAGACCCTGACCATTGCCGTGTTGCAGCACCAATTGATGACAATGTGAGTCTGACACTTGTCCCTTCAAAGATGAATCTTCTAAAACCAAATTAAAGATTTAGTTACTTTGTTAAGCAATGTATTTATCTTCTGACAAATAAACCACTTAAAAACTACTTATTTTTTAAAAAAGAAACTGATACGCTCCCTTTTAAAATTAACATTTTTTAGTACTAAAATAGCTTGCATCACAGTGCAGTAACTTAAAATTCATATGACACTGCTTTGGTGTTTTGTATTTTTTTATATGTTTGCATTTTTTTCTGTCGTCTTCCTATTTCTTTCTGTTCAGTGGTAGTACGATACCAGACTGTTATATTATATTACATTATTTCAGTTGTCTTTTTATAGAGTCTGGTTTCTGAGGTGACCTTTTAGGGAGCATTCATTTAATGGATCAGAAGTAGTGTTTGGTATGTTTTGAAGAGAGGGAAGAAAAAAAAAAAAACTTCATATATTCCTGAATAATAAACTTTCAGTATGTGGATACCTTGAATGTATGAGGTAATAATATTAGGAAACTTGATGGGGAAGTCTAAGCTCTTGATGTTATCATAACTATGGTATTTTGCTGTTGTTTTGATTGAAACATTGATCATATATGTGAAAACAATTGGAGAGGGGAAAAAAAACGAAACCTTCATCTTTAAGTAGGACAGAAAGGCCATAAGATTACCAGTGATTATATGCAATTTGCTATGGTCATAAGTCTGCACCTGTTCTGCCTTTCACATTTCATGTTTTTCAATCACATCAAAGCATTCCAGTTTGTCTTCCTGTGCGTAACTGCTATGATGGCTTGGTAGATGTATTTTTACTCAAATAACTTAGATTTGTTCTTCTGGGTTTTCTTTTTACCTCATTGTTTTTCATTAAATCAGACTATTTATCTGTAAATTTGTAATTACAAATGTGTATCTTCTAACACTCCTGAAGCTGCTATTTTTTGCATGGGAAAAATTAATATATTTCAAATATATGAGCAGCTTCTCCACAAATATTTCACTGATCTTCTGTAAAGTGAATAGAAGCTTCAATTCTTGATAGCTTCTAATTTAACATACCATGTGTTTCTGAAAGGCAGATTTCAAATGTTTTAAAACCCTTCAGTTCTGAACTGCTCTGAATTCTACACAGTCACTAAATCAGACAAAAATATGTCAATTTGAATAGAATTTTACATTTCTTATTTCTTAAGCTAGGGGAAACAATACTGTAAAAGTGAGGCATGGATCCATGACACCTTCAGCTGATTGATGAATCCGCTGCGTTCCATTTGTATATAAAAATGTTCTTGGTACTCTTAACTACAGTTCTAGCCTTAGAAACTCACTCTGAAGTGAGATGTACCTGTGTAGCCCACCAAGTAAAATAAAAATTCTCCGGTAGCAGTGAGGTCTTGCTACTTCTTCTGTGGTAGCATGAACAATGTAGTGCAAACATGAGTAAAATGCAGGTGAAGTTGCACCGCTTGCTGAAACCAGTCTTCCAGTTAGAGCATTTCAGATTTAAAATAAAACACCAAACCATGAAGGTTATATGTGGAATGTAAAAATCCTAATCCAAAACCACAGAAAAGGTATTGAGTCTTTATGTTTTTCTGAGGATTTAAGATAATTTTAACTTTTAATTTGCTATTCTATAAAGTTTTAATAATGAATATAAAGTTTAGGTAATGACTGAGTCAAAAATCACATTCATTGTATTTGAGATAAACAACTGTGGTCTTTTGTGCAGTACTGTGCAATACAGTAACTCCAAATGCTATGTTTTTATGTAATAGTTTAAGATATGCTATTAACATAAAGTTTAGATTGCTGTAGTTTGGCATATAAGCAGGCTTTGTTGTTAGCGGCTACTGTAGGATACAAAATAATAACAGGAAAAATTAATACTCTTACTAAAATTTAGTAAACTTCCTCAAACTTTAATATTTTAAAAATAATGTAGATGTTGACTGTCACTACAAATGTACACTATCCGTCTTTAAAAACAATTTCACTTAGTTACTGAATCCCCTATATTAGGATTTCAATATTTTTTTTTGTCCTGTGAAGTAGCTACTAAAAACTGTACCTTTCTTGAGCTGAAGTAAGTTTACTAATTGATCCTATTTTTACTCGGTCAGGTGGATGACAATATCCCGCTTAGAGTAATGCTCCTTCTGATGGATGAAGTCTTTGATTTAAAGGAAAGAAATCAGTGGTTAAGAAGAAATATAAAAAATCTGCTTCAACAGCTTATTAGAGCAACATATGGTGACACAATTAACAGGTACTGTTTTTCTTGTAGAGAGCTATTGTGTAAGTGAAGCTATGTAGAATGTGTCTAGAAATCCTTTTTGGTATTGCTCAGCTACTGTGTTTTATATCTTCTTGCCTTCCCCTTTAAAGAGGATTGGGAAAGGAAGTGCAAACATGCTGTAAAAAGGTGATACACACAATGTTGCTGAAAGACCAATTCTGGTCACTCTTACATGCCAGAGAACTTCCACAAAAGTTTTCACATATCCACAAGAGTTCATGGCTTTTGTGAATGGAACTTAATACTAATGGTATAAATTTTTTTCACCTGTGTTTTAACATTATGCTTTTTGCTGTTAATACTCTTCATTACTTTCTGCCATATTTCTGGTTTCATCTCTTTGGTGCTACAAATGATACACTAGCACTATCAAGTTGGGTGAACTGTATTTGTACTTAGTTGGTATGTTACCTTTTTCCTCTCACTTTAAAAGATGGAGGAGAGAAAGGTAAAACACTACTGTGGGATCCCACAATTACGTCTCTGTAATTCAGACATACCCCTTTCATTCATGTGCAAAGCAAATTAGTAGTGCTAAATAATTAATGTTTATTGTTAATCTACAGACTTAGAATTGTACTGCTTCCAAGTTTTTCCTTTCTAATCATTTATTTTTGAAAAGTAAGTCAAAATAAAGAACAAAGTCTTCTAGAAGCAATTTAATTGACATTAAGTTGTCGATTTGGTATGGGGCTGTGAATCAAAACTTGATTTCTCTCAGTGAGAAGTGCGCTTTCTATTACAATGAGGAAATTCCCAAAAGAGTACTTTGTACCATTCATGAGTATATTTGTAGTGTTTTTGTTATCACTATTTCAGATAAACAGTTCTCATGGTACCAGTAGTGGTGGTGCCTTGTAATAATATAGCACCGGATTGCTTTCAAATACTTCCTAGTGGGAAGATGATAATTATGTTGAGACCTGTGCTTCTAAAATCATGCTAATCTATTGAACAGCTCTGTGAACAATTTTTGCTGTTTTCAGATTGTGATATAACAAACTAGCTGAGTTTGTACACAGACGACAGCTTTCTTAATGCAGAGATATGTGCAGAACTATTTTCCTTCTGCATTTGGGACTATTCCAGATGTTTACAGCTTCTTCTGGTTCAGCAGTCGGGCCTTGTTTTAGCAGATCCTTAAAATTTAATGACATTCTGCCGCAAAGTTCTGTTTTTACTTTTTTTTTTTTTTGAAAATTAAATTCAAATTTTTTTTTAGGAAGTCAGTCCTGGGATTTCGATGATGCACAGATGTTTATAGCATTTCTGTAAACATGCCAAATCTGAATATTGAGCTGTGTGTATGTATCGAAGAAAGAAGGTCAAACTTTATGATCAGTCAATTTGTGTTCAAGATTACAAAGTAACTTCATATATAAGTAGGATAATTTGAAATTTTAAGTCAGTTCTTTGCTTACAGAAGCAGAATTTGAAGTATACTCCATGAAGAGGAGAACTCTGCAAGCAGAACATCTATATAACGCCGAAGGGAGATGTAACGTCAGTTTTCCAACCTGCTTAGTCATCATGCATTTGCTCAAATGGAAAAAGTCTTTAATTTTAGCAGTGTTCAAAGAGTGATCAGTGAGCTTAGATTTTTATCTTGAGAATTGGTGTTTGCCTTCCTGATATGCAGCTTTATAGAACCTATGTACGGAGTTGGAGAAAAGCTGAAGTTACACTTTGTTTGCACCAGAATGCTTTTCAAAATGCTATGCTTTTTTTTTTTCTCTATGTTGTAACAACAAAATGAGACTTTGTTGCTTTGATTTTAGGAAAATAGTTGATCATGTTGACTGGATGACATCTCCTGAACAAGTAGCAGATGCTGTAAAACGCTTCAGGTACATCTTTTATGACACATGTTAAATATAAAGTGCTTGTCAATTGGTATCTAATATCTGCGTATCACTTCCATTCATTTTGTGTGAGGAAATTATTACCGTATAGAAATACAGTTTGAGTAAGTCCTGCTTCTTAATTGTTTTAAGTGAGTGAAAGTATTTGTGACGTGGAGAAAAATGTTTTACAGTTTTCTCCTTTTCCTTAAAGTTCTTTGTTAACTGGCCCTGAAGAGCTGTGGTGTTGTTATATCTCTGAATTCAGGATGTGACTGAATGAAGTGTCTTGTTTTCCTTGATGAAGGCATGTGCATGCCCAGTCTTAAAAGGCAAGCAGTTGTTAATACTAAAAACCCTAGCTCTATGCTAATACATATTCCATACAAGATGGAACAATTGAACTGAAGTCTGAGTTTGAATTTGTCAAAGAACCTCGTGCAACAATCTGCATGTTACATCATTTTCTTTCTAGAAGTCTTCATGGCTTCTGCAAAATTTGTTGAGCAATAGCACCCCCCCCCCCCCTTGCCTTTTTCTTGGGGTGCGGGGTGGGGTGAAAGATGTACAGTAGGATAACCTATTAGCCAAAGGGTCATACTTTAGAGATACTCTGTTATTCTTTAATAAAGTTGAGTAAAAACACGTGTGTCTTACTCAGAAAAAGAATGCGTCATTCACTGAGGAAAAAATAGCTTTTCAGACAGAGGTATGTGTTTTGCATGGGGCATTATAGTATAATGAAATGACCTCATCTCAGATTTAGCGTGTTCATAGATTAACTTCTGTCAGAGATCTGTTGAAATAATTGATAGACCTAAGGCTACAGTCTGTCAGTGGCAATGGAGACTGACTGGTAAAAGCAAATTTTAGATATATGTTATGCAACAAGGTATGTGGTATTTGGATGTTCCTGCGCTAAAGTAGCGTGAAGTTAACCACGAATAGATTGAGTGCATCATACTTCCTGCTTTGGATTATTCCTTTTTCACCTTTCTTTTCCCTTCTCTGATATTTAAAGTGTGTTAGGTTCTCTATAATTACTTTCTTGTATTTATTTTATGAGATAGCTTGGAAGGGATTAAAAAGAGCCTTTCACTTGATTAAAATGTTAATGTATTTTGACAGATTTGCTTTTGTTACAGAGATGCTTTTTGGCCCAATGGCATTTTAGCAGAGACTGTTCCACGGAGAGACAAAGCTATTAGAATGAGAACAAGAGTGGCAGGGAAGACCAAATTACTGGAGGTAATGCCAGGTAAGTGGGTTTGTGTTTGAAGCTAAATAATCCTTACCATCTAGTGGTGCTGGAGCTAATGTTAGTGTTCTTGTTGATTTACTGAAACGTTGACTTATTAACTGTGTCCAAATGAAAGTGGTTTTAATTATTAATGCACTGAAAATCTTCACGTGTGGTACCTTTGCAACTGTAGTTCTTAGAACCAACCCTCTAGTTTCACTAGAGGATTTAAGCTTAGTACATTAAAAATATATATTCCAATGCAGCATGATTTCACCATAAAAAAGCATACTCATTTTTTGTATATTTTCCACATATACAGTGTGAAAGAGAAGTAATTTTCAGAGATCCTTTCTGCTGTAAGAGAACTGTTAGCTTAATCGTGTTATATATAACAGAGGTACTGTTACTTCAGATTTCAGGTGACATAATTTTTGAAAAATTTATACAAATTACTCAAAAAGACTTAATATTCAGTTTAAATTTGTTGTTATCAGGTAGAATTTAATTTAAACATGTAACTTTTATTTTTGTAGATGAGCTGAAGCACATCATAGGCGCTGAGACAACTCGAAAAGGCATTCTTCGGGTCTTTGAAATGTTCCAGCACACTCAACTGAATAAGAGAATGGTGTATGTCTTTCTGGAGAGATTCCTAGAAACCTTATTTCCACAAAATAAGTTCCATGAGCTCTTCAACAAACTGCATTCACGGTCAAAGCAGATGCAGAGGTACAAACAGAGACTACACACTACTCAAGCGCCTTCCTTGCAGAAAAGGTGACACTTCAAACCTATTAAGCTGGTGTATGTTTGTCCAGGACTAATTACTTGGGCAGATTCTCTGGGGCTTCAAACTCACATGCTGTTACTTCTGCACCAGTCTTTTAGTGTCACATATTAGATTATTAATGCATCTGTAAGACCAGTGGATCTTCTCATCTTCACTTGTAATTCAACCACTACCAGAAGGGTTCGTGTGTCTTAAATGATTTGGTGCGTCTTCATGCAACATTGAGAAGAATACTGGCCCATTATATAAGAATGCTGATTCCTTCCGTTCCTGAGTTGATGTTTGCCAGCAATGAAAAGTGCCAGACTGTTTGAGTGAAGCACAACAGCTATGGCGATACAGTGGAGGAAAAGAATGTTTTGGCACTGGGAGATAGTGCAATGTGTGAGAATCAGGTGGAATTGTTCTACCTTATGGCTGTTGAGACTCCGTAGGGCTTATTTAACATTCCTGTAAAGGCTGAGCTGACATGAAAAGCAGTCTCTGGAACAGCAGGTTCATAGGGGAGGGGAGATACAGTTACGCCCCCATCATAAAAGTATATTTATTAAAGAAAAGTTGGGGTAATGTGGTTTTTATGCCACATAAAGTTTACCTTTTATGTTTTGAAAAATAAACTAACATCTATCGGGGGGTTTAGTAAAGGCAGAGGTGCAGTAGAAATAAACCCTTTATTCTGATTATTCTGTAGCTCTAAGGGCCATACTCTGCTCTTACAGCACCTGGCATACATTTTGCATGTAACTTCAGTGGAGAAGGGGCATCATATTTATGTTCAATTGGTGTATTTGAACATATGTCAAGTTGATAGTTGTAGAAGGAAGGGGGTACATGTTTCAAAGAGGACAGACATATCATGTTAGAAGATGAGGAAATGGCACGAAGAAACAGTTCTCACGCAACTCCCCTCTTAAAATCTGAAACACTTCGGGTGTAAAAGACTGTCCTACCCAATTGAAGGATTCCTTACCTTTGGGTGTGCAAGCCTCATGGAAAAATGTTCGAATTAGTTGGTTCCTTACAGATAAAAGATTTCATTAGTCATATGCAAACATTTGGAAATTCCTGAATGCATCTCAGTGTATATATGAAAATAAAAAGGAGATAAAACTACAATATTTTTTTAAATATTTTTTTTATTTTTTTGCATAGTGTAAAATTTTAATAAAAATTTGACATCAAGGCCCCACATCCATCTGTTTAGTTTCATCGAATAATTTATGTCCAACTAAAAATAAAGTAACATGAGTAATCCTGTTTGGCCACAGCATATCTCAGTTTGTGTTTTCTTTTTCATAGTCCCCTGCTGTTTATGAGCACCACTATCCAGGTGAATAGAAAGATCCTGCAGAGTCCATATTTTTTCTGAACACTAAATACAGGGTAAGATACAGCTATTGATCAAGGATCCTTATAGCAATTCGTGTCGAAATGGGAACAAATGATCCTTTTATGCAAGGGGGGAACACAGACTTTTTACGAAAGTGTTCTAAGAGAAGATAGAAAGCTCTTAAAGGACTTAGTTAAATTGACTGAAGCCTCTATATAGATATTTTTTTCTTACGGACTCTATTCACACAATGTAGCCTTTTATCATACTACTTAATGGTGATCATATTGTACTGTTAACATTCTCATACAGTATGCATGGGCTCAAGTGCACTTGTTTTTTTTCTTTATTGCAGAACTAAATACTGTAAATTAAATCCCTTTCTTTTATAATTTCTAGGAAGACAAGTTGGCAAATATGTATGAATCCTTCCCCCTTCCTCTCTGCAGGTTTTGTAGAAACGTGATGATTAAGTGCTGTTGAGTTTAACAAAATTCTTGAGTTCCTGTGTGAAGTAATCAATATAGCCAGCTACTATTGTTTACATGTCTGTATTTTCCTCTGATGTCAGGGTATGCTCTGTTATACCTGATATCTGACTGATAAAGATCATTCAGCAATTGTTCTTGGTGATATAGTAAATATATCATTGATACTACCAAACCTAATTTATATCTTTTAAATCACTGAATTAGTTATGCAGTATGAAAATGGGAAGTTTAAATACTGTTTTGTCAAATCTGTGGAGCCTCTTTTCTATCTGCAGGTACCATGAAAAAAAATCAAGAGTGATCGTGTGCAAATTTGGGATTTTCTTAATTGTCTGGTACATTTCTGTACAAAAAAAAAAAATAAAATAATATCTCTAGGAATGTGAACTGAACATAATACAATGTGTTTGTTAGTCATTTTACTTAATGAATTTATTACGTATATATACTTATACACACATTTATATACATGTGTGTGCATATGTATATATGTACTAAAGTTTTGTCTTCTGTATTTAATTACAGAACTTGGCTTCCTAATTCAGTGGTGCCTGTTAGCTGGCAAGAATGATCAGAAATGAATATTTTTTGTTTAAAAGTTTGTATGTATCTTTATTTAAGTGGTTTTCCTGTTGACGATTTAAAATATCTGCCCTGTCAACCCATGCAGCCTGTTATCCTATAAAGTCTCCAAAACTGAATGTTAATATACAGCACTTAAGTTTCTGGATGTATCTTCTGGCCTTCGGGTGCTGTGACTGGCTGCCGAAAATTGTGCCATTGTCAACAAATGCACTTGTTTTAGCCTTAATTATTTTTAAGAGAAAATGAGCAATTCAATTTTTCATTTGGTTCATCCTCAAGCTTGTGCTGCTGGTGTTTGCTAGAACTAAACAGTAAATTTTAAGTGCTACCAGAATGTGTACCAAAATAAAAATATATGAATTCCACAATCTAAATTTTAATTTTGTGCAATATTTTCATTAAATGCATGTGTATTTGAATAACTGTAAAATAAATGAATTTTTAATGTTTTGAAGTCTAGGTTAAAAATGTCTTCTCAGCTAAACAATTTTGCATTCTGTTGTTGCGTTAGTTTATTTAAGGACTTGTTTTAAAAGTCTTATTTGTTATTCCTCTGTTAATTCCCTTGTTCTTAATGATCATTGCTCATATGAGCATAGCTCATACATTACAAGGGAAAAATCTGAAGAGCACATCTCATGAATATAGCTGTTATAAATTACTTGTGCATATCATTGTACAGTAAGTGTCAGCTGTGTGCCTGATTGTTCTATTAATGCTTTTTCCCTCCCTTCCCCATCCTGTCGTTTCCGTAACAAAGAATGAACATGAAACAGACTGCCAGGGTCACTTCTACTGGAAGGCTGAGGACTCTGAATTATTTTTTTTGGAGTTTGCATTTATGTTCTGTCCAAAGCTAAAAAAAAAAAAAAAATAAAAAATTACACTAATAAAGTATTAACAGGATTATTATGAGTCTCACTGTTTGTTTGAAAAATAACTTTCTCACTAGCAGGTATGAAAGTTTCTTAGGTCTGGGAGAAAAAATCACTGAAGATAAATATTGCTGCTAAGTGCTGCTTTAAAAAAAAAAAAGGTAATTTCCTGATTTTAAAATGCTTTATAAACTGGTTTTACTTTTAACAAGTGAATCACTACATTCATTCTCAATCAGCATTTTCAGTGTCCTGTATTCTAAAAGGATATATACAGAAACTGTAATTATATGGTGCATGCTTTTTTTTTTTTTTTTTTTTTAACTATTTGGCTTTTTTCCCCTGGGTTTATTTTTGCAGCAGCTGGATCTACCATGGGAGAGCACAATTGTTACCCTTGATATATTTATTCCAGCTGTTTCACATTCATCAAAAAGATGTCCTGAGCTGCAGAGATGTTAGTTCTTTGACCCTAGGGTAAAGTGTTTACTGTTTTCACTAACTTGCACAATGTTGCTACAGGATATAGACACATGTCAAGAATTTCATTAACTTTGCAAATTCATATTTATTGAGGCTGTTATCCTAGGATAATTTCATGACAGGAAATTCACTCCATTATAATTTTTTTATAAAATTCTTAAAAGTATCTGCCGTTTGTTAAATGAGGGTCATATGTGCCTGTGGCTTATTTAATTCTCCAATCTATCACATTATCTGGTTTATATTGTTTGTGGTGTTTAGTGTATGTGTGAGGATTGCTGAAGATTTTATAATGTTTGGTAATCAGCATCACTCTGATTTATTTAACTACAATTTTCATGTTTTTTCTCTTGGAAGTAAGGAAATTATATAATGGAAACAACAAGTTTACTTCTGTTAAGGATTTAAAAAGAAAGTAAGCTTTCTTTTCATGAACACTTTGAAACACTTACGCCTCTGCAGTTCCCCCACGGCGGACACAGCAATATGCTTGAATATTTCTGAATGTAGGTATCTCAAATAACTGTTTCCCATGCTGTGTCTCTGTAAATTACTCTGGCATGTTGGGGTTTGGATAGGGGAAATCTGCATGTTAAATTATTTGACATCTAGTTTAGAAAGGGCTAACTGGAATTCTTCTTTGACATTTTAGAACTGAGCTGGCCCATAAGTTAATTCTGAGGTTGATTTAACTACAGAACTAGATTATACTGAATTTACTGGAAATCAAGAGCTATTTATTGGGAGGAAGGAATACAGTTTTCAAAAATGTCCTTGGTCTTAGCATAGCACTTTTAAAAAGCAAATTCCAAGTAATCTTTTCAGTCATTGTGTCCTGGATTTTCTCAGCTTGAGGTTGAGAAATGCTGTAATTCTGCATTGAATCAAGAGACACAGAATTTTCAATTAGCACTGGAATCTTAGGAGCTTCTGAAAAACTTGTGGGAATTGGGAACATTTGTTCATTCAGAACATGTGGAAGATTGTGCAAGTGATCCAGTTACTCCGTGGGCAAAATAACTAGAACTTTAAAAACTTGTTCTTTTTACCAGTGCTAGGATAAGTACAAAACTTCCTTTGCACAAGTCAGCTCATGTTAGCAAGCTATAGGTTTCTTATTTTTCAGTTTGAAAGTGAAGTTAATCTGGATTATGAAAGAAAACATTTTCCTCTTGGTTTTCAAGGACTTCATACAAAACATTGGAAACAAACAAGGTGTGCTTATACCTAATATAAAAACATTAAGAGGTATTTGGGGGGAGAAAAGGATAGGAGGCTCATTCAGTGTTCTGCGGTCTTGGGTAATCACATCAACACAATGTGGAACTTCGATATCACTCAGTTTAGAATTCATTAATTTTGCTGACTATCTGCAGTGCTGGGAAAGGAAACAGTGGTCTGGATTCTCTAGTATATCACATATATTTAAAAACAACAACAAAAAAAACCACCGAAGGTATTTTTTATGTGTAGGTTCTAAGGGCTGCTGAAGCTTCCAGTTAACAGCTGTGTTAAATGTCTTTTAAATACATTCTTACTTAGCAGGACAGGATATAAATACAGCTTGCAAAACTGGATTTCATTGACAAGGATGCTTTAGGACCAAGGTGCAGGCTTGTTCTTGTACTAGAAAAAAATCTTTCTGAAGTACCTGAACTATTAAAACTGATTCCGTGTATTAACATTTGTGCTAACTAACTTCTTCACTTGCTATAGAATCCGTGCTATTTTTTTTTCCCTCTTAATAGTACTGAGACTACCAACAATGTATTGTCTAAAGGAAGTTGCCTTGAACCACAGCAAGCACGCTAATATTCAGTAGATAGCTGTTTGGACTCTTTCAGCTGCTGATAGTGGGGACAAGACTAACATTCATGGGTGGTACTGTGTAGGGTATTAAGTTGTAGTCTTTCCAACTAATCCAGTAATTTGTTAAACTAAGAATACTAAATAGAATGACTTGAGCAGTCATTTGGTTTCTCAAGTTTAATTTTTGATGTTACGGTACTTTATATAGCAAGACTTCCGTTGTGGCAAAGGCTTCACTGATTCAAAAAACCAGAATCACATCGTAATCGTAGTGACTTGTCATAACAGGTTATCACTAGTACGTATGAATGGAAGTGCGGGTGAATACTGGACAGGAAAGCATTTTTCAAAAGTTTTCTGATTATAATGAAAGAGAATCTGCATCTTCATCCAACTCACAAAACAAAGAAAAACTACCACCAACGACAAAACTGATTAAGGGAGGTATATAAAGCTGTGCCACTGTCAACAATCCGAATCTTTGTATCAAAAAACTTTTTTCTGTGCTGTAGCTGCCAATATTGATTGAGCAGTGGTTAAAATGATTTGGTGTTTACTAGCTAATTAGAAGAGTAAACAGAAAAAAACTACTTAAGTCTAATTCACTACCATTTGTAGAATTTATATGTAAAACTGTGTTTTATAACTGTGTTTCTTATAATCAAGGGAAGAATTTGAAGGAATTGGTATGGGCAGTTAATAAAGGGAGATCCTCTGCATGTATTTGATTGATGCTCTCTCTCACTGGGCTATTTGTAATCTGAAGTCTCAGGGATGTACTACATCCTTGTCTGCATTCCACTTAATGTTGATTTGAGAGCACTAGATAATAAGGAATGATGTAATACAAACAGAACCTGATAAACTATTGTGTTTTTTTGTGTGTGTATGTTTTTTAACTGCAGTTGGAGAGTGTGGGGGAGAAAAGTGTTGCTTCTTATTTATTTTTCCACCTTTTTTAGAGGATTTGAGTGCCCGACTTCAGAAGAGGTACGAGTACTACTTAACTGTTTTTTCAAAGCTAATATAGTATAGCAACTAAAATTACACCCAGTATCTGAGCATAACATTATATAATATTAGTTTCATGATTGAATGTGCTTCTTTGCTTGCAGCCTACAGTACAAGCGAAATTATTTTTTTACTCATCCACTTTTACCACCAAAACTTAAAGTCCAAGTTTCTTGCTGCAAAAAACAACATTCATGAGACTTCCTTGCCATCAAAGCTCAGAATTTGTCCCAGGTGCTTCTCTCTTGAAATACTGCTAACTACAGGTCTTCATTGATTGATACGTGAGCATAACCATTCGTAACGGTTTGCTCTCTTGTTTGAAGAATCATGAAAGCAAAATACATTATGGTAAGTTCTGGCAGATTCTGCTTGTTCATTTTTGTAGTCATCAGAGAAAGCAGACAGCTGTATTTTGCACACACACAAATTAAATCATTAAGAAATCCACACATCTTTATGTGCCATTTTGCATAGCAGTAGCAAACATCTAGGTAAGAAAAAAAAAAAAGACTCATGTACAGCCATGTGCCTTTTTTGTTGATGCTGAGAGTGTTCAGAGATTCAGGAAGTTTTCCTTGAAGTTGCCCTTGAAGTATGGACAATGTAAACACCTTTGTGGTTAAGTGGTGGCGTGGATTCATCCATTTCTCAAATAGCACTGGCCTGGCTTCAAGGCAGAGGGGTTGTGTGTGGAAGAAGGTGTGAGCAAGGAATCCTGTGCTGTTGGAATTGCAGATGTTTAGAGCACAGAAATATCAAAAAAAAAAAAAAAAAAAGACGCTTTTTATTTATAAATAAAGGTAAGGACGTGGAATGAAATCTTGGTTAACAGAAGTTGGAACAAAATGCCAATGCAAATGCTAAATTAGTGAGTTTGCTGTCTTTGAAGCTGATTTGACCATGTGTGCTTTTCCCTCCTGCATTGTAGCAGTTTCTCTATAAGGTGAGGAAAAAATCACATTTAGGACTCTTATTTCCGGATCTGTGTTTTGTGGGCCTGGAATAATATAATTTAAAAGAAACTTCTCTTTGCTACGGACAGTTCCACATGCAAGATAAATTCCATTGCTTAATATTAGTAGTCTGCTGCATCTTTTGAGTCATTTTAATTCACAAGACCTAAGAAGAAAATCTTGCAAGGGTAATTACCTGAGATGTTTTCAACATTTGCTTAATATATCATGTTTAAGGAAAAATGTTATTGATTCTCTTTATTTATTTATTATTTTTATTATTTTTAAGTAGTGTTTGAAGGAGAGTAGTTATAGTCTTTTTTGTGCTTAGTAGGTTTTTCTTCATCAGCTATTCTTTAGTCAGTGTAGGAATACGCATGAAACTTTTTCGTTTAAATTTGCAATAAAAAACAGTTACAAATTCCAACAGTCCATTTAAATCAGATACAAACGTTATTTAGAATATGTTCTCTTTCAGTTATAAAGTCAATATTTAACCATTTCTTATTCCTTGGGTTGATTTTTTACAAGAACAACATGGGTAACATGCTTCTAAAAGCAAATTTATTTTGAAGGAAATTGCATATTGTGGGTGTTAGGGGGTTGAATGACACATGGGATAAGGTACCCGGGGACAGGCTGTGAAGGTACTGAGAGCAGTGAGGAAGATCTGGGACAGAGGAGCTGAATCTCCTAATGCACCTTCCCCCTCCTGCAGTTCTAATCGCGGGGTTAAGCAAGAAGCCAGGCAGCAGATCTTGGATCTGCACCCCCCCATCCATCCTTCCTACTCCCTGCAGAGTGTTTGCGTTACATTTTATGGCTTCAAAACTGAAGGAGCCCACCTATTGGCTTGGTTTGCTGCTGACATTTCACAGGAAGAGTTTTCATATGAGACAAAAACAAATACCTCAGAAATATTTATGAATTTTGATCCAAAACTTGATGACAGAGTTCCAGAACTCTGTTCTCATTTAATCTAATCCTGAACCACCTCCATGGACTACATTCCTCTCATAAAATACACAGCACATAAAATACTTTGTGATCGGTGTGTGATGGGCCAGCACTGCCTGAGATCTGTTTGGTACAAAGAAGGTGATGGAGTATGTTGGTCTTGGCAGTGCCTTGTGGTGATATAGCTGCGATAACAGGGAACTGACACACAGCAGGTGTGCAAGGAATAAGCAAAAACATTTTATTATGCTAATGATCATGAAACTGAAGGCCAGAGAATGTGAACTATTTCTAAGGCCCCTGACACTTTCAAGTGGTCTTACGGTACATGCTTGCCATCATGTGTTCAGCTGTGGGGAGTGTTGAGGAAAAGATGTTAATGAAATGCTGTAGTTAACAGAGACCCAAAACTTCATGTTATTGTGTAAAAGTTACCTTAAAAATAAATGAGTGGAAGGTGTAGCTTGAAGTATTTTCCACTGAAGCATTTGGGATCTGTACATCATAGCATACTTGGCGTGTGGGAGTGGTTTATGTTTTCTAGTTGGGTTTGGGGGTACAGGAGTGAGTGGGGGACCGAGCCCTGCAGGATGGGGCTGAACATATGCTGCAAGCCAGTTCTTGGGTGGCATCTCCTTATGTTGGTGATGGAAAGCAACATCAAAATCATTTGTTCTGGTAATTCTGGTCGTTTTGGGAAAGAGGGAAGGATCTACTTTGAAAGTTCCTCTGTGACCACAGACATGCCTAACAGACACGTAGATCCTTTTGTTTCAATGGGGCTTCTCTGAAATTACTGGGGGTGGAGGTATGCGAGGAGGTCACCCTGGCTTCAGCAGGTAGGCCTGGCGTATCTTCTACATCGCATCATCCCCCTAGAAGGGCTTGTTGGGCCAGGGACCTCCTTGCCATCTGAACCAGGTCAATAGAGAAGGGCATTTTGTTTGCACGTCCATTTGCTGAGAGCAATCCCCTCCTGCGCCCTCCCAGCTCAGGCCTCTCACTCACGGAGCCCCGCATGGAGCTGGCAGGAGACAGCGGTGCTGCTTGCAGAGGCACGGGGTCAGCATGGGTCTCCTTGGGGAATAGTGGGCCCATCACGTGTCACTGCTGTCCTCGTGGGCTTCTTCAGGACTGCACCCACAGGCTTCAGCTTATTAACCAAGTGAGAGCTACTAAGATGGGCTTGAATGATAACTAAATCCATCAGTATGCCAGTCTGGTGCAGGTTTTAAGTGCTGTGTTTACTGCTACTTATTGCTTGGACTAATTTAAAATATAAAAATTAAAATTTAATCTGACTGTGGTCACCCAAACGCTTGGGCTGAACTGCATTACCCTGGGGCTACGGGAAGCATAGCAACGTTTTCAGAGGTCCCGTGGGAAGGTTATGCTGAGAGCTTGCACCCTTAGACTATTATACTACATTTATAAATATTTACCAACCTACCACTATATCTAACATTTGTTATATTATTTATCCTTTTTATCTTGAACCTCTGCCTTTTTACATTATGCTGAGATTTAGTAATGATTCCTCAGAGAAAGACGACTGGCAGATTTTGCCCTTAGTGTGTCAGTCCTGCCAACCCAGCTCTGCAGTAGTTGGGCACTTTTACCCCTTAGCAAAAAAACCCTTCTAGCTACAGGTGTTTTTCTTTTTCTGTACGGGGGTTCTGGAAGGTCACAGAAGCATGAAATCTATCCTAATTCGGCTTAGCTGCTAATCACATATAGAGAAAGGAAAGTGTGACTGAGTATTGAGTAAATGTCAGTTGGCACCTGTTTTCACAATCTCAATTTGTTTTTCTTCTCACAGCATATTACACCTCCTAATTTAATTTGTGGCTGCCCTTTTCTCCTCCCAGCTGTCCGGGGCTGCAGCGCACACGTTCCAGCTGGTGTTATCAGGGTTTAGCTCGGCCCAAGGACCGAGCCCAGCAAATTGCTGGCTCCCGGGGACGTGCGGGGTCTCAGCACTCTCTTGCTGCCTTATCTCGCTTACAAGCTGGTAATTTGATTCTCGGGACCTGAAATGGGGTATGCATATTTCGAATACCTTTAAAACGTCTCCCATCCTAACTATGTTGTTTTGGGATTAGAACAGACTTTCGGTAACAGAGTGGCCCATTCAGCAGCTTTACAATAATTACAATGCTAGTGTTGGTTTAAGTTTGTTTTTTTTGAGCAAAGAAGTTCCTAATGGTATTTGCAGAAGGGCAGGCCGCCTGGCAATTATGCTGTGGATGCATCATGTGTTGGGGTTATGTTCTCCTTCCCTCCCATGTGCAGACACACAAAAACAGTGGGTCTGGAGAAATCCAGCATCCCCACCCCCGTGCCCCAGAAAAGTTTAAGGCAGTCCCCAAGTGACGTTCATTGAAGTAGCAAATTTAATTTCTTGGACCTCAGGCTATGATAGCTTAATCCTTCCTCTCTTTAACAGCTATCTTCAAAAAGAAGATGCATGGCTGTCTGGCGAAGTTAACAGACAGACTGGAAGATGATGAATTTGCAAGATACAGAAGCAAAGTGTTATCTCCAGAGCTTCCCTGGGAGAGGATCTGGGTGTTCCAGGTCAAGAAAGAAAATTGCCCAACCCTGTTCTCCCTGAGCAAATGTTTCATCTCTTCTGTCAGCTCTGTGAATTTCTAAAAATGACAGAAATCATATGTGGTGGTGCATGTTATGAAATAGGCTGTTAGTTTGTTCTACAGAAGCTAATCTAAATTACCAGCTCTGACTACCACTGAGACCTGCAAATTCAACATATTTCCATCCTGATAAGCTCACCGTTCAGCATCACTATTACTAGTTTGCTATTATTGTTGCAAAGGTATGACCCCTGTTACCAAATTTTGCAGTTTTAATGTGGGAGAAGCCCTGTATGGTAACGTATTCCCTATATTAAATGGTTTCTTTTCCTTTCCATACTTTCCATAAAGTGTTCCAGGGACTGAATGTTAGCAGTTGTCTTTGAAT
This sequence comes from Anser cygnoides, assembly GCF_040182565.1. Lineage (NCBI taxonomy): Eukaryota > Metazoa > Chordata > Aves > Anseriformes > Anatidae > Anser > Anser cygnoides. Next base: position 32,207,550 of record NC_089874.1, on the reverse strand, counting down.
AATAAATCAGATTAAATCAGATTGAAAACACATTTATGAAAATGGGTCCTACTAAACTAAGGAGTGTTTTTAGTTGTTTTGCTTTTTTTTATTATTATTTTTTATTTTATTTTATTTTATTTTTTGGTGTGTGTGCCTTCATGGGAAAATATTTTGTCTGAAAAACATTTTGTTCAGAGGCAGTTCTGGTCAGTCCACCCTGTGGCTGCAGATGGTGTCAGCAGAACAGGCATCAGGCATGGGGTCTTGTAGCTGGGAGGGCAAAGTCCTGACTGGAAGCTGTGGCTGATCTGTCAGTCCTGCCAGGTCTCAGGGGCTATACAGATGCTTTGGAAACTTTTTCTACCCCCCAAAACTGTATGTTGTTCCTTCTCGATCTTCTCTATAGGTTTCTTGATTCCACATTTCTGTAAAAGCTTCTGGTGCGCTAGAGAGCTGATGTATTAAAATGTTACCCTTGCCCTGCATGTACTCCATGTTTGTGGGACAGTTGTTTGAGAAGAAACAGCCATGTAATCTTTAGGTCTTGGTTTGTAGGTAGTCTCTGCTTACACATGATGATGAAAGAGGAATTTTTAGAAAAGTCAGTCTCGTCACAGCCAGCTACTGCTCGAAGCTTGAACCTTACCTCGTGTCAAGGCTGTCACCATATAGGTTACTGTAGCTTGCTTTTTCTCCAGGTCTTGATAAGTGCAATCTTATCTCTTCAGAGTGCTGTCACAAAGACCATATTTTTGACTTAGGCTATTATCATTCTGCTTTCATGCCATGGCTGCTTTCACAATATATGCTTTATAGTCCCCTGAACTTGTAGAAACAGTAATCCTAACAGGAGAAATTAAGCTACAGAGAGATCCCTTAACAAAGTCCAAGAAGTCATCTTTGCCAGTTTTTGGCATATATTAGGAGAATCACTTACTCATTTTGATTTGCAGGAGACTTCTTTCAAGGGTGTCATCTTGGAAGGGTCTCTCCCAGCTGTACTTCTTTATAATCCTCTTAGATCTACTGTCTATATACAGCAAACTCTCCTCTTGGCAAGCCCACCTGCTGTTGCTGGTGAGGGACCTGGTGCTGCCTTCCTGGGCACCCCATGGTGCCACGTGATAAAGGTTTGTTTTGCTGACATGTGTTTTACGTGTAGTCCCTGGTGTTTGACAAAAATATTTGAAAAAGGAAGTTTCTGCGTTTTGAATCTCAGTCTTTTTCCTATCTCCTGCTCTTGCAGGTATGCCACTGTAGAACTATTAGTTGACTTATTTTTTTCTTGTATTTCCACATACTTTGTGCTGATTGCCACAATTCTGAGTCAAAAATGTGCTCATTATAGGGCTCTATCTTGAAAGATTTTCAGTTAACCCAGAAAGTGAAAGGTTTACGTAAAAAGTTGGAGCAAGCATGGGAACTGCTGGCAGCCTTCCTTCTCCCTTGCCTCGCCTTTCCACGTTTATTTCAACCCTCACGTTGAACCCTGTCCCTTCAGAAAGGTATCGCAGGGCTGACACAGTAAATACTTATTGTACTTGTTAGCCTATCAGTAATGACAGGAATGTCTGGTAGAACTCCAGTATGAGACGATTCATCTGTGCAGGCAGCTGAATTTCTCTTCCATTTGATCTCATAGAGGATGGGGCTGCCTAAGATTGTCACACTGAGATACAAGAAATAAAAATGAAGCTTGGAAGGAAAATAAACACTGGGGAAATCAGCACTGATGAGAGGCGGATGGATTGACTGTCCAAAGATCATTCCATCTCCTGATGAACTTTTGTTTTTCAAAGTGCAGAGAAATTCTGTAACAAAAATAAAAAAGGAAAGAAAAAACTTAAGGCATTTGGCTCAAAAGTAGGACCACTTGAAAATAAGTCTTCTCCCTTTCCTGCAGTAAAAGAGAAGTTGCTATCCTGAGTATTTCATCCCCAGCACATCTTGAAAATTCATGAGGTGTAACATCCAAACAAAGTTTGTCATGAGAAGCGGTGCATCCTCTTCCTGGCATCCTCTTCCTGCGCAGGAGGGGGAGGAAGAGAAATTTGGTGGAACATTCCTCTTGACCAGAGCCAAACAACTTCAGTCAAGAGATGCAAGAAAGGTTCATAGCTGAAAGTGCAGCAAGATTTCATACAGAAAAAAAATAGACATTCTACCAACTAGGAATAATTTACCTAAATAAATCAATAAAATGAGGCTTGTAAAAGAACAGCCTCTCTGTTACAGAATATCCCTGCTACACAGGTACTGCAATGTCAATATATAAATACATATATGTGTATATATATATTTTTTTCTGCCTGAGATGAACAACTCCTGCCCTGTGTTTCCTAAATTGCTCACATGGCTCCACTGCCCCCCCCAGCATGGTGGGAGAAACACTCAGTAGACCTTTCCAGAGCTGCAAAATTATCTTAGGTCTCTGCTGCTGAGCAGTTAGCAGTTCGACAGTCAAGGCAAGGAGGCAACACAGGCACCATGTACCTGGGCTTCTACTCTGCCAGCAAGTCAGAGAGCAGGGCGAGAGCTCCCCAGGGCTGCCCTTGTCTTGACTGCCTGTCGATGCCCACTTGGACCTTTCTGTATGGCTGAGAAATAAAATGTGTTGAAGGTCCTTCAATGGCTGCAACTGCCAACTGCTGTTAGTTCAAGCTGTCTTTGCTAAAGCTGCCGTGCAAAAGCCAGTTGAAGATGCTCAACCTTCAGGTTGACCCCCCCTAACAAAGGGGGCTGGGGCACCAGTGGTGCCGTTTCTTCTCCCAGCTGATTACTGCTTATGCTCAAGGCAAAATTAAACAGATGTGACATGTGAACATGTGACGTGAATTAAACAGATCAGATGTGCTTCATTACCAGATCTTCTACTTGTTAAAAGCAACTTTGTTGTCTCAAGTGCTTATGGCTGCCCACTTTAACTTAAAGGCATGTGCGTTTCCCTGGAAGCACTTTTCCAGAACGATCCTGACTTTATCCGCCAGCTTTTATCCACCAGCTCCTGCAGCGGTACTGTGAAGTATAAAAGAGGCAGGAAATAGGTGGCTGTAGTTGTTGCCTCTCTTGTACCTACCTGCCCTTGTTACTGGTGAGCATTCAGACAAACGTAAAGTTCAGATAAGTGCATTTCTCCCAGTGTTCGCTGCCAAATCAGGGAGCTCAGGTAACTGATAACGTTTGGGTGCCTTAAGACAGAAACCTGTTCTCTCTTTGTTCAGATAAAAGTGTTATTAATAACCACAAGTGCACATATTAATAAGTTAATATTTTATGTAAAGAACCTTTTAAATAAGTAATACTTAAACTAACAGATATCTAGCATTTACTGAAAAGAGGTCTGAGGCTTTCCAGGCACAACTTTGCCTAATCTAAAGCCACTGGAATATGATGCAGTAATACTGTTTTTCATGTTAGAAACACACACACTCTATGTTCCCAAACTATAAGCTTGTGAAATGCCCTTATGTAGCATTACCATGCGTATCTCATTTTAAAGATGAAATATTTTTTTGCAAAGATTTGTATGGCTGCTTACCTTGGTCTATTCACTCTTTCATAATGCAACACCTTTGCTCTGGTGCATCTCTATGCCCCAGGGTTAAAGGAATATCATCAAAAAGTGTTATCTTCATGAAACTTTGCAAGAAACATTTGCTGCCACCATATATTCTAGGTAACGCTTTCACTCTTCCTTCTCACTGCTTTATCTAAGGGCCAGGTTAGGCTTGGGTCTGTGGCTGGCAGTGGTCTGTGCATTGCCCACATGGCAGCAGGTCTCTTCAGATGTGTGCTGTAACCCCACAGTGAGCAAAAATACAGAAGGGAGAAGTCATTCTCAGCTTTAGAAACATCTCTGTGGTTTGCTTTAAGCTCCTCTATAATGCCAGTCAGGCTGCATTCACTTCTGGGAATAAACAGAAAGCTGGAAGAAAGTTTTCTCCATCCCCTCCCTACTGCCCATGATGCGGTGGTTGTCCTGTAGCAGCAGCACAGCTTCTGCCCCATGCTGATGTGCTCCACTCCTCAGCGATGTTCTCCCCTCCACAGCTCATCAGGTACCTCATTAGTTGAACGCTTTTAGACAAAACATTATTTGTTTGTTTTAATTTTCTAAGTAATGTAATCGAAATTCAAGGGAAGAATTTTTGTTTGCTTTTTTGGAGAACCTGACATCATGGTGATGGTGTCCCCCCATACTTCCCTGTGCAGAGGCATGGCTGCAGAGCTTTCTGGCTGTGCAGGAAGCAGTATGATCCTTTTTTTTTTTTTTTTTTTTTTTTTTTTTTTTTTTTTTTGGTATTTACTGGGAGGCTGAGAAGGAGGAGTTCAAGCAGCAAGGGTAACAAACTTCAGCGGAGGGTATTTCCCAACGAGCTGATGACTGACTGGTTTAAATGACCCTCAGCTTTCCTCTGGGTCATTAACTCTCCTAGGTAGTTGTTAATCCTCAGGAAATGTCCTGGGTCTCAGTGTTCAGTGCTTACAGACAAGACAGTCTCTTGCAGATATTTTTCCTACAAAGCATCCAAAACACACATTCAACTGATTTTTTTTTTTTCCTGTCCAGATGTTCCCATATTTTTCAGTCTCCTGCAGAAGTCTTCTCTTATCTTAGTGATTTATTTTGGCCCTATGTTGAGATGGGTGGTTCTGCTGTTACATGTCTGCAGGAGATTGAATGTTTCCATACCCTTTGGTCTTGGGGCCTTCACTCGTGCTTCATTAAGCTGACTGTAAATGTCTGTGTGCAACATAATGATTGTTGTGTTTTGGCACACAGGATTTTTGGCCTTATTCTTGCTTTCAATCCTTTACAGTTATCGTGCTGTACTGATGCTCCCAGCCACTCACAACCAATGGAGAGATTGGTACTCTAAGAGACACCAGCATAAACACGTCCTCTGCATGTCAACAGTTAATCTAGTATTGTCAGAGCCAGGGGATGAAGGCTTCTCTGACTGAACAGCCACAGCATGGCTTGAATGGGCAATGCCTTAAAGAACCAGAAATATTTTAATTTTACTTTTGTATGCTCTTATTTCCTTTAGGATATAATTGCTTAAAGTATCAGAAGTACGGGGGGACACTTCAAAAAAAATAAAAATGTGGTGATGAAAAAACTTCTGCCACAAGGCAGTGCTGGGTCTTGGACAAAACAGCCTGCCTCACCCCTGGGGGACAGAAGTGCACCAGCACAGTGAAGCCTGGCTCGAGCTGGGTCTGCGGTGCAGCGATGGGAAGTCAGGCAGTGGGCATGTTGCTGGATGCTTTTGAAGAACTGGACTAGAAGCAGGCAACTTCTGGTGTTTGCGGATAAACTCTTTGTGTAAAGTAAAAAGTTTTGAAATCTCTAAAATGTTAAATATTTAATTACTACCTGATTAGATATTCGTAGAGAATGATCTTGGCTTTATATGCAACTTGCAAAAGAGAGTTCTTTTTTTCAAGAGGTCCTCTGTTTGGAGAACATTTCTGTGGTGCAAAATACCAAATTAAGTATTAAATGCATAGTCTCTCCAGGAAGCATTCAGATCAGTAAAAGTTATAGCCAGGTGTGTGGCTGTGGCTCCTGTAAAAGCTCCCCTTTCAACTCTTTCCTGTGTCTCACTTCTGTGTGCAGTGTGCCTCTGCCTGTATCTATATCTGACTGTGGAAGGACAGAATGGCCAAACTATCATGAGACACAAAGGAAAGGCCTGACAAATGAAATATAATCATGGACTTGTGTTACCTTCTGTTCAAAAGGGATCACAGACTTTGCTATGGTAAATCTCCCATTTACGTCACTGAGATTTTTCCTCAGAGCAATGTATTGCAGGTGGGATTAGGCCCTGCACAAGAAATAACTCCTTCTTCTCAGTCATGGGAAATATATATAATAATATCTATCTGTATATATTTTTTCTCTGAAACCAGGGCCACTTTGCTTTGCAGTGTGCTCATTTTTCAAATACCTATCCAAACAACTTTTTGTGTGCTCGGACACCTGTTACTCTTGTGTTACTCTAGGCTCTTCCAGGAAGCAAAATGTATGGCGTCCCATACAAAGCTCCTTTGCACTATTTTTTTTTGAGGTAGTTAAATCACACCTTTGATAAAGAAATAAAAACTTCTCATTTCACATGCTTAAAATGCTCTCCCTTTAAAAATAGGGCTACAATCAGATTTTCAGTCCTGAATAGTAACTATAAATAAAAGCAATGTTGTAAAATAATTCTACCAAACGAGAACAATTTTTAAAGATGCAGTTTTCAGTGAGGATGCTCACCTTTGTAATATTTTTGTCACTAGAGATGAGGATTTTTCTTTTCCTTTTCTTTTGATTTTATGCCTATAATAAGCCTGTAGCTGCCAGTTTTACATCTGCTGGATTTTCGTTCTTGCCTGCTGCAAGTCAGGGTGGAAACGGCACAAACGTGAAACAAGATTGCCACCATCTGGGAAGACCTTGGAAAAGCAGCCGAGATGGGCGAGTTGCATTACAGTTGGGATTTTTTTATCAGATTAAAGGATTTGGCAAACAGTACTAATGTCTGGTTTTCCAGCAAAGTGCGGTCGGCTCCAACATTCAGGTCTGGGACGGGGTGTCCGCACTGCCACCAGTCCCTGGTACCCCAGGAGAGATGCGTGGGGAAGCTGCCGTGGCTGTGGCGTGGATGGGTGTTCCCTGTGGCCAGCTCTGCGTCCCCTTGAAAGCTCTTGAATATCAGGAGCATACAGAACAAATAAAATCTTATTACCTGTTGTTTTCTACAGTTTGAGTGCCACCTGAAATGGCAATTTTGCTATGCCATCATAATGCAAAATTATTCAGAGTGAATAATTTTCACCCTGTTCTTCAAGTGTAAGGGAAGAGCAGGCTGTATGGAAGCTGTATAATCATCCAACCAAATTAAGGACATTGCTTACCCTATTTAGCTATATCTCATACGCTTAGGGTATCATTCAAACAAAACCATGTAAAACCATGTAAAACATGTAAAACCATGTAAACTCCATTTACCTTAACTGACCTTTGAATATGTTAGTGTTGTTGTATTTTATTTTTACTTCATGCATTTATTTGGCATCAGTTCAAATAATTATATATGATTGTAGGTTACAATACTTCAGGTCAAGTCAACAAAACTCTAATTTTGGTGAAAGAGAAAATGAAAATTCCTAATTTTTTGGAAACTGAACCCCTCCTGTGCTCACAAGTGACTCTGTTTTTTGTCTAATGTTGTTTTTGAAAATGGGTAACCCCCTGTGGTGCACAAAACTTGGAAGGTTCTGGCTAATGTGCTCAATGAAGATGACATTAGTGTTGAGGAGATCAAGCATGAAAATCTAAAATGTGTTTAACTTGGTAAAGACATAACTAAGCAGTTTAAAAATCTTACTTTGAAAGATACTGTGATTAGAACCATTTGAGCTAATTGTTCATAGCAGATACTACTTATATTAAAGGAAAAGTCTCCATCTTACTGTTTTGGGTGATTATGCATTTGGCTGAGGTGATGCAATGAGCCCCTGACACAGCAAGAAGCACAACACGAATTGCCCAGGCTCTGTGTTCGATGAGCCAAGTGCCGTGCCAGGCTGTCGGTGCTCTTCAGTGGCTGGTCTGCTGGTGGCACCCAGGTGCTCCGTGGCCTCAAGGTCACAGTTACAGGGTTAATCTCACCTTTGCTCACTTAGGCACAGCTGGTCGTGTCCAACCACGGCAGGATGAGGCTCATATACAGCATTTCCTTCCCAAATTCTGGGCCAAATAGCTGAAGGGCAGATATATCTGCTGTTATTTACCTACTGGGAGCTGGACAGAACCGACCGAGTCATTTAGCCGAGGTCATTACTGGCTTTTTGCAGCTGTCTCAATTACATCACTGAAGGGAAGACTTTAGACTCCCAGCCATGAAGAACTTGTAAAGTAATGCATTAACTCCTATTAAACTCAATGTTTGCTCTCCTTTTTACAGGATTTGCTTGGTGAAACAGCAAAAGCAAAGTGTTCGCCTGGAGACAGACCTATAACACCAAGCGTTACTGCTGAAAATTTGCGGAGAGCTGCCAACTAATTAACACATCCGAGCAGCTCAGCTCTCCTGCTGAGTTACAGCTGCAGAGGGACTATTCAGAGAGTTGGTTGCGAGCACTGTGGTGCTCTGTGTCTTTTTCTAAACTTCTCATATGTGAGCAAGTGACAAAAATGGAAGAAGGAAAACATTCAAATAAATACTTTTAAAGGACCTCAGAAATTACTTAAAAGCAACTGTTCCTCTGAATGTTAATAGCTGACTCAATAAAAAATGACTCCACATAAAACCACTGGAAAGACTGGAGAGATGATTCAGCAGGGGTTTTCTTCACTGATATGTATGGCTCTGACACCTTCATATAGTCAGCTTTATCACATCTCCTGTTTCATCACTTGTGGTCCAGATTTTCAGAAGTAACTGGTAAGTGCCTTCAAAAATATGATCCTAAAGACTTCTTGGCCATTCAGAAACCTGGTACACAATTTGCTCTCTGAACAAGGGTGGAGTTTGTCCTCTAGGAAGTCTGGGACATGTCTGAATGGACTTTTCTGTGGCACAACAATTAGACATGAATTGTGGCCTTCACAAGCACTTGCAAATGCTTGTGCAGCTCCTCCCTAGGTGCCAGATCTGCCCTGACAGTCTGGCCTCTCCTCATCAGGTCTCACATACAGCAGCCCTAGTTGTGAGCTATCTTTGTGCCAAGACCACAGAACAACTCTTAAAAACTGTTCTTTGTGCATACAGACCCCTGTAAGCAAGAGTTTTGACATCTGGCCACCAGCTACCCCTCCTCAAGCCCCTTTTCTTCTGCCACCTCCCTGAAGGATAGGTGCCAGAGGAGCTGCATCCAACAGGACACCTGCAGACTTGCCCCATTCAATGATCCTCTTGGGTACTTTAGAGTACCCAACTGTTTTCCCCACCTTGCTAATGGCTCTGGCTAAATATGACTTGAAACTCAGCTGCATGATAATGTTGGGCATTGGATGAGATGTCTCTGTGCTTGGAGATGGGTGTGTGTTGGCTGGGTAGGAAGGCCGGGGAAAGCTGCCCAGGTAGGGTCTGCACAAGATTTTGCATCTGGGCTGCTATGAGGTCTATGCTGACCCTGTTGTTCTGGCACCTCATGGCTTTCTCTAGTAGAAATGGAAAGAAATATCAGAACCTGCCTGTGACCTTTGCATTGAGAAGACTCCCACAGGGAAAAGGGTTCTGGTCTTTCAGGGGCAACCACTGGCCTTTGTTTGGAGTTAGCAGCACCACAGCTATTTCTTATTTTAACTTTTATTTGGCTTTTCCTACACCATGGATTGGTGTTGGGAAAAGACCGTGACATCTCCTGGCTGCTCCCACCATGCCTTTGGCTCAGGGACAAGCTGTGGGGGTCTCCAGGAAAAGTAATCCACCAAGCACACACAAGAAATAGCACAGGCACGCAGTAGGGTCTAAAAATGAGCAGCTATTTTTTTTTTTTTTTTTTTTAACCTTCAAAGCAAATCCAGCTTTTTCTTTCTGCCCTCCTTTTTTCAAATCAGCATTGTGTATCGTTGACTTTCTGACCTGAACAATGCTGGAGTTCATAGCAGGGTTTCAGAACATTTTACCCCACGTTCAGTCTCACTGCACTCCTTGATGGGAAGTGCTTTGGCTGACACAGCTGCCCTACATGCTAGTTTACTGTGCTCGGTGGAAAGTGCGGGGAATTGCAGTCCTGCACTATTAAATCCTGCAGATTAAGAATAGGCAGGCTCTAAATTTCATGTCCTTTGATTTTCAGTTTTCTCAGTGAAGATCAGGAAACCTCTGTTATATGGTCTATTGAATTAAGCTTTAGTAACCAGTAACGAAATTGCTAGAAATAAAGTATGCATCATGTATCATTATTACAGCTCAGGATCCATAAATGAACATTTAGAAGGGATAAAACTTTCTGGTGGCTCAGAATTTCAGATTTCAGTTTTTCCTTCCCCCCCCCCCCCTTTTTTTTTTTTGGTCTTTTTTCTTTTTCAGTATTTTCTTCACAGCAAACTTAAGCAAAGTATATGTCATTAAAGGCAAACTTCAGACACACATTAGCTGTTTCTCCCCCCCTACCATGCTAGATCTTTTATGTGGTTACATCACCATTCAAGTCATCATAAATATAATATATGATGCATATTGTGGTTTTAGCTCATAGTCTTTTGAAAAACCGTTCTCCTGCTGAAGATGACAAAACACGCTATTAAAACCCAGAAGAACTCTTAAAGAAGGCTTAAAAACATAACGTGGTTTTTCAGACAGACATCTGCACCACGTACAGGAGTAAATGCCGATGGGCTTTAATTTCATTAGCAAATGAAGGACGGGCTAATAGTGCCACCTAGTGCATGAGGCTGAATGCTCTCTATGTGTACAGGGGGAGCATATGCATTTCATGCTGGTCCTGAATGATATTTTCACTGCCAGGATTTAAGGCTACGACAACAGGAAATCAAGTACAGCTGGACTTTGTTGTTGTTGCTTTTTATTTGTTTGCTTGCTTTTACTGAGGAAAAGGAACTTTAAAATTTCAAATTTTGATTTGAAATATGAATCTGTATGTTTTATGTATCATTTCCGTGGTGATCTGAGTGTCTCCTTTCTGTTTCTAGAGGGCTGCTTTTCAACACGGTGACTTTTAACAAGTCTGAATGACTTCAGGCACTGTCGTGACTACTAACTACATGCTCAGCTGGTAGGTTACACAGAAAATGAATTTCCCCGTCACAGCCAGATAATATTACTTTGCACAGAGATGTGTACTGTGGCCGCTACAAAACATTAGGTCTTACACACAAGCAGAAAGTATATGCAGAATATTCAGTGTTTTGCCTTGTACTTCACAACTGGTGTGAATGCAGATGATCTTTGAATGCGTTTGTTTTAAAATACACACACAAAGGATGACTCAAGTAACATGAAAGAAAATGCAAGGAAAAATGATTGCTTGTCTGTATTTGGCAGGAGTTTTAGCTTCTTTTAAAAATTATTTATTTATTTATATGCTATTTAAGCCATCTGAAGTGCATATTTGAGATGAAAATAGTTACTGGAAAATAGAACAGTTGCCATCAATAACCTGATGCATCACACTGCTTTCTTCCTGCTCTTATGTATTTATCTTTAGTGAGAAGAGAGTATTTTTTTTTTTCTTTGTAGTTTTACTGTTTGCTGAACGATTTAGGAAAAAACTTTATTTCTCTTTCTAGCAGTTTTTGTTGATTTAGGTAAGAATTTTTGTCTTTCCTTTTGTACACCCTTGTTCATAAGCTAAGAGCTTGCTGTCTGTAGTCAAGAGCAAACAACCAGCAAAGAGCTGGGCTTGTCACCCAGCATATGCTGACTAGACCCTGAGATGGCTTTGAATTTGTTGTACATTATTATTGCTCCTTCCCCCCGCCCCGCTCTGAATGGATCCCTTTGGTTAATTTTGCTGGGATGTGAAGATCTGTGGTTGCTCTGCTTGGCGGGTCTGTGCCAGCCAGAAACAATGGAACAGGCTCTGTCCCTGAGTACCTCAGAAAGCACTTCTAGCCTGGGTGAGCTCCTTCTTGAATGGGGCCATGGCGGCTTGTTCAGAAAAGGAAATGCAATTAGGGAAACATCAGCCTGAGCGTTTAGATGTGAGTCCTCAGGAAGACCAACCAACAACAGACGCACAGTCTATTGCTGACCTCTGAGGTCAAAAACTTGCACAATCTGAGAGAAAAAAGCTTTGGTGACTAATGGAGCCCTTTAAGTAACATCCTTTCCCAGTCCAGGAGAGCAGCCATTTCAGCTTCGTCAGAAAACTGCCTCTGAATGGTATTGTAGCCTTGATAACTAACCGTCTCAGAGTACAAACAAATTCTAAAGCCTTCAAAAGGGTCTCTGATGTTCTATCATTATTCTTACTGTGCTGTGGGTGAGAGCATGTGCACTCTGGACATGGTAGGAATAGGGAGAGAGATCTCGTGTTGGTGCAGCAATAAGTGGGCTGGCGGGTATCTTTTTCAAGAGTTTGTTCTGTTTAATGCACTAAATCATACTCCTACCAGGCTAAATCTCACATACAAAGTCCCAAAGTGGGAATGTAGAGTTCAGGTACCTTGTAGTTACCTTAATTTTACTCTCTTGTGAATACCATGCATTTATTTCAGCAGCAGGATCTTTCATGGCACAACAACGTAATACCTGCTAGTCTGGCCTATTAATATGTTTTATGGATTGTCTCCTCATATAACTTTTCCCAGTGTGCTTAGGGTGATATGGGAAGACAGTGGGCTAGAAAATTTAAGATTTATTCAGCGTTTCAAAATGAAGGTAGCTTTTTTCTTTAACCCTTTTTACAATGCCTTTCTAAAATCTTACTTCTTGCCCCCAGAAATCCACTGGAAGATAAGCAATTTAGGAAATGGTGAGGATTCCAGTTTGGGAAAAGATTTGGGCACCCACCGTTTATAGACACAGCACAGAACAGGCAGCTCCAAGAAGACAAAGAGAGATGCCTTTCTTTCAGGAGAGTCCATCCTGAAGGAGCAAATTCACCGGGACATCCTGCAGATTGGCTTTTAAAGCTGGGTCTGCAAAAAAATCTCTTCATACAAAAAGGAACATCACACAGGAACCCTGTAAAGTTAAGTGAGAGCTAACTGTTAAGGTGTTATAATGCTCTAGTGTGTTTTGCGAGCTTTGATATTTTTGGTGTTACCCATAACTTAAGAGGCACATTTGCATTCTGTGTTCTCTGTCTTTCAATTTCTGTTTGATTGGCCATGGATAGGCTGTCTTTTTGGTAGGCAAAGGAAAAAAAATTCAATATATTTTATCCAGGCTGTCTGATTTTGTCCTTTCTAATTGAGATAGCTTCTTTTGATCTTGAATGAATTCAGGACTACTTGTGACTGCAGCCATTCTTTGCTATGAAAAACATACTTAGGGTGATATATGTGCATCCAGGCTACTCTCATTGTCCTGCTTCAGTACGTTTCACAGGGCCAAAATCAGAAGCCTAAATTTTCAAATGCAATGTAGATTGAAACCATTATTGACAATGTATAACCACAAATAGTCACTTATGCTGATGCAATTGCGAGGAGAATCCATCTTGCTTCCTTAACTTTGAATTTTTTGCTATCTACAGTTGAGGTTTTTTGTGTGAATGAACATGACTATGTTTTTGTAGTGTTGCATTTACTTGTTTGCTTTTTTGAAGATGTTAGTGGTGGAAGCACCTGTAGTTTAGACTAACTTTCCTAAGCAGCTCTTATCAATCTGTGCCTATGCTTTGGTCTCCATTAAGTCCTTTCACGCATGACATCTATAATAATTCTCAGCAACTCTTGCTGACAGACTCCCAAGAATTATTCCCACTCTACCAGGATCTGCAGCCAGGAACACTGACTGCCTGATACCATGGCTGTGATGATGCCATGGCTGCACATGCCTACACCATCTGCACCATCTGATGGCTGAAAAATCATTCTTTTTCCACTGCTAGATGGCATTGTGTCATAAGGAATAAAATGCTATTTGATTGTGCTCAGTTGTTCTACATTTTTTTTTTTCTGAGTGGAACCTATATTGTTTGTGTTTTGACACAAAATTCCTATTCAGTGTTATTAATGTACCCCACAATGTGGAGGAAACCATACCTCAGATGCTTTATTTATAACCACTGCTTTGCAAAGATAACTTGCAGCCTTATGTTTGAAACTTGGCTATCTAATGGCGTGCTAATGGACGGAGCTGTACTTTTGAAAAAATCTCATTCTGTTGCAGAACAGTTCAAAAAATATGCCTTATTGAGATTTTTTTTAGGTGGAAAAGATGGTTTTGGTACTAGAACATGTACATTCAAAGTGAAGCCACCCATTCACACATCTTAGTAAGCTCTTGCAGGCTAATATAGAGCATCTAGTTCCAGCCTAACCTTACTTCATTCGGGACTGTGTGGGGAAGAAAGAAGAAGTTACACTAGGAGCAAAGAAGAAAATTTATGCCTTCAGCTGACAGAGGCTTGGCACAGTAGGCTAACTTCAAAGTGTGCTAATACTCTCCAGAGATCAGTAAACATGATTAATATATAGTCTGTGGGATATTTTTTTTTCTTTGTGTGTGTGTGTGTGTGTGTGAAGTTACATAGACTTCTAAAAGCAAAAACAACTTTTGTATTTAATGTCTAATGCATTCCATCTGGTGGAGCGTGTATCAATATGTTCCTATTAAGGGCCAGATTAGGGACATAATGCACATGCTGAGTAGTAATTCAGTCTGCAAATAGTGCAATAGTGCTATTCTAATGAGAAAATCATCAGCATATGATTTTCAATCTCCCATATCAGTATGTTTAGAAAAGCAGCACCATGCTGCTTGGGGTTTTCTTTCCTGCACCATACCTATTGGGCCCCTTTAGGAGGCAGCCTGGGGAATGGGAAGCTCTGATACTGATTTTTATTCTGTGGTAGGTCTGCTCTGTGTCAGGCTACGTGATCTGTGCTGTTCATGCTAGTGTGGCTTTACTGGAAATTTCTTCCCAGAAGCCACCCCTCCTGCGTGCATCTTAATTTAGCTTAATGGGTGATACATCTCCTCAGCAGATGCTATGGGCATAGAGCACTACTGATAGGTCTTGCTCAGCTTCATAACTGTGCCCTGAGTCAGGTGTCCTGAATCATCTGTTTGTGTGTCTTTGCTTTCTTTAAATACCAGAGTTTCTGGGCTTTGTTTATTTGTATTTTGTAGACTTCAAAGAGACTCCTCTGGATATTTGTAGGACAGTTAAACTGCAGTCCCTGCCCCAGCTAGCAAATGGCTTGATCAGTGCCGTTCTGTTGTCTTTCAGCTGGTGTAGGAACCTCATGTTTGTAAGTGACCATGTCATTTTCCTGCAGTTCTTTTATTTCCTTATAAAATAGGGAGGAGGGCAATGTGGTTAATGTATTTTCTTCCTCTCTGCATTTCTTTCTGAACTTATTTGTACAAAGCTATACGCTGTTCAGTTGTAAAGTTTCCCTGTTCCTCCTCCTCCCCGCAGCCGCTGAACAGTTGGCAGCCAGCTGTAACATAAAAGGAGGGCTTTGAAGGGGTGGGGGCTGCTCTGCTGGCATCGCTGCCAGCTTTCCTGCAGCCCTGCTCGGGTTTGCTGGGCTTTGTGCAGCGTGTGTGTGCTGCCTCTGCCCTCCCTGCTGTGAGCCTGGAGATCTCAGCCTTCTCCTCCGTGCTATCAGCTACCTTGGCCAGCCCATGTCAGCTGCCCTTTCATCCACGGGCATTGCCTGGCATGGCCTGTGAGTGAATGCAGTGAAGGGTGCCTTAGTTTTCTTCGTTCAGCTTCAGAAAGATCAAGTGTACAGCATAAATTTGTAAAAAAACAAACAGTAAAATACTCTCGGTTAGGTGGTATGGATTCTCCTTTTCGTCTTAAAAGGCAAGGTAAAATTTCATACTTCCCGACAGGAATGTGGTGCGGTTTGTGGCTATGTCAGCAGCAAAAGCATGATGCCTTTCTGAGAGGAGAAGAGGTGGTTTTGGCTCAGGGAGAATGAATGGTCAGTGACACAGCATCCCTCCTCAGTTATGTTCTTCCTCTCTGTGGCCTGCTCCAGGGACTAGCTCCAAACATTCAGTACTAAAACCCAGTAACGGGGGTGGTTGCAGTGGTACAAATAGTACTAAATTGGCGATGAAATGAGTAGTAAGGATAACGACTTCTTCCTTTTATCTCACGGCACTGCCAGGTAGCAGCACTAGGCACACTCAGCGCATTTGTCCCAGGTCAAAGCCAGCCCTGCAGGGTTCGGCTCTGTGGCAGCCCATTACGGCAGCAGGTAACAAAAAGGCAAGCTCACTGTCTGCCTGTTTCCAATGTGTGATCATAGTCTCCAAGAGACATCTCAAGACAGCAAACATGACTGTTACCTCAAGACATATCAGGAAGTATCAGGTAAAGTGGAAATTTTAATCCTAATGATTTGTTAAACTCAGACACGCAATTTCCTTTCCAGATAGGTTTGTTTTCCACACTTTCTGGCTCTTCACATCCTAATTTGTTGGGATGGAAACAAATCTTAAGGGGTCTGATTTTAGGAAGGTGATGACAAGTGCTGATTTCCAAATGGTGACAACAGGGTCCCCTAAGTCCTACTTGATTTGTGCTCTCTGCACTAGCAATGCAAAGGCGGCAGTGAAATTCCTGGTGTGATCCCACAATCCAGCTGCCATGGGAGCTGGAAAGACTCGCCTGGGGAGGGTGTTTTTACCATGGCTATTCACAAATACAGGTATTTGGAAGTATGATTGGATGTACAGTTCTAGCATTAATGCTCTGCTGCCATATCCTGTCATCACAGAAGAGATATGGGAAGGCATCCAGGGCTGAATTTCTGGAGGCAGACCCCTGTTCATCAGGAAGAAGTGTGGGATTGCTGTGGAGCATGGTTTTCTTGGAAGACGGAGAGAAATGACTTTGGGTGATTCCAACACTGTAGAGTTACCCGTATTCTTCGTGAGGATTTAACCGATGTTAGTAATGTATTATATTGGGATTTTTTCTTCTGATGAATGGCATGCAGTCAGAATAACAGAAGTGCTAAGCACTTGCAAGAATTTAGTTTTGCTACAGTTGATTTCGTTTTTAGCCAAGCTGTGAAATTTGCAATTATATTTTTAAAATGTGATTTTATTGTCATGTACTTTCACAGAATATCATAGTAATTAAACCCTGTTAGGCAAGCGTGCTTGGCAGCAAGTTTGCATTGGTAATCTGTCTAAGCTCCATTCAGAATGCTGAAGTCTTATGAAAGTTAGGTGCTTTCCTCAATAACAACTGACAATTCAGAAACGTATATGCAACATTTTCAGACCAGTTGCCTTGTTTTGGATTGCACAAGCAATGGAATGTGTCGAGATTTGGCTTAATATGCTGTGTGACCAAGGTGTGCAGAATGCAAATATTTAAGGTTTCCACTGGGGACACTGAGCTCTAACAAGGAAATATTAACCCTGTCTGAAGGCTGATGCAATTCATATTCTGTCGAAAGCAAAGGGATTAAGCATACAATATTTGTATGATCAATAGCTTCTTGTTTGATGGAATTCTTCTCTTGAGGATTAAATTAAAAACCTCAAGACTATTGAACGGGGAGAGAGCATGTAGTGAAGTTCTCCACAGCTGTCAGGAATCTGTTAGATCAAAATCCACTCACCTTTGCCATTGGCTATAATATACTGATTTGAAATGTCTTATATTGTTACAGGTTGCAAAGAGTTAAATATTAGGACATTCTCATTAAGTATTTCCCCCCTTTGGATTTCACAGTGCTCTATCAAAGAGAAATACTACAATGGACTAAATATTTTGGAAGATATTTCTCCTCTGGGAGAGAGACATTTACAGAAATTCCGGATATGAAAATGTCAAATGTTACTCATCCCCTCTGTGGCTTTTTATTCCTTTTTGAAGTATGTTTGCTTCCACTTGGTAGCTGAGGGTGTCACTGCTTGTTATTTGATATGTGGAACTGGGGCACACAAAAGGATGACTAATCCCATTTACTGGAATTTTACAGTTTTCATCAAGGCCACAGTTTCCATTTCAAGCTTTATAGTAAAAACAAAACACCGACTGGCAAACTGACTTCTGTTATTGTTGTAGTAAATTAATATAGATTGGTATTACAGTAAAAGAATCCTTCCTGAAGATTACTACTTGAATGGGAAAGAAACTTGCGTCTAAATATTTTACGAGGGGCAGTATATAGTAACTATATATACAGCACAGAAAGCTTACTGTCCTTTTCTGAGCGATACCAGCCAGCATCATGTGCCCTTTTGCAAATACACATGCTCTCTACTACTCTCCATGGTTCTGCCTCCCTCTCTCTTTAATTTTGTGGTTTCAAGACCAGTAGATTAGATCTCAGTCAAAATAATTTCTTGTTATAGCCATGTGACTCTCAGAGTTATCAGTGAAAACTGCATACATCCCTTGCATCTTGAATAGTTTTTGTTTAATTTTCAGCTGATCTCAAGGAAAAAAGAAACACTCATATTCACTGTCTTAGGCTGATCTTTACAAAAGCCTTTTCTTACAGTTTCTCCAGCATTTCTAGTGAGGTGGTGTTTCTAGAGTCTCAGTGAGGGCAGCTATAGCAAGTCCTCAAAGAATGGTTTGAGCTTATTGTGACAAATCTGATCATCATTATTTTATTTTATTTTATTTTATTTTATTTTATTTTATTTTATTTTATTTTATTTTATTTTATTTTATTTATTTTATTTTATTTTATTTTATTTTATTTTATTTTTTATTTTTTTAAAGAAAATCTAATTCTAAGATAGCAATCTGTTTGCATTCCAGCCCTAAGCCCCTTTTACTTAAATTACTGTGCTAGTCTCTTCCCTGGTCTCAGATCATTCCTGCTACTTTTCCCTCTTCCCCTTTTTTGCTCCGGTGACTTACGGTGAGTAACTGTCAGATTACATTTGTATAGATATAAAACCAAGGTTGCAAACTCTTTGTTTTATTGCAAATCCTACAGTACCTGGTATTTTGGACTCCCCAGCTTCTGGTTTGTCACCTGAGCACCTCACCTTCTGGGCAAGGCTGGAAGACCGAGCTAAATGAGTTCTGATGGCTGGAAATAAGAAGTCTGGAAATTTCTTGATTTTTAGACCCTGTGATCAACCCTGGTTATATGAGATCTTTTTTATTGCTTTGCAGATTTTTGTCTTCTTGTCTTCTGGAATGTGTGTCTGCATAGCAGTTTTCTCTACTCCTTTTTGTAAGGTAAGTAGAATTTATTTTAGGTACCTGGAGTCCTCTCTCAGGTGGAACCAGAAACACAAACTACCAAAACGCAGAGGATAATGGGAAATTTTGGAAATAAATGAGTAATTAGGCTAAGCAGACCAACTGGGAAGATCTCCGTTTGAAATTAGCAGACTCTTGGGGATGGAAGTCCTCTCTTGCTGGTAGCACTGGGGTGATTTTCAGTTTCTTGAGACTGAATGCAAGTTTTAGGCATGTGCTGGCTCCACATTGGGTAAGACCAGATGGGCCAACTGTGCAGCCTGAATGGCTCTGGAGACCAGAAGTCTGGGATGTCTTTGTGGCGTACATCTGGGCACAGACTATTTGCCTAGGTGATGGAGCAAGTCAGGGTTTGTCACACTCTACTGCCAGGCTGCCCCATCTCTCAGGGGCACAACACTCGATGTGCTGTGTTCTGGGCTGAGTGAGTGCCAGTCGGCTTGGTGAGTTTGGGCATAGTGTTCAGATGCTCCAAATTTAGCTGAGGTCACCTGATGAAAGTTTGTTTTGATAGTTGTAATGGCTCTTTTCCATATAATACAATTTTCTCTCCCACATTATTCTGTGTCCAAACTAAAGGTCAGCCCCTCATCTGGTTTAAATCAGTATGGCTGTGCTGATTTCATGCTTACGTATACTAACTAATAAGATGGAAATTTACAGCCAGCACTGTTATACAAATGCATGTAGACTCATGGCACTGGGGTCACCAGTGACAGCATGGTTACGAATGCTGAGACATTTTGGAGTGAACATTTGTGATGTTCACATCCGAGAATGTGGAAAATCACAGTGCCGTACTCTTTGGGGGGCCCAGGACTCTGCTTTCAGTCAGATTTCAGCTTCTTATAATATACCATCTTTGCCTCTATGCCGTTCTGACAGAAGCTATTCTTTAGAGTATCGCTGCTAACAAAAGGATGCCACTGTCCCAGGATCTTGTAAAGATCCCAGCTTACTTTTAAAACTTTTATTTTCTTCAATAGCAACCAACCTCAAAGCCTTCTTGTTTGTGAATCTAGCCAGACACAACAGAGCCACTCTTGCAACAGTGTATTGCGAGTGGCCTAAGAAACTACTGTTGCTGCTGGCGTAACTTCTTTCTGAGTTAACACTGAGGGAGCATCAGATGAAACTGGGAGCTGTGCCATGACAGTGGATTGTCAGCAGCTGAAGTGCAGTCCAGAAATGGAAAATGTATTTTTATATCTTCTGCTATACTCTTCTAAGGAACTTTGAATTTTTTTTTCCTGTTTTGCTTGCCAAACCTAGCTAGAAGTGTACATATCCTTAAATTATTATTCTATGTTAAAGAATTTTAGTATTAACACATGCCCCTTTCAAAATAGAGCAATATTCTGAGTAAGGATTAGAAAAGGAAGAATATTTTATCCATTAAAAATGTATTTTTTTTCCTATTTGCTTGCTTACTTTTACTTCTGTGCGACTCTAAGCAACGTGATACTACTGCCACCCTATATTTGAGTATTCTTTTATGGAGAACATGAATATAGACAGGATAATTGTTTTGTGGTAGATTCTTTTTCTTAAAGAGTGCTGAAGCCATAAGCCACGAAGCCATGTTCTATAAAAAGAGCTGAAACCATAGGGTGGTTCTAACACTGCTCTGTACAGGTGTTTAAACATCAGAAGCCTGCCAGGAATTAGGACTCCAAAGCTGTCTCAATGCCCGGTCTCCCCCACTCTGTTCCTCTACTGAGCAGCTCTTCTCTCTCCTCTTTTCCAGAAGGTGTCACTGTAAGGCAGTGTTGGTCAAAAATCCTGTAGATTTAAAAATAAACGTGAAAAGGACTTCATGGCTCTTTCCTTTTTTTCTTTTCTTTTCTTTTCTTTTCTTTTCTTTTCTTTTCTTTTCTTTTCTTTTCTTTTCTTTTCTTTTCTTTTCTTTTCTTTTCTTTTCTTTTCTTTTCTTTTCTTTTCTTTTCTTTTCTTTTCTTTTCTTTTCTTTTCTTTTCTTTTCTTTTCTTTTCTTTTCTTTTCTTTTCTTTTCTTTTCTTTTCTTTTCTTTTCTTTTCTTTTCTTTTCTTTTCTTTTCTTTTCTTTTCTTTTCTTTTCTTTTCTTTTCTTTTCTTTTCTTTTCTTTTCTTTTCTTTTCTTTTCTTTTCTTTTCTTTTCTTTTCTTTTCTTTTCTTTTCTTTTCTTTTCTTTTCTTTTCTTTTCTTTTCTTTTCTTTTCTTTTCTTTTCTTTTCTTTTCTTTTCTTTTCTTTTTCTTTTCTTTTCTTTTCTTTTCTTTTCTTTTCTTTTCTTTTCTTTTCTTTTCTTTTCTTTTCTTTTCTTTTCTTTTCTTTTCTTTTCTTTTCTTTTCTTTTCTTTTCTTTTCTTTATTTCATTTCTTTTCATTTCATTTCTTTTCTTTTCTTTTCTTACAGTGATTATTTAAGTCCTAATAAATCCATATCAACAGTATAAAACATTAGAATGGTAACAAGAAATGGGAGCATCAAAGTTTCTCCGTAATTTGAATTTACAGCCTGTCTGAGAACATTTCATCCCAAAGTAAATTCAGCTTCTTAGACCACTAGCTTAATAGTTGTGAGTGTGAAATCATCAAAATGACCAAGCAGTTTTAAAGCCCACACTTTTAATGCTAATATTCGGGTCACACAGGCACACATCTGAGAAGCACGTGCACACCACTAGATGCAACTTCATATAGAAAAGCTGCAAATAAAAACATTTATTTTTTCAGGTATTCAGTGAGTTTTGTTTGTTTGCAGGCTTCAGCTTCCATTGGGCTGTGGGTCTCAACACAATACATTAGCTATTATGAAATGAATGGGTGTCAGATTTGGAAAATATTGCTTATATGGGTAAAGATTGGAAAGCAGTGCCACAAAGGTGGATAAGTGTGAGGTCTCCAGCTCTCTGAAAGAGATGTGGATACTAAAATGAAATGCTAAGGCTTGGATATAGGAACAATAAGCCAGAAGTGCATTAGTAGGCAACAAGTGAATGGAAGGAAGCTCAAGATATGAAAGTAGACTAATGGAATCCAGTTATGCTGTCATTGTAAAATGTAAGTATGGCCTAGAATAAAACAGGAGAGGTGTTTCTTGTGAAGCCAGAAGAGCTTTAGCACCTCTGACCTGAGGCTGTCTGAGCACTCACCTGGAAGGCTGCACCCAGCTCTGGTTGTTCAACTTCAGAGGTGGTGAGCGTAGGCTGGAAGTGGAAAAACACTGGCATGCTTGGGGAAGCCAACTGAAGCACAGAAGAAACATTACTTAAGATGCAGATAAGTGACAGCACAGAACCAGTAGGGGGGAAGTGGTCATTGAGATGGAAACTAGAGAGATGGAGTTTGGGGGCAGAACCCCCTCTTTGTACCATAACTACAGACTATAACATGGTTAATGCCCTTAATTATAACACAAGACTAGAGTTAACAGTTCAGGAGGGCCTGTGTCCTACCTGTGTTTCTATGCAATGAGATAATCATATGCAAATGCTGGATGATTCATTTATTTCTCATCTGCACTCTGCATGGGATGGGCACAGTCCCAGAAGTGATGCTACATGACATATCCTCTGTCTCATGATACCAGGAGGATAAACCACCCAATGTTCTTGGGGAACAGGGAGAGGAGAGCAGCCTTACCACTGCAAGCACTGCACTGGTGCAGTGCTGGTTTCCCAGTGAGGAAAAAGTCCTCCCAGGCCTCAGGACTCCTTCAGCTGGTGATGCCCAAGGAAACTGTGGCTGCCTCCTCCCTGGAGGTGTTCAAGGCCAGGTTGGATGGGGCTTTGGGCAACCAGATCTGGTGTAAAGGTGTCCCTGTGCATGGCAGGGGGGTTGGAACCAGGCAGTTCCAACTTTATGGTTCCTTCCAACCCAAACCAAATTCTCTTTCCCCCTTTTTTTTTTTTTTTTTAATGGAATCCATAATATAGGATAGCCTCTTTGATCTGGTCATGGTAGCCTTCATAGAAGAGCTCTGTCATGTGAGAAACCACTCTGGCAGGAGCAGTTCTGGAGCCTCGGGGGCTCCTGTAGTCCAGTGGGGAGTGGGATCCCTGTGAGAAGCACAGTGCCCACAGCAGTCCTGTTTTCACTTTGGGCAGACCTGGTTTATGGCCCATTGGAGTGAAGGGACGACCCAAAAGAGGAGCACAAGCACATAATTCTCCTGTGATTTTTGCTTCTCTGGGACAGGCATCAGAGAGGAGAGAGGAAGTGAGAGCAGGGGGGAGCAGGGTGGGAGGCAAGGCAAACATCTGAGGTATGTCCCTGAAGGACCCTACCGGGGCAGAGTTTCAAGTACTCATTTTTCCAGCGCATTCTTTGCAACAAATTTTCTATTTAGCCAAAGTGTTGACATATCAATCCTGATCCGAATTTGTATGCTGCTTTGATTCTTCAGGCAAGTATTGAATATGTAGCCGAATTCTTAATATAGAAGCAACTGGAAGTAGGTCACTTCCGCCCCTCAAATGCCATTAAAAATCGCCACTTATGCTATGGAGGAAAAGGAAAAGTTTTCCCTCTCTTTTCATCTTCCTAGGTTTCTATGGCACAAAGTGCTCCATGAAAATAAATTGGCATCAAATAAAAATAATTACTTCCTTTTTCTTTCGATTTGACTCTTTATCAGGACAATTTTAATGAAATCCATCAATTTACTTTGTGGGATTCTAGTAACATACCTTCTTATCATTCCATAAATAATGGCAAAGTAAGAATCTTATGACTATTACTTTTAAATCAGAATTATGGGTTTTATAATGGATTCCATAATACAGATTTCAAAGTTTACAGTAGTTTAACCATAGACAAACATTGTATCCTTCCCCCCTTTGTAATTCAGCTGCTCTTTATTTTCTTTTTCAGCTTTATATGGTTTAAACATCTGGGCCTTCTGAGTCGTTCCATGCCTGCTTGCCTTATTAGAGGGTTTGGTGCTGGAGTTCTCCGACTGAACGCCAGAGTCCTTCCCTTTGTTTTTCTCAGTGACGTACACGAAAACTTTGAGGTGGTGTAAGAACAGAGGGATTCGTGGCTAATAAATACTTCATCTAAATGGGTGAGTGTTTGAGCTGGGCTGTTAGCTTAATTCTAACCATAAGGAGCAATAACCGCAGCATACTTTGGGTGGGAGAAGACATCAATCACTGTCACTTTTCAGCAGAGGAAAACGAGTAGCGATGGGAGAAGCTGGGGTGGATTTTAGCTTTTGGAAACTAGGATGTAAGATTTTCATCCAAGCTAATTCTTTTCTGAGTTGCTGGTGTTCCTAAACACCGTCTCACAAGTTTTATTTCAGTGATAAAGTTACTCCAGTTACTCAATAAAATTGGATGATTGATATGTGCATTCTGACAAAGGCTGGCTACAGATACGTTATTTAATTGTACCAGATCATAGGAAGACCCTCGCCCATACTGGCCCCTGGGTGTGTAGGGAGGTTTTCCACAGTAACTTCCTTGATATACCAGGACTGACATACTAGTGCTGTGCTCTGAAATTTATTTTAAATCTCTCAGCTTAGGGAGAAGTAACTTCTGTCACAAGTTAACATGCTGTCATTATCAAGCTCCCTATAATTTAAGACACTTCCTTTTCATGGTTCCTAAGTTTCATTTACATCGTTATCAGCAGGCAATAAGAAGATCTGCTTTTAAACCATTATATAAGGTTTACTGAGGATAGTGATTTCTTGATGAAATTCTTTCTGATGTGGAAATGGTTTGCTTCCTGTAGTAAGTTGAATTTGCTCTTTTTTAAGAAATAGAACCGGCGCAAACGTGCTATGCCTCTCAGAAATGAAAATATCTTAGGAGAGCCATTTTTGTTATGAGCAGCTGTTGTGAGCAGCCTGGCTGGGCTCTGCAGTCAGCACAATGTGAGTTCGCTCCCTTTTGTTTTGCACATTGAGGGTAAGATCCTGCCCCAAAGGTGCCAGGGGAAGTTTTGTCCCTGACTGCAGGAATTCAAGACATCAACTTTAGTCTTCAGTGCAGCCTGTACCCCCCCCCCACCCCGGCTTTCTATCTTCCCTGACAGCCTCTTCAGTGTTGCTGTGTTCTTAAAAAAACTCATTGATGCTGTCCCTTCCTATTTGCTTTTTGGATACTGGGTACATCCAAAGAAATCTCATCTTTAGCAGCAGCATCACTGCTGTCAATAGCATGATGAGGGGGCAGCTCTGCTCTACAGTGCTGTCTGTGCCCATTACCAGCAGAGGAAAAGAGATGCCCTGTATGCCTTATCCGTTTAGAGGGGAGGCTTTTTCAGTTGCAGAGCTTCTGTCTCCTAACTATATTCACCATAGGTGCTTCTTCTTGCAGATACATTCTGCTACTTTGAAACAGCTGAGCTTTTGTAAACAAAATGGATTTTCCTCTTTAATCTGGGAAACTGCTGTCATTCAGATAACTTCTCTTAAATCTCTCCCACTGCCTAAATTCTCTGAGAGCCAGCTGACTCGTAACAATACAAAATGAGAATGAAATTAGAAAGGCATTTGGTCTCTATTTTCTCCTAATCATTATTACTCCATACATGTCAGCTTCAGATTTACACTAGAGACAATTTTGCATTAGAAGTAAGACTGTTTTGAATTAGAAGTAAGACTGGCACAATCTATCAGGATCTCCTCATTAAACTTCTTTCAATCTGTTCTATTTTTTAGTCTGTATTATTTTTCCCTCTTTTGCTATAACTACTTATAGTGTTTAATGGCCTGATCAGGGTGGAAATGTTCCTTCTGAAAAGCACGGATGACATTCCTGTACTACAATGGTTACAAACAGTTTTGCCATTCACTTCAGTAGAGTTAAGAATTCTTTTTTTCTGCATGAACAGGAAAACTTTAATACCTTTTGATAGTGCTTTTTATTTACAAAAAAAAAAAAAGGAAAAAACCCTATGTCTTCTAAAGGAAATAAAAAGTAAAAGTAAATAGTTTTGTAATGTTACTTCCCCCCCACCCCAGAAAAGCATTTTCTAAGTAGAACTTTTTAATTTTTATTTCTGATTTTAGTCTGACTGTTTAAAGAGTCATTGATTAAATGGTTTCAAACGTCTTACTGTATTTTTTTCCCCACTGATATTTCTCCAAATCTTTCTTCTATTTTCAGTTTGGTTGAGGTTCATTTTGTATTCTTATGGAGTTTAAGCAGTCTTTTGAATAACAGCCAAAAGTCAGAGAACAGAAAATGGGTGATTTAGATCCTAAACAGTTTTCAACTCAAAAATATTTTAACATTGCACATGCAAAATGGACAATCTGCACTCAGAAGAATGCTCTAGTGATCTTCTCTAAAGTATCCTGATACAGGCTCTGCTCTTCTATAGGAGGTGTTTTGCTTTGTGCAAGTCATCTAAATATTTATTGAATCACAGAAAAATGACTTATCAACATACATAGGAAAACAGATTTCCAATCTGTGATTATTTCCAATTATTACTTCAAGTTTTAATATGAAGTGAAGAAAAGTGATGAGAGATTGAGCGAATGCTCTTTAATACCAGAGTCTGTAGCTTGGTTATTCAGACATTTATTAAGGGACTAGGTGATGTAGATTTAAAACTCTTTAATAAATGGCACCAAATTCCTTATAGGAATAGGGATAGGTGTAGGGATAATTTTGCTTGTTAAGCTATTAGAGGAAATTTTAATTCTTCTTAAATCTAGATTTTCTTTCTTTGGCTCTTACTACAAATACTTGGAAGGAAATTCTCTCTCTAAACAAGATATAACTTTCAGTCTGTGATGCCCTCTTTATAAAACTGTTTTTTTTTTTCCTCCTATCAGCAAGAAAAACATTTTTATTTCTGACCATTCTACACTGTTTTGTTCTCCTTGTCAGACACCAAACTGAGTAAAAAAAAATATTTTAACATTTCTGCTTACCTACTAAAGTCATTCACCTCTTATTATAGCAAGTAAACTGAGGACTAATTACTTTGAAAAATTTTATGCCTTTCTTCTGGCACACAAAATGGAAGTAATTTACCAGAATGTCTGCTCTAACTGTTGAAATAGCCCTGGACTAGGAACATTCAGCAAAGAGTTGTTGCTGTATCAAAGTGTTTGCCACTGAAGAATAAATATCTCCATGCCTATGCTTCAAAGAGATGCTCCCCCTCCCCCAGCTGCTCAGGTCCCCTAATGAATGTTATTGCTGACCAGGTGTTGACAAAACACATCAGTGTTGAGACAAGTCATTGATTATACCAAAAGAGGAATCCATATCACACACCTAAATGTTGTCTGCAACCATTCTTTGATATGTCAGTAAACCTGAAGTTTACTTGCTTTGGCTTGTCTCCCATAAGTGACCATCCTGCACCCTCTCAAACTAATTTAGTAACAGTTTGGCAGGATAATCTTGACTGTATTTCAACTCAGTGTCATTAGTTTCAGAAGCACCTCCTTCCTTATAATAATGAGGAAATCCATCTTGGCACCCAAATTACTTCTGCCTATTCCACACTGGATCTCTTCAAGTGATTACTTCAACTAATTCTCTTGTAATTCATGTGAGTTACTGCATATCTTTTAATCCTGTTAAGAAGAGAATAGTGATTATTTAGTTAAGGAGCTCATTGGAAAAATGATCTAAAGTGTGCTCTGAATCATTAAACAAAGCCCATAATTGAATTATGTAACACTTGGGAGAAATTTCTGTGCTTGCTCCAGAGGGTCAGCAATGGATATCAGTTTCTAATGTATTTAACTCTGACCATGAACACAAAGAAGAATGTTTTTCTTTGTTTATGTTCCTTATTTTTCACCATGTTACCAATGAATTGATTTAGAAATTTGGAACTGGATGGTTTCTAAAATAAACAAAGTTGTTGCCCAGTTGTAATTCTTTTGAACAAAGTGAAACATCAGACAACTCATCCTGGTGACACAGCCTGACTGTTGGCCTGCTGATCAGATGTAGTCCAGTATGTAGTGTATATGAAAATCAAATTTTTATTGTGTTTTGCTTTTCAATATATACACTTTATTGGTTTTGGATATGTAAAATGATTTACTGCTGCCCTCTCAAGCCCCATTCTCCCCAGCTCTCAAAAGAGATTGGTTGTTCTATTATAAAGCCTGGCTGACTTTTCACCAAGCATTCAGCAAAAGTCAAGATACCTCAGGAACATTTCGGAGAAAAAGGATATCTGAAGTGCAGTGGTGAGTGTGTCTCTTGAAAACATCTGTCCAGTCTTGCAGTAAGAAGATCTATCTATTTATCTGGTAACAAGTTACAAATCAAACCGTGCTTTTAATTTTGGTCTTATGGTAAGAATATTGCACCACCAAGTCATAGGACTGAACATGATGACTGGCTCTTTAAATGACTTAAATGGCTATTTTCAACATTGTGAAGGTAGGTGTTCAAACCAGAAAAAACTGTAAAAAATATATATATATTCAACACCTCCTCCCCCCTCCTTTGTGCTTTGAAAGAGCAATTTCATAAAGCTGAAAACAATTAAGAGCTAAATCTTTTGGGAGAAAACTTTTGAACAGAAAAATGTGAATGATAATTGGGAGCTGCTTAGGAATATTTTACCAAATGCCCCAAAAGCCACAATTGAGAGCCAAGGCCACACTGGTTTAAAAACAAAAACAAAAATACCCAAACAAACAAAATAAAACCCTGACTCAAAGGAAAAATGGAAACAGAATAAAAAAAAAAATTGAATTTATATAAGAATGGAAGAAAGGGAAATTTGATAGTAGTACAAGTTAGAAGGCAGGACTAGTTCAGCACTTGTTAAGAAAGAGGAAAAAAAACAACACACAGAGAACTCTGGGTAACTTCTAGACTGTCAGAAGGAAGTTTTGAAATATATTGAGAAGTTATCTAAGGATTATATTGGTCTATTGCTAACAGAAACTGGTAGAATTGTTTATAATGATAAAAAGGGGTAATACTACTCAGTAAATAGTCATGTCCTGAGTACAGAGAAAGAGAGAGGAAATATAGTTACACCAGTCATACAGTATTTAAGAAGGACATTTAGCACCTGTTATTCAAACTACTTAATTTTAAATTGGCTAGCTTGATAAACCTCAATCTAAATATTTGTTGTCATCTAGAGATGGGAATAAATTAATCCAACACCAATATTTTAAGAGTAAGAAGGTGATCCCAGTGGCTGGAGGAATTGTGGTAGGGTGCTGAACAATTTATACGTGAAAAATAGAAGGGTCTGATTTTCAGCATCAGTCTACATAGGTTTCTGAAAAAAAAACAAAAAACAAAAACCAACCAAACAACAACAACAACAACAAAACAACAAAACAAAACAAAACACCAACAAAACAGCTTTTGATATCTTATTTTTTAAAAATTGAGATCAATTTGTTGCTAAGGACAGTGGCACCAGAGCACTAGTATGGTATAGTTTAAAACCTCAGTAAGAGGTCTCAAATTGTAAATGTCTCAGGGAACTGGCAATGGGAGAACATACTTCCAGTGGAAGGGCTGCTCTTGACCTATACATCTTCATCACTGTTATAAAAAAAGAAAATTGATGAGGTTTTCAAGAGGGTGCTGAGACTGGATAGGGAGAAAAGTATGCTAAATAAATAAATAAATAATCTCAGAGTACTGATGCAAAGAGAGAGGATAATCTATTTTCATGTGTCTAAATGGAAGGTCATTTACCTAAGAATAAAAAATAACAGCAATACAACACAGGAGCTAATGGCTGTGAAAAATCAGTGTTAATCCTTCAACTAGTCTCAGAAGATGGCTCTTCTTTCCAAATGCACAGGGCCCATCTGGAAGAAGAGGAGGTCAGGTGGTCAGGTCTGAGGACTTTGTGCCTGAAAGGGTTGAAGGACCAACAGATCCCCTAGTGAGTGGTCCCAAGTAGCAGAGTGCATGATACCATGCACCTGGGTGGGAGGGCTGCTGCTCTCCTGGTTCCTCTGTCATGTCTGCTACTGCTGCTCAGCACCATGAAAATGATGGAAAAGTGGAATTTATGGCAGAAGCTCTTTAAGTTATTGCAGACAAGAATAAATGGGAACTTGGTTGCACCCAGCAAACACATATGTGGGGAAAAGAAGTTTTAGAAGAAATGGTTTTCCAGTCTAGCAACAGAAAGATCAACAGTACAGATAGCAAGTACAGCTATGGGTTGTCTACTGGTGCAATTCAAGGCAAGCATGTTTTGGGAACTAATTCTAGGAAGTCGTGCAGTCTGTGAGGTGGTCAGGCTACATGGTCCCTTACAATCTATGAAGCTGTAAAGATAGAAGTGGCCATCCAACCCAGGAAATCCACAGGGGGAGGGGAAGAGATCTACCCAGGTCTGAACATATTGCTGCAGATGTCACAACTCACATAACATTTGGAGAGTTTTACGCTAATGTAATCCATCTCTGCAAAAATGACACATCTGTTTCCACTTTCTCTTCCTTATATTATCTTTGTAACATCACTGTAGACTCCATCTGGAACTGAAATTCTCTTTAATTTTTTTAAAGAAGCGTTCCTGATAAAATCTGGCATTGTAATGATTTGGAGGCAAGGATAAGTTTGGAAAATGGAACATTTTCTATTTCCTGCCCATGTAACTATGGTCCTTCCCTCTCTGAAGACACACATGGTACAGATATATACAAATATGAATGCATTTATGCTGCATGTATACTGTGAAGAAAAAAAAAAATAGACTAAAGGATAGATCCTTCTTTGTAGTAATAACATGCATACTAACCCTAAAACCAAATTAAAATGTGCATTTGGAGAATTAATGTAAATATTAATAAATGTGATTTCTAACCTTTTAGTATTAATAGTTGTTTTTCTGTTCCTTATTTTTATTACTTATGTTTTAAAATATCTTTTGGCTTTGTAGTGAATCCAGGCTGTTGGGTCTCGGTTTTGTTTTACTGCAGTGTAAAAGAATTTTGCCATTGACTCAGTAAGAGCCAGCTCTACTTTTACTTTTGCTTTGCAGCCTCTTTTAATTTCCTTTACTGTATGCATTAGCCTAGAGGTAATACTGTTGATTCTGTTATGGAAAGGTCCTTTTTAAATTTTGGCATTTAACCATTTCAGTGGAAGTGTGAATTAGTTTTTTGTGTACGTTTCAATGATTAATACTGAGGGGAACTATTAAACTATATACTCAAGCTGTTTTATTATGCATTTAATTGGGGAAAATATATTTAGAAATATAAAAATATTCTTGGTTAATAATGAGTGATCATCAGTGTGTCTTACTGCACTAGCATGAATAAATATGATTACTGGAAAACCTGTTTAGTCTCATATTATGTTTCCCCTAGAGATCCCAGGACAAAGCCTAATGGAAGCCTGGAGTGCAAATATTCTTTTAGTGCCTTTGGTTTAGCAATAACACTGACTTATTAATCTTGATTCAGTCACTAGCCTAGGCTGGATATCTTTCCAGGAAAAAATGAGGATTTTTTTTTTTTTCCTCAGGGAACAGGAGGAAAAGAAAAGCAATTTTTAAACATTATATTTTTAAGCAATAAATTTGTTAAATTCCCTTTAAAATCAGAGAAAGTTAATCCAGAGGGCTTTCTCAAATTTACCAGTCTTTACTGGCTGGTTAGTCAGGTACTTCAGGGTTTTTGCTGGGCAGGAGAGGAAAGATTGGGTAATACCAATCATGTGTCAAAAGTTTGAACACAGAGTAAAAGAGGGCAACTTTAAGGAGGAGTGAAGTCCTCTTTCTTGTCCAGGTTCATAGCTCAATTTAATGTAGATATTTTTATGGAGGAAGAGAAGGGAAATACTTTGCAGTGTCACATGTGGTTATAATGGAACTATCTCTGGACTTCTGCTGCTTCTTTTGTTCCCTTTTGCTTCTGTTTCCTGTCTCAGGTTTGGGAAGGAAATGCATTGCAGCTCCAACACAATGACCTAGTCCTTCACAGTGTGCATGAAAGGTCTGAGAACTTGTTAATGGCGATGGACTGGCAATATCCTTTTTTTCCTTATGAAAGCTGGCAGTGCAGAACTCATGACTTCACTCATGCTTTTTCTCAGTAATTTTATGTATGTGATGACAATATTCAATAGACTCTTAGTCTGGTAAAAGCTATCAAGGATCTTGAAACCATGGTCATTCTTCAACCTTTCTATCAAAGAAAGAGATTTCTAAAAGATTTTCTTGTGACCGAAAATCTTCTCTAAACTGCTTAACCAATAATAATGCCCTTAATCCATCCAGTCTGTCTAAGACTATAATACTGTTACAGAGGTTAAATTTTCCGACCTTTGAAATTGGTGCTTCTTGTCCTCAAAATGAAATCAGTCTCTTTTTATCTTTTTTTTTTTTTTCTTTTTCCTTTTTTTCTCTCCCTTCCTTCCTGCTAGATATCTACTTGTCTAATCTGGATAGCTATCTATCCGTCTAACCTAGATAGACTGATAAATAACTAAGAGAATAAAATCACAAGAGCATCTATTTTACCAGCTCTTGAAACATTATATATCAGTTCATGCTACAGTTTGTGGGGCTATTTAACCCCTAAAAAACCTGTTAGTTGGGGAAGTCTAAGCATAGAAGATAAAGTCTTCTTTAATTTATAAAGGAAATTATGGAGCAACCCTTTAAAGCATGGGAAGATTAATGTTGCCATTAGAGGACACTAGATCAGCTCTCTTGCTGCATCATGTAGCCTTGGCTGTCAGTGATACTAGTAAATAGTTATAATGGGGCTGAAGATTTCTCAAGTGAACCAGGTGAAGTGGGTGTGTAAGTGTGCATGGAGCAGCAATCTCATATGTTAACAAGTCCTCGGTAATTAAGAATGTTGTAACATTTCTTGGTAAACTGCTGGGTGTACACACTTTATTTTTTCTTAATTATTTTATTTTAGTTTATTTTATTTAAATTTTTTAAGAGGGCCAGGCCCTTATACTGAGTCTCTAAACAAACTGTCATCATATGCAAATTTTATTTTAGCAGAAATGGGGTTTGAGTTACAGAGGAAAAAACATAAGGCTGGAATTCAGAAATAATTCTAGTCTTACAAAGATTTTTAAAAGCTTAGTGGCAAAAGAATCACATATCCAATGATTCACTTTTTTTTTTTTTTTGTTACCAATCAAACTAGATTTAGATTGAAAACTCTGAAAGTTGTCATCTCAAATGAAATAAACCGAGAGCACTGAGCTATATTTCATTGTCATATTATTCACTATCATATTATTGAAAAGTTATTGCAAGCAAAAATGGCAATATAATTTAGGTTTTGATTCACTTCACTTCACTTGATGCACCTTTCTATGACAGAGATGGATAATTAAAGTGTAGATAAATAGGAATGAACTGAGTATACCTACTTTGTGCTGTTCAAGCAAGAAAAAATGTACTCAATGTAAGTGGGAATCTGTTGTCTTTGACTGGGGCTCATGGGTGCCTGAATTTTCTGTAAAGTTCCTTGTAATTTCCTTTGTTTAAATGAAAGAAATCTTTAAGGAATTTATCAAATTTGCTGGATGCCATTTTTAATCTGTAAGATTAAACAATCTGAAAATATTGATTTTAGGCGTTGAGCAAAATTGACCCATGGAATGAGAACACGCTACTACTTTAATACAAAGAGGTTGATGCTGAACTGACTTGGGCATTATATTTAATTATGTTTGTCATATTTTTTTTTCACCATAAAAATGGAACTGACAACTTTAAGTAAGATTTTCCCATTTGCAAAAATGAAAAAGGAATAGTCCATAAAGTTTGGGCATACTTTTGATTTATTTATACTTTCTTTATATTAAAAAAAAAAATGTTTCAAACTGTAAATGCTTTCCGAGTAAAGTACCAAAAAATGCTTTCTTGTTTGAAATGTTTTGTCATATAAAACACAATCTTCCAAAAGCTTTTGGTTTCCTAGAAACTGGATTCTTTGAAACAAATTCTGTCATTTGTCAAAAAAATTAATTCAATATTAGTCTTAATTTGAACTGATATGAGCATGAGAGGAGAGTTCAGCCACATGTGTCCATTTGCTCTTTCTAAGACCCTTTATGAAGAGTCCAATTGCAGCATGGTCATATCAGATTTAATATATCCACAGATCTTCTCTGAGATAGTCAGTGAGAAACATTTTAACAGTGGTGGTGTGTGGGAGCCTGCGCGTGTGCTCATGCTTTGGAAGTTTTCTTTGAGGATTTGGATTGCGATTTTGTTCAGTTTTACATAAGCCATTTAGTTTTAATGGAAGCTTTGATCATTGATGGAAGAAAACGGCTTTCATTAATCACATTCAGAACACAGAGGATGACTTAACGGCTAAGTGTGTGCTTATGTTTGTACACATGCTTCCGTCCCAGTGTGCAAATTTTCCCTCTGTCCCCCCCCCCAAACACTAATTTCTGATGGAAAGATTGAAGCTGATAAGGCATAAAGTCTCTTTCAATAGACATAAAACCCACAGAATCACAGTTTTTGTTACTTAATCTGACTTTGAAAATTTTCAGAAGTCATTGGTTGTGGAAATGGTCAAAAGAAAGAGCTGCAGCATTACAGAGAAAGTTTTCTTGTTTAACATCAATGAGAATGGTCATGTGAGGATTGCTTTAGGAACATGCAGCTGTGGAGAGGCAGGGATTGATTACATAATTTCATAGACTTTGCAAAATGTGTTTTTACTGAAATAATAGTAGCAAAAATAATAAATAATTCATCTTAAAATAAAGCTTTTTACTACAGTGAAATTCATGCTAGTTGGAATGTATTAAACTACCAGGCAAGTCAAATATCAAGATAATGGCACAGGAAGATAAAAAGAAAAGAATAAAAGAAAGACCTGCTTTTAGTCCCTGTTCTGTTCTGTTAATGGACCACAAGAAAATCTCAGTTCCAGTAAAATCAATGTATTTTTGTATTTTTATACTGGATTCACTTGATCCTGATGCTCCCCACCCCCCAATAAGATGCATAAAGAACTTAAATCTACAACTTTACATACATTCATTGAAGAAACAATGACAGTAGCTAACCCCTGAGGTTTATGTTAGCTTATTTTCTGCATGAAAAAAAAAACAAAAAACACATACAAATGAAATGAAAACAAACAAACAAACCAAGCCTTAAGGAGCTTGCTAAATCAGGAATTACAGTAGTGGATGGATTTCTTATAATAAACTAGGCCCACATATTCTTAAGTATACAAACATCCCAAGTGTTGTAAAATAAGTCGTTGAATATCACTGTATGGTTGGAGACTGTAGTTTCAGCCATAATTCTAGATTTCTTTTCCCTGTCTGTATACAAGCCAGAACACTAACCTTGTTTTCATAACATTCCTGTTTAACTATATTTTGTTAATAGGGTGTTTAACTACGTTTTGTACAACATATAATCAAATATAACCAGGTCAGAGTGTAAGAAGATCAGTCTCTCTTTCTATTTCTTATATGATGTGTTGACAGGATGGGACATAGTACCAGTTTTGCCTTTTTTTTTTTTTCCACATTTCCTCCAAAAAGCACAGCTTTTCCTGCAGTTTTCTGAAGAAAAATGACTTGCATTTCCAAAGGTTTGGGTTTAGTACTGTTTGGCAGTGGACAGAAAACAGTATCACATATGATATTTTTATTCACAGTAGTCTTTCTGAACTCTTCGAAGTGTTTTCTTTGGAGCCTGCTGCTAATTCAGGGGAAGCCAGGCAGCTGACTAAGAGTTGATTCAGTGTCTTTCAGCTGCCTTGTGCAACCAAGTGTTCTTGGTTGCACTTGTACTACTACGATGCAATACGATAAGCTCTCAACAACAAATGGAACAGAAAGCAAGTATTAGTTTTCACCAGCTCTGAACATGATATTCCTCTCTGCTGATTTTTTTTTAATCCTTTGTTCATAAGTAACTTCAAAAAGCTTGTAAAGCTGATGGATAGGACAGGCTTTCATTGGAGATGAATTATGTGCTTAAGCTATATACCCTCTTGCACAGGTGGTTTTGGTCATAGTGGAGAGCTTGTGTCATGCCGTAGCTGCTCGGGTATTCTCAGCAGTATCTTATCTGTGATCTCACACCTCCTGATCAGAAGGCACCCCTCTGATGTGACCCCAGGGTGAGTGATAGGATCAATCCTTCCAAGGACCATTGCTGGTAATTCCTTTCCAAGGTCAGCATACCTCTTTTCTGTTAGTTATCAGGACTCTGATCTCACTACTCATTCACTAGTGAATCAGGAGAAAATCCACTGCCACAGGAGCATGTGCTTTATCATTTTAAATTATATCAGGAATTCACTTCTGAAATGAATCCCCTGTTATCCCCACTTTTTGCAGCTTGTTCACTCCAAGAGCACACCACTATGTTGACCAAACTGGCTAGCTTTCAAACCAGAAGATGAGATCTAGCCAGGCTCGTAATGTGCTCACACAGATGTGAAAATACAATAGAGAAGCTGGATCTCCAGCATCAAGTTTTTCTCTCTGAAGAGATGCTCTTATTTAATCATTGAATCATAGAACCACTGCTTAATAATGCAAATACAGTCAGTATTTCAGTTTCTTATTGTGAACACAGATATACATTGGTGTCTGCTGGAAACCAGTGACTAAGCAGCTTTGCAGGATGATATCTTTTAGCCACAACTTTCCTCCAGATCTTGACCCCACTCTACCCACTGTCTAAGCATGGATGTTTCCCTCCTTGGCCCATCTCTCGTGACTCAGAGTGAAGGCTACAGCTTCCTTCCTGTGTGACAGCAGAGTGACCAGCTGCCACACCTCTCTGCTGATGGATTGAAGTGTTTTCAGTCTGAAGTTGCATTCCCTCCAGCTGCTACTGATGTATACAATTTTTACTAGGCAAGAATAAAGGGATTTAAGGGAAGAAAGAATAAAAGTGAATTGTCAAAGGATATCCTGCTATTGGTTTCCACTATTTCCTTCTATTGTTGAATGTCGCAGATGCTGAAGTAAATTTCTACCAAGATGGGAATCCCACGTTAACTATTGTCATCCATGTTTGGTCACGACCAGCAGTTAAATCATTCTTCATTCTCATTTGAACAGCCAGAGTGAACAGTGGTATTTCAGACATTTTTCTGAGTAAGCATGCATAATGCTTCCCACAGGTCGTTGTCCTCTGAATTGGGCCAAAAGCATTGAAATAAAAATATTAAACCTTCCATAAACTTTCTGGCAGCTCCTATGGAATCACATAGAGGAGGATGCTTGCCAAAACAAGCAACTTATTTAAGTACTATTGTTTTGATTCTTTTTTCTTCCCTAGCTTTTTAGATTAATTTGAATGGAACATAATTTAATTCCTCTATGATACTGTTGATTTTGTCCCTGATGCGTTGTCTAGGAATTTTCTAAGAATCTCTTCCAACCCTGAAATGGTTCTGAAATTACCAACCCCTGAAGACATAAATTCTGAGAAAGGGGCAATCCTTGTTTTTTAAATTTACTGCTTAAAAGAGGGTTTAAAATGCTCATTGTGAATTAGTTCTAGCACTGCTATGTCTGCAAAGGGACTTCACAGTCCTCCTGCATTGATGAGACATGACATTATCCTTGCAGGCTTGACTGTATTTTCTTTGTGTGAGCATGAACAGCCTTCACTGGGTCAATGTATGTCCAGAATGTTCACTCTGATCTGCAGCTCTGCTTGCAAGGCACAAAAATGATCCCAGAGAGAAATCACCCGAAGAAAGAATCCAACTAATGGGACTAGCAGTTAATACTTGTTAATACACTGCAGATGCAATGGGTGGAAGAGTAGAAAGCCAGTGACTCAGCTAGTGAAGTGATATAACAGGCAGTGTCTTTAATAACTGTGTTACTTAAGAGAGGGAAAGAATCTAAAAACTGTCTGAACATGACCCATAGAGATTTCCTCCAGAGGACAGACTTCTAGCTGTGGCAAATCTGCTGGTCTTCTGCACCCCACCACTCCCTGCCTTCTGCAGTAAGCGGCATGGGCACATGCAGGGGGCCCAGCTGTGACAGGACATACCGTGAGCGACACCAGGCTCCACCTATGCCGATCTTAGCCCTGTGGCTGAAATTACTCAAGTTGTTGGCATTGCTGGAAAAGCTGGCTTCAGAAGTTTCCAGTCTCCTCCTCTGCCCTGGTGGCTTACATCCCCCATGCTAGTGTTTGCCATACCCTCAGGTTGCACTTCTGTGGCAAATTAAGCCAATCTGTGTCAGCACAGCCATGGTCTCATCTTAATACTTCTCTCTGGCTCCCCCACTGCCTCTCTTGTACTAACTCTGAAACTCTACAGAAAACCCTAATGGGTTTCTGCTAAGCGCTTTGAACCAGATCCGAGTCACTGGGAGCCATCAGTGCCAGTGTAAGAGGAGTGGAGAATGTGAGAGAAAGGGAGGGAGGATTGTGGTAAAGCCAGTATAGATTGGTTTAATCTGTTGAGAAACCTCATCCTCATTGCACAAAAACAACAGCATGTGGGGCTGCTCAGTAAGCTGAATTACTGAAATGATCTATTTGAAAAAAAAAAAAAAAAGGCAAAAATGCCTTTCTCATAAAGAGTTGCATTGGTATGTCTGAGGGGACAGCAAACTGCAGCAGAGTTGCTGTGTGGTCACCAGGGCTCTTAGTCCATCCCATAAATTTTCTCCAGAACCAAACAGTGAAGAGCACATGCAAAATCAGGAAAAAAATAAAGTTATTTTTGTTTATTTATTTATTTTTTACTGAAAGTGCTAGATTCTGATTTGGGTTGGAGGTACTTAATTAGAATAACCTATTTAAATAGCTCATTTTATTATATTGAACATAAATGTAGATATTCTGCATCTCAAGTCAGTCAATGCAAGCTGCTGTGTCCTTCAGGAAAGATATTTAACTCTCTTAAGTATGTTTGCCAGAAATATTGGGGTATAAATAATCACAACAGGGTGGTTTGAACAAATTAAAACCAGTCTGCTAGACTGACAACATGCTTACTTAACTAGAGATACAGTAATGAGCTCTTTGATGTCATTCTAATTGAAGCAGCTTCCCCATATAATTTTCTTTTTCATTTGAATGCCTTCAGTTATGTTTTTGTTTCTCATTGAAGTGAAATAGCATTTATTTTTATTTTTAGATGAAGCATCACCTGCCTTGAAACATTTTTATATAAAATATTTATAATTTTGACAGGATTCAGGCACATGATGTATATTTATTCGTGTGAAGGAAGGCAGAGATTTCTTCCTCATTAAGCATACAGATAATTTGAGTAGCTGAATAAATGTTTCCTTCATCTTTCTATCTAAACATGTCTGTATGAGCATTATGCATTAAAAAGCTGTGTCAGTAGTTAAATGGATTTAACTACTTGCCAGGACAGGGAATGTAGTAGGGTCATGTGCTGCATCTTGTCCTCTTGTTGCTCATCAAAGAAGGATGTTAGGAGACAGCAACCAGCTTTCTGGGTGCTTCTTTATGGACTAAACTCCTAGTTGTTCAGGATCTGTACATCTCTCCTAGTCTCAGTTGTTCTGCTCCATGAGTACCCACACCACATGATTCGGGTTTAATTTCCATAACACTCCAGAGAATCTCCAGAGCATAAAACTACTACAGTCCCTGACCTTTAGCTATGCATTTTTGGTTGGTTTGCATGTCATTATTTCTTTAGTACAACAACGCCTTTGTGTTCCTGTATGGAGACTTTACAGAAGATTTGCCTTTCTTTCATGGGACAGTATCATCATAAATACTCTACTTCCAATGGAGTTGACAGCAGTGCTTTATAGGTGTGGACATGAAATTGTTTCATGCCTTGCACCTTTTTCTTTAGGAAAAAAAAAAAGCAAGATACTCAGAATATATCACTCAAGACATTAGTAACATCTTCAAAGGAATGAGTGCTAAAGTGAACAGAAGAGTGATGTGACTGGTTTGCACACTCTGTGAGGATACTTTCAGAGCTCTGAAAAAATGGGTTTCATCACAGGGCACAGCTATGTCCCAGATCTGCTCAGATGACTTCAAAGAAACCAAGAAAATGCAAAAGTCAGCCTTGTGGCACATTAAGTTGTAGTTGATGCCTTCTACTGAGATTTATGACTATATCTGGGAAAAAAGAAGTCTTTCTGTTCTCTGTCCTAAATGAAGCAACAGCTACCCTTATAGACAAGCTCTTAAAGGACTGCGGGTGCTGTCTCAACAGTTCTACTTTCTTGGGTTGGGAAAAACAGAAAAAAGAAACCCTTAGTGGAGGTGAGGGAGAATGCGAGTATTTTGGTGTTTTGTGTTACATAGTTCTGTTTCTTGTCAAATCCTCCTCATTTCTGTACAATTCATAGACTACTTTACAGGAAAACAAACTGTAATGGTTAGCATCTGAGGAATCCATAGGCAAAAACGACTTTAAAGACTCCCTTGGGCCAACCCCAAAATGCACAATTTATTACACTAATTTGAATTAATGAACTTTGACAACAAGATTCAGAGTTGCAACAGCTTAAGTGACTTAAATAACAGAGGATTGTTTTCAGAGATTCTGAACTTCTGCTGTTCCCAGTGAATGCAGCAAGAAAATAGAGCACAGAAAGATTTTTCCTGTACCCCACAGCAGTTCATACTTGGGAGCATAAAAGTCCCCATAGATGAACTCACAGTATGTGCTTTAATCTTTTTAAATGTTGGATAGAACTCACACTAAATTAGCTAAACTACCAAAGCTTCAGAACAATATCTTAGCAGGCAGTTGGGTAGATCTAAAACCTAGAAATGTATCTTGCATGTATCAGGGGTTTGTAGCTGTCAACATCCCCATTCTATATAGACAATTTGTCGGATGACAAAGAGGGACCTTTCTAGAGAACAGTGCTATGGAAAGACAGTGCACAGCCAGAAGTGGAGAACCATCGGTTTATTTTCCCTTCCTTTATTACTGCAATATTAAACAGGATCATCATTATCTCTTTAATGTGGCCAAGTATAACATGTCTAGAACTAATGCAGAGGTGCCAGTTCCTACAGTAGTCCTTAAATGCATATACTTCCTGAGAAGTATCCTTATCCTGTTTGACATTAAATTTTCATTCTTAATATTTGCATTATTATAGTTATGAGTTATTAAGAATATAGATAATATATTTTTCAAAGTTTCTGCTGCCTTGGAACATCAAGTAGTAATAAGAAATTCATTTCTGTTGAAATTTGTCTTAAGGCACAATAACATATACTTCCCTTCCTTTTATACAGCTATATTCTTCTTTTAAATCATACTTGCTCACAGTCCTAGAGATTTATTTGGGGATTTTTTATTTTTATTTTTATTTTTATTTGTCAATTAGCATGCCCACTATGGCTCACAGTATTGATTGCAATGAAAAAAGATACCTCAAGACTCAAATATCAGATGTTTAGATGAAGAGGAGCAATAGATTAAAAGCAACCATGACAAGGTGGTAGCACTCAGTCTCACAATGCAGAGCCAAAGCAGTGCCAGCCACAGCTGTGTGAGCTTTTCCAGATTAAGTTTTTAAGGTGCTTGAGAGTAGACAGAGAACATTGTAGCTACGGAAGTTCAACAAGATAGGCAGGTGCCTGAACCCAAATTCCTTACATCAGTTGTGAACTCAGAGATTAACAGACTGTTTGAAAGACACTGTTGAAAAGCTCAATAAAAGGAAATTTGCAGCAGGACTCTTTGAGACTTTGCTGTGTATCAATATATACTGGTGTATATCCATGTACAAGAACATGTCCTATGATATGGGTCAATATTTGCAAATAATCTTCAAATATACCAATTTTTAAGATTCTTAAATATTGTAAAATCAAGCTGACCATGTTTTCTGCCTGCAGTTATAATCTAGCCAGCTTTCAAGGGAAGAAGCAGTGTGTTTCCTGTGACATTTTTGGCCCTGAGGCCTCTGCTCCATCTTTGGCTGATGCTGACCTAACCTCATTGCTAATTGTGATGTATTAACTTCCATAAAGGGGTCAAAATCTGTTCTCTAAAAACTAGCAGATAAATCTCCTGGACTAAACTGTTCAGATTTTTATTGAACTTGAGCTAGAGCTGTATTTTCTAAAAAGCCCTTGCCAGAGAATGTATATATCAAAATGTACACGTATATACTTCACATTCTGAGTTTTGCTCTCTGGAGAGCAGCATATGTTTTCCTCCAGAGGAGGAGTAGGGTAGTTGCTCATGTTTAGATGTTTAGAAGATTAGCTGCCAAACTCTGTTTTCAGTTAAACCACTAATAAAGGAATTCTTTCTAGATTTTCCACTGAAGTGTTTTGGAGTGAGTGGCCAGAAGGCACTGTAACTAAAAATTAAAAAAAAAAAATAGAAAAAACATATTAAAAAAAAACGTCTTTTATTTTTTGTTGAGGTTGCAAAAACGGAAAGGTCTTTGAGATACTTAGTTCCAGCAACACCACTGTGTCCCAAAGCTCTGTGTATCCTATGGTTCCTATGGTTGGCACTAGTAGCAAATGTAAAACGACTGGTTTTTGATAAGTGATTTTTTGCCAGAAAAAAATAAAGCAGAGCTGGTTAATATTACTAAGTATCTACTGCCAAAGATAATATAAAGCAACACTTAACATTCAGTGCATTATTCTTGACATCAAAAAAGCTCTTGTTAACATTAACACATGACTGTGTAAAAGAGATCAAGGCAGAAGTGATAATCCACCTATTAAAAAAAAATACTTGTTACTAAAAAAATAGGTATGTGAGTTTTTTGAATGCCCTTCAAATCTGGGAAGAAAAAAGCATTAAGATATTATGTTGAGAAGTTTTATTTTTAACCAAAATTTTAATTACTTTGGTGTCTGAGTCATGAATATAACGTCTATCTTTTCTGCATGGGATTTTTTACATTTTATTGGACAATTTTCTACTTTTTTACACATGGCCTGTTACTGTATCCTTTGTTTCAGGGAGTGGTATCTAGCCATATAAATAGCTAGGATTAACTGCATGCCTAAACTCTGAAGTGGAACTACTTGCATAAGGAACTACTACTCAGTGGGAATAAAACAGAATTGGGTGTAGAATTATTTGTTTATTACTCATCAGGCAGAATTACTTGACCACCCAAATGAAGTCCCTGAGGCAGTATCTGAGAGCCAGCAGTAAAAAAAACAGATCATGCTCTTACAAGTGGTCTTTACAGTGGATTTTTTTCTTTAGTTTCAATCTGGACATTTTTTTTATTATTATTATTTTTTACAGCTTATTAATGACAGGGTTAAGAAGAGAGCATTTGAACTTAATTAATGATGTAAGATAATACATATAATTACAATATGAAGAGAAGCTAAAATATCTTGGTACGTAAAAGTGGCTGTATTCATTACCACAGTAATTAACCCACATATAAAAGGACTTCTCAAACCAAATTCTTCAAGCTAGTGACAAATTTGGATGGCTTTCTTAAACTATAAGAACCTCGCTGGCGCCATCCGACTTCCTCTGAAGTCAATGGAAATTTTGGAAGTAAACAATGAGATAGTTTGGAAAACAAAATGAAAAAGTCACCATTAGTGAGTCATGAAATCTGGAAACAAACTTCAAGGGAGTCTCCACATTGTTCAGCCTCCTTGTAAGCACACAAACCAGAAATTTTACACTTCTTTCTTTTCTAGGAGAATACTGAGATATCCTTGGTTCAATATCGAGTCCATGTTGTACTCAGAAGGTCTGATTCTGCTTTCCAGCTTTTTAAAGCCTGATGTATCTCACCAATTGTCAGAGATTTGGGTATTCAAAGCCAAAGACAGAGACAGAGGTCTCGTAAGACTTATTCCTGATCATCTGAATTGTCTCTCTTGTATAAAAAGGGCTAGGGTTTTTACAGAAATTTTTATAAAGCTACAGTTTTTATACTGTAAATGTTTTCCTAAGGAGTTTTTTGGTAACTTGAACAAAGAAAAACTATGACAGATAAAATTGTGAGAGCATTCCTTGGAGTGAGCATACACACAGAGACTACGATTAGAGCAATTAATGACAATGTAATCTTTCTGAATTAGAGACCCTTTCTTTGTAAGGTATAATGAGATAACATTTTCACACACAAGATCCCTTGTTACTCAAAGGGTGAAAAATGTTCACATCGGGATAGAAGACAGGAGTAAACACGACTGGCATGGAGTTAAACCCCCTGTGAAAGGACTATGGGAAAGGCCACTCCAATAAGTGCATAATTGTGCAAATAAGGATTTCATCCACTAGTCTGCCATGGTTTCTCGGAATACAACGGCTGTTCAGTTTGAATGGATCGTGCATATATCGGAGTCCTGCGTACTGGCTGTCAAATCTCTCTCTTCAGACAAAGCTTTATTGTTTATTTTAATGTTTTATAAGTAATGTTGAGGGAGCAACAAACCTCTTTTCCCCACCAAAACCAGATCCCGTTCAGAGCAAAATTTAGAAGGCACGTCCTTGTTAATTTAAACTACAGAATAGCCTCTCTGTGGTCTGTGCTAAAAATCCATTTGAAGGCAATGTCCTTCCCCTAAGTTTAAATGGACCATGGTGTTTTGTGTCAAAATAAAAGCATAGACTGACCCTGACCCTCTGTCTGGCCAAGCCATTTTCTGTCTGCAAGTGGAGGCAGATGCAGAAAGAAAGGACATTTCAGTCTCCTTTTTACTCCCTTCCCACTTTTTTTTCTCTCTTTTTTTTTTTTCTTTTACTCATAGTATAGGTGAGAACGACCTCACTCAGAGCTTTTCAGGGCTTTAGTATATTTCACCTAGCTATGTCTTCTCCAGAAAATGCTGAAGTGAGAAATACCCCTCATACTGTGGATGTACAGTAAACATGAGCATTGTATGCCTCTTGCACTTGAGCTGCAAAGTGCATAGCAGAGATATTGTGTTACTTTTTATTTGTTTGGGATTTCATTCCTGTGCGCTGCCAGAAATGGTGAGAGAAGCTGCAATATAGTGGTTTTAACTTGCACATTTTCTAAGTTTTAGTCTCTTGAGCATGATTTTGAAACCTTTAGTTTCAAGTAGAGATGTTATTTAATAAATAAGTTTTCTGTAATTACTTAGCAATGAGTCTTAGGACTATTTGCGTCATTTTGATTGCTGGAAATCTATATTTGTGCTTCTATTATAATAGATAGATATTAACTCATGAATATTAGACTTAAAAT
The DNA here is from genome assembly GCF_040182565.1 of Anser cygnoides. NCBI lineage: Eukaryota > Metazoa > Chordata > Aves > Anseriformes > Anatidae > Anser > Anser cygnoides. The sequence continues at coordinate 32,162,657 of NC_089874.1, read as the reverse complement.
TTTGTTTCCATTGGCAAGTGAATATTATTCATGTATAGAATTGTTTCATAGGGAATAAAAACTGTACAATGGCTAAGATGTTTTCATTTATTTGTAGTTCCTAAAGAAGACCAGAAGTCGATCAAATCGCAGCCCACTGACTCCCTTACTACTTACCAAGAGAGCTATAATCACCACTCCTGTCCATGGGTTAAACAGGTCCCTTCCTGGTGAAGAAGTGGGACGTATAAGACCTCAGGGCAAATTACATTAGAATTTCAGATGTTACAAATATTTGCATGGTATTTAAAATAATGTATTTTTCCTGAGAAAAAACTAGTTTGGTCCTTGCTTTCACTGTTTTCCAAAGTCTTCTGTTCTAAAACAACTGTGGGTAGCTGGGGCTATATTATATTATTCTGTCATTTCCTTGAGATGTCATTCCTCAAGACAATATGCCCTCTTTTTTTTTTTTTTTGGGGGGGGGGGGGGAGTGAGGGAGAGGGGACAAAGAGGAAAAATAAAAACAAAATATCTCAGTGGCCCATACCATACGTTTTAGGCTGAAGTCTTAAACAAAAATATGAAGAACTGAACATATAAAAATGAAGTGCATCTTGGTTAAACGAACAAAACAAATGGTTCTGACCTTTCTTCTAAAAAAAAAATATTTTGTATGTAAATATAAACTTTTTCTCTTCTGAAAAATCTTAAACGCCAATGCAAGCACATTCCAAAATAACCCCTGGAGTGGACAGTCCAATGTAAACAATAATGGCCCAAAAAAACCTTTTTGGACCATTGATGAGCTTTCCACTTTTCTTCAAACTGACAGCCAAGGAGAACTAAGTGTGGGGGTACATGCAGCATATCAATAAAGCAGGGATGATGTCAAATATCCTATCAAACTGAGAATGTAATAATGTAGGCTCCCTGCATTCACTGAAGGGGCTGAATGGAAAGTGACCATCATTGAAAGCTTGCCACCTCAGCACAGCTTACTTCCTCTCCACAGTACTTTGTGTCCTTCTAGTGCCAGACATGTGCTAGGGACTGCTTGCTAGTGTGGGAAAACAACGTGCTGTGCTCCCTGGTGAATTGCCACAAGGCAAAATTGAAGATTACCTACAGCTTTTATTTATTTATTTATTTATCTATTTATTTATTTATTATTTCTCATACCTCAAAATTAAGGTCACTGTCTGCTGCTTGGTTTTATACCAAGGGTTGTATGCTTTATTGATTTAAAATAAAAGTTTTCACTAAAATCTTTTGGATGTGCCTTGCAGAATGCTGTTCGTCTCACCGATTTTAACTGGAGGCCTGATCATCTGAACGTTAAACCCTCAGTGCTTTGCTGAGCTGGGGCTTGTTTTGCTGCCTTTCCTTTTTCATCTTCTTTCAGTAATATTTCAGGACAGAGGTAAGCATGTAAGCATATGAACAAGTATCTGGGTAAACTGTGTGTGGGAGGGACATGGCCTCTGTGTCTCCATAGCAAAATGGTGCTTTTGGTATCAGTAGATTTCCACTTGGAAACAAATAAATTTCTTGCCCACTGAGTGCCCTTCCTGCCTGGCAAACCATGACTGAACAACACTCCCCTTCACTGCCTTTGTGTGGAAGGTGCTGAGGGAACATATCTGAAGAGATTTTGCCTTTGTTTTGAAGAAAAACCTTTTGAAGAAAACCTTTTGAAGAAAACCTTGGGGTCTTTGCATTTGTTTGGAGATCCAGACACTACTGCCACAGTTCCTCCTTCCACATCATTCCCGTTTCTGTCCTGACCTTTGCCTGGCCGGAGGAAGGAGAGAAAGGGAGGGAAGAGAGACTCACTTACCCAGAAAACATTTAATAAATCACCACAGCTTTGTTTTCTACATTCTGTCCATACAGACATCCACAAAATGAGAATCTCCTTTGCACGTAGCACCACAGGAATCTTCAACTTTACAGAGTACACAGATCAATACAGGGGCCTCTTTAAAGGAAAATTCAGGCACCATAAATGGATAGTTTCACAATCTTTCAAAATCTTCCCCTGAAAAAAAAACTCTCACTTTTTTTTTCCTTTTCTTTTTTTTTTTTTTTTTTTTTTTTTAAATTTAGGCATACTTGAATAACAAAAGAAATTTCCTGCAACTGCTCTGTTTGGCTTTCCTCTACTCATTTTCATAACAATACTGGGACCACAGGGTTACACGGGGTGTGTACCCACTATATCGTCTTCCTTGCACAGAAGGACGCTGAGACACTGGTTTGTACAGTTGGGTAGGAAGATAAATTCTTTTAAAGTAAACTCTTCAGAAAGTTCAGGTTGAACTTCCAGAGCTTGAACTTGAAGATGGTGATAGGATTTGCCCTTTTTCTACACAGTTTCCAGAAGGACAAGATATAATTCTTTCATCAAATGGCACAAATATGGAACTAAATTGTCATATTGGCTTCAGATCATCTAGGCAAATTTCATCTTTAGAGAGCATATTCTTCACTGATGAAGAAGAAAACAGGCAAGGAAGAAGAGGAGCTGAAGTGGAAATTTACAGGAAGAGCGTAAGCGATGGCTTTGCACCTCTTTGACTTCAGGGCTGTTTTTGTTAGTGGCAAGGGAACTTTTGCATGAAGGAAAAATGACCAGGGATGCAGATATTCTTAAAGAACAAGATAGGCGTATGGACTAAAGTGTACTAACAACCCTGTATTTTGGTGCAGGAAGAACCAGGAACTACCCCACCTCTTTTGCTACAATACTGGAATCTGCTGAGGTTAAGGTACATCTACATGCATTCTCAATAGTTATAGCTATTGTATACTTTGCAATGGAACACATCAAATTAGAGCTACTGAGGGAGTTACTGTCCTCAGTCCTCAGTAGGACTGGACTGTGAAAGCCCCTGTCCCAATGTATATTTTACTTTAACTGGAGTAGAGGATTCAAAACATTATGACTAGTGTCTTCCCAAACCCTGCGTTACCCACAGAGAGAAGCATATGCAGAAGGTGCTATTGAAGTTAGCCTTAAAAAAAAAGACATTACTGCTTTCAACAAGCGACAAAAAAATAACCAAGTAAAGCTAGAGGTAATGTTCTCGTTAATACAAAATCCCTTTTATTCCTAGGTCTGTCAAGTTTTCTGAAAACTCTTTTAGAGACCGATAGAACTGATCTGTAGCTGGCTGGATTTGAGGGGGATGTTTGTTCTGTATATCTGCGAACGTCTTGCAGCCAAGAAAGATTTGATTATTTGAAAGAGAAAAAGGAAAAATTAATTTTAAGGAACCTCCTAAAATAAATTTTCTTGCTACAAAAGCTCTCTTCTGACTTCCTACTGTGAACACAGCAGGGACACATCTACCTACAGCTGCCCTGCATATAGATTGTGTTAGCATAACTCACCCACACCCAAAGGCATACAAAACTATTTCCAAAGCTTTTGCCTTGTGCTGGCATTGTGCCATCCAGGAGTAACAGCCAAAAGGAAAAATTCCTTTCAGTGACATTCATTGACATAAGCCAGAAACAAGGTAGAAAGATATGCTTTTCCCTCTTTCATTCTTGTGAAGTTAGAGGCAGTGCCAATTTAAACTGTGACTGAGGCTCTGCAATGATGCAAGTCTATCCTACTACTTCAAATTAAGAGATGCAACCTGAGTTTACATTAATTAACTTTCAAGGATTCAACCAATTTAAAGCTTTTGGACAATGACAATTATTTGAAAACATTCCTACAGGTTTATTTCCTTCATTTAATTTTTTTATCTCTGTCTCATTCAAAGCAGACAGGACTGGTTTGCTTCTCTCTTCTCTGGAAATTTGCATTAGGAACCATTGTTAGAATCAGAATCCTGATCTAAGAGTATGATGAAAAATGCTGCATTCCAAGTTGGAAATTGGAGAGGAAAATGTTCATGTATATGTAAAAATTGTACTCAAACAACTGAGGTAAACCTTTTTAGGGACTGCAACCATCTTGCTAAGATGGTTAGCCAAGTGTACCAGAACAGTATGTTCTCTTACTGCAGCCCTGCAGTTGCACGGGATGCAAACCTGTGTGCATCCCATGTCCCAGATCTGGTCGCCAGGAAAAATTTATTGTAAGGAACCTCCTTAAATAAATTTTCTTGCTTCAAAAGCTCTCTTGTGACTCCTCTGAATCAGAATCCTGGTCTAAGTGTATCACGAAAAATGTTGCCCTCCAAGTTGCAAACTGGAGAGGAAAATGTTCATGTATATGTAATAATTGTACTCAAACAGCTGATGTTAATCTTTTAAGGGAGAACTTTTAACCTGAGAAGCAACAGGTAGTTTCTACATTTCCCTTGGGGATAGCGTACTCTTTTGTATTTTGCTTCTATACAAGCAGTTCAAAATTTTGAAATTATTTTGTCAGTCATACCACCAAACCACCTTGCGCAGCATTACATGTTCCCCCCTCCCCCCCCCTCCCCCCGAGATAGATCAAGCCCTGATTGCAAGACCAGACAAATAAATAATGCCAACATGTAAAACTAACTTGTAAATACATTACTCTGGGGCATCTTTTTGGCAGTTTGTGGGGTTTAACTGTACTTCAGTGAGAAGAATGTCTTCTGGTGTGAACTGACATTATACCTCTATGCCACAATGTCTTTTTTTTTTTTTTTTTTTTTTTTGGTGGTGGTGGCACAATTCCTTATGGACACCTGAAGGAGTTGCAAAATAATATTTAGGTGAAGGAAAAGTTCCTTCTCTTAAGTTGTTGTTGTTTTTGTTTTCTTTTCCATACAGTCTTAAAATGAAGGTCACATTTTCTGGCCTTTGACAGACTGTAAGCATGCTGGAACACATCACATTATGTAGATCATGTTTGTCTGAAATGATAATATCATACCTATAGTTTGCTGCAGGCTCAAAAGTAGCCTATGCCTCAGGTACTGTTTTACGCCTTTACTTCTGTTACTACATCCTTGTAAGTCTTCAAAAGGGAAATGAAATTACCCTTTACAGAAGAAACACCATCCAGAAGAAACTTCAGTTGTTAGGGCCTGAATTCTCACTGAAACCAAAGGCAGGTATCTTACTGACTTGAAGAAAGGGGCGTTAATCTATCCTGGTTTGTTTATTAATGAAGGAGCGTGGAAGAGATGCATGTCCTTGTATCTGAAGAGAAGGTGAAGGAACAGCTAGTGCAAGGAACACAAAAATCAGTTGTGCCAGACTAAGGTGTGGTTATTTCTGAGCTTGGAGACTGGAACCATCTTGCTAAGATGGTTAGCTAAGCGTACCAGAACAGTAAGTTCTCTTACTGCAGATATGGAATAAACACTGCTACGTTCATTTTCCAAGGGAAGCACTAGGAGGTCAGAACTTGATATTCCTATCTATTGATCTAAATTTAGCTTTCAGAAGTCCTTGTCTCCTGTACACTTCCTTCTCCATCTCCAGATTTAACTTATTTTCCTGCCAATAATAATAAAATAAAATTAGAAAAATCTGAGACGGTTGATGATTACAGAACACAAACTCGGAGTGCTTGCACAGCAAAGAGAGTTATCAAAGAAGGCCTCAAATTATTGAGTTCACCACACACCTTGATTGGATGCTAGATGAATATGAGTCTTTGTAGAACACAGTACATTAAGAAGCAGTACAAGTCATTTTGTACTTCAATATACCAAACTTCCTCATTATTTGGCATAGGAAGCCTAACAAGATAGCAGAACATCTCTACAGAAAGATCAGCATGGCTTACAGAGAACATTTATTTTTGATACAGTTATTAAAACTAAAAGAATTGAATATATTCTTTCCAAATACACACAAGGTAGAGAAGCTCATCAAAACCATGGAAGGATAAATTTTCTCACCTATTTAACACATTTAAACTTCAGATTACTGAAAGACATGGAGAAATGTTTCTCTGGTAGGCAGGATTAATGCTAGTTTTGTCACAAACAGTAATCATTACTCAATGAACCTCTTTTACTAATGAATATATACAAGAAACTTAATTAAACCAGGTGTTTTGCACAATTTTAATAAGACATCAGTGCAGCCAGCATTGGCAACGTGAGGCCTCAAGGTTGGCCAGTCAGAAAAATGTCAGCTAGTATGTCTATAATTTATGTAAGACTTACTCAAACAGCAAAAACAAAAAAGAAATAGAAAAAGAAAAAGGGTTCTTTTGATGAAATCAAAGCTACCTGCTTGTTCTTTGCACAGCTGTTCACTTTTTGGCTAGCTGCATTTAAAGACAAAAGCCAAGAAACTAAACTTTAAATAAGGATTTCGCTCAGTCTCCTGGTAGTCGTTGTATCACTAAGGAGAATGAAACTGCAGACACCTCTGTTCAGTGTTATACAAAAGCTTTACAAATTAGAATCAGCTCTAGATCCTCATGCCTTCTCTAGCTCCCTTGACATTCGTCTCTGAAAAAAAAATAATACAGAAAATTCGATTTTGTTATACCATTGTTCTATCACAGAAGGAGAACTAATATAGCCAACTAAACCACTAAAATCCCAAAAGTGTGAGGTCCAAATGTCTTCAGTAAGGAATCTTATATCCAGTTTAGAAGATTTTTTTTTCTTTCAAAACAGAATGACTTACAAGTTGTAATGCTCATTTCTTTAAATTGAGCGATATATACTTTCATTTCAATTACTGAGGTAGCTCGTGCTGCCATCTCTTATGGTTTAGTTTCTTTGATAATATTTATGCTGCATTTTTGCAAGACCTAATTTTATAAAAGCATCCAAACATCAAAAAAGTTAACGAAGACCCAATGACCAACATATTAACTGAGGATGTGGCCTCTCTTTCTCAGCATAGAAATAGTGACTAGAGTATCACAGCACATTCCTGTATATACTCTGTCAGGTTGTTACAAACAATGCAGCTTTCTTCTTTTAACACTAAAAGTTACCTAGAGGTCATGCAAGAACAGAAGCACCAGAGAATATGATGCTATGGTCTGAATAATAAGTTTAGTCTGGAGCCAGTGCAGAAGGCAGAGAAATGGTCGGATGCAGTCTTATTCCCTTTTTTCTCTGGGTTGCTGTTCTGGAACAAACATGCCAGGCAAAGTACAAAGGAAAACCAACCACTGTGCTAATACTGTTTTAGGATCTGCTTTAGATAATATAAGAGTAACAACCAAGTTACCCTGTAGATTCTGGTGAGAAGGGAGAGCGGAAGGGTTTCAGAGAGGACTGAACTATAGCGTGTCTTGAAATCTGTCCTAGCCATAATTTCCTGTGGTCTCTTATAATTGAAATAATCCAGAAGCAGTATGAGAGATGGAAATAGACAATGCTTGCCAAATTCATGGAAATGCTAATTACTCTCCCGTGAGGAAATTCAAGCTAAGGTTAATTGGTACAGAGTATAAAACAGAATTTTAATTTTTGGAGGTACAGATCACCCCACAGTTCCATCTCTTGCGGACGAAATTCTGGCGAGGACGTAGTCGATCTCCAGTCTGGTTTTTCAGCTGCTTCAGCAGCTAACTGGATTTTAGTGTGTTTGATGATAGACTCCCCTCATCAGAAGAATGGCAAAACACTTAAACAGGGTGCCAAATTGATGAGAGAGTCATTATTTTCGCACAATTGGCCTAGAACGAATCATTTTTGCAGTAATTTGTCACTTACTTCTGTTTCCCTAATTTATGCCTCAGATAAATCTATCCCATGATCAAGCTTAGTGATTTATATGAGTGGATTGGTATCCCATTCCCACAGAATAGGTATCTGATCTTTCAGATTTTTTTTCTCATTCCAGAATTAATGAAAGTGAAATACTTTTCCCAACAGTTTCATAATTGTGTCTCAGTGTTTGCTTAATTTTCCTTTAAATAAAAGTCTGTAGTTCTGTAGGATATGAATGCCAAGTATATTCCAAGCCTCAAAGAAGAGATCTCAGAAAAGCAAATTTAAATAACATTAATGTCAAGAAAAGTAATTGTGATTGCTATGTTCTTTATCTGTCGTGACTAGACAGATGAAAATCTATGATAGCAATGTTGCCTGTAAGGTCTTTACTTTTGTTTTGTTTGTTTGTTTTTTTGTTGTGTTTTGTTTTTAACAGGCTCTGTACAAATTTTCCTCACAGAATGACTAACAGAAATATGACCCTTGTGTACCTTTTGTAGTTAATTCATTAGGTCAACTCTAACCACTAAGCCCCTTGTCAGGTTATTTCTATTAGTGATAAGGAGCAATTGACCTTAAAACATTGAAGCCAGGTAGATGAGCCTATTCCACAAGGTCTCTTGGCTCCACCCTTGTTATGTGAAATCTGCCAGGTGTGGATCATTTGACCTTTGCTATACAGGAAGCATGAGGAGCTGGGGGGGGGGGGGGGGAATTGCCTATCCAGGGGGAGTTTGAGGCTCAGGTTACCTGGGGTGACTTTCTCTCATGGTGAAACAGACTTGGTATTCCCCAGTAGGCTGCTTTTTCTTCTTCATGTTTTCTATCATCTCTGTGAAATGGTTTTAGAGACTCTATGAGCTAGTTAATGTTGGTGTTGCCTTCTCAGTATGGTAAAACCCTGGTGGTACTACTTCACTAAGAAGTAGTTTGGAAGTGACTGAAGGTCAGAAGCTGGCAGGTAAGTGTTCCTGGATTCTACAGTTTAATGTTGAGGAGTTTGAGTACTTCCTTCCCCTTGTCTGTTTTCAGTGAAATTACTTATATTGATTCTAAGCTGCCTTCCCAGCTCTAAAATAAATAAATACATTTAAAAAACTAAAAAAAAAAAAAAAAAAAAAAAATGTCAGTAGTTCAAGTGCCTACAGGTAAGCCAGACTTCGAAGAACGTTCTTAAGTGTTAAGATTCAACAACAGGCTGTGTGAAAAATATGCCTTAAAGTGAATTCAAATTTTGCCTTGTAGTAAGTAGAAGCAGATTTGGATAGATACTGGTGGTATTGTCATTACTTTCACTAAGTAGAATGTGTGAGAATGCGCTGTTCATAAAAGAAATGCTGTTTTCACAATATGCAACTCAAAAAATTCACCCCTGAACAACTGAGAAATCTGAAAAAAAAAAAAAAAAATATATATATGGCTGAGTGGTTGAAAAAGTTGTATCATCGCTCTGGCAGTACCTGACATACACAAATCACTGCAACGTGCTGGGGCTTGGCCTATGCTTACTGAGCTGCACTTAGTGCCAATATAAACCCAGTGACAGACCCTGCAGCCACTTCAACCCCTGAGACAGGCCCAGCGGCCACTCCAAGCCCTAAAACAGGCCCCAAGGCTGAGCCAGGGAAACAAACTCTACCAATGTCAGTTGCACCTGTAACCAAGATGAAAAAATGGTTTAGAGAGTCAGATCGTTTAGAATGGGGAGAAATTCCTGGTAAGACTAGGTATGGAGAAGACAAGGCCAGGCCATCAGAGGGGCAGGAGGATGAAGATCTTGAAAAAACAAGAGTAACTACCTGAAACCTATACCAGTGTGAGCTATGAGATGTGCGAAAAGATTTGTCGTTTTCTAGGTGGGCACCTTGTCACCTGGCTGCTCTAGTGTTGGGACACTCGAGCCAATAGTCTGGAATTAGAGGGCAGGGAAGCCAGGCGGCTGGGATCCCTTGCTAGAGATGCAGGCATTGACGAAGCAATTGGAAATGGAGCACCAGGCTACAGCCTCTGGAGGCATCTCCTGTCAGCTGTGATGGAAAGGTATCCCTTCAAGGAAGAACTTGTATGTCTACCAGGCAAGTGGACCACTATGGAGAAGAGAATCCAGTACATGAGGGAATTAGCTATATGGGAGGTGATTTATAGGGACCTAGACAATGAACAAATATCCACAGATCCAGATGAAGTCAAGTGTACATGACCCATGTGGTGGAAGTTTTTACGGAGTGCACCATCATCATATGCCAGCTCATTGGTAGTAATGACCTAGAAAGACCATGAGGAACCCGGTGTGGATGAATTGGCTAAACAATTCTGGCAGTACAAAGGAAGTCTCTGTCTGGATCTGTCCCAGATTTTTTTTGTGAACATTTTCTAGAAAAATCCTTGTATTTGGGAAGACTTGTAAAAATGCAGTGAGAAATGAATATTTACTGATAAGTTTATTGAAAGAAATACATTCAATGTAGTTTCAGCCTAAAGGACTTTCAGGCCATGTATGTGACAATGCAATCTGGGCATACTGAAAACTGATGTGCTGAAAGAGTCATGTATGTGTCTGAAACAAACAGCATAGAAAGCCTTTATGCTGCCCTTCTCTTTTCCATTTACTGCTTTGTTCCTGATGACTGGTAGAGTTATGACACCACCGCTTTGCCTTGCCAGGTAGCAGTCATTCCTCCTCCATGCTGGTGACCATGCCCATTCAAACTGAGCTCTGTGCTCCAGTGTAATAAATGATGACAGTTTTTCAAAAGGAATGAGGGCCTGGAGGATGGGCTTGTCTACATCATCTGACTGTTAAGCCTTCTGGCTTATTTACTCAGGACATTTTTCTCCTACCTACATATCTACCAGAGGGCTGAGTCATTCATGCATGCATTTCCATATATTTTAGGTAAACAGTCTTAAGTTCAGTATGGCAAGACAGATATATAAGTTTTCAAACTGCTTTCAGATGTGGAATTGCAGACCTTGATAATTATTTGAATACGCTTTGTGACATCTATCTGTATAGCTTGTACTAGGATAAGGCTCCTGCACTGTCTGGGGCTTCCTGCTGTTACTGCAAGTATCACCAGAGGGCAGAGAGCATGGATGTCTCCTGCTCTGTCATAATGAAAGAGGAAAAACTCACTGCTCTACCAGCTCAGAGCCTGCTTGAAATCTCATATTTCTGGGAAATGAAAATGCCTAATTATGCAGCTGTCAAGGACATATGTTCCTAACAAATGTTTTTCTTAGTGTAGCTGTCAAGAAACGTGTGGATGTGACTTGAGGAGGTGCTGAGTACTTTCTTCAAGGTCTGAAGCATCTCTGTGAAATGTTGAGGATAATAGTGTTGCCAGGTCTCAAAGATAATACAGAATGAAGTCATGATGGCTGGTCTCTTCCTTCAAAGTTACTCAGAAAACATACTGGGATTCAGGTAGCAGAGAACTAAGCTGCAAGTTTGTCATCTCTCTCTAGAACAGGGAGCTTCACCCTGGTGACACTATGTTAGGCACACATAGCATTTAACTTATCTCAGTGACAGTGTTTCTGCACATCAGTTTGAAATCTGAAGTTGTTACAGTTTAGTCTGTTGTACAGAACTGTGAGAAGGGAGCTGAAAAGCATTGCAAATATTTACTATAGGCTTTACCAGCAATTAAACTTTATATTAGGCCCTCTTTTCTGAGTAGCATCAGATTATAAAGGACCTAAATGTCCATTCTCCTACTGCAAGAGAAATCAGTGATACAGTGTGGGTATTTCAGCACAATTTGTTTTATGCATTTACTGGATAGGACTTAGAGGTCAAGAAACCAGATGGAGAGAATCCTTTTTTTTTTTCTCAGAAACGTCATCCTGCTTTGCGATGCCTGCCTCACAGGGAGTCTTTTACTCTCAGGTGTTAAATTCCTATTATAGACATGAAAGCAGAAAACAAACTCCCCTGCATGCAATGGCTTTCCTAAAAGTCTGGCATCCCAAACTACAAACAGTGAAGCATTTCTTCAAGGGCTGAAATCCTGTCCACATACCATAGTAAGAAAACTTTCTGAAATCTTGTGTTACGCTTAATAATACCATTAAGTGAATCTAGCTGTACAAGAAATGTGTTCAATTTTTTTAATACCTTTATGTCTTTGTATTAATAAACATAGTTATTTTTAATCAGAGGTTAGCTGCATGCCGGAGCTGTTATGGGGAAAGTGTATGGTTTCTTGAGTGAAGTGAAATTTATTTTCATAATTTTTGAGAGCACGTCAGCAAATCTCCATTGTGATGGCTGATTAGGATGAGGAAGGGAGCAAAACCTGGAGGAAATAAGATTTCTGTGACAATTTGATTATCTGAGACCAAAAGCATGGCCATTTGACAAAGCTATGGCCACATCAGCCAAAAACTCAGTGTAGCTGTAAAGAAAAATTTGTTGCGCTCCCTGCCTTGAGCTACAATGAGCAAACCAGTGCTAAGTACCCTCCCTAAAACTTCTGGGGTGGGGAGAGGTGCTCTGTTGCCCTCTCCTCCTCTCTGTTTGGGCACAATGCAATGCCTATGCCTAAATGTCTGCACCTCATACGCAGAGCTGGCCACTGTCCTAGTGGACACTAAACCCATGAAATATTGCTCCAAGGAATCTTGTTACAGAAGATGCAGTGTCACTATTTGTGACATTCAGAGCTTTTAAACTAAGAATATATAGGGTAGCAGGGGTTTTGCTCTTGCCAAAAGTAATCAGTGTGTTTTTTCATGTCATCTGTCAGCTTAATTCTACCCTCTTCACCACACAAATATATTTATTAAAAGACAGATCGCCCATTTACTTTCTTTAGAGTTATTCCCAGCTATCAGTGACAGCAAACCCTAATTATTTTTTGCCTAATGAAACTACAGCTGCTGCCTGGGGCATTAACATACAGATGGCTTGAATGTTCAGAAATGAAATGACACATCAGCTGCTGGAGATCCCTATATATATATATATATATTATATATTTAGAAAAAATAATTTGTCATCATGCAGTAACAGAGGACTATTATTTGTAATTTCTGCTATAGTTTCTTCTCTTGGGGACTGACTTGATAGAATCTTGCTCTAAGATACTGTCTAGAAAAGCAGATTTATTCTATGTGGCTTATTTATAATGAGGAATGCATATCCCTATAATGATTATTTTGGAAAGTGCTGCATAAATTCAGTGCTCTCAGACTTCAAATATGGAAATACCAATACACTCCTGATTCTTTGCATAAATCACAAAAAAGGAAATGAAGACATTCCCTTACTGGTTTATATCTGTGTTAGCTTGTGAAAGTAGAAAGTGCTTAATTTCACCATACTGTGTACTGGACCTGATTTTGCAGCCAGAAAGACTACGTTCATATGAAATCTTATAAATATAAAAAGCACAAAATCTCCAGTGATACCTTCAACAGGATGAAAAAAATAAATCTTCTCTCAGAACAGCACTGGTACTTTTTGTTTCCAGTTCCAACAAATATATATATATATATATATTTTTTTTTTGCATGCTTGTGTAGAAACCCAAAAGAAGGCACTTCATGCTGGGGACCAAGGATGTGCTTTGTCCAGAGAGCAGACAAAGAGAAGAAGGTTGTACAGCAGCGTTAGCACAACTTGTTCATAGTAGTTACGTGCAGTTCTTCCCCATTATAACTTCGGGGACGATGTCTTCCATGCTGTGCACCACAGCTCTTTTTCTTCTTTGGCTTTTCAAATCATGTATGTGCCTGGGCTTATTACTGACATACAGAAATGCATAATTTCCTACTGTGGGGCTATATATATATATATATATATATATGGACCCTATAGCAGAGGCTAAGACGTCAAAATTTTAATGGCATGTCACATATTTACATTTTGAATGACTTTAAAATCAATGTCTTTGCAATGTGAACATTCCTGACAGAACAGTCAGCTAAATAGAGTCCTCAGCAAATAATACAGAAATTCTTCATACTTACCTGTTCCTATCCTCTGCCTGTCTCTCCAACATCTGCTTCTACATATAATAATATCCAGTTATAGTACTACCTCAACTGGAAAGATTTTTGTGAGAAAATACAAGTTTTGGTGCAGCAGAGAAATGAAAACCACAAGTTCACTTCAAAGAAAGCTTTTTGCTTTGTATACAATGTATATCTGCTGGGGGCATAGTACATTTAATGACTGAAGTTTTATAGTCTGGAATTAGAATGACCTGTTTAGAGAACAAACATTTAATTGTCCCCAAAGTTATATGGGAGTTAGCTCAAAGACTACTGAACACCCTGAAGTTCAACAAAAAGCTGGCTGGATGTGGTCCTGGGCATCCTGCTCTAGGTATCCTTGCCTGAACCAGGGTGGGGGGTGGGGTTGGACCAGGTGCCCTCCAGAGGTCCTTTCCAACTTCAACTGTTCTGTGAATCTGTGAAGACACGTCTTGGCTGAAGAAGAAGAAAAAAATGAATAAATATGTTTGCTGTTTACCATTTTTTTTTTAACTTCTGATTGAAATATTTGTACTGTTATGTTCAAGGAGAAAATCATTAAGCATTTTGTAAGCTCACAAGGACAGATTTCAAAATGATGGGAAACGAGAAAAAAGGTTTTATTTGACCAGAAATTTTTGGTGAATGAAAAGTTTCAGTCTAAATTTAGCATTTTATTCAGAAGCATCCTGTTCTTGTGTAAACGGTTAAGACTGTGTACACACAGGCTTTCCTGAAAGTGATGTTTATTTGCTGATGCCAAGATGTCCCTCAGACAAATAACTAACCCAGCCTTATAGAAAGGGGATGCAGAACTTGTTCCTGCTCTCAGGGACAAGCAGCTGGCCCACATGTGTTCCAGCCATGGAGAGGTTCAGGCCTGAGAGAAGCTGAGAGGCGGCCCAGCCTTCCCACACTGCAAAGGCCACAGACATCTTCAAAATCCATCTGAGAGTGACTTTGTTTAGCAATTACAGAGTTTAAAATTTGTGGTTTTGTTTGGATCTAACATGTCCATGAGGCAACTGAGTCTGGAGTGTCAGCACAGAGTCAGGCCATCCTATGAAAGCCCCGTTTTCAATGGTTTTCAGCACAAAAGCAAGAAGCCATTTCTTGAGTGGTGACAAAACAAAAAGCAGTGAAGGAGATCACGACACAGAGAGCTGAGATAAGGTGCTTTTGAGGACTCTGTTTTCAAGGCATAAAAATAGGTCTGCAGCTATTTCCTCCAGCTGCAGGAAACTGTCAGCAGCCCTTGAGGAGATCAGGTCCATAAGCTTTGGTGTTGTGTCTTGCACAAACAGTAAGAGAAGCCTAAAAATACCTATGTCAGATTTTTTTTTTCTCCTTCTCTCTCTCTTTTTTATTTATAAACAAAATAAAATAAATCTCTGTGCCACTCTTTCTTTTGTGGTAAAACAGAGGTAGTTACACAAAAATTTTAAGGCACAGAGATACTGGGGCTGGAAGTGCTAAAATACATTTTGTTGAGAGCCTGCTGTCAGAAGTGTCATCTGCAAAAGTGCAACGGTGACAGGGATGATCAAACCTGGGAATTCATTTGCTTCTGCTTTAAGAAAAATTCTTGCCAGTTTTAGAGCTGTAAATGTGAGGGGACATTTAGCAAGACTGCCTTTTCAAAAATCACATACCTTCCTGCAATCTTTTCTCAGTATCATAGCATTCTGCAGTTATTTTTAATCCTGATGCAACCGTCTAACCACAGTCTCAAACACAGTGACTTAAAGGCAGTTCTTGTCCTGTGTTATTTCCTATATTTCCCTAGATCAAACTTACTGAATTGAGCTATTCTTTGTCTATAGCAGGGTGCTTTAAGGAGAGCTCCAAAATCACTTAAGGCAATAGCACTGAATAGAAGCCATTGAAAAAAAAAGAGAGGTTATGGATTTTCTTAGCTTCATGGCACTGCACAGCCATTGCAAAACCTCTGTCACTGGTGGCAGTGCAGGAGAAGGAACTTCAGTCATGTGAAGATTTTCAATACAGTCACTTTTCAGCTGCAAAGAGGACCCTGGAAAACAGCTCCCTTGTGTATTGAAACTGGATGTCACAAATAAGCTTACCAGAATCTCAACTGCCAAACCCAGAAATGTCTTGCTGATAACCCCTATAAAAACTTTTTACCATATTTGAACACGTTGCCTTATAATCCAAAGAATTGAACAGTTCTCTCTACAAATAACCATTGTCATGGAAATGTAATGAATTTATCTTCATGCTGTTATTTTATATATTATACTTGCTGCTTTCAGTCCTCAGAGATCACTCAAAACCAATCCAAACCAAATCAAACAAAAAACAAAGCACAGTAAAGCACCTGAAAAATCTAAACCATTGTTATATCAGAAAAAAAAAAACCTTTCTTGTGAGCACTTTATGCTCACAATGCTTATTCAACAATCCAACGTATGCTACAGATAATCATTATATTAATAATCACTAACTTTTTACCTTTTTCCTTCTTTTTTGCAATTTTGTATGTTTTCAAACCCTTTTTTTTTTTTTAAAGAGAGTGGAAAAAGGAAAAAAAAAAAACAAACAGAAAGGGACGGTAACTATCTTCCACCGCATTGGCAATAATTAATTTTAATTTTCTATATATTGTATTCCATTTGGATGCTTGCATACAGTAAGCTGAAGCAGACTTGTTCCTTTCTCTCACAACTAATCATTTTTAGACTTCAACTTTTCTCTGGCCCTTTTACAAATTCCTGACTACTCTGCTTCTTCTCCTGTTTTTAAAATTTTACCTTTTACACATTTACTGGAATGATCTAAGATGTGTTCTAGGTCTGTCTGATCTACCACTTACACATCTTTCAAAGCAAGGGGAACTCTGTTTTCTGGGATCAATCCCTCTCCTAGCTGGTATTTTGCCACTCTGTCCATATCCAACACTTGTCCTACCCTCATTCCAGCTACATGCAGTTTTCCTTTGGCTGCTGCACACCATTCCAATTTTCTGCTACACACCATCCACTTCACTTTCCCTCTGGCTGCAAAGCCAGGTATAGTGAGTATATATAGCTTTGTGAGATCTACTTAATTACTAAAAGCCTATTCAGTCCAGCAGTAAATGTAATATGCATTCCAGAAGATCTACGGACAAGTTTTCTTTGGCATTCACAGCAATGAAGTAAGAGAATAAAATGAGTTTGCGGTCACATAACCAGACCACCAGCAGAGAGTTATGAGAAAGCTAGATACATTTAATAAGGAAAAATGTAAAAAGCTTACATTAGAGTCATCATTCTGGTCTTTTATGTACCACAAGCCTTAATTATGCAAATTATATGTATAAACTATTTTTTTTCTTAGCTTTATTCCTGAATTTTAATGCCACTGTTTGAAACAAAAAGTTGAATTTGCTTGAGATTGCTCAAAATGTGCCTTTGTTACAAAAACATTCTCCCCAAAAGACCTGCAGTTCAGAGTTGTTAATCATCATGGCCTCCTTAAAGTTAAAAATTGGTCCATGTTAATTCTGTGCAGTTCTATGTATCTTTAAGGTTGATTTCTGAGTAAGCAGAACTCTACAGCTTAGGAATCAAATCCTTGTCTAAGTGGTGAAGTTTGATCATTAGCCGTTCTCTGAAACAAATCCTGATGATTGATTTCATATTTGATTTTTATAGTGATTTTATGTTGGGGTGGACTGTTGTTTATGCTGGTTGAAGCTGATTTCTTATGATGAAGGAGTCATATGCTATTTTTCAGCTAGGTAGCGTGTTACTACCCATGATGCGATAAAACTTATGCTCTGGGGACTTACCCAGATCATGCATTTGATAAAAAGAGATTTCTACCACAGTCTCTGGGATTTGATTTCCTCAGCAAGGCTATGTCTAGATTTAAATAATTCAGTGACATATTAGAAAACTTAAACTATCTTCAAACAAGTTTGTATGCCTGTGTGGCATAGTACCATATCTTAATCTGTAAAGAGCAACCAGATTGTGGTTCAGAAGAACTGTAGCTGAATAAACATGATGTGATGCCTGAACTAATTAGTCTCATGACTGGGTTGTCTGGCAGTGGTAGATCCGTCTTCACTTCCAATGAAGGTGTAAAATTTTGGCCATCTGCTAGCTAGCAAAACCATGGATCTGAGTTCTACAAGAGCTATATAGGAATATATATATATATATAATATAATAAATCTGAAAAACCTTTGCTAGGGCAGATTTGATACCTGAAGTAGTGAAACTGTGGGACCTGGATTAAACCTGGAGTGGAAAACTGACTATTCTAGACAGGAGGAAACTCCCACAAAGATGCAAACTAAATGGCGGCGGTGGGGGGGGGGGGCGGGTAGAGGAATGTCTTGCAATATGATTGCTGTTATATTGCCTTTCATTTTTACCCATTTCCTATGCAGTGGCCATGATGTTACTACACTGTCCATCTTTAATCTGATAATTCAGTAATTTGTATGCTGCCGTGAAAGTGAGATAACTGAATTCATTTCCTTCTACTGTTTGCTGAATCACGAGTCTTTACAATCTTCCAAACAAACATAATAAACTTGATGATAATTTTATCAGTGGGAATAAATGCAGGGGATGGAACAGAGAGGATTGTAAGTAATACATCTCTCATTAAGGTAGTTTTAATTAAATATTTGTTGTCTCATGAATGTGACCACTAGAATGATGCTTGATGTCACAAAACTCAGAGAAAGTGGAAATGTGAATTTCATACTCTGTGTCAAAAATCATTTAGGTAGTTCTACAAAATGGCACAGCTTCAAGAGCAGGGACTGAGAAAACATCATGTAAAGAGTGCTATTCAGGATGCTACAGTATTTGCTTGGAAGGTATGCTTTTCTGGCAGAGTTGTGAGAGCAGCAGTGTGGGTGAGTAACTTAGCCCTTTGGCTGTTGGATAAAAGACTGTTATTATCAAAGCCAGCTTTAGATACATGTTATTTGTATGTCTAAATACTGGGGAACTCAGCAGAAGCACTGGCAGTGGCAGCATAGGTTTCCACCAGAAGTGTAGTGGTAAGTCTTGTGTTTCAGCAGTATGCTGCACCGGTGTCATAGATCTGTAATGGAAATGGCAAATAGACTGCATGTGTGTAGGCTAAATCAGGCTCAAATTCACAAACACTTTCTGGAATGGTCCAGACCTCCTATGTAAACTTATGATATCCTGCCTTGTGCTGAGAGGATTTGTTAAAGTTGTCCCAGCCCAGACTCCTCTGGTGGAGTCTGTTCAGAGTACATTTCCAGGACCAAACCCTACAGACAAGACAAATGTGACATATAACTGGACAGGACCAGTAAAAGCACTCATGTCTGGGGAACTTCATGAGCAGAAATACAGATATGTGCAGACTTTTAGTGCCCCCAAGGCAAGTCTGTTATTAAGAGTGAGTTTTGAGCTTCTGAATATTGGAAATAGGGAGGCCCCAGGTCCAGCTGCAGGTAATACTGGTGAAATGTTTTAGCAACAATTTAACAGAGCTCTATGCAAGCTGTTATGGAAGGGGAAGATGATTTTATTTAAAATTAAATCTGAAGGAAAAATGATTTGGCCCATTCATACTCGCACCTTTATTCCCACATAAACACCAAGAAGTGTGAATACAGGTGGTTTGTTCAGCATGCAAACACCTGGATGTCTGTATTCAGGTGGTAGATTTAGGACTCTTTGTGAGGATGTGGGATAAAGGATGCCATTTGCTGAGTCCTCCCTACATCTGTCAAGTTCCCTCTGGGTTAGCAGTCATCTCTTGCTTTAGGCTATGCTCTTCCTTTGCCTGTAGGGGCCTCACCATCCCGTCCCACCTCTGTCATCAGAAGTTGTTCACTGTACTTGGTCCTCTGACCTGGGTGTCCTCAAAAGCTACAAGCAGACTCCAAGGCTCTTGGTGACCTACTTATCTAGGTGCCATCACAGCGTGTTGCTTACATAAGATTTCTCCTCTGTCTTTTCCCTCTTGTCCTTTACATGAGTTGGATTTTTTAGAGTAACTTGGTACATTCAACAATGTGACTGGGAACTTAATGAAGCCCCAGCTTCATGAAAGGGAAAACATGGATTTTTTCCAAATGACATTCTGAAGTGAAATTTCTTGTGTTTTGCTCATGTAAATTCATTGCTGTTTGCAATCCAGATAACTGCTAAAAGCTAAGGCACTTGTTTAAGCTGTTTTCCTTGAAGTAAGTTTATAAAACATAGTGCTAATAGGAGGTGAAAAAGTGAAATCCTAAGGCACTGTTGTTTAAAAACTACGTTCTCATCATGACTAATACTTAATTTCAATGGCAGAAAAAATCATTAATCAAGAAAATTTGTGTTTATCCAATGACTGTCTCTTTCCTGTTTTTCTGTGCTTCAGGCCAAGGAACTAACATTTATTTAGAAAATAGACCTTGCTTCCTCAAGTTGTCCCTGGAAGACAGTCTCTGGAAGAATTAGTGTTTTGCATACTTCAAGTGTTTCTTAAATCTTTAATCATTTCCTTACATTTCTGTCACCGTATGCGATCTGTGCTTATACCTCTCTGATTTACATTAGCCAGAGAATAGATTTTATTTTTTTTTTGGGGGGGGGTCCATTCAGTTATGCAGCTTTGAGCAATTTATACTGTAGGACATTGTAGACTGACCCTAGAAAACATGATGGAAATTATTACTCTATTATTAAATTATTATTATTAAATTTTATTATTATTTCAAATTATTATTAATTATTTTATTATTTTCTAATTTTATTCATTATTATTATTATTATTATTATTATTATTACTCTAGCACTGATCTTCTCTTTCAAAGATTAGTGAGTAATTCCATCAAAGTCCACAAAGCTAAATATGGTTGTAGGCATTACCTGTAGGAATAAAATTTGCCAAATTCTTAATTTCTAGAGCTTGCATTTCCTTTTCCATTTTATTTTTCTTCTTGACATTACAGCTGTGTCCTCAACAGGTCTAAATTTAATTCTTTCTGTAAGGTCAGAGTTAGACTGATTTAGATCAGCTGAGCCAATTCCTCACATTGTGCACGCTTTGTGCTTCCAGATGTGCATTCCTTAAGCAATGGCCTCCAACAGCTCCCTAAAAACAATTTAACTTTTGTGGCTTTCCTCATATCAGAATCTTTGTGGTGGAATGTCATTAACATAATTTAGAAAAAAAATATGAGACCTCCCATCCAGAAGAAACACCTTTGTGTCAAGTTTCAAACAGAACCGTGTACCTCCAACTTAGTTTTCATCTTATAAACGTGGGGTCTATCAACAGTCTTGGTTTCTACCAGACTGAGGTACTATGGTCGGTAACATTAAGTTTTACTTTTATTTTTTTTGGATTATTTGGTAGTACAAATCTGATAGAGACAGAGATGCTTTGTGAACATATCAGACTGAATCATGCAAATTCCAGGCTCTCTGCTTGCCCTCCTGGCAAACTGTGGGGTGCTCACTCTGTTGTACAATGGCACTGCTTTTGGATGGCTTGCCTGTGGCTTGCCTTTGTGGTTTGAACTTCAGCCACTATCCTGCACAGAGTTACAGATAAAATGCATGTCATTCGCAGGATAACATGATATCTGCTCATCAAAATAAAATCACTTGGATATAATTTTTAAGGTGTATTGGGGCATGGAAACTAAGAGTGCTCATCATTATGAAACACATACAGAAGAAGCAATTTTATGCATGCCCTACCAGGTGGTCCACTGCTGAATATGTGAAAATTCTGTATTCGTCTCAGTCTGGCCTACAAGAAGAGGCTGGTGCAAGACATGCAAAGAAAACATGTAAAGGTAGGTTTCAGGATAGGAAAGAAGAATTAATGGATATCTGTCCAAAACTCAGTGAAGGAAGCAACCAACATAGTTTGAGAAGATAGTTTCTGAGGCTGAAAACCCCAACTACTATTAATTTGTTGACCATCTTTTTGTGGTTAGAAAGTTAGCCAGAAAGGTATTTGAAAAGATGACATCCACCTTTGAGGAAATATGTTATACCTTTCTACCTGTGTTTGGTGAACATGCAAGAAACCACAACAGACTTTGGTTGTGTGATGTTACCACTAATAGGACAGATATTTTTTTCTCTGCCAAGGTCTTCCTTGTGTCTAGATCAGATTGGGTTGGGTATCGGTCTTTAGAGCATATATTCTGCTTTATAACCACTCTTATGTTATCTGATGTGAGTGCCAAGGTAGTGGTGTTCCAGTCTGGGGCTGGTATGGGCAAGCAGAGCCAGCCAAGTCAGCAACCAGTGGTAGAATGGATGAATAGCCAGGCTCAGCGCTATTTCCAGAGACAGATCTCTTCACCTCACCTCTCCTCTCCGTATAAAGATAGCAGCAATATGGTATAGGTCTGCACATGTAAATTAAGCCTCCAGTCCCCTTTACTGGGCATTTGAACTAGTTGCATCCTTTGTTTTTCCTGTGGCATCTTCCCCAGAATTCCTTATCTTTCTTCTCTTTCTCAGAGGAGGTGAGTCACTCTTGAACAGTTGATTCTCCAAAGATTTGCCATTGCATTTTGGGATTTCAGATTTACTTCACATTTCTCCTAGCAAGAAGAGGATTTCAGGCTAGTCCCGGTTCGGTTGCCAAAAGAACTCATAAAGCAGTTTTTACTAGAGCAGGTTAAAAGCAAATATCCATATATTTATGTCCAAGGGATCACTGATTTTTTTCAATACTCTTGTACAGATTTGTGTGTGATATATATCTAGAATATATATCTATATGTCTATATGCATATATAACATGGACTATACTATTATTGTCTCTGTCAAACTCTTAATTTTAAATTCCACAGCAATGCATAATAATGAGGGAGAAACCAGTGCTGGATAATTTTCTGATGGATATAATTTTGTTGTAATTTACGGAATGCAGAAAAATCATCTGGTTTGGTTATTTCCTGTGTAATATTTCAGAAATAATCAAAATTCATAATTAATTTTGTCATTTTGCCTACATTCTCATTCCTTGGAGTATTTTGTGGGGAACAGTTGCTTCTGAATTGCTTACCCTTATAACATCCCAGCCTTACACAATATCTTTTTTCTGTGTTTGTGAACCATCTAAACCTCAATTACAGAGCCTTACAGACTGGTTTAATGGCCCACAGGGTATGGCTTGCCATGACTCTTGAAGGTAAATTGAATTCTAGTATTTTTATTGGTGTCATTCTTCATCACTTTCAATCCACCATTTTATAGGCTCTTAAATACAGTAGTAATTTTAAAATTAAACTTTTTAACCCCAAATCTCTACAATTGCGTTACCTTGAAAAAAGAAAGTTTGATGACTGGTCATCAGTTCAAGATAGCTTAAATGATTCAAAAATATTTTCACAAACCCAAGGAATTACTATATTGGGTTTGTCTGGACTTTTCTGATATCTTATAATTCCAGTTTATGACTAACAGTGTAGCTGCTGCTTTGTTCACTGAAAACACCACCAAGACTGAAAGTTTAGTCAATATTACTTGCAATTCACTAAGTTGTTATGGAGCACAGATAATTTCCTTCATCTATTGCTCCAAGAATTATTGACGTTCTTCAATATCATCAAGTCAGAAATGGGATGAAGTCCTTGTTTTTTCACAATACAAAAAACACTGAATTTTCAAATGTATGCTTCTTCCCTGCTGAAATAACTTCAGTAGAACAAGCCCAGAGAGTAGAGATCATGAATAACTCTGAGGCTAAGTTTTGTAATAAGTTATTTTGAAAATACTTTAAAAACCCACATGCAGAGAACTCTAGATTAGTCAGCTAACAATTAATAGTCTGAAGAAATATCAAAGTGTGTTGGGTAAGTTATTCATGGCTCTGAGTATAAAAATGGAAAACGCTGTCTTGTGGTAACATAATTATAATCAGCTGCCTTGGTTTGTCAAAAAAATGCCTCTAATCTATCTGCCTATAGTCTCTTTCCCCAAGAAAAATGGGCCTGGAGAAATGAATAAACCTGAAACTACTTTACAGACATAAACTTCGGATCATTAGCAGACTTTGTATTTAGTTTAAGGAAGGTCAAAGACTTCTAGAATTGAAATATATCTTGTCCTGGTTAGAGAGGAAATGCCTTTAGCCCTTTGCTATATAACTTTTTGACTCTCACCAGTTTGAAAAAGCATAATCTTAAGGGAGCTGATTAAATGTGTCGGACTGTTTCTAATTGATTTGACTCTTTCTTGTGGTTCTGCAGAGACAAGCTCTGAACCTTTTCACTCATGATGATAGCTTCTTCTGTGGGAGAAAAACAAGCATGCTTGTTTGCTAGAAACTAGAAACCAAATTGCCTTGTTCTGGTCAGATTTCAGAATTATTTGCCTGTTTTTCAAAATTGTATTCATAGTCCTTTTCCCAGAGTTTTTCAAAGTCCCAGACCTTAAAAAAAATACCAATCCTTTAACTGCCATAACGAAGAGTAGTCTTATAAAACAGGGAAGTGTTTCATGCCATTTAATTTAATGTTTGTATTTAAATCAGGGGATTTCTTTCATCTTGCTTCAGATGTCCAGAAGTTAGATAGGTAGGCTGAGACACACCTAGGTGTCCTCCTTCAGTAGTCAGTGGCAGAAAGAGGCAAACGATATCACTTCTGGAATCGGTGACTTCTAGATCCTATTTTAAGATGATATGAAGCCTTTGGGAGTAAAGGGTTCTTCATTGATTAGATCAGTAACTTTAGCTAGATTACAGTGAATTTTTAAATAGTGAAAATTAGATGAGATGAATCCCATTCTCCATAGCAAGATTTGAAGGCAGATACTCTGCAAGAATTATTTTACATGAAGTAAATGTTAAGGGAATTATAATCCTAGAGCACCATAGATTATATTCTTGCTCTTATGGAGTGTTTGCTTTTGTGTCCCTGTCCTTGCCATTACTTTTGTTAAAGCTTTTGAGTTTTAACTTCTGCTTTCTAAAATGGAAATAACAGAATATGCAAAAATAACTTCTGATAATTTCATTTACTGTACTATTCAAGGAATGCTGTATTGCAAATGTGTTCCTCCATGATGGAGGGCTGTAAAAGCAAAATAAGTTTACATGGCACCCTAGAATTTCAAGGTATTGATGAGAAAAAGCAGAACTATTTTAAACATTTACTTCAAACACTTAAAGGTTAGTTATAACATTTAGATTGGGTATTTTATAATCATATTTAAGGGTTGGATGCTTCCTATCATTTCTTGCCAATGATGCATAATTCTCTGTCTTCTGTGTTGAGGACAAGCTATGCAGACAGGCATGGCAAGTCTAAAAGCACTTTTGACCTGCTGGTTGCCATTGTTTCCTGTCTACCTGCATTAATATTGCTTCATTTGCACATCTTCATGTACAATAAAATAAATATGATCTCACAGCATAGTTCCTGGCTGCTTTTAAATGGAATAATTGACAAACATTTCTCCTTAATTCCAGTATACAACTTTTACATGCAGGAGATATTGAATAGACATTAAAAAAAAAAAAAAAAGAGTAACTCCACACGTCTCTCTGTTCTAGGCCTTTTGGCTTTCAGACTCAGGCTGGCCTCTCTTGGGAAGCTCTGATGTCTTCCAGTGGAAGGCAGAAGGAAATGAAAACAACCCTATGGAAAAAGAAGAGAGGAATATTTTTTCTTCCTTGCTGAATTATATTCCCTTAGGGCTCAGCAGAAGTCTCTACTGCATACTGAATGTGCAATAGATGGTTCTGTTATTGCTAATTCTGTGGTAATAACCCAGCAAGATAAAAAAGCTAATAGGCTGCCCATGTGTTTAGAATAGTCTTCCAAAAACACATTTTAAAAATAAATGTATTCCAGAAGATAGACTGGAAAGAGACTTTTTTATATCCTAATTGAAAAAAAAAATAATAAATTGATGTGATTTTCTCCACTGAATTCAGTTAGAGTAGACTTCTAAACCCATTCTTGAGAAACACACAGGGAATGTCTAGCATCAGCGCGGAAGCAGATCTGCGGCAAATCCAGATATCTGTGGAGTATCTGTTTTTTCACAAGTGTGACAGAACCTAATGAACAGCTACTGAATAATAAATACCTAAAATATTTTATCTGTGAACTTCATTACATATGAATTTAGTTAAAGGCTTGCTGGATATTCTACCTAAAATCTCAGTATTGGCAGGTTCTTTTGCTGCATGTGCGTCCCCCAGAATATCAGTGGTACCATCTTTTCTTCTGACAGTTTCTGTCTACTTCTGTGATATCAGCTGTTATAGCTTCTTCACCAGTTTTTTCATTCCTTCTGTGTTTTTCCTTCACTGGCAGCCATATGTTTCTTGTAAATGCTTCTGTTAACTTTTTCTTGATGCTTTCTTCCTATGGTTTTCATGTGGCAGCACACAGACAGTTCCCTGTTCTTTTTTACCTTTTGCTAGCAGCTATCTTCCAATAGATTTCTTTATTTCTACAGTCCTTTCACTTCCACATTTCTGTTTTGGACTTTTTTTGACAATAAAAAATGTTTCTGTTAATACATTAGCAACAAAAAGGGGACTAAGAAGAATTTCCATCCTTCACTGATGTGGGGCAAAACATAGTGAGGAAGGATGAGGAAAAGGCTGAGGTACTTAATGCCTTCTTTGGCTCAGTCTTTAGTAGTACCAGTTGTTCTGTGGGTACCCATCCTCCTGAGCTGGAAGCTGAAGCTGGAAGAGACAGGGAGACGAATGAAGCTCCCATAGTCGAAGAGGAAATGATTAGTGACCTGCTACACCACGTAGACACACAAGTCTATGGGGTCAGATATGGTCCACTCAAAGGTACTGTGGCAGTAGGTGGAAGTGCTCACCAAGCCACTTTCCATCATTTAGCAGCAGTCCTGGTTATCCAGGGAGGTCCCAGTTGACTGGAATCTAGCAAATGTTATGGCTACCTACAAGAAAGACCAGAAGGAGAACCCAGGTGAACTACAGGCTTGTCAGTCTGACTTTAGTGCCAGGAAAGGTTATGGAGCCCATCATCTTGAGTGCCATCATTTGGCACATACAGGACAAGCAGGTGATTAGGCCCAGTCAGCATGGGCTTTTGAAAGACAGGTCCTGCTTGACAAAACTAATCTCCTTCTGTGACAAGGTGATCCACTTAGTGGATGAGGGAAAGGCTGTGGATGTTGTCTACCTGGACTTTGTCTGTTGTCTACCTAGACTACATAGACAGTAAAGCTTTTGACACTTGTTTCCCACAGCATTCTCCTGAAGAAACTGACTGTTCACAGCTTGGACAGGCATATGCTTCACCGGGTAATGATCTGTCTGGGTGGCCAGGCCCAAAGAACTGTGGTGAATGGAGTTAAATTCAGTTGGAGGCCAGTTCGTAGTGGTGTCTCCCAAGGCTCAGTACTGGGCCAGTTCTCTTCAATATCTTTATCAATGATCTGTATGAGGGGATCAAGTGCACCCTTGGTAAGTTTGCAGATGATACCATGTTGGGCACGAGTGTTGATCTGCTCAAGTGTAGGAGGGCTCTGCAGAGGGATCTGGATAGGCTGGACCGATGGGTTGAGGCCAACTGTATGAGGTTCAAAAAGGCTAAGTGCTGGGTCCTGCACCAGGGGCACAACAACCCCATGCAATGCTGCAGGCTTGGTGAAGAGTGGCTGGAAAGCTGCCTGGCACAAAGGGACCTGGGGGTATTGGTCAAGCACCTGAATATGAGCCAGCAGTGTGGTCAGGTGGCTAAGAAGGCCAACAGCATCCTGACTTGTGGTGTGGCCAGCAGGACTAGGGAAGTGATTGTCACTCTGCACTCAGCTCTGGTGAGGTCGCACTCTCACTACAAGAAGGACATCAAGGTGCTGGCCATGTCAAAAGCAGGGCAATGAAGTTGGTGAAGGGTCTAGAAAATAAGTCTTATGAGGACCAGCTGAGGCTTTTGGGGTTGTTTAGCTTAGAGAAAAGAAGGTTTGGGGGAGACCTTATGGTACTTTACAATTACCCTAAAGGAGGTTGTAGCACAGTGGGGATTGGGCTCTTCTACTAAACTAAATAAGATGAGGGGAAATGGCCTCAAGTTGCACCAGGGGAGGTTTAGTTTGGATATTAGGAAAAAAATTCTTTACTGGAAGGATTGTGAGGCATTGGAACAGGGTGTCCAGGGAAGTAGTTGAGTCACTATCCCTGGAGGTCTTCAGAAGACATGTAGATGTGCTTCTTAGGGACATGGTTTGGTGGTAGACTTGGCAGTACTAGGTTAAAGGTTGGACTTGGTGATCTTAGAGGTTTTCTCCAACCTAAATGATTCTGTGATTTTATGACTCTATTATTCCACTCCTCTCTTTGCAGTCTCTAAAGGTGTTTTCTGTTCCTTTTTTCTTTTTTTTTTTTTTTTTCTCTGTTCTCTGTTCTCTTCTCTTTTCCCTTTTTGATTTTCCCTTTTCCCTTTTCCCTTTTTCCTTTTTTCTTTTTTCTTTTTTTTCTTTTTTTTTCTTTTTCCTTTCGTTTATCTATTTATTTATTTATTTGTTTATTTATTTATTTTCCTGTAGATCTCTCTCCATGAATTTTTATTGTGTATGACATTGTGGACAAAAAAAATGATAATTATGGGTGGCTAAATATTCCACTACATGTGGAATTTCTGTAAAAAAGACAGGTTAAGCAGAGGCCAACATTAAAGCATATAAGTGTGTAATATGTGTGTAATATGAATTGCATTAAAATAAACGTTTTGTCTGCATGTCTGTGCAGGCATGGTTTTCTTAAAGGGTGCTTGTTATATAGGCAAGTACATAAACAAAGTGGCAAGCCTCCTAACTTTTTTCAGTAGTTAAAGGTCCAGAATTCTCCATTACAATACCGAAAAGAAACCACAAGTATTGTGAACAAATTTGTCCATCAATCATGGACAAAATGAATGAGAATAACAAAAGTAGTCAGGATCAGAACGTAAGATTTATTTATTTATTTATTTAGATTCAACACCCGGTTTCGTCAGTATGGAATTATGAATGCTCAAGTGCAAGCTAATGATTTCTCACACATCAAAGCAAATATAGACGATAACACTACTTCTTAAGGGAACAGAGAAATATCAGACTAAAGTTGAAGGTGAGAAGACTCTATAACTCTAACAGCTTGTTAAACCATAGATCGTATTTCCAGAAGGCCCTGTCTGCCTTCAATCAAGATTGTTCAAGGAAAATCTTAAATTCTGTAGTTTTTCTTATTATATTTATTACATTAATACAATGTGTTCATTTTGAACTGAACTGTCAGGTGCAAGAGAAGGTTAGAGACACTTCCAAAGACATTTTAATAAGTTAATACATAGGAGACTAAATATCACATACAATATCAAAACAGAGAAGTTAATACTTTGTGTTCTGCACACACAAATTTTTCCTGTGCTTTCTGAAAGATGGATTTGAAAGATGTTTATTGGTGACCTGACCATATAAGAAGACAGTCCTTTCACATTTCAGCAAAATAACTTGCCAGTGATATTACTGTGTCTTCAACATTTCATAATGTTTGTGTGGCTTTGTGATATTCTGAAAACTGGAAGATTTTTATTAAAGGATGATTTTAAAATATATCTTTACAAACACATCTATATTTTGTAAATTCATCTGCCATATTATTTGTCTGAGTTATGTAGATTCACATGGCTGGATTGCTCATCTTATTCCCAGTAAAACAGAAGAGTATAATTTATTTTTAATTTGAACCATTCTAACATTTTGTTTTAAATAACAGCTTTTTGATCTCTGAATACATTCATAGCATGCTAACAAAAAGAAAACTGTTACTCTACAAAAATGAAATGTGGTTAGGTTTTCTCATACGGATACAATAAAGAACACTTCTGGTGGCTTGACATTGCACAGCTGAATAGTTTTTGACAGGGAAAATAACTATCGTTTAGTCTGAGCTTTGGCAGTACTACAAGTTATTAAATACTTGAAGTAATCCAGTAAGTGAAACTTTGTTATAAGCAGGTTGCTTCAAAGTATATTATCTCCATAGTTACAGACATTTTCATTATGTTAGCATTTTTCTATATGAATGTGCTGCTTGCTTCTTAATTTTTATATTGCTTTTTGGATTGTTCAGGATGGCTTTTTGGAAGTTTTCTGTTTTCTTTTCTTCTCCTTTCTCTTCTTGTCTTTTACAAGTAGGATGAAATTGTTCTGAAAAATGAATTAAAAAATGTTCTGGTAAAAATAATAAAATTTCAGAGCTGCCATTCCAATAAATTATCTTTAGCCTCACTTATTATTTCCTAAAATGAGTTTTGTTGAGGTCTCTAATTTCCTTATTTTGCAAAAACAGTAATGTATCACTATGCATATACTACCTTAGCTATCTTTTGGGCTTCCACTACCACAGCATGCAAATTCATCAACCTTCAAATGCTTTTCTTCAGTAGCAGTTGGGAATAGCTTCCTCTCAGTGCAGATGAGGAACCAGGACACCTGTGTGTAAGCAAATCATGCACTGTGCAGACGCACGGAGGTACCCAAGTGAGTTACAAACAGAATGTCTCTGACACAAACAGGAGCAGCTCCAGTGTTGCATACCAGCACAGCTGCACTGCTTCCAGGATCTCAGGTAACATCCCTGTTGAGAGCTGCACTGTGTCCTGCGGGTGCATTATGTGGCTGTCCCAGAACCTAGCAGGGACTCTGAGCTGGGACAGGGACATCAACTCCACAAGGGTAAACTCTACAACCTACTTTTGGAACACTCTCTCTACCTCTTTCCTCCTGACATACAGCCCACCTTATCTGGAGGTCACTGAAGCACGTGGAAAGGAACCCCTTGGTTTTACCTGAATTTTTTTCAGACCTGGTGCAGTTTTGGTAAATCTACTAATGGAAAAGTCCCAATTAAGTGAACTCTGCCTGCATTCCAGGGTCAAATTCTAAGAGACTGCAGTAAATACCTTCACATTTTGTACAGTGAAAAGTGATAGCTTGTTCTTTGTATGCCCCAGGGAATACAAAAAAAACCTGAAGAAAGTATTCACATAATTCCAACATCCAGCCATAGGAGGAAAAGTCTGTCAATGAAGGTGAGGGAACTGTAGCTGACATATATAGGTGTAATGAAGCATATTAAATGTGAAATGACCAAATCATGATGCCAATATATTTTACCAAGTCCTTCCAGATATGGCTGTGATTTCTTACATAAAATTATTATAAATTAAGTCTCTTTCTAGTGAGGAACAATGGCTAAATTAATATTTAGGATGAATTTTTTAATGGACTACTTTTTTTTTTCCCTTTTTCTTTTTTTTTTCTCCTCTGGTAAATGGGTAAATGACAGTTATTTTATTTTTGTCATACAGAAATGTGAATTGTGGTGGCATTGAAGAGAAATTAAGAAAAAGTTGTGAAAAGATCACCTTAAGATTCCAGCTGTGTTAGGAGAAAAAAAGTAAACAGACTAGAGGGCAGTGGAAGAATTCCCAGAACATGATTACTTTTCAGACAAAACTTAAGTTCTACCATTACTTATTTTGTTTATATTTCAGAGAGTCTCTTTTGTTTTATATTACATGCAAAAATAATCTGCAAAATCACTAATGGAATAATTTTAAAAATAAATGGGTGTGTATATTGTGAAATTACCATTGCTGAAACTCTTAGTGAAAGCAAACGAACTATTTGAAATCATCTTAAAAAATGACAAGGTTTGTATAAAGTCATTGTATATCATATTACAAAATAACCTATGAGTTATCTCAGTACCTCATTTATGATGAGATTTGTTTCCTGAGCTCTATTAGTATTTAACATTACCCACACTATCATGGATATAACAGAGATATTTAAAAAAAAAATCTACACAATAGATAATTTTAAACTTTTATTCATTAGAATAATAATTTTATTTATTTATGTTTTCTGTCATTTTAATGCCTATTCATTAGGAAAATGTTTACTAATTTGTAAATCTTTTAGAATGGATACAAAGAGGGAGGGTGAACATTATTCACAGAACCACAAACATAAGGCTCGATTATTACAAGGGAAGTCACTACTACAAGCGCTGCTTCTGTCAGGTACCTAGTAGTGGAGAATTGTAGGTCTGGTTAGAGGTTGACGGAAATGAGGTTTACAGCGGTCATGATCAGAGCTGAGGGATGCTGATCTCAGGGATGCTGATCTGAGACACACAGAGGATGGTGCAAGAGAGGAGGTGAGCTTTTGTACAGAGCTGTGTGACTGGTGCCAGGTTACAAAGGTCAAGAACTTAACAGCATGCTTTCATTTTACAGCTTTATTCCACATATGACGGCAGTCGAGGAATCCAGCCAAGATAAGGAAATAGCAGAAATACATATTTTGCTTTAATTTTGGACCTGTTTTATGTTTCTCTACTGCAATACTATAGCCTGCAAGAGCACTGGTTTCCAAACTCAACAACCTAACATGGAGCTGTGACCTAAACATCCATACTGCAGTGTGCTGCATTGTGAGAAAGAGGGGAACTCAATTCCTGTTATTATGGTTGCTCTGAGCTCCTTGGACTGGTGGTGGGCTCAAAGCCACTTCTGATTTATAAACTTGCTGAACTGTACAGGAATTTCACAGTTCTGTAGGAACTGTTCTACTCATTCAGATAATTTCAGGTTAAAAAAATAGAACTTTTCATCAAAAGTTTTTACTAATATCATAATCAAGTATCTAAAAATATGCTTAACGTGTTTAAAAACTCCTACACTGGTCTCCCCAGGCAAGAGAAATCTCACCTAGTAAGAGTTGTGTCAGATATGGAGAAAGGAAATTAATTTTTAAATCCTCACCTCACAGGCACTAAAAGTAGTGCTGTGTCAGGCAGTGTTGCTCCGAAGCCCAGCCCACAGGTTGGAACATGTGAGTGCTAGATGGAGCAGAAAAAGCTTTCAAAAAAGTTCTGCCTTTCTCAAAACTCATAGTAAAGCTCTGTTGTCTCCAGTAGCACCAACATTTTATTTTGAAGTTCCTTAACCTCTGTCAATGGATCTGTGGCCACACTGAAGCCACGTGTGTTCCTGGAGGTCTAGGTGGTCTCGCTAGGCACTAGGAGAACTAGTGTAACTCTTGCTCTGCATCATCCTGTAGGAGACCTTATCTCTTCTGCCTGTACAGGAAGTCCTGCAGAACTAGCCAATGAATTCAACATTTCTATTAATTGTTGGAAGTGGAAGTATTGTGAAAACTCATATACAGCCTGCTCCCTCCATTTCCAGTGATGGTATTACAATGACCCCAACATAAGGAAAATCTTCATTTTTTTATTATTATTTTTTTACATTGCCTACCTCAATGGAGCAACACACTATCTGATTCTTTTTCAGATCACTGAAATGTAAATATTTAGTCACAGGTAAAGTAATTCCAGCCTGCCACAATGTTTAATCACATGTGCATTTTATCAGTTAGTCAAAAAATGGCTATATGTGATCCATAATATGGGTCTCATCTATAAGCAGCGGGACACAGGCTGTGAAAATCTTCAGCATTTATACATGTGCAGACCAGCAAAAATGAGAGTCTTTAAAAGATATGGATATGGGACTCCATTTGCTATTGTTGGGGTTGAAGCCATTTACTGTTTTCTGTTAAAAACTCCTTTACTCCTTTAACTGCAGACTAGAACAGGATTAATAACAAAATGCCATGAAACACATCCAAAATGGCAATAAAAAAAATGAACCAAAACCGCCCCCATTTGGGGGCAAATAAAACATTTTGTGAATGTTCTTTTTTTTTTTTTTTTTTCCTTGATAAAAGTGAACTGCTGCAGAAAGACTAATACTGAAAAGTATTATCATGTGAAAGAGCTGTAAGTTTCAAGAAAAAACTGTGTTCACTGACTAAATTTCAATGTCTTAATGCTTGCCGAGATTTAAACTTTCTCAGGGGTCTACAGAAACAAGTAATTTATGTTTATGTAAGGAGGAAAGGATTCTTTGCACAAGTACAGCAGTAATAGCTCTGGTATGTGCTTTGAGGTCTGCAAAATTGCTTTTTCTGGGGAAAGCAGTTCATGAAATTTCCATAGCTAAAGCCAGTTTGCACAATCCAAGTAAATGTCCAGGGGTATTCTCTGAGGGTTAAAGGGATGAATACACCCACAGCACCTCCTCCCACCGGCAGCAGTCACGGAGGCTGGGGGTAATAGGCGTCCTCTGTTGCACATCCTATGAAGTCATATCATGTCTGAACCCATCTTCATACCACAGTCACACAGAACTATAATTAGTAATAATTCTAGTTAGCAATATACTATTGTTCAATAACACATAGGCAAAAAGGAGAGTTATTTCCAGTGAGTCAAAGGAAAACATGCATTATATTTAGGGTGGTGGCAAGTTTTCACCCAGTGGGTGTGGACATATTTTGCAGGATTTTGCATTACTTCCCTTGCATTCAGTACACATGGGGAAAGGAGGGGAAGTATATAACTTCTGTCTCTACTGTATACTGTTAAAATACAAAGAATATCCCTCCTTTTTTTTTTTTTTTTTTTTTTGGCTTTGCATTAAGGGTTCGGCTTTCACCCTCCATATTGTCCAACAAACTGCTAAAAATTTCCAGCAGCTACATTTTTCAGTGAAGCCAAGTACAGTATGAGGTTTTCCAAAAGGTGAATGAAACAATCCATCGAAAATGTCAGTCAGAAGCCAGAGTATAATTTTATTTATTTTTTTGATCCTAGTTCAGAATTCCTATGATTAGCATGTGGCAAACTGTAAAATGAAGTGGAACAAAACAGCCTGAAATAAATTTCACCTTGACCTGATTTCCACTTGACTGAATTTGTTGTAGTAAACTGGTGACACATAGTGGATAAACAGTAACACATGTCTGCATTTGAAAAGGGAGAACAGATGGTAAACACACTGATACAAGAACTGTTACACAAGAGCTCTGTGTATAATTCAGAAAGGTCAAATCCCCTGAAAGCCGAAACAAGTTTGATAAGGGAAAGGATTCATTGACGAGAAGGAGTCAAGTGGGCACAACTGAAGAAGATATGGTTTCCTGCTCCTCAGTGGGTTTCACTCAGAAAAGACATCTGGCCACATCTGCCTCCTTTTTTAAAACAACTGTTGAAGGAGTTACTTGAAGGAGTACTTGTTCTGAAAGGCGCTTGCTCAGAGGAAAACAGTTTGCTGGTCCACTGGTTGGATTTGTGTCACTTTCCTAAAAATCACTTCCTGGGCAACAGGCAAATACATGCTTGTTACTGTTTAGCATATATTTTGACCTTCCAAAGACATTGATTTAATGGATAATGGTTTCTCCAGTGTGGATTATCTGCTTCTGTTGGTCTGCTGAGCTGCTTCCACATGACCATGAGTACTGCATTGGGTAAAGGAGTCTAAGCTGAGCTCAGGAAGGATTGGGAAGGCAGCTGTCTTTGAATGTCTTTAGTGTCTTCATGTCCATTGGGCATGTGGGAAGGTTAATGTCCTTATTTCGTATATTGGGACCAAGTAATTTGTCCAGTGGCCACCTGGAATGGAATAAAGAGTGGAATAGACATCTCCCAAGTCCTAGGTAAATTCCCTGCACTTTTGACTGTCTTCTATTGGAAGCACACTGGAAAGATTTGGTCAAGTTGGGCTGGAAAAGGAAAGGAGCTGTTCTACCTCACAGATTATTGAAGCATTCAAGGTCAATACGAGGGAAAAGGAAAGAGAATAAAAAGGTGAAAATCCAAAGAAGAGTTCATTAGCCCATGGCGGTGTTGGTGGTAGGAAGTTCCTAGATCTTTTTTCAGTAGTATGTCTAGAAATCCAAGTTAAAAAAAAAAAAAAAAAAAAAAAAAAGAAAGAAAGCTACACATATGAAAATGACATTTTCTTTACCTGTCTAGGTTTTATCTTATATGTTTCAAAATTATTAAATTTTGCTGCTCACAAATGCACCAAAATATATCTAATATAGAAGATAGATCATAAGTAATTTAGCAGAAAATAATTTCTGTAGAATATGAAGATTTTAGTTTTCAAAACTATTCAAAGAAATTTTATATAAACGTAATTAATGGTATAATAGCTCTTCTCCTTCAAAATTGGGTTGTACTGTTAAAAATATACCTAGAGAGTGTTATTCCTAAACCATGTTTTTTCAATCAATTCTTGGCAGCAGGCTATTAATTTAAAATTGAAGTTGCTCTGTTTAAGGACTCCCAGAAAACAGAGATGGAGTGAAAAATTAGGTGCTGAAGTCAGGCTTGTTGAATTTTCAGCTTGTATCTGTTTTCAAGAATTAACAATGCCAAAGTCATTTCACTTGTGACTTACTTAACAGCTGTCTGCAATTGGAGATCCAAATTTAGTCTCTTATCACATCTTTTACTCTAGGTTCTACTTATTCCCTTAAAAGAAAAGTAGTCCAAGCCAACAATTTTTTCCCAATAATACAGGATTTTCTTTTCAGCTGAGTAGAGACCTTGCTCTATCCCTGCCAAACACCAGACATCTCTCTGCCCCTCATCAATGTGTCTGAAATTTCATTAATGGCTACAGCTCCAAGGCTAAAGGGTTTGTAGTTTTGACATTTGGAGAGCCCAGGATGCATAAAGGTGCTGTTCTGTTTTCCTCCCCAGCTCCTCAAATAGTGGTAAGAAGCCCTTGATCCAGTGCTTCTGTTCCTGGCCACCATTTGGCTTTTCCCCATGGTGACTTTTGCAGGGTGCTGCAAGGATGGCCAAAATTCACAGAATTTGGCACAACTCTGTACTTCCTGAGGAATTTGCATGCTGTGCAGATCAGGAAATTACAATGTGTCTCTCTGTGCGGTTCTCATGCTGCAGCCAACCTGTCTCACCTGTGTGCCTTCCTCTGAGAGATCCTGTGGCTGACACAAGAGCTGTAGGAACTCGCGACTCTCCTCTCTATTCTAGAGCAAGTGGCGTTATTTGTTTGTGAATGATCTACTCTAGAATTAGGTCAGGATTCTTAAGACCTCATCTGTAATATATCCTTCTCTTCAAGGTTACATCTCAAACATGAGCATATTCCTCCTGTGTTTTCATTATTTATTTATATCTTACATTATTTTTCTTTATCATCTATTCGTGGATTTTTTTTTCTTTGAAAACTGTTAGTTGTTTTGCTTGTGTCCTGAGAGACTGTGGAGAAACTGCTGTTTGACTTTCCTCGACTCATTTTCATAAAAATACTTTGCTCTCAGTGCATTGAGTGGAGCTTCTCTTGGATAAAATACAGCTGTTTCACTCCACCTCAGAAAAGGGCGAAATGTAGTGAAATTTGCTCAACTAAAAAGTAGTTAGAGGTTCAATGATTTATGCTAAATCAAGATAACTGGGTAATATTTCATGTATCTATCACTACATGTGGATACATGAAATGCTTTTTCTGACCATTTTCAAAAAATTTTATACATTCTTTATCAGGAACAGTACTGGTAGTATTAGTTCCAGCTTATGGAAGGTCTCTGAAGGTTCAGTCCCACCCAATCCTATTCTTCTCTCAAAGTCCCTGTCCTACTCCTATAGAATTAGTGAATATTTCTATATTCTTCAAAACTACATTTTTTCCTCTTATTAGTTCAGCTTGTGGGAATGACTCGGCCTTTTATAATATAATAGTAGTTCTTTGACTTACTCCAGAATACCATTATTTTCCTACCTCTTCAACAGGATAATTCTGTATTTTAATGGAAATGACATCAATCCCAGAATCTGTAAATCCCTTCAAAATCTCACGAGATACTAAAAATGTCTCAATCTACATCTCCTGCTTTAGGCTGCATTTACACTAGCAAATTTTGCAGTACACTAAGGGCAGATCAGTAGAGACAGATCAGACAGTTGAAATCAAGGATCTGGTGTCCAAATTATGAGAGTTTCAAGATTTTTACCTCAGACTGGCTCTAGTCTGGTCCCAAGGAATGAATCTCTGTTAACAAGGGGAATGCATTTTGTGATCTGCTAATTAGATTCATTAGTAAGTAGTCCAGCTCATGTAACCTGAACCCATTTTTTTCTGTGAACAAAAGCATAAAAAGTGGGAAAACTGTGCAAGTCATTTAAAAAGTGCACTCCTGATCTAAACAGAGCTGAATAAACATTAGCTCTACCCTTACCTACACATCCAACCTGCAAGTGATGAATATCAAAAAGCTCACAATTTTTAGCCTGAAACACATTTGTGCAGAGAAGGTAATAAACGAGAAAATAAATATCAGTCTTTGTGAAGGATTTAGGAGCACAAGGAGTACTGACTTCCTTTGTGTTGTGTATGTGAGAAATTACTTCATTGTCATTAGCAGAGCAGTCGACATATCACAGGAATCCAAATGCCTCTTTCTGCCTCAGCTGAGAGGTCAAGGTGAGTATAATGCCTCTTTCTGCCTCAGCTGAGAGGTCAAGGTGAGTATAATGCCTCTTTCTGCCTCAGCTGAGAGGTCAAGGTGAGTATTTAGACTGTTAATGTATAAATTATACAGCGCTAATATCAACTCTAAAAACAGTTACTAAAAACTTGTCATCTGAACATCAAAACAGTGTTTTAATTTAAGGAAGAAATTAAATAGGTTTTAAGCCCTACAACAGAGAAGCATTTGCTTCAAGGTGAATGTGTGTAGAAGAGATTGCCTCTAAATTAGAGAATATAGAGGGTTTCTGGAATCACACATGCATTTAATAATTGTAATATGTCATATTTCTTTTACAGCATATTAACCTGAACATACTATTACTGTTGTACCTTTATTTTATGAACCTGGAAATACGATCTTTTTTTTTTTTTTTTTTTTTTTCATTAAATGACATTTAAAAGAAAGTATCACCAAGGTTACCTCAATGCTGCTCTTTCAGAACTACTTAATAGTTCTGTCTTTAAAGGTCATGAATAAAGGGTAAAGTTCCTATGTCTCTGCTTTTAAAATATTTTTCCCTTATTTTTACTTAATGGAGGATATTTCAAGTTTCTGTATCTCAAGATAGCAATGTAAAAAAGCATGGCAAGATAAATGGTTGTAAAGCCCACCTTGTATTTTATAGAGGTACCATGTTATCAAAGTATCGTTCAAAATGTTATCAGTGTCCCATAACAGATGTGACATTGCGTTTTTTCTCTTCAATACAGGTATATTCCATCTGTGAATCATACATTTCAATGGCTAGGTTGAATTAATTTTCATTTCAGGCATAAGCGTATAGTAGGAAATACGGCAGAATTTTTGTGTGGCCACAGGAGAACATCATTTAATTTTCAGTAGGTATCTCATCGCTAACATTTGTTGATGTATAACAGGAACCCAGTCTGGACATTGAGAGACTAAAGCTCACTTAATGTTACTTAGATGCATGCAGCTGTACCTGGTGTGCAAGACTAACAGTCCATTTGGGGTGTATCCCAGGCAAAAAGCAGAATGTAAAATAATTCTGATAAAGATTACAAAAAGTCAGGGCCAGGCAGTAAACTATGGCTTCAAAAGGAGCTAGGATAAAGTCACAAAATGATCAATAAAGTCTTTACCAGTTTCTCATATGGAAAATGCTTTTTTTGGTCATCCCCTCCCATCAAATAAAGATGATCGATAAAATTGGTTCAGGTCTCATCTATTTTTCAGATAAATTACATCCTAGTGAGGCCCCATTCAGTGAATAATTACATGCAAAGTTAATATATATGTCTTTCCATAAATGAAGAATGTAAGTAGTGATACATAGATGAAAGATGCAACAACTGATTACATGTTGGATACTCATTACATAAACAGAGCAGAACACAAAAAGATATATTATTCAAGTTGGGTATGCCCCATAGATAATTACCTTTGCAATTAGGGGACCAGAGAAAGAAGCCATTAAAATCTAGAGTCAGAATGGTAATGCTTACAACCATGTATCATCTACAGATCTTTAAAGGTTCAGGGATAATATCACTAACCACATTTACTAAGCTCAGAGCACTCTGTGTGTGAGCTGTGAATATGTAACTTGAGGTCAACTTCTGTGACAAGTTGTATTTACAGGTACCTCTAAGGGTTTTCTTCATGTCTACTAGACAAAAATCTGAAATAAAAGGTTAAAAACTGAATGCATTTGTGGAAACACCATTATGACAATTTTATGAAGTAAATATAAGAAAAAATTACATAGTCATCTTGAATCAAAATATTTGATATATTTGTAGAGCAACCTAAAAGGGCTTTGCTCTATATTACCACACCTAAGATCCTTGAAATGCTTAAGGAATGCTGATTTACATTTAAAAAATTGAATAACTTTTCTTTTTCTAACAAATTGATATTGTTTTTAAACATTAAGATATGCAGCCATCTTCTGCTCTTATCTGTATATTGCAGACACATTTATTATGAGCTATCACTGATAAAAACAAAAACAAGCAAACAAAAACAAAAAACAACAAAAGAAAAATGGTATTCAGCCTGCAGAAAGAAATATTTACTGAAAACAACTACTTTGCTCAGATGAAAATAAAACCAATCCAATATGTCATCAAGATCAACAATTATTTTTGTAACCTCTTTTTATATGAGTACACA
Organism: Anser cygnoides; assembly: GCF_040182565.1. Taxonomy (NCBI): domain Eukaryota; kingdom Metazoa; phylum Chordata; class Aves; order Anseriformes; family Anatidae; genus Anser; species Anser cygnoides. Next base: position 32,122,567 of record NC_089874.1, on the reverse strand, counting down.
CTTTTCTTCTAGATAATGATCTGTGCCCTCAGAAGTAAATGTGTTGCCGTTAAATTTTTCACCATGATGTCTACATAAAATCTATTTAAAGAAAGCATGCTTTGCAAAAAATATACTACTATTCTAAATGGTTTCCCTCCTTCCCTTTCTCTTCCTCTCTCTTTCTCTTCTTCTGGAAGAATGCAAACAGGGAATTATGAGAGAAAAAAAAATTTGAAAAGTTTTCTTTTTAAAAGGATGTTGAAATTGTTAGCAGAATTTCTTTAATTACATTAGAACACAAAACCAGGGAGGAAATCAGTGGGACTGTATAATGACAAAAGGTGTAAAATAACGGGGATGATAAGGCCATAGCAGGGAAGCTCCCTGAGTTTTTGAATCAGACCTAAATGCTGAACACACTGGGGAGAACTCTGTATTTAATATATATATCTGTAACACACTGGTCAGAAGAGTATGAAGTGCATGTACAGGAATTATTACATGAAATAGACATTTTAGATGCCAATAGATCACCAAGGTTGGATGAAATTTTCCTGAGAACACTGAAGGAAATCAAATGTAAAATTTTATACCTCCTGACCAGATTGTATTTTCTATAATTACAAGCTGATATTGTGCCAAAAGACTGGCAAATTAATCGTGTCTTTTCCATCTACAAACAAGGCTGTGGGAGTGATCCTGGACACTGCAGAACAATGAGTCTGTTTTCCTTCCCCGATAATATGGTACCATCTATAATAGAGAAAAAGATCAAGGGACACATGAATGTAGATGAAGTACAGGCTGTTGGAAAGGAGTCAGCATGGTTTCTGCAATAGGCAATCTCACCACTTCAGCCTGTGGGTACTCTGAATGCATCGATAAGCATGTGGTAAAGAACAGTCACTGGACATGCAAAACTTGGATTTTCAAAGAGTCTTTGATGAACTTCCACACCACAGGTTCCTGAAGAGTCTTGCCACAAGGTTGGAGCAAACGTAACCTTCAGCCTAGTGTTCAGCTGCTGGTGATACATGTTTCATGCATCGCATCTGTGTGACCTTCTTAGCTCTGTTTTTTCAAGAATATTGTTGTTAAAAGTGAGAGCAGATATATGAACTGAAGGCATAAGAAAAGTAGAAACACAACATATAAGATAAGAAAAGTAGAAACACAACAAAAGAATGAGATGGTAATTGTTGAGATGGTAATTATTAGCAGCTCAAGGACTCAAGTGGAAACCCATGAAGAGGTATATTTTTTTCTAAAGAAAAATAGCTTGACTTTCAGAAAATGGTAAGATCAGCAGGGTTAAGGATTGGCACATTCCAAATTTCAGTGGAGACCTGACTGATGCCTTCTGGGCTAGTTAAGACTCACTGGGTATCTTGCTGGTGCTTAGTGTACTACTACTTAACCTAGTAGTATTTATTTATTGTGTATTTATTGGCTGGGTAAATGATTGGCATGTACTTTCAAGTTCTGTGTATCCTGTTTGCAGAATTACCTTGTGCATGCAAAAAGTTGCAAATGACAAAGTGGGCAGAATAGGAAAGGTTACAGAAGGGTTGTTTTGTGGACTGAAAAAGACTTAAAATGTAGAAAACAAATGGGGTTCTGTTGCTCACTTTTCTGAAAAGTTAATAGTGGCACAATCTTGGGATTACTACAGGGACGAGTTTCATTTAATATCTTCCTCAATAACCTGGAGGAAATACTAAGCCCTTTCGTGTAACCAGATGACATACTCATGGTGATGAACTCCAGAAATGCCTTGCAAAACGTTGTGAACAGCTGAACAAAGCATAGATGTAGATAAATGCAAGGTAATGCACCTAAGGATAGATGTACAATGCCAAATTTGGAAGTAGAAGTCACAACAGAGGTAAGAGATTTCTGAGTTACCACTGAAAACCTTCAGAAATCTTTACTCAATTTACATTGGCTGTCAAGAAACCCACCAGTGTTAAGTAATGAGATGAAGACTTGGAGAAGTAATTTTGCCTTCATATGAAAACCTGTACAACCATGTCTTGATTATTATGTGCAGCTCTGGTCTTCAAGACAGTGGGATGGTTAGGTCAAAAGGTAAAGAGTTCAACTAAAATGATCTAGGGATAAACCAGCTGCCTTCCACAGAGGGACTAGAACAGATGGGATCCCAGTCTGCAGAGCAGAAGGCTGGGGCAGGATGTGATCGAAGTTTATACAGTTGTGAACATTAGATAAACAAAATGTGGAACTATTCTTCACCAAATCTCAAAATACACAGACAAGTGTGAGTAGAATACTAGTAAAGGGAAGTGGATACCAAAAAGAAAGATAGGCATACATTATACTGATGTAGCAATTATGAATGTTGGAGGGATATGAAAAGAGTAGACCACATAAAGTGTCTGTGTTCACTTGTGTTCACTAAATAACCTTATCAGTTGCTGCTCTTTGGTGGGGTTACTGGTGTGGATAGAACATTGATTTGGCTCAGTAGGACATTTCTTACAGTCTTATTCCTCACAAAATTTCCATTAAGTTGCCTGATTCTACATTATTTTGGGTTTCTGAGGCCTAATCAGAGCAGCCATAATATTTTGCAGTAATCCAGTGTTGTGAATGCCATGACATCACTGCTGAGATATTCACACAGTGAAGTTGTGTTGATGATTCATGAGATTTCCATACTGTAGCTCTATTACATCATGGCTTACCAGGAGAAAATAAAGATGTCCAGGAGAACTGTTGTGCCGGATGTCTAACAAAGACAGTTTTTGAATACATAACACCTCCTACATTTTCTGACAAATTTAGTAGTACTGGGTGCTGTTATGGAAGCCTTCTAAATTATTGACTGCATTTTATCTTGTGTAATATTCTTCAAAAAGTCTATGTAAAAAGTTATGTGTGCATTTCTAACAGAACCACAGTAAGTTCCTCATTGTGGTTTTATCTTGATGCCTATATTCAAGACGGCAAATCAAAAAAGAAACGGAAGGAAAAAATCCTAGGCTTAAAAGCTATTTGGACAGATTTTTGAAAGATTTATTGCAACAAAACATAAAAGCCTAAGAATCATGTCTGCAGGAAATTAGCTATGCATTCCAAGAGACTTTTAAAGTGGAAATTTGGGACTGACACTTCTCTACTCTATGAAAATACAAGACTAGAAAAATTTCCTGCCTTTCGTCCAGCCCACTTAAACAGGGAAAAACAAACAAACAAACAAACAAAAAAAAACACCACTTGACAAAGAACACCTTATTTAATCTTCACGTGCAGTAAAAGTACTCTCAGTGTCTGTCAAATATCTAATTAACAGTCTGATGGCATCTTTGAGTCTTTAGGGAAGATTTACCAAGTCACTTCTTAAAGAGGGACTTCATGTGATCCACCACAGCTCTTTTTCTGTTTCTGAGGACACTTAAGTGCACTGTAATGGCTCCTGTAATATTCAGCTGGTGTTGCAGTCCTTTGCAATAAGATACATAAACAAGTGTCTTATTCCTGTGTCTATAGTTACTGAAAGGGACGCTAAATAGAGTTGGAATAAGGAAGAGAATTTATTTATGTTTGATGGAATGTCATTGGTGGAAGTAATGAAAAGGGAAAAATTGAAGGTGCTCATACTACCATAATTGTCTACCTTGGTATTCACTGACACCACCAGCCCATCTTGGCTGGGTATTTCAGAAAAGCCCTGGTCTGGGCCTTGACAGCTGGCGATACCTCAGCCGCTGCTGCTCCTGGTCCAGAGCAATGAAGGGTCTCTCTGCATACCACTCCCCACTGTGAGGCAGACCCAACACCTTCCATTGCCTACCCTTCTGGAAGGCAATCCTTTTCTTTCCCAGCGAAGTACTGTAGCATTCTACTTATGGAATCAATGGGGTCAGGAAAGGGATGAGTGTGATAGGAGGGAATTGTCATAAAGAAGTCAATTTTATATGCTGTCATGCAGCTTGCAAAGGAACCTTGCAGAAGGGCTGAACAAACCCATAAATATGATTAACAGGGCAGATCTCTGTCTCCCTCTGCGACCCTTTGAAACATCTCTCCTTTTTCTGAAACATCTCTCCTCCTCCCCAGGCCATTTTCAAAGATTTAATATTATCATAATGGATGATAGTACTGAACTACTATTTATAGATCCCAGAACCAGAGGAGACTCATATGGCAATGCACCTTAATTTTGATTACAAACTTAACTTGTCTGGCTGACTATAAAATAAAGTGATATATCCAAATCTTTATTAGTTTAAGGATCGAGGATAGCTCTCATCTTGGGGATATAAGGGTCCATCCCCATCAGAATTTTCTAATTTGTAACTTGGTAAAATCTTTCTGGATCTTATTTTCCTCTGCCCCTAGTTGTAGGTGGCACATATACTTGCATCAGTTCTGGCACCAGGACCCATAGAAATGGGAAATACTGCACCTGCATGTCAGCTCTCCATGGGCAGTACCCTGGCTCTGCCTGAAATCACAGTCAGGTATGTGGTAACCAAGGCTGAGTGCAAAAATGAGCATGTAGGAGGAGACGGAATGATTTTTTTTTTTTTGGTTTTGAACATATAACAAATAAATTTGCTTGTCATCTATTACTTTGTTAATGTTTTGCTAATTGCTAATTAGTTTGCATGATGTTGTTCTCTTAAATTCCATTAAATGATATACATGCATGCACAATCCTATTCTATTACTGGGTTTCTTTTCTTTCTTTCTTTCTTTCTTTCTTTCTTTCTTTCTTTCTTTCTTTCTTTCTTTCTTTCTTTCTTTCTTTCTTTCTCTTTTATTTTTATTTTATTTATTTATTTATTTATTTTTAAATCCCTATCAGGTAAAAAGCATTAGAGGTTCCTCAAGTACAGTGCAATGTAAACAGACTAATGGCTTCATGTTACATTTACTACAATTCATCTTTTCTCCAGTGTATTACCATAAACTATTTCCTCTGCTTTAATACTTTCCTGTTACCAGTCTCCATTAGTGTATATGCCAATGGTGTAAGTAAGATCAACATAATTCATGCAACTTGCAAAAATATTCACAGTGATCTTCAGAAACTGGACTCCCGTAGCAGTGCATTGGTTGCAAAAACAAAAGAAATGAAAACTGGTTGCCATGAATATATTAATGCAGTTTGGTATTCTCCATGGCTTGTCTAGGCTCATTTGGGGTGGTTTCAAGCAAATTCTATCCTCTTTTTAGAATTAATATATGTCTAGTCAAGACAGACTGCTAATTTGTTGTAGTCATTGTCACCAGTCTGGGGACAGAAACATAGGCTCTAAAGCAACCTTGGCATGACTTATTTGCCAGAATCCATATTTGGCAGGTTAAAATCAGAAGGTTTATATTTGCTACTGAACAAGCTTGCAAGTTAGCTACCACTAATGAAGACCATTCCTGTTAACAGTGAGGTTCCACAGATATGTCCTTAGGCAGTCTGCATGGGCTTGATGGATCCGTATAAAATGGTAGTCCAGGACTTCCTCTGCAAAGCTGACTCTTGTATGCTCACACCACACGCGTAGTAGTGGTATGTTACAAAGCACTCGCAGAGATGGGAAAAGATTGGATGAGAAGGTTTATGATATAATGCACATGATTAAATAGAGCTGGCTATCATCCAGCTTTGTATGCGACAATCAGTAGCAGGCTAGAAAGGCTGAGTAACAGATGGCTGGTATGGATGTTAGAAAGGTTTGTGTTTAGGCGCCCCATTCTAAGCCAGTTAATCTACTTCACAGATGTCCTTGCTTTTGCAGCTGTTTTCTTTAGATGTCCTTGAAAATTCAAAGTCTGGTCCTAGGCTACTCCTAGATACACCTGATATGACTTGCATTTCATGTAGCTTTCACAGATTGATAAATCCAATGTTCAATATAAGCACTGTGCAGATGAAGTTTGATGTTTGCATTTGTATAAAACTTGCCCCTAGTCCCAACATATGGCCAGGTTGTGAGCTGTATGAACAGTTTTATGAACAGGTTGTATGAAAAATCAGTTATAACTAAGATACTCTAACTAACTACTTACATCTTGAATTGGATTTTTTTTCATGTAACTTGAAAAAATAACATAAATAAAGTGATGTATTTAGTCAAACAGTGTCAGGACAGCACATATGTTGGCTAAGGCAACTGCTACTTAACATAGCATCCTGTCAGGATCTCAGGGTGTCTGGGGGAAACAGGAGATAAAGTAAGATCATAAGAAATGAGGCTAAAGTAGCAAACAACTATCGGTTCTAACCTAGATGTTGAGAACAGATAGTCTTTCTAGCACAACTCTAAAATGTTTGGACATTTCTAGATGAAAGCCCTTATCTAAACAAAGGAAAAATATCTGTAGTGTATGAAGCTTGCAGGTTCAGGTATATCTGTTGGTGCAGAAAGGTCAGTGCTTGCATTGCCAAAGACAATCTTTCTTAAAGTGGGAAGGTCCCATATGGAATGATATTTTAAGTAGTTTTATTGAAACGTTGTTGTCCAAGTACTTAGGTATTTTTGAGAAATGACATGCTGGACTGTGTCTACATGCAAACACTGGTTGATAATCATCCGTTCACAGAATAAAAAGCTGTGGAAATGGCTTCATCACTAGTGAATGAAATCTGCAGAGATTCTCATGTCAGTTAAACTTACACACAGATCTGAGAACTGTGAGGATGTACAGATCTTGGATTTGCAAAGTTCTGCTTGGAAATGTTATCTGTAATCATAGAGTTTTAACTGCCTATTAAGTATTGTGCTCCTTTTCTCTAGGTAGTTTATAGAAAACAGATTTGTGATGTATGAAATGTGTACTCTTACTTACATTTGGGCATACGCTAAAAATATCAGTCTTGTTTTCGTTCTGGAGAACCTCCAGAGAGACAAATCCAAAATTTAAGAATCTTGTAAGGCAAGGCTTCTAGGCAATTTTTAATCATTCTTTTTCTCCACTGAAAATTGGAACCGTTGCTGTATGATTTTCCAGTAAAGAGAACAAGTGTCATAAAAATTTGAATAGTAGGAACAGAATCCATTCCAGCTAGCAAATTCTGTGTAAATGGTAGTTTCTTCTAAGGGTAACACAAAGCCTGGCCTTCATTGATGACTGAAAGAAAAACTACCATGGAGCTTGAAACATACACAAAAAGGTGTTTTGGACAGGAATTCAAATACGGCAACATGAAACACTTCCAGAAAAGACTATCTGTGTATCAGTGCTTAAGTTTTCAACACTGATAATCTATAAAGTTATATATCTTTCTTTTTGTTTAAGTAGATGGTTTAAGGTGTGTCCCTTTTAGACCTGTTGAAACAAGAAATGAAGCTATGCTGGTTTTATCTTTCACCAGAACTCTTTAATTCAGCCTACATTTTAGGTAGCTGAAAGAGAAAGTTAAGGCGATGCTTCCACAAATGAAAATCCAATTATAATTCCAATTCAGATCTCTGTGGAAAGACGTTGCTTAATATTGTTTTACTTAACTCTATATGCAGAAAAAAAAGCTTGTCATTTGGACAATAGAGAAGTAGGGAAAGAAGTGAGTGTCAGAAAAGCTTGCAAAAGCTTGTGTTGTCTGGAGACAGTGGGCTTTGGGGTGGAGGTGTTGGCTGAAGGCTAAGTGTTTATTTCTTCATATGTCCAAGAGAGAAGGATTTTGTACATTTTTTCCATATGCCACAGCCTCAGAACTTGGTAGGAGGCAAGAACTTTTTCTGAAGTTCCAACCACATTAGAGGTGCATCATTTCTACTGCATTTGTGCATTCCACTCCTAGAATTTAGTAGTATTGTTTCTATTCTAACTACAGCTCCTTCAAAGGCAACCAACTCTAGCATCATTTTTTATCCTAATTGAACTATCCCAGCAAAAACTACTATTGGTTAGCCACTCTGCCTAGAAGGGCTACTGCTCTAGCTTTATCAAAACATTTTTGCATAGCATTTTTCACCATGTGCCTAGCAAACTACACACACCCTACAAAAGCTATGAAAAGGGACAGTTGCCTAAGTGTCTTTGAATAAACCAGAACAGTTGAAGAAAGCAAATCACATTAAATGTTTATTATGAGAGTTTGGATGGACAAACACATGAAACTCTAGTTTTGTGAACCAAACCACATTACAGGCTTTCTGTAAAGGAACTGTTTAGCTGACGAACAAGATCACTGCTAGCTTAGAAAGCGAGGATTCAGATCATGGAGCCTTGACTACTGATATGTCACTTCATTTCATGGGTTTATATTCCGAGGGTCACAAAATTTCTGGTCAACTCAGTATACTTTATCTACTCTCCCTTCTCTTTGCCATTACGGTTCTGGTGAAGAGAATTTACTCAGAAGTTGCAAATAGCCACAAGTGCCTTCTGATGACTGATCTGCCAGTAAGCACAGCATTGCACAGCTGTAAAGAAGTCAAACGAACCAATCACATTTTTTGCCCTGTGAAAAATGCACAAAATTCCTAAAGTCAAGAATTACTAGAATGTCAGCTTAAAATCTCCTGTGAAGAAGGGCAGTATCCGCAAGCCAAGCCAGGATAGATATAAATGAACTCCTGGAGAGGAGTTATACTAAATAGCCCTTAACAATGCTTCTTGCAGAGTGGTCATTATTCTTTCCTATTTCTCCTAGGAAATAATATAGGTAAGGATTATATCTGGGAAAGTTTTCTTCAAAAAAAGAAGAAAGCTCTAATATGAGGATGAAAGAAAGCTTAAATTCCCTTTAATTGTTTGTATCAAGGATCCACAAGAAACCCTATGGCAGAGTGGGAGGATGAATCCAGATTCCCTAACTTCTATCTAGGCCTCCAGCACCAAACCATCCTTTTTTTTTTTTTTTTTTTAAAGATATTGCCCTGCCAGAGGTAGGCTTAAAATATGAGAATCACAGGCAGAGGCAGAGGCAGTATGGCTAGTCTCAAGCAGCCTACGTAAGCAGCGTGGGGACAAGGGTGGAGTGGGATTAGTGTAAAATCTTTGGAATTTTAGGGCTAGACCAGAGGGAGCAAAATTAGTGTGGTGATACTGGGACCTATAAGCATGCCATGGTGTTAACCTGCCAGGCATAAAATGTACTTTATTGTTGGGAGTTCATAATTCCACAAAATCCCCAGCAATTTTTGGTTTAAACATCTGAAGGGACCTTGATGTTTACAGCATAGGTTTGTTCATGATCTACTGAGAAATTTCCCCCATTGAGATATGTTACTTGGCAGGTATGACCTTTTGGGGAAGCTGGTAGTCTGGCTTAACATTTTGTTTATTTCTTCTTCAAAGCTGAAAAGTAAGTAACACAGAATACATTTTGCTTTCTCAGGTATTAGAAAAGGTTGTTTTCATTCTTTGCCATTGATAGTTGATTTATTGCAACTATAACAGCATTTGTCTTACCAGCACATGTTTTCAGAAACTAATCTTTTTTGCAGCACCTGAAATGTAATGGGAAAATAATGAAGCTATTTACATATTTTTATTTTATATATATATGTATTCAGATTGAGAGAGTCAAAGTCAGTGTCCTGATTCTTTCTGCTTGCCGTACTTTGGCTAAGATTGTTTCTAGGCCTTCTGAAACTGGATGCCTTTTGGATGAAATTAAACAATGATACGCTTCAGCAGTGGAGAGGATTTGGTCCAGCAATCACTGGGCATTCAGTCTACTGAACCAGTCTACAGATAACCTGAAATAATAAGCAACAAAACATGTAGCTTGTGGGTTTCAGGTCCTTAGCAGCCACTGAGACCAATTACTCAGCAGGTCTACTCCTATTGATCTGCAATATCTCCTAATTTTGGTGTAATCAATATGTCCCTTATGAGACTCTAATGTTACCTCAAGTGATGTAGAAAAAACATGAATTCACAGCTTTTATAGAAAGAGTGACTTCCATTTTAGTTGTTTAGCAGAGTACATTTAGAATGTAGAAGGCTGAGTTTTGCTGAAACATTTCATACATAGGAAGAAAAGGTCTGGGTTTTGATAATTAATAAGTACCGGTATGTGACAAAGTCTGTGCATCAGACAGCCAGGCCATAGCACAGTAAATGGGACTATGTCTACAGCTAAGAATAAACAGTAGCTCAGGTGTTTCCATTGTCCCTTACTCTAGGAAAGTTGCTGCACCATAAAGTGGAATTGGAAGCACACTTTGAATCTGAACTGAAAATAAATCCTCTCCTTTTCCCTATGACCATCATTACATTTCCAGATCAATGTACCTTGGGGAATGATAAACTCATCATACTTTTCTCTCTTTAAGACAAAAATAGAGAATTTGACATATATACACTTACTTAATAGATATACAGCAATACACTTTTGGGAAGAAATACTGAATACAAGCTGTGTATTATTAGGGATTTTAGATCATCCAAATAGTTCCTTAGGATCTTAGTACCAATGAAAATGTTTCCTAGTATTTTAACCAAGTGTGGAGGACTTGTGCTTAAAACTTCATGCTACCTCAGCGTTTGCCTGAAGTTACAAGGTTGAGATCTGTAGAAAGTTATAGTTATAAAACATAACAACCTCCTTATCTTGTCTTTAGAAAATGGCAGAGGGTTATCTGACACAAACACTACACGTAATGTATTTCTTCAAATATACATTATGAAAAATTAAATACATTAAAATCAAATTTTCTGGTTTTGCCAGTAGTTCAATTTATCAGCCAAGAACAAGCTGTGCTTTGTGCAAAAGCTTTTCTAGTTGGGTGGTAGTAATTAATTTCTGGTGTTCCAATAATAATCAGGACACATTATTAAACAATTTCTGTATCAGTACCTTCAATCTAAATAGATCAGACAAAGAAAACAGGAAAGAAAAGAAGATCTGTTGCAGAGCTAGCAAGATTCTTGGTATTATTTTGGCAAACTGCAACCTTTACCATGCATGAAGTGTTCCTAGTGAAGCTATCAGAGACATTTCTTTTGAAAACAGTATGCTTTTAATAAAAGCAAGATAGTACAAAATAATATCTCCCTTTATTTCAAACCAAAGGTACAGCTTCCCCATGCTTAACACACACACACACAAAATAGACAAATAAACAAAAAACCCCAAACCAAAATAATCAAAAGCAAGTACTGCTGCTCATTTAAGATGTCTGTGAACAAAGTTCTGACACTCTCGTAGAGTTGTGGCTTTTTTTCTGATCACAGTTTTGCTTTGAGCTGTATGAAAGCTAACAGAATGCAAATGAAAGCATTTACACTGGTAAATTGGAATTAACTTGGAAAACTGTTTAATAAATTCTATGCAATTGTCCCTGCATAGTAGTAGCTGGAAGGAAAACAGTAATTTCTCTGTAGATACAATAAAAATAATCAGCTGAACATGATTTCAGCTCAACTCTTGTCTCTCAGGCACCTCAATCTTATGCCACATCAACATCTGCCTTAGACTAATACTCTTAAGACATAAAAGCTGTATTTAATTTTACCTAGATCTGACTCTGTACTCCCAAATTTTCTTGTAACATGTCAGGATTGCTCTATTTGTGTACAAAAGTGAGTGTTGTGTTTCGTACAACGTGAAATTACAGCATTTGAATTATATCAATAGTGACTGGTGTTCTTTGAGGGCAAACTGTTAATTTCATAATTACGCTTGTACTCACAACCTCCCATTCCACCGGTCTCTCCTTCAGGTTATGCATCCCATTGTGTGCCACCTAAAATAAATCTGCTTCCTAGAGAACCCATGTCAACCTGAGGTATTTATATATATATATATATATATATATATATATGCAGTGTGTATTTCTCTGATTTTCTTCTGGAAGCTCTGGGACAGCAGTGAACAATCAGCCAAATATTTAACAATCTGCTTTTTTTAACCAATATACCAAAAAATCAGATTTTTTTGTCAATCATTCCCAATTCATTTGGACACTGATCCTTGATTAGACATTCAGAGCTTCTCTTTTCTCCTGAGAGTTGAAAATGTAACCAGATCAGGGGTAAAAAGATTATCACTAGGCCCTTCCTTAGGGAAGAATGTTTGCAAGAACATTCAAGCAGGCACAGGACTTTGGGCACAAGTAATAATCGACCTTCAAAGCAAAGCACCAAGGGGTGATGGAGGCAGGTTTTGGCTGCTGTGACAGCTTCAGGGCCCCATTGTGGTCAGTAAGGATTTCACAGCTCCACATGTTTGTTCATGGTGATTCTATTTTTGTTCCCTTCTACTTACAAAAATAGAGCTTAAAGCTACATTTTCCAGGATAGTATCTTCTCCTTTCTTTGACACACATGGGTCATGACATGTGTGTTTATATATAATCCAAGCCTAGCCAGCAATATGTGCAAAGCAAGGAAAAAGCCACTAGAGCAGGGAGAACTATTATTAGCAAGCAATTGACTCAGCAAATGTCCCTATTTTCTTTTTGTGAGTTACCTATTGGCCCCCACTGGATGATTCCCAAACCCACAATAGTGTTTCTAATGACTGCTGCATGCCTCTGGCATGAGCACTTCAGTGAGCACATAATCCTGACAGCTTCTCATCCCATAAATAACTGCACAGATAAAATGAACATGAAGTTTCACAGGAAGAGAATGAAAAGGAACTTTCAGTCCAAATGACTCAATTGCAGCCTGTATCCAACCAAATTTCCACAACTACTTATTTATTATGTTTGCTACCTACAGAATACTAAGATAATTATACAAGAATGACACAGAACTTATTTCCTTCTACAAGAGCTGGAAAATTTTGAAGTTGAAAACGGCTATGTCTACTACTCAGAGTACTGGAAAGTACATTGGCTAATTCCCTTTTTTACTGAAGTAATGCAATTAAACGTTCTTATTATGGCTAATTATTACTAGGCATATTTTTAAAACATTTCACTGTGGTTCTTTGGCATTTGAAATGCAAAAGCTTGTGTCAATGGCAATGCTTTTATCTTATAAAGTGGTACTGGATGCAGTAGCAATGAAATATTAATGTGGAAAGCTTATTATTTCTCAGTTAAACTAAATTCCTTACTTTACTCACCTGAAAGTAAAAAGTTATTGCTCAGTTTCAGTATAGGGTACCAGTTTGGAGCTAAAGCTCTGACATCAGATCAGCATGATATTGTCTTTATTTTGTGTCTGCTTCTCCCTCTCAACTCTCTCTGTCTCTCTCTCTCCCCCACAGAATCTGGAAAATAAGAAAAAAAATATGGGGGAGCAAGGATAACAAGGATAATAAAAATAAATGCTAGCAAATGGAAGCTGTTCAACTAACCACAAATGTGGCTGATTAGAAAATTAGAGAAAAGTGTCCTACCCTCAGGAGACTTCTGTTCTTGGAAAACAGTGTGGAAGCAGGAGTCTTCAGTATGTTTTTTATTCATTGTCTCCATTAATTACATTAAAATAACTATCACATTTTTTTTTTTGTGCCTGAAGTCCAAGTGGATAGCAGAATACAGTGAATGAAACATCCAACATACAATTAAATATACAAGCCAAGTCAGCCATTAAGAGTTCACTCTCAAGCATCTGGATCCTGAACATACAGTTATACAAGTTGAATTAATATGGTTGTTTACTCACATTCTTCCGGAGCATTTTCAGCCATCAGACCTTTGCAATAATATTACACCCAGCCAGGCTGGAGTCTGGTAACTAGTTATTCTTATGCAGATCCCTAAGTGAACTCCAGAATAAAATAATAATAATAATAAAAAAAAAGTAAAATACAGTACCATTCTTCTTTCCTTGTGTCTGAGATGCAATTAATGGGATTTGAAGTCTATTTAACCTTGAGATATTTGTGTCCTTATATGTATTATATCTAATATATACATTATATATAGCAGAAATGTGGCTAATACAACAATGGTTTAAAGCATTTTGATATTTCCACAATTCTCGATCTCACGGACTTTCCTGAATACAACCAATGTTCAAAATGTTAACTTTATTTGGAAGCAAAACTGAAGCTTATTCTCCAACTGTAGAAATCAAATTATCTCAAATTCTCTCTCTCTCTCTCTCTCTCTTTTTTTTTTTTTTTTTTCCCTGGGATTCTCGAAAAAAATCTACCCTTTCAGGAGATCATGGAAGCTCTAGTCTAGCCTGATGAGTATGGTTGCGAAGACTCTATATGAAAGTTCAGTTACCAGTCCAACCTCTTTTTATCTTACTGTCTTTTTTTTTTTTTTTTTTTTTCTCCCCACAGAGATGTTTCTTCAAGGAATTTTATAATCATTCAAAAAGCTGAAAAAGTCAGGATCATGCGATTTACTTCCTAGTGGAACTTAAATCTGAGATCCATAAGGGTCATCTGAAGAACATCTATTTAAAATATCCAAAATCCATGCCATGTCAATGTCTCAGTAAGCGATTTGATATATAAAAGGAGATAAGGTTTTTAATCAGCACTGAATAGCAGCTGTCTTAATGGCCTTAAAGATAGAATAGACTATTTCAGCTATTATGTACTGTCATCTTTTAAAATATCAATATTAGGATTGGTAAGCAGTGAATGTAAGATACACAGTGTGTTATGAAGTAAAGTGAAAATATTAATCTCAATATAGAAACAAAAATATCATCTGAGATGAAGTTTGGGGATTCTGAAAATAATTTTTATTCTGACACTACTCTTTTAAAACTAATTTTTGTTATTCTCCTTTCTCATGAAGTTTTAATTTTTGAACAAAAATTCTGAAAATGTCAAAGTTTCCAGTGAGATAAAAATTCCAGATTGTGACTAGAGGTTATAGGGAGTCATGATGGACAGGCAGCTATATATCAGCTCCCACTTCAACACTGTAGGTAAGAGCAAATATGGTCAGGTAGGCAAAGAACAGTCAACTTGTTGTGGTGTAGGGAAGATTAAGACAGCAGTGCTATAACCTTGATTTTTATATATCCTATAAGACAGAGTTCAGAAAAATATTTCTTGTGAGGAACATAATGATCCTAATCTATTGATTTAGTCTGAAGCAAAGATTAACTTAGTTATGCATATTTTTGAAAATCAGATTTTAGAGTATGGGGATCTCCAATACAGTTGAAGAAATGTTAACAAGGTCCCATGACTGGAAGGGGAAGCTTGAAAAATTCAGTGATAAGGTGAAGAGCTTTGTGGCTAAGACTGGTTATTTCACTAGCAACATTTAGTTTTTTTGTTTGTTTTTTTTGCAACCGTAGTAATCTTTAAAGAAAAAATTGGAGATCTTCTTAAAAGAGATTCTGTACCCTTCAGACTTCTTGCAGACATGCTCAGGGAAAGCTGAGAGACTTTGCTATCCTGACAAAATTGATGAGGGATTTCAGATTTCAGATCACTCAGAGGATACTAGAGTGGTCACAGAAAGAATTTTTCTTCATTCAGAACTAGCTTACATTATAGTTAGCAACAACAGAAATAAAATGTTCTTCCAGTGACTTGTTCTCCAATTTTTCTCCCTAAAGGAAGAACATACATCTTTTGTCATCAAAGTTGTTCACTGGCTTCCTATGTTATTTATGGTGGGATACAAAATTTTGTTTGTTTTTCTTGAAGACTCCTAGTTTTCCCCTTCCCTCTCTCCCACTTCACATTTATTGACAGCCCATACACTTCCTCCCATCTTCTCTTTTTCTCCTCCTTCAGCTCTCTCTCTTTCTCTGTGTTTACCTTCCTACTTGAGGAAAAAAAGAAAAAAAAAAAAGAAAAAAATAAAAACAAAAAAACTTCCTGTTTGCATTCACCTTCTTCAAAGCAAACATTATGGCTAATTCTCTTTTCATGAACGGTTGCAGCTCTGCACAGTGTCATGTATTTTCATGTATTTGTTACCTACCCCAATTTCCTGAACAGAGACACACAGCAAGATTGCTTTTTAGGATACAAAGCATTATCCTAATGACATTTCTTCCCAGACTGAGAGAAAGACAGAGGGAGAGTGGGTGAATTTTCTGTTTTCCTGCTTCCAGCTTTATCTACTTTAGGATCAACTATTCAATCCAAGCTTAATGAAGTAATTAGGTCACTGCGAGTCAGTTTCCCAAGGGCAGAGCCTTTTGAAATTATGTGTTCTTTCTTAAATGCAGAGATGTTATCCAGTATAGCATAGTTCCTACAAACTCTGCTGTATAATGCAAATTAGTACCTGTGTATAACACAGCACCGCAGCAAGTCATGATTATTCAAATTAAATCTGGTAATATTTCAACATCCCTCCCATTTTTCTCTTACTTTTGGGAAACATTAAGAGTTTCTTTTTCTAGTAAGTATTCTTTTTCTGGTCTTATTACTACCAACAATTCATGGAATTTTCTCAGTGATGAGTAGATTGTGTAATGTGGCTCAGTTAAGTACTTTTCCACTAAATGAATAAATAGTGGCAGTAAATCATCATACTATTGACACAGCAGTGTGCACAAATATGTATCTATATCATATATGACAAAGCAGTTTATAAAAGCAGAATTACTCTATGTAACTAAATGTATTTTCCTATCAGTAACATGATAAAAATTTCCCACGACATTCTGTACATTACTTTTCTGATACAACTGTATAATTGTTGGGTTTTTTTTTTTTTGACATCAATAACAGTCACCTACAGTTTCTACATAAACCAGAAATGCTAGAGTGAAAAAGATACTCTTACATCAGTTTAGCTGTAAAGATTAATTGCTGGAAAGCCATAAAATACTTCTGTGCTAATCAGTTTAAGTACAATAATCTCTTTCTGGAACTAGAAATTCATTAATTAATCATCTCAACCGTAAATGTGGTCTAGGCAGAAAAATCAATAAAAAAACAACCATTCTTTTAAGGTCAGATTTTATCAACAAAAACGCTGCTATTTTACTTATGCAAGACTGCACAGCTAGTCAGAGATAAGGAAACTGCTGCTGAAAAAGATCTTTTACATGTGGGGCTGAATTTTCATACAGGTCTGAAAATAATATTTTCAGTTTTATTGAACTTGCTCGTCCTCCTTCTTCTCACACCATTAGTTTCTTACTATGCACTGCTTGCCTGTAAGCAGGGAAGTAAGATTTTCATGTAGCATAGGGCAAAAGAGCAATTTTGACCATTATTGAATCCATAGTCTTAACAGTTCTCATTCTAAGAAGGATCAGGGAGAGTACGGATATAATTTCTAGACAATGAAAAGTTTTATATATGTTCTGGAAATTCATGAATGATTGGGCAATAGATAATTGTTTCTTATAATGAAGGATGGAGTGGGGGCATTCAAAGAAAAGAGAATAGGTGCAAAACCAGCCAAAGTCTGTATTTTTCACACACCCATAATTACATTGTGGTGCTCACTAACACAAGATGCACTTGGTACTTAAACTGTTACTAGATTTACCTGAATCACAAATAGTTATCTAACAGCAGAATTTTGAAAGAAAAATCTATCCAGGACTGCTAAGCCTGCTTTGGCACGTTAAGTGCCTCAGACACAGATTGTCTGCAGATTTGTGAGACATATATTCTTGTAGTTTTCATGCATTCTTTCCCTAAATATCAGCTTCAGACCTTTGACAGAGGCAGGATCTTTGGCCTTTAGTCTGTATATAACATGAACATTTCTTATCTTCTGCCCTAGCTTTTGTATGGTATGACTCACTCGTCCGTATTTCTGTCAGCAGATGGCATTACTCAATATGACCCATGAGTGTAAACAGAACAAAAGGGAATTAATTGTTTTAGAAAAGGAAGTCTTCATCAGAGTACAATAACAAAGTAGTCTGATACATTTTCAGTTTGGAAATTTCATTCTAAATATTCAGCAAAAGCATAAAAAAATGTTGTTTTTTTTTTCTGGAAAAAATATGAATCGCAAGCAGTCGATCAACCTCAGTATTTGCCTTAAGAATCTTCCTTGAAGTGTAAAATGTAACAACATCTCTCCAGATTCCATCTTTGAGGGCCATGATTGAAGCTTCTGCTGTTGAAATGAATATGCATTGCCAAATAAAAGTGTAATACTATTTAAGGGTAATGAAGAAATCAGCTTACCAGACTAGTGACTATGACCCATTTTTGCCATTCTCACTCATGTTTCAAATGTCTTAATATATGAATACACCTGATGAAATATCTGTGCCAACTTGTCCTGCTAAAGATGTTGAGAATTTGTTCCTTGTTCAGAAATCTGCATAACCATGATTATCAATGGGGAATAGGCATGTGAAGTGGGAAAGACAATGTGTGGCTTTCATTCTCCTAAACAACGCTGATAGATGTTTTATGAATATAATGGTGTTATATAAAGATGTTTTATGAATATAATTCCCCAAAAGAAAAGACCAGGAAGTGAATGTCATCTGAATTGCATGAAAAACTGTTCAAATCAGGATTAAAACATTATGGCTCACCTTTGCCTTTGCTGGATAAACCTATTTGTGGACTTTGAGAGACAACAAAACCTTATAACTGCCCCAAACCCAAAATATTTAGGTTAGTCCCCAAGTGAAGGCTTTCAGAAACTGCTTTTTGCTGATCACGATACTCTCATAATAAACACAAATTGACTTTCAGTCCATGTTTCACCTTGTTTAAGTTGCACATTTGGGAATACTTACAAATACAGGGGATGTGATTGACATTACATGGAACACCAATGCTGTACTGTTCAAACTATTTCAAACATCGAACATTGGTACCACTTCTTCTCTCCTTTCCCCTCCTCCACCTTTCTGCCTTTGAGTACCTTTGAAAAACCAGCCCCTTCCTAGTTCATTGATACACACCTAAGCACCATGCCCAGAATTAAACAAATGCAGATGGTAAAAATACCCATTGGTGTGTAATTGCACATACAGTAGAGACAATAGAGAGCAGTCTCTTTGGGAAAATAGGCTACTAAGAATTTACACACATATGTCATGGTCAACTGAAAGAAAAAATGTTTACTGGGGGAATGTTTTCAGGCAGTTTTTTGTTTGTTTGTTTGTTTGTTTCTTATAAAAAGACCTCACTGAAAATTCGTTGAAAATCTTTTTAAAGAATTTACTTTATTTATGCTGTTTATTTTTCCAAATATTTTTGGTAAATGAGGATGTTCAACGGCATAATGATTACAAAGATTAAAAAAAAAAAAGGGAAAGAACTCCATATTCCAAATATTTAATGTACAGTCATGTTTAAAGGAAGAAAAACTCTTGCAAGTTATCTTTGTTTTTATCTGGATAACTGCAGCTAAATATATTACACTGTTCAGAATTTAATTCACATAGCCACTAAATTCCTGTGTGCAAAACTTAATGCATTTAAGAATGCATCTGGGCAGTATGATTTCAGACTTCATTTTTTCAACTCTGAAAATATTTCTAACTCCTATCTTTATTTCAGGAATTTCTTTCTGAAAGTCTTTTTTTCCTAGACTGTGTCTACATATGAGATAGAACTTTTCTTAGGTTACTATCATGGAAAGAATTGCTGCTGTAATTTTATTTTTGCTTTTGAAAAAAAAAGGTTTATTTAGATGACCATTTTAGGTAAGTTTTGATAAAAGTGGAAATGCTTTGAAAACTTTTGTTGCTCCTACTTTTGCACAGTTTTATGAACATAATTTTACAGAAAGCTTCTTCAAGAAAAAAAGAAAAGAAAAGAAAATGAATCCCATTCAAACATGTGCAGCATTTCTGTGGATTTCTATTTGGCAGATCTTGCAGGGATGATTTTCATAATGTGCTTAGCACCACCCTCAGGAAATCCTTAAGATGTCTCCCCTAAAACTGGAGAAATGTCATATCACTACTTTTTTAAATGGTTGTTTATACTTTTCTATCAGGGACAGCTAATTTTAAGCAACATATGAACAAGCATGAGAAATCATGCATGTTCCAAGTTAAAGAAACCTACAGCTCGGGCAGGAAGAAAAAAAAATAAAAAAAAAAGTATTTCCATGATGGGTAAGATGAGCAGCAGGTGAGAAAAAGATGTACGGGGGTGAAGTGCAGATTATAGCTACCCATAGCTAATTGCTGTTTAGATGAAACATATGCATCTGTTTTCAGCAATTAGTGAGAAGATCAATAGAAAACATATATATTTAATTAGACATATGGTTCAATTTACTATAATTGGAACCCCATGTCACTTCTAGCTCTCCATATGCAGTATGCTCTAAATAGTTTTCTGGGGTGTATTTGTATCATATGGAAGGTGAAGTGCAGACACCAGCTGATACTCAGATCACAGTGTCTCGTGGTTCTGTTAAATGTAGGCATGTTCAGTGACTTAATCAGACCAGAAGCCAATACAATTTTGATTTTGAGTGTCATTTAACCCTTTCGCTAATGACTGGTCACTGCATGTCTTGCAACAACAACAGCTGTTAACACCAGGTCTGTTCACCAATGTTCAAGCTTATCACTACTTGGAAGAAACTACTGTTTCCCAAATCTCGAAGAATTAAAGAGGTTCTGATTTCATACCTTCAGGAAAATAAATAAATAAGTAAATTAAATGGTACATTCAGAATAAGTAAGAATGACAGTGGAATTATGCTACTTTATTCACTGAATGCCTCTTAATCTTTTTTTTTTCAGTAACAAACAAACAAACAAATAAATAAATAAATAATATCTTCCATCAAAGTCTGAGTAGACAATCCCAACCCAGCTCCCCAAATTTACCTGTTTACATAACACTTGGTACTATGGTTACTGTTGCTCAATCTCACATATGTTATACTGTAAATTTTGCAGTGTCCATGAGCATTTATAAAAAAGAACAGAGTCTGAGAGGGAATCAATACAGCTTCTAATTCTCAGTGCCCAAACTGTCTGCTTGTATACATGTGATACAATAAATTGTGTCTCTAAACATTTTCAATGTTTAATTCCAGTATCTAACTTAGACTGTTTTATACGTTAATTTATATGTTCCAATATTGCTTACCAGATTTTTTAATTTAGCAGATATAAAATGGATTAAATAGGAAAAAAATAATTAAAATCACAGCTTTTACAGAGTTCTTGCTTGGAATACTTCACGTTGTAAACATCTGTCTGGTTCAGGCTAGTAGGTCCATTTTAATCAGAACTCTTAGACTTTAATGTTAAAGGTTCTTTGCTCAGTCTAAGAGAGGATGCAGACACCAAAAAATATGGCACTGCATGGCCTAATTTTGAGCAGACCTGACTAGGCTTTCTGGTTTGGGGGCTAGGAAGGAACGTCCAGAGAAGAAGGACATGTCTGAAAGTCAGCTTCCTGCCCAGGCACAGATGCTTCCCCCATCTGGGCCCTAGGGCCTACTTCCAAAGGTAATTGCCAACCATCTGTACTGCTAAGGTTTGCATGATGTTTCTTTGAAAGGATAAATGGGTACCTTTGACATCCTGTTAAATGAACCAGTAGGTAGAACTTATCAACAGGAACTAGGATCTTACAAACAAGAACTAGGATCTGAAGTTAGATCTTCTGTCTGGGCGAAAGTGTTCCAACACACAAGTCAGGAGACCAATTTTGCAACCAGATTTTGAGGTATTGCAGGTGAGGGAAGATTCCAGGCCTTTTGTTTTATGCTCTAATAATGTCAGGAAAGGATTGCAGTTTCATGGGGAGAGAACAGCAAGAGCACTAAAGTGCTGAGTCTTTCTTACCTTCGTATCCCTTCCTCCATATACATTTTATAGGATGGCACATTCAATGTGCATAAACAGCCTTTTTTTTTTTTTTTTTTCCCAGGGTTATGTTTCTGGAACAGGAATCTTTGAACTGAACACTCTAAATTCTGGACTCAAAATGGGATGTTTCCTACCACTGTCCTGCACTGGAATGTCTGATTGTATGTACTAGGAATGCCACTTCCCAGTCTCGTTTGAGTGTAAACTAACCACGCTTTCACTTACTGTAATGTACTGGCCTGAAAACTTCTGAAGGTGCTGAGAAGCTTTTTTGTAAAAGACAGATGGTAAAGATTTGGCATTAAGCAAGATGAATAAATTTAACCTTTCTTTCCAGTTCATAGGGAAATGCTCTAAATTGATAGTAGACACCATCACCACTACATGTTTATGAAGTCTGTCCCTGCGAGACAAGGAGGTCTGCAAATTATTTTCCTTAGGAGTTTTATATGAAGAAATCTCTCTATATCTGGGGAGAAATTAGGCAAAACACTCTTCAGAACAGGGCAAAGTTGGATTTTAAATGTCTAGAGAACATTAGAATAAAGTATTTGCAGACTTAGAGGTAGGTATATCAGGAAGATTCTAGATCACCACCTTGGCTATAGGTCCTGACACTCTCTCCATGCCTCTTTGAAACTTTAAAGTCCTTTTCTTTTTAGAATCATCCCTCTGGAATACTATGCAAGTATCCTAAGATGTTTTTGAGCTGCCTCCTCACTGTCTTTGCGCAATTCTTATTGACCTAAGAAACCTTTGGTCTTAAGGTAACAGCTGTATAAAGACACACTTGCAGTAGGCAAGTCAGCTGCATTAATTTGTTTTGTCAGCAAGTTGCTCTTTGTCTTAATTATATAAATGGGCTCAGAACAGAGCAGACAGGGAGCACGTGTTAGAAATGCCAGGGAACATCACATAGTTCCTTTCTCATGCACTGCTTCAAAGATACACTTTGTCCTGACTAATACTTTTTTTTTTTTTCCCTTCCTGACTCTTTAAAGTGAAACTGTCTAGTTCAGAAGTATTATTTTTGGACTGATGCCTATGAATATTGTCTGTAATCCCACCAGTTAATGGGGATTTTCTATGTACTCTTGTCATTGGATAAATTGCTATCACTCTCTCTATTTTACAAGGGGTAATTTCTTTCACTGTTATCTGAATTCTTGCTTGTCTCATGCTGCAGCCTTGGATGTTGTTGCTGGACAGTGGAGTACATTGAAGGCCAAAAAAAAAAAAAAAAAAAGTACCCATGTAGAAATCTATTGAGATGAAATTGTGTGTGTGAAGTTTTGCATTTGGAGCATTGACAGAAATGCAACTGGTTCGGCCAGGTGACAGGGTGATCTTTGCTGGACTCATAGGTGAGTCCTGGCTGCACAGCAGGACCCCTATTGCCCTTCCTCCCTACAGCCTGGTCACTTTGCTCAGGGAAGGAGAACACATGAGGCCTAAAGAGGAGCACTGGGTCTGCACTGCAGCTGCCAGGGGACCGCCATCTCCCATGCCCTAAAACAGCCCTGCATTGCCTTCCCTTGCTGCACACTACAGTGCCAGTTGCTGAAGACTATCAAGATACATATAGGAGAATTTGTTGCTCTTAGCTGTCTCTCAGCCACTAGCTTCTTTGTGTGCATAAAAAGCATCAGAAAGCTCTCCATGAAAACAGTGCTGCCAGCATCTGTCGCTGTTCTTGCCAGCATCCTGTGCCCTTGAACCAGGGCAAGACACAGGACTGATCCCACACCTTCTGCATGCTACCACCCACACGGAGATTATGCCTCTGTTCAGGCTGAAACGATTACTGTTAACTCAGCCTCTGTAATGGAGTAAATGTTGGCAAATATTGACTTTTTCATGTCTAGCATGCTCTTAAGAATCAAAGAGAAAAGAAACCCAATTAAAAAGCCATGACTCTGTCTTGAGCTTTTTTTTTTTCCTTTTTTTTTTTTTAATTTTGTGTGATTTTAAGATTTTATGAGGATTGATGACCCTGTCCTCTTCTTCTCTTTAAATTTTTAATCCTCTTCTTTTTCTTTAGATTTTAGTGTTCTTTTGGCATCAGAACAGTAATTGCAGAACAGGTAAATGTTTATGGTCATAAGCTGCGTTGCCTAGAGATCAGATATCCATTCTAGGAAATGCACGACTTCTACTTCCCCCTCAGTGAAAAGCCCAGTGCTCGCAGCCATCTCGCTAACAACTCCTCTAAAGATTTAGTTGCTCTGGGGAAACTGGAAAATGTCATCTCCTCCCAGACCACAATTACTTAAATGCTCCAGTGTCAACCAATATTATTCTGCTTTTATGTTTTCCTCCATTAGACAGCTGCTGGCTCTGCCTTTATGGAAAAGCCACCCTTGAAGTCACTTGACCTCTTGGTGCCTTAGTCAACACAGATGGAACATTGAATAAAACCAGGATGTTGCTAGAAATCATATGACTCATTTGAACAGGGGAGGGAGGGTATTTTGGGGAATTTTTTTTCTTTCTACTTGGGTAAATAAGAGTTTTGCTTATCTAACTATATGCAAAGGTGTACAGATTCTGTTTTGCAAATTTGTATTTTCATAGTCTGGCAGTCATCTTTAAAATGCCAACAGTTGTATAAAAAAAAATAGCACATATTTTGTTCCAAAGCAACATCCTGTGCTTCTTGTATTCCTATATGAGGATCACTGTATGGTAGGCATTGGCATATAGACGATATCTGCTTTATTTATCAAGACTTTGACTTGTTTTATATTTCTAGTTAGAAGTGTAACAGACTTCTCATTACATGCAAAAAATTAATGCATTGAATATGCATTTTTTCACTGAGAACTTTACAACCTATAGTAATGACTTTTTCAGTATCATGACCCAGCAGTCTCCCCAAAGAGCTGCCAGCAATTGCCTGGAGGTCATGAGCTTGTTTCCTTCCCTTTTTTCTGGCTTTCTGCCAAGCAGATTTGTTTGAACATTAAAACCAGCTCTGCTTGCTGTTTCAATATACCAGTAATACCTTATCTCCTGCTCCAGAAAATCGCAGAGTGGATCTACTGAAGCACCATGGGAAGCAGATCTAAAGATACGACGTTGCTTCAGAAGTGGGCTGAATATAAAAAATAGGGAGATATGTAATCAAGAATCAAGTGAGAGTGCAGGTGGAATCAGGAGAGTTTGAACCTCAAACTGGAAAAATGCTCACATTACCTATTGATTTATCAGAAGGGCAGAGTCTAACTGTTTTTTTTATGTCTATTTGGTTGATATCAGTTAGGTTCTCCATTGTAAAATATTATACCTTATTGAAAAGATGAGGCATTTAAGTACTGAAATTATTTGAAGCTGTCAAATGGTGAACACTTCCAGACCCTTTAATTTATATGCTTGTAATGCAGACTGGGATGTTCTAGAGAAGCATTATAGGAATTTTAGTGCAACCTCATTGTTATGTATTTGGATACAGGGAATCTCTGCTCACAAGCCAAGATCAAAGTGGCTTTGATCAGAATGCAGTGTTCTACCATCATTCACTACTGCAGTGCACTGCTAACCAGTGTAAGGTCAGGTCTCCTTTTGCAATCCCATAAAAAAACTGCCTTTATTTCGGTGAAAGGAGTCCCCACCTTATCACTCATGATATTATCATTTAGCTTTCACATTTGATTTCAAAATCAGAAAAGATTACATTGAAAACATGCAGTATTTACATTTTTTCTTGACTTTTGTAACCACCAATATATTGTGAAAGGTTTATGATCTTTACTGGGTCAGTTCACAATCCTGGTCTGCACTGTATTCTGTACAGGAAAAGATGGAATTAGGATGATCTCAGAATCCTAAAATGCCTCTGATGCATGCAGTGACCCTTTTAAAACTGTGACATCCATTTATTGGGAGAAATAAATTCTGTAATAATGGCTGTAAAATAAATGACTGAGCGCACAGTATGAGAAAACTGCATATACTGGATGACTTGAAAGTCTATAAAAGCAGCACAGAAGAAACAGATGTGTCAGTGAAACAGAAAACAAAGGGCAACAGTTAATTCCAGAGGAGAGGATACATGAGCAGTTTAAATGGCTGATCTGGATGGAAGTCCAAATTTTAAGAGAAAACCTTTATAGAAAGGGTGGCAGTAGTTAGCATGGCTATAAAGTAGGGACTGCATTCATTCAGTCTTGGGGGTCTACTTGCTTCTGCTCACAAAAATGTTGATGAGTCTACTGAGAAGGGAACAGCCCCCAGAGAGGGCCAAAGCACAGCCCTGTTGTTGGTACATATGCCACATTCACACCACAAGCTCAGGAGTCCTGGGAAGTATTTTCATCTCACCAAATTCCTCTAGGAAAGGTGTGGCTCAAGCTGGAGCTGTGCCTGAATAACACAATTAATCTTGGTGTTAACATGACAGATGCTCTTCAAGTTAATTGTACTCGCAACACGAATTGTATGGATAAGGCTACTTGTTATTTACAGTGTACTCCACTAAATCGCAGCTTGTCTTGTTAGTGATGGGTCCTGTTAAGTACCCTACTCATAAGGCAAATAAAGTTATATTGACCGTCATCACATGTTTGTTTCGTAACCTCTTGCCTATTGTGAAGCACTGGTATGTCTAAGTAATTCAGGGACCTCCCTCTTGACCTACTTCAGTGATAACTGCTTTTTGTTCTGTCCTTTGATAAACATTATTTCACATCTGGAAGACAGTCCCACATGTTTGTGTATCTGTAACAGATGTTTTGCATATAATTTAAAAATAGGTTTTAAGTGAAAGTTTAAAGAGCTGCTGCATATTACTTTTATTGCTGTCCTTATTGAATACAAATAATTTGTAAGTTTGCTTCCTCCACCATTGCAACAGTAGAAATGCACAGTGAATTCTAGTTGAATATAGTAGAGGTTTCTGCCCAGAAGTCACTTAATGACATTTTATTCAATTGTTTTGTTATTAACCATTAATGCAAAATCTTGATGCTTAACTGCCCCCCCAACCCTATGCTAGAAACCTTTCTTTCATACTGAATCTCATTATAAGGTGTGAGAAGGATGAGTATTCCTCACAGGTTGCAGGTAGCCAAAGGTTATTGGTTATCAGCAAATTTCATAAGTAATGCAAACTCTGATATTAATATTACAGCAAGGGTTATTTTGTTTGCAGACATCCATTCTGTAGGCATAAAACTTCCAGTAGACTTCACTTTCTGTTCTATTTTATTGATACTGTCTTTTGCTAACTTTAAAATCTAATTTTTCATGATTTCTCAGTTCCCAGGGAGGCATAACAGAAATCATTGCAGCAGATGATGTCAGTCTGTCTTTATATTTGAAATCTCCAGGAGAAACATTTGAAACATTTGAAATCTCCAGGACAGGGTAAGCATAGGAACAGTGTTATTATTACAGACCTATTTGGTTCTCCGCAAACCACAGCTGAATCACAGTAGTTCTGTTGCATCTGTTCTGTGCATTTTAAAAGCGTTTCAGTGCTCAGTCTACTCTAGATGGTACATGTCATAGGTGTGAACTCCTAAGGAAATGCATTCTCACCCAATATTTGAAGAATAAAGAAAAACCCTCCCTGTTCTGTGTTAAAAAGGGGCAAATTCTGTTACCTAAGCAAAAAATGGTTTCATTCTCTTTCCCTGCATCTATGTCATTATCCAAAAGTATGTCTGCAGAAAATAGTTACTCATAAAGTTGCTGCATTTTTCACTTAATTAGCCAAAGAGATTCAGATCTTTATTGTTAATGGGACCAAAATAGTTATTCACAATCCAAATATCCACTTCCTCAAAACATTAAGGAAAAAAAAAAATCACCATTTTGCAACAATAATAACTTGAATACATACTGGGAAGTTTATTACATTATAAATCACTGTTATAAAAGAGTTTTCTTTGGAACAGTTATACAATAAATTGATGAAAGAAGATAAATAGAATGATTCATATGTTCATGTGAACACTGCTAAGCTACTTACAAAGTGAACGAGAGTCAGTGGTCTATAAGAAGTCACTGCTTTCTTAGCTATGAAGTTTTGGTGTTTGATGGAAGAGTCTGATTGAAAATAATGACCTCATCTACTGATTTACAATTGACCATTCTGTTATTAGGGACATAATGAGACTTTCTGCTAATTAGAGCTTATTGGGGCTTATTATCTAGAGACTGACATTTCCCATAAAATGAGAGGGTATGCTGGAGCCACATATGTCTCAGCTATAGTCTGGCATTCTGGTATCATTTGAAGACTGTAATTTTGAAAAATAAATGAAGAACTCATGGACTGTGAAGAGGAGGAAGCAGACAGTATAAAGGCTGGGCATTGTGCCACTGTAAATACAGAAGTGTTTGCTATCCATCACATCACTGGTCTGGGCAATACCCAGAGTTGTGCCTCCAGGCCAAACTCAAAATCAGGTTTTGTGGCTCTCAAAAGCAATTAACTGAATCTGGTATTTGTTTAACCCTTTATCGCTTATGGAACTAATATGAAATGTGTCCATAGATCAACCAGATAAGTTGGCTGGTGTTCATGTAAACCTAAGAGAAAGTAGGGTTTAGAAAGTGTTCAGATTAAAGACCAATAATGTTGAAAAGTATTTCTTCCTAAATGTGGTATCACAGAGAGATAAGAAAAAAAACATTTGACCCTCAATTGCAATGAACCTTCTAGAATAATTATAAAAATGAAATATTTTCTGACCAATGAAGTCGGTGAGGTTTCTTAGGTCCAACAGAGGTTGAAAAGATATCTTTCTGGGCTTTGTCTTACTTCCTCTTTTGAGGGTAAACCTAGACATCTGGAATTATGAAAAATTCCTGTCAAACTACTTGTATTTTCAAACGTTTATTCTAATATTTGTAAACAATTTGCAGTTTTGGACCTTTTCCTGTTCTAATGGATGATGAGGTGTATACTTGGGGTACAATGTTATCTCTCATGGCCTCCTTCTGAGCAAAACAATGATTAACCATACATTCCTTTTCCTAACTGTATAGAATACCTTGGCAGATTTCCCACCTTCAAGTGTTTGTATGTCTCAGTGGAGGCATGCGGTCTGACAGCACCTTTTAATATTAACACAAACCTTGCCATAGCAACACAAGTGTTGCCATAAAAAGGTCACTCAAGTTACTTAGAGAAATGATTTGAATTACTATGGGGAAAAATCCAGATTAAGCCCAGCTTCCCCAAACTGTTATATGACACACAATTGTTGCTATCCCCAAATGTGGCTCAGTTTTGCATTCCCTGTACATTTGCAAGGAAACAGCTACATTTTTCATTAGATCTTAATATTAAGTAATAATACACAGGACTTTAGCTATAATTGCCAGTAATTTGTAACACTTATGAGTGATTTATGGTGAACAAAGAGAATCACCCCCCTTAACTAAGCCTTGTTAACCTAGACCCTCAGCAGATCTTTTGCTTCACCTCAGCCCTGAGGATTGAGTCACGGTAAGGGTGGCCAACCTTCTCTTCCAAGTGCCTAGGGGTTCAGTGAGAGGATGGAGGGAAGGACTCAGCCAACAGAGCCGCTCCAGTCCATAGTGGGAACCAGCTGGCTGCAATGGTCAATACTTTAGGTGGATCTAGATGGTAAGCTGTAGGACACAGAAGAGGGAATTATTATGAAATGGTAGTCACTGATAAACCTACCAGCTCAGAGCTGAGATCTGGGCCAGGCAACAGACAGTTTTTCATACCCTCTAAGTGCGCCTGACTTTCTCCTCATGTGAAAGCAGAAGGCTGACTTTCTGCCATGGGAGTCTGACCAATGTCTTCATGGCAAAAGCATCAATATTTTCTCAAGCAGCATCTCAAACAGCTGGCACAGCTGAGGTGCACAGAAGCAGAGGAGTGCCCAGGTGCATTACAAACAGTTCACATGATATTTCTCTTAATCCATCCCTTCAGTTACTTTCTGTTCTGTGAATCACCAGCACCTGATTTTCCACAGGAAAAATTTATACGCGAAACCCTTGACCTAAAGAAAATGACACTGAAACCCACCAGCTTCATGCTCATAACTCTTACACAACTCTGTGGTTCCTGAGTTCAGGCCAGAAGACAGCCATAAATACCATGAGAAGCAGTCTCTGGTTAGGCCATGCTGCCATCCCTGCATAAAACCACACCGTGACTCCACAGGCTAAGGTAAATTGTGGAGCGATATTCACTGTGCCCTTTCCTTATCTTGCCCATTAAAGCAGGAACAGAGAAGATATCAAAATACACAGGCAGAGGAGGGATCTCCAGCTGTACTCTGAACTCAGGTACCCTGACGAAACAACCTTTTTCATGCTTTTTGTCATGCCTTTCTGAGAGAACACTAAAGAAGAAGCAACAGGCTTCTGTTCTTAAATGAAATGCACCATAGATTTTAAATACTCATTTTTCAAGCTTTTTAAACTCAAATACCTCCAGAAAGATTTTTCAGAAACAAAATGTAGGCTCTTCAGAGACTCTCTACTTTGGATTGATGATAAAGGTGCAAAATCCCTTTGCCTTTTGAAGTCCACTCATCATTTGTCAAGAAAAGTACCAAAGAAAATTTGTAGGATGTATCTGGTATTTTGGGCAAACATGAAAAGATTTATCAGAAACAAAAGAAACCATAGCATTTACTTTCATCACGTGTTCAAGGATCACAAAAAATATTTCACAAGGATCAAATAGCTGGAATAGGTGTGGCTGATCTGAAGCAGCATGAAAGGACAAGAAAATTCATCTGTGCTAGGATCCTCAACTTCGGCTTGACAAATATTTTGTATGGTGATGAAACTTAATTTTGCATATCCTGAGAGAAAGTGCTACGAATAGCAGCTATGAAATGATCTTATACAGAGAATTTGTCCCCATCACTTTGGCAGCACTGTACACAAGAGTCAACTGTGAAAGTGTTATTATGTAGAAGATGTGGGAACCACTCCCTTCAAGGGACCCTGGAGTGGAAAATTGTCCCAAAGGGATCCTCAAATAGCTAAAAGAAGGCACCATCCTGGACCTGCTACATCTTAAATTCTGATCCTGAAAAAACAAGAAATATAGAAAATTACAGAGCTTTGATGAAGTTATTAAGGCTGTCAACTGAAGCATGCAAAAGGATAATCTTAACAACCCCCCTCATGTTTATATGAAGATAGGGATTTTGACTAGCTAATTTAATTGTTACCAAGACCTGCTAACTTGTTAATTGTACTGGGTGGTGATGAAAAAGCTCAGTTGAAGAAGTCCAGGTCCTGTCAGAGGAACATTCTAGTTGTAATTTGGAGGCACAAAGCCAGAGCCATCTGCATGCTCCCAGATTTCACTAAGCTTGGAGACATACAGATGCAGTCCTACAAAAGCACTACAGTCCTCAGGATCATAGGAAAAATCAAGAAAAAATAATACTCTGTTTTGACTACGGTTGGCAGCAAATATAGTTGAGGAGCTACATCCGTGGAAGACAAATATATATGTTTTCAAGTGAGAAATTGAAACACTGGGGCATATCAAAAATCTGTCTTTTAGCTAGTATTTGAAAGTTGGTAGAAGCTGAAAAGCCTTTTGCCTCCAGAAAAGACTAACAGCAAGCAGAACAAATGTGGAAATATCTGGTGAATCTCTACAGAATTTTCTCACATTTTCTAACGAGGTGAAACCCAAAGATTTCTGTAGTTAGAAGTGATCACTTTTTGTTTAATGTTACCTTTGAGCCCCATTAAAGAGGAAATTCTCAGCCTTGCTAAGAAGGTACAGAGCCACATCCATTTATTTGCTCAAACCTGCTACCTGCTAACTTTATTTTATGATCTTTTTTTTCTTGAAACAGAGACATATAACTTTATTCACTTTCCCCATGTCTCTTACAATTTTACGTCCTATACCACTCCTCAGCTGATAGGTGTCCCCTTGCAAAAACCCAGTCATCATCTACATGCTTTTGAAGGGTGTTCATGACCTTGCTTGTAAATAAGGCCCCTTAGCACCCAGTTATAGTTCTCTTCAGGCAGTTAAGCCTGTTTTCTAGGCAATCATAGATGACACAGCTCTTAAGTAGCCAGTTTGGAGGTGAGAGGAAAATGTCACTAGTTTGGCACAAGGGAACTTTTCAGACATAGATTGAAGCTGACAGAAAGCAGCCAAATTTGTGGGTCTCCTTTTTCTGTCTTCTAAACCCTCAGCTAATGTTTATATCAGAGGGAAAAGTCAAGTTAGGAAAGTTTGGAAAGATTGGTTAAACTTCTCTTTCTGTCCATTCAGTACATGTTCCTTCTTATCATTGGTGCTTACAACCTTCAGTACCTAAATTTGTTCACATTTCTGTCAAAATCTTGACATTGTCAAAAAAATAGGTGGTACCTCATGACTAAGCTCCAGAACATTGCAGAAATATTAGTATGTCTTCCCTCTTAACTGCTTTCTGGAGCCTATCAGATGCCTTTCAAGCAAAACATGCTGATAAAAATCCCATGTCTTCCCCTGTCCTTCATCACTGAGAAGTCAATATTGAGAGGGTGTAGGTTGGATGGGAACGTCCACAGTCAGTTCTTTCCTCTACCATATCTCTCTATGGGATTTAAACACAGATCCTTTAACCACAGCAAAGCTAGAGCTGGTTCAGCTCTGATATCCTCTCAGTCTTTTTCTACTGTGTAAATAATACTTAAATATTCATTGAGTTGGGACAGAGCGTAAAAAATACTATATTTAGAATCCAGCCTCTGGTCATACAGCTACTAATGTGTGTAAAGTGAAACAGCTTCAACAAACAGACTAAGACTGTGCTCAGCTTATTCTACAGTCTAAGTGTAAGGGAGCTCTCCTGGGAAGAAAGCAATTTTATATCAAAGGCTTGCTCCAAATCAGATGTAAGGAGGACATGAACATAAGGGTTAGCTGTTTCAGATGTGATGAAAATTGGTGTTTTTTTTTTTTTAAACAACATTTTTGCATTTGTCCTACTTCTGAAGATGATTCGTGGCAGTGAAGTGCATGTTTAGGGAATCCTCTGTCCCTCTAATCAAAAAAGGTGATGAACCACCTTTTAGATAAAAACTAAATCCTGCCCTTGCCTGGGAATTCCTTTTCAGCCAGCTTAAACTGCCTCACATGCATCTGGCTCTCTTTTTGGAGCCTCCTGGGCGTCAGTTGTTTAAATGCATCCTGTCAGTTGTCTGGCCCCAATTTTGCTGTTGGGGATTGCCCATTTGTACAGCTGTGACTCCATTCCCCCATACACGTTGAGGCCAGCCAGGGGGCAGGGTGATGGGTCTAGTGGTTCTTTGAAGGCTATAGGGACAGCAAGCCTCCTCAGTAGGGTAGAGCACCTGGGGAGGGGAAAAGTTTTGTGAGCCCCTAAGCCATGGTGAGGGGGCACAAGGTATGACACAGCTCACCCCACTCTCTGACAGCACCTGGAACAGAACCCATCCTCTCAACATCAGGCAATTGTGCAAAAGCTACATAGAAAACATATGGAAAGACTCAAATCAGGGAGCCTTATAAAAAGACTGCATTTGGAAAGATGAAAAACATGGAGAAGAACCTGAGAGGCTTAGCCTGAGGCAAAAGTTATAGGTTCTGCCAGTCTTTTTCCTTGCAGCTAGAAACCCTTGGCCAGGGTTTGAGGTATGAGGTGATTGTTAGCAATATTATGCCTAACCAATATCAGATTGGTACACTTGCAATATTTCCATTTTAAAAGGCTTGTTTTTAAGAAACAAGGGGAAGTTAGACTTCCAGAACATCTTGTACTTGATAAATACTAACAAAAACAGTTTGGGACCCTTGAAATTGTTATCCATGTTTTCCTTTCTTGTTCACATCCCTTCACATTCTCATATGGAAGTGCGGTCTCCTAGGCCATTTACAAAGCAGAAACTTCAGGTCACCCCAGACAAACTGTATATCCATTATGTTTGCTGTTGCTATTTCCCTTTATTTGAAAAGACAGAGAGGGATGTGGCTTGCCTCAGTGAATCTGCTCACCGTAGTTCAGCAGAAAGCTAGCAGTATTGTTGCTAAACCAGTGCAGCTCAGCTGTTCTCAAAATACTTGACTAACCCATCAGTTATGGCAGCATGCCTTGCACTCCTTATGGCAATCACAAGCAAAACAAGAGCTAGCAGAGGCATGATGTATGATGTTCATGGCACAGCCACTGCAAGGTTCCATAACTGTTTGTTTTACATGCATAATGTAAATATGAGTGAAAAAGTTTCTTTCTTGGAATACAATTGTCAGTCATCCTTCAAAGCATTAAAATGTTGTAGGTTAGAGTAAATTGTAAGCATGCAATTAATTGACTTATATTTTTGCAACTGAGCTGCCTATCAGATTACATATGTGCTTATATTGCACAGCCTTTTTTATTTTGCTTCCTGTTCTATGTTTGTTTTATGACGTGCATATATCACAGTAAGGGTATTGTCAAGTGATTCATTAAACTAGTATTTTATAATTAATAAATTAGGAATTGATTGTGGGTTGCACAAAATCTTTCTCGGAATCCAACTTAGAACTTTCAGAGTTGATAAGCATACATCACCAGTGAATGAATCTAAGAGTCATTCTCCATAAATAAATCGTTTCTCTAAAATAAGCAAATTTAATAATTTTTCCTAGATAACCAGAAAAACTAGAAGAAATTATTTATGTAAGAAAGATTACTGTTTGATAAAATACAACACACAATTTAAAAAATGGATAAAAGATCACATGTTAAAAAAAACACAGATAAAAAACCCAAACCTATTAAAATTGAAATACTTTGTTCATGCCAAAATAGATTTGAACCTCATTCTATAGTAGCCTTGAAAAGGACTGGATAATATCAACAATAAACTTTCAGCCAGTGCACCTGAAATGCAGTTAATATGTTTTGCTATTATCTGTACCTGTCTAGACTTGCTGCACTACTCCAGGGCTGCTCTCCACACTAGTATGTCTGATGTCTTTGCTTTGAAACTACAAGTCTGTGTTGTGTGAAATAAACAGTTCTGTGGCACACCTACTTTTCTTTTTTTTTTTTTTTTTTTTTTGTTATGCCTGTGTTATCAGAGAAAGAATGTACACATTGCAACCTCTCCTGTTTTCTGTTAATGGAGAATGACTATGGAATTCTTTCTGGATTACTCTGCAATCTGCAAGAACAAGCAATTACAGTAGGTACAAGATATTACCTATCAAACCCAGTGTACTTATCATGTAAGCAGAGAGTGCTTACATGATAGCCATGCTCTGTAACTTAGTTATCTAAAACCCTGCTAAATATTTTAAGGACTCTTTCACAGGGTTCCTCACCAATATCAAGAAAAGAAGGGAAGGGAAGGGAAGGGAAGGGAAGGGAAGGGAAGGGAAGGGAAGGGAAGGGAAGGGAAGGGAAGGGAAGGGAAGGGAAGGGAAGGGAAGGGAAGGGAAGGGGGAAGGGAAGGGAAGGGAAGGGAAGGGAAGGGAAGGGAAGGGAAGGGAAGGGAAGGGAAGGGAAGGGAAGGGAAGGGAAGGGAAGGGAAGAAAACAAGAAAAGAAAAGAAAAGAAAAGAAAAGAAAAGAAAAGAAAAGAAAAGAAAAGAAAAGAAAAGAAAAGAAAAGAAAAGAAAAGAAAAGAAAAGAAAAGAAAAGAAAAGAAAAGAAAAGAAAAGAAAAGAAAAGAAAAGAAAAGAAAAGAAAAGAAAAGAAAAGAAAAGAAAAGAAAAGAAAAGAAAAGAAAAGAAAAGAAAAGAAAAGAAAAGAAAAGAAAAGAAAAGAAAAGAAAAAAGATCAGCAGATGATATGTAGCAGCTGTGCCTTTAGCAGGTCTGGGCACTGAAAAGCACCAAAGATAATGGTTTATGAGACCCAGACTAATTCTTCTCATAAAGCTCTGTGGACTCAACACAGCTAAAACTAAAACTTTTGCTTCAGTAACATAATTGAAGACACCAGAAAAAATAAACCAGTTAGTCATCTAAAAAGACTGCAAGCCATCTTTGATCCTCATTTTGACAGTTCCAGGAGTACATATTTCTTTGTGATCTAAATTACATTGGGACATCTCATTTTTCACACTAGTGTGTTTTGTGCTTTTTTTTAACTCATTAAAAATAGATATTAATAATCACTTTCCCCATTGAAAGCTACTTTTTCTTGCTTTGTAGCCAAGTCCTTACCCATGATAGAATTTTACTATCTATGCTGTTGCCCTTTTTTTGAATTAATACTACCTTAATAAATTTATTTCTCAAAGGACATTATATTCTTTATAGGTGATTCAAAGATTTCTTTCAGCCACTTATTCAGTAATCATATTTTTGTACATTCACTGAGATAGTTCTGATAAACTGAGATTAATTTTCTGCATGAGGAAGACACAAAGGAGGAGTTTAACCACAGTGGTCAGGTACTAGGTGTGCATGAGAGTTCAGGGGCTCTTGTAAAATTACTTTTCAGCTCTCCTGGGAATTTCCAGGGCTTCTTCCACTCATATTTGTAACCCTTTAGAGCCTTTTGCCCACAGGGAGGACCCTCCTTTTGACACGAACCAGGCAAGAAAACATGCTCTTCCCTC
The DNA here is from genome assembly GCF_040182565.1 of Anser cygnoides. NCBI lineage: Eukaryota > Metazoa > Chordata > Aves > Anseriformes > Anatidae > Anser > Anser cygnoides. Next base: position 32,086,481 of record NC_089874.1, on the reverse strand, counting down.
TTGCAACTCCTACTGTGCTCTGGGACTGCTGGGGCTTAGGGTACAGGGAGCTGAAAGATGTTCAGACAGTGGAAAAAGAGAGTTTATTACGTTGTTACCAGCTGAAGGATAGCATGTTCTTGCTCAAGAAGTTCTGTGTCCCATATAACATACAGGCATATTATTGAATATAATGAAATAATATATAGTAATTTTGCAATGGCATATGATGTATAAAACACTTATTCTTGAGCCCCCATTGTAAAAAGCCTTCAGCTCAGCATCTTCCATGAGATAACATCTGTCCTTCATTATATTCACATTCGGGTTCTTTCTGATCTGTTTTCGAATAGCTCACTTTTTTTTTTTTTTTCTGTGATAACCCTGACATTACAGGACTCTCACTTACATTAGAAAACAAGGGTTCTTTTTGTTGAATTACAAGAACTGAGTCTTTCAGAGTTATGTTTTTAATGAAAGTTTCCATAGATGGTGGATTTTATTTGGATGGCATTGCACTTCCATAAAAATAAGTAGGTCTTTATTGTTTCCATATATACCTCTTATAGTTGTTTTTTGAGCTGGTCACAGGAAAAGCTGATGTCATGTAAAACTTCTGTGAAGGGACTTGTCCAAATTTTTTTGGATCATTATCACAGAAATAGAACAGAGTAGAAAAGTGTCTGAAAGACCAGAGAAATTTTTACTAACCCACCTTTCTCATGTTAAAGTACAAAGCTTGGATTAGCTGTGCCTGGCTATGTTTGCCCTCACTGAATCAGAAAAATCAGAGAATGTGGTGCACTTTCTACCCATGGTTCATTTTAGTGCTAGGTTTTAAGTTCACCTATTGTCTTGGCAGATATCTACACACAAAATTTCCAGACATCTATATATAATGAGTTCTACAACAGTGTATAGCACTAGCATAACAGATACAAGACCAATTAGTTTCCTATTCCCTAAACTCCATGTATCTGGAGAAGATATGAAGAAATTATTGCTTTCCAAACTTTCTGGAATTACTAAAATAGCTATGAAGAATAGTTTTGATGGTCTTAGGGAAGTGTAAGAAATTTCCAAAGTGACACAGGAGATGGGCTGGATTAATCTCCTATAATTTTAGGTCGCCTAGGCTTCTACAAGCACTAGAGAGAAATAAATACATCCACAGGGCAATTTATCTCACTTGACTTAACAGCCTTTAGGAGCCTAATATTCTTTGGATCTACACTGCCACACTTTTGGGAATAAAATTGTGGTAGGCACCCTTAAAAACATACCTGTACCAACTCTGTTTCCATAAAGCAAGGAAGTCTGCGCTTAGACATAAATGAAAGTCCATCCTTCTTGTTGACATTGATGGATGGATAGCACAATTCTCAACATGATGGAATAAGTGACACAAATGAGGCAAGAAATGAAAGAAAATTTTAAGCACAACTTCTAAGCATACCATACCCATAAAGATATATATTATATATATACTCTAGCAGAAGTGTGTATGGTACTTTGCAGGCATAAGAAAGCTCCCAGGGAATTTAGCATCTAAGCTTATTTGTCAGTGTTTTACATGAAACTACTAAACTTGGCAGAATCCATATTCTTTTCTAATATTGTGAGGGATAAAATAAGCAGCCAGGGATCCCACGGACTGAGTAATGCTAAAAGAAGGTGTTTTATACTGTAAATCTGGCACCCTCCACTTCTGTATCTTGAAAGTTGAGATGCATCTGGTCTCAAGATGGCCTGGAGTGGAAGTGGACATCATGGTCATGTATAAAATTCCTCTATCTCATCTTAAGAACTTGGCTGCTCCCAAGCCGCAGGTGGTCCTCTGCTGGGGACACTGTCTCTTGCCAGGAGCCCTTAGCTGAGATGGGAGAAAGGAAAGCTCCAGAGTTTCCTGTTTTTTTGAACTGAAGTGTCAATGACCATTATTTATTAACTGACAAAGGGGCCTTTTTTTCCTTCCTTTTAATTAGAAACTACAACAACTTGCTTTTCAAAGCTCAAAATACTTGAAATGATCCCAAGTAATATTCCAAAACCACTAGCCTAAAGCTGGCAGTTAGAAACCTAATGAAATCTGATCGACTGGCTGAGCCCCCCCTTTTCCTACACACATACTCACATGCACACATGCTCCCTTCACCCCAGCACCACAAAAAAAGACCCTAGACAAGGCGACCACATTCCTTCTGAACAGTCATCTACATTTGTTACACAGCGGACAACTTGGGATCTATCCATGAGAGATTACAAGTACTGCTTTAAGAAGCAAACGCCTTATGAAACCTCTCAAAGCAGACTAAGAAAAGCACATTCATTTTGCAGGCTATTTTTAATTCCATTCCAGCTCATCACAGGCCTTTATAATCCTCTTCTGTGAAGAATATCTTCATGGTTTGAACTCCTCTTTAGTGGGGTAGATTTAGCATTTGCTGCAGGAGGGGGAAAAGCTAAATGAAGCTGCACTGAGTTGCCACAGCTGCTCCATCGCAGGCTCTCTCCTTCCCTGGTTAGGAGGATTGCTATCCTCTAACAGGCTTCTGCAGCACACACACCGGGTCACAAGATGTGAGACAGAGGTTTTTTTTTGTTTTTTTTTTTTAACGGCAGAGTTTGACAGACACATTGCTGCTGAAGTTCAGCCAGATACAGCTGGTCAAAGCAGTGCTGCTCATTTACATCTGCCTCCCATGCACCGAATCCTGTCAGGTTTTATTTGTCATGGATGGAGTTAATTGCAAAATGCTCAATGCTGAGAAAATATGGAAGAAACAACATAAAACAAGCATCTGTTCTATAAGAAATATGCAATGCTGACACAAAGCTGGCCTAAAGCTCAAGCAGTTTAAATGGCTGCAGAGGCACCATGTGTTTGGGTGCTCCAGGATTATTTAGTCTGTCCGTCTGTCCATCTCATAACCTCCCCGCCCCCCCCCCCCATCCAGAGAGTAAGTTCCTCTGCCATAGCTTGTCCATTGTAACAGCTTCTGAGATTCTTCTGGCACTGTGGCATCTCAGAAACTGCTTGGAGGCTGTGGTAGGACACAGATGTGTAAGACCATACCACCGGGGTGTAAGCAGGGATGAAGTTTGGGTGGGTGTATGGCTGAAGGGCTTGAAGGGACCTGTGGGGATGGGGAGTGGGTAGGCTGGGATGCACCAGTCACACGGGGAAGAGACAACTTAATACTTTCTAGCTGTGAAGCAGGGAAACACTTCTTGAATTTTGCTTAAGGCATGCTCTCACTGTCTCAGGCCTATCTGGCATGGATGGCCTGTGCTCCCCTTGCACAAGAATGTTCATCTGCAATGTGTTTCCTTGAGCTGGGGTTGGTTCATCTGTACATCCTCCAGTTGCTCCTCTTCAGCAACACCAGTCATTATTAGCTGGTCACAGAGCCTTCATGACATATCTGCCATGTGGAAAATAATTAAGAGATTTTTTCAGAAAGTATTATGTTGCCCAGAAGTTTCCATAAGGCAAATATTTAATCTCCTTGAAAGCATGGAAAAAACTCTTCTCTAGTAACCTTCAGTCAACAACTGCCTCTAGGAAATAATAGTTTGTAGGAATATGTAAAACTGGCACATGGTACTTCCCACACAGTATAAAGACCTGTTCCAAAAGCACATTATCTGTTAGAAATGATGTTTCATTTCAGTCTGCATGGAGTTTTACCATTTGTTATGTTTATGCTTGATTAAGGGGGGGTTCTAGTAGATGAACTTTAAGGTCCCTTCAAACCCAAATCATTCTATGATTCTGTTGTATTATCTTTGATGACTCTGAAAGTAAATCTCAAATGAGAAGCATTCAAGAATACCCATGCTCTCTGTATTTAAAGTATACTTCTTCCTATACTAGCCTTTCTACAGGCAGAACCAATAACGGTTGCAAAATATTCACAGCACTTCACAGAATGCGTACACCAAGGCATACGCTTAAATCCTATTGATCCAAGGGGGGCTTAAGCACTCTAAGTTAAACACACACTTAAATTCTTTGCAAAACAGTGCCTTAAATACTTGCTTAAAGCCTACCTCTTTCATACCAGAGGATCAAAATAGTTTGGCGTTAGTGATGCCACTTCTGAGTACTTTGATCTGTGCAGCAAACTCTTCCTTGCTGTCTGCTGCACATCTGTTTATCTCCTCACCTCAGTTGCACTCCATGAGAGTGTGCAGGCTCTCTGAAGTCCTACTGATTTGGGTATGGTGCAGCAGAAATGCAGTGCTGACCTATCAGAAAGGCTAAAAGCATTGACGCTCTTGAGTCGGGATTTGGAAATTGTACCAAATACGAAACTGCTTACCAGCTAGTCATAGAAAACTCATTGCAGCAGTAGAAAATCCCACAAACCTCAGGAACAGAAAAAAATCTCCTAACCCATGGTATCTTTACAATCTTTCTCCAAACCAAACCTCTAGTGCTTTTAATGCCAAGCTAGAATGCTTCTTTTGTGTGTATCAGTCTTTGCAATTTTGTTTCCACAATCCCAAACCTCTAAAATATATAAGTAAATAAATAAGCAGTGACTGTGACCTCTCCCTGACTTTGTTCTGTTTTCAATAGAAATGTGGTACACGTTGATGCTTGGGCAGAATTCATAGTAATTTTAATCCTCTTGAAACAAATGTTTCACTGTCTTTGAACACTGTCTTTTATCCTGGAGCCTGAGGATAATTCTAGCAATAGAAATATGTTGTCTATATTTGTTTGCATTGTTTTCAAGATCTTTATGCCTCTGTTCTTATTTGTAGATGGTATATTTTCCTCTACCAAAAAGAGAAGATTGGAGTACCTGGGAAGTCATAGTTATCTGTGGTATATCATTAATTTGTGCTTCAGAAATTTTATTATTATTATTTTCTTTTTGTTTGTTTGTTTTCATGGAGTCGAAATCCCTCAGCAGATCACCTTCAGCATCTTCCTGAACAGAAAAGGCAACACTATTCACTAGTGTTCGATAGCGTCACTATTTCTCAATCACTGTTTTTTCCTTTGTCTTTGAAGTGTCATCATATGGAAGCACATACAAACAATAGATATTTTCTTAACTTCCTGATCCTTTTATGTCAGCAATTCTCCATCCTTTCTGTTCATATCAATTCTCTTACATCAGCAGTTCCAGGATAAGAAAATCTGCCTAGTCTGCTGAAGATATGTGAAACTGCCACATCCAGAGAAGAGTACCTTTTTCACATCAGTGAAGCCTTTGTCACATAGACACTGTGTAGACGATGTGAAAGAAGGTTGGCATTTATATCCAGAGCCCACCAAAACTGCAACCAAGCACAGGACTATGAATATTTTTCTTCCACAGCATTCGAAACTCTATTCTAAATGCAGTAGGTAACTAGCTTTGGACACTTTGCCAGGTGTTTTCCCAAGGAACTTACAGATCTGCCTGGACGAAGAGAGCTGGATTGCCAGAATACATCAATTAGTGCACACTGAAAAGCAATGTTTGGCTACATTGTGAGCGTGTGCTTGCTGGTTCCATTGTAAGGTAATGGAAGGCCAGGTCTCAGCTTGTCCAGCTGGCAAATGTCAACATTTACACTTCCTTGTCTGTGCTAGGAATTCATACCACATTAATTTAGAGCACATTAATATAGGTGCCTAATGCTTACAAATTCTTTGGGCCTACTAGCAATTTTTTGTTGTCTTTTTTTTTTTTTTTTTAAATCAGAAGAAATGATTAAAGAAATAAGAAAGAATTAATAGACTTGGAATTTTCCCATACTTTAAAGTTGAAGAAAGAGTTTTAAATGTGTAGTTGTTTTTAGGACTTGTAATACCAAGTCTGAGATCAAGCAATTTGAAGGAACAAAAAATTTATTGGAACCATGTTTAGCTTGTTCTTAAAAACCAACATTTTGACTTATAAACTCAGATAATTTTCATGGGAAATTAAAGTCTACTGCTAATAACTGGATTCAATGTCTGAGAAATTACACTAAAAACAATCTTCTGACAAACGGTTAAAGATCACTTGTGAGTTTATCACATGGTCCAGATTCAAATTTGATCAGGCTCCCTAGTGTCTTAGCATTAGTGAGAGCTAATTCTGGAACTAAGGGTCTTAGCTGTGAAATTTTTGAAGGACATAGATGGTGTTGATTATCACATGAACAAAGCCTGGGATTTTTGAAGAACTTATGGAAATTAAAGACACAGCTTGTTTTGGAATGTAGACACCTAAAGCTCATAAAACTTATTTATATTATGACTAAGAGATGTTTTGTTACAGAGCTATGTCATTCCAGAAACATCACAATAATTACTAGTTAAGTTTTGTTCAGAAAAAATAAATAAATTGTAGGCAAGAAAAATTAGATGTACATGACCCATATGTAGCACTGTCTTTCTGGGATCTGCAGCCACATTCCATTAAGAAAAATGCCATCTGTGGTGGCATAAAGCTGTAACCCGTGCCAGGGAAAGACTCCTTGTTTCACATCATGCTGTCTTAATAGATCGTGAATATGAGCAGAACAGGGACAGATGAGAAGATGCAAACTCAAGGTGATGGTTAGTGGGTGCACGTGCCAGCTTCTGCCACCACAGTCATAGTGTAGTGGACTCCAAGTCTGCTGATGGGAGAAGAGAGCATGAGATGAGTTTTCCCACTGCTGTATCATTCAACAATCTTTTTGATGTGTATGAGCTTTGCAATGCATTGTTTATGGCATTATTTTTATGTGTGAGGTTTATTAGGATGTCACATGTAAAGTAATGGGATTATTCAACAGACATTTTTCCATAAAAGGGAACTTTTCTAGCCATAACAAAAAATTGCAGAATGTTAACTTGGAGTTCCGATCCGGATCTCAAAGAGATGATTAATATAACGTTCACCAGATGAGGGCAAGTGAGCACCCATCTCCACTCAGTTACAGGCAATAGTCAGAAATTCTCAGACACATCAGTGTCATTATGTCCAGGGTGTGAATATAGGACTGGGAATAAATGCCACAGTCAAGTTGACTGGTTATTTTATGTGTCAGCTCAGGCCAGGTTGCTGTGCCAAACATCAGGGTATATTTTCTCTTGACTCAGGTTGCTAGCAGTAGCATCTTAAGATACTGTTGTGTTCTGTCTTACTGACTGCAAGAAAGAATAGGCAGAACTAATGTTTTAGACATGTTTTAGATCATGCTTTACAAAACCTGAAATGGTTAACATACACAGTCTCACTTCAGGTTATGTTTCAAATTGAACTGATAACTCTCTTTTTTTTTTTTCATTTTTCTTTAAACACAAGTAATAAATCATTGAGGTGCCTCAAATGAGCAGCTGGCTAGCTCTATTATTTTTCTTTGGATGAAGAAAAGCCACAAAACAAAATTTAATAGCCAAAACAGAACTAGTTTAGTTGCAATACAATAGACTAAATTTTTGGCTATAAACCCCATTTGTGGTGTACTGTAGAGTTAGTAATTCTTGTACCCTGTGGATAAGACAAGAATGAATACGTTTGTTCTAATGCATATACATTAAAAACAAAACAAAACAAAACAAAAAAACTTACTCAGTTTGGATATGTTTGTGCTTATCTAACCATAATGGTTAAAACTATTTTGGCAGTGTAGCAACGTATTATATAGTTTATTGGGGTTTGTTTTGGAAAATGAAAGCTGCTAAGATATTGTGGTTTGGAAGCTGTCTGCAGAGCAAGTACAGTGTTTCTTGCAAGCATACACTTTCACTGGATTTTTGTCTTGTTTACAATGGATTACAGGCATCTCTGTTAGACTTTCATGTACATTTTAAATCCCCTTAAAAATTGTAGGTAGACTCTCAGCTGGTTTAATTTGTCTCACTCCTACAATACCAAGGGAATTATACATTATATGATAATAAAATTAATAATAATGCACTATACCACCCCATGATCTGTTGTTTTTTATGCATTATTATTACAATTTGGGATTCCTTACTTAATAATTATGTCTGTATTCCTCTCAGCTTTCCTTAAATGTTTCCTTTCCATAAAAAGATAACCCTTCCTGAGATTTGCTGAATAAATGAAGGAGGATGAAATAGCAATTTTTTATTATTTTTTTTTCCAAATTTTGTATACTGTCTGATGCCAAGACACATGCAGAAGCAGTGAAGGAAGAGAGGGGTAAATAGATCAAAGGCACTTAATGACCTTTGTGTGGTGGGGGTGATTCTGTTGGGGTTGTTACCGCGACAACAAATCCTAGTTTTATAATGAGGAAGGATTGAAATGCCCATGGCAAATGGCTCAGGTTGTTTTTATAGGACATTGAATATAAAGAGAGATTTGATGAGGGCTATTGTCAAGATAGAGCTGTAAGTTACGACTTATTGGGGGTTAGGAAGGCTATGCACATATGGATGCTGGGGCCATCAGAGTTGTACCAGAATCCTGCTCAGCCTGGAGACCTGGAAGGTGCTAAGGTACCAATGAGGTGCAGGTGGGTCATATATACTTTTCTCACTGGTACTTTCAGCTCTTTCAATCCGTTTCTAATTACTTCCAGAGTCCTTAAATCACTATCTGTCTTACACTCAGCATACTGGGTGCTGGTGCTGAGATTCCTTGTCTCTTTTGCTCAAAATGAATCCAGTTGTGGTGAAATTCCAAGGATCATTGGGGGGGAAAAAAATATAGCCTATTTTTATCTAGCCTATAATAGCCTTTTCCTGCCACAGCTGCATCCAGCAGGCAGCTTGTGCCTGGCAGTGTGCTCCTCCCTGGGCACACTGGGGCAGCTGCCCTGAGGTATGGACTTGGGTTGTGACTGAGGTCGTGGCTGTGGGTGCTCCAAGGGATATTGTGGAGGTTTGAAAGCTGTCAGGTGTCCACAGGCCTGACCCCATCTTTTCCCCATGTCATCCTAGTGGCAATCCCCAATTTGGGATGCATGAATTTAATCTGAGAAATGTTTCACAGATTTCTCTGTTTCCTTTCTACACAAATAAAATGGTGAGCTCTCATTTAAGCCCGGCTCAGTGTCTTTGCCATCCTTTTTTTCCCTCCCACCCATTTAATACTACCGATGGAACAGTAGCCTGGGCAAGAAACAACTGGCAGCTTTTAAAAGGCACAAAAATGTTCTTTGTTCGCTTTTATCTCAGGACAGAAAGACTGGTGAAAGTACAACAAGGAAATAAATGACTAACTTATTAAAGTGCTTGTCAGAGAGAACGGGCTGCCATCCCACACACTCCCAACACGTGAAAGTCGAAAGGAAGCGGGAAACTATTTTTCCAGTGGAAAAATACTATCTCCAAGACAGTCATCGAAGTGAGCAGCGGCCAGCAGTGCCCAGATGCCAGTCTTTTCCTGCCACGGCCGTGTCCAGCAGGCAGCCCGTGCCTGGCAGCGAGCTCCTCCCTGGGCACACCTGGGGCGGCCGCCCTGCGGTACGGGCTTGGGGTGTGCCTGGGGTCGTGGCTGTGGGCATGCAGGGAGAGAAGGCTGGCCACAGAGAAGGCCTATTTTGAGCCTCATCGGGACACCATCAGAAGTCCAGAGCTTGAGGTGTCACTGTTTTGAGTGAGGACACAGCTTTTCAAGACTGCGACGCGTGGGGGTTGCAGACTAAATTTTGTATGTGGCTAAGTAAAGCATGTATGTAATAAGCTAATCAATTGGCTGTCGCAGTGACTGTACACAGTGATTGTGATAACACTACTTCCTCGTTGTTGCTTTCTGTTGCTGTAGCCATGCATCGACATATGATCAAGATATATGACTGTAATAAATATTAGGGTGTGGTCATCTGCAGTATGCCACCCAAGGGGGCTAAAATCAATAAAGAAGAGATTAAAAAAAGGAAATGAGTCTTAGAAGGTGAAGCTATAAATCAGCATTGTGTAAAGTGTCTGTTGTGTTTATTTGGTACTTTTTCTACAAAAATAAATAGCAATAGTAATTGGCTTGCATGGAACTTAATCATACCTTTCCCTTCACTGCCAGCATCTGTCCCTGTCAAGATAACTGTGCTCTGACACTTAGTAAAGGTCCCTTTTTCTGACACTGCTGTAGCTGCTACTACCCCCACATGGCTCCCTGGCACAGCCAGGCAAGGTGTGCTTTGCAGATGCCTCCCAGCTCATGTCCCACAGGGGATGCAGGCCAAGAAATGCTTCTCCTCAGGACACTGTGTGGCAAAGGGGCGAGCCCAGCACCCAGCTGCATGGCCTTGTCAGAAACTGGCCTGCCATAGGAACGTGCTGAGATGTGATGCCTGGTGGTGGGGAAATGCTGCAGAGAAGGAGGAAAGCATATCTGATGTCTAGGTGCCTGTGGAGTTACATGCCAGTTGTGCGGTAGTATTCAGTGTCTTTATTTTGCATTCACCACCCAAATTCTGCATGGGACCCCTAGCTTGAATGCAGGGTGCCGTTGCTGTGACTTAAAGTACATTAACTGGTCCACAGAATCAACACTGCCCTCTCTGAAATGGCTTTTCTCCTCTCTGTCAGCTTATATTCCTTTATTTCACCGCTTGTTAACTCCATCCCTTTGCCCCCTAACCTCCTCTTTTGACCTGTTCCCACCCTCGCAGGTCCCAGTCCTCTCCAGGAGGCCCTTGTCCAGACCTGGCCTTTCCTCCCAGTTTCAGGCCATGCACCACACCTGTGGCTGATCTGCCTCAAATTATTACCCAAATATGTCCTAATCTTCTCCAAGGCTTCAGTTAGGACCCCTCCATGACCTCCCAGGCCTGGTGACGTTTTCTGTACTTCCCTAGAGCTGTGGAGGAAGCCTTGGTTCCCAGAGGAAAGGGCTGATTCTACGTGGGAACTGCAGGTTTTGGGGTGGGTTTTTCTGTGAGATGTTTCCTGCCCCAAAGTCTTTCTTTGTGAAGGGATCACAGGTAATGCTTTATGGTGTATTGTGTAACTTCTTGCGATTTTGTGTCTGTGCTGGTAAACAAACGGTGTAGAACCCAGCCAGTTCCCAGATTTCATACTTTTCCCCAAATGTTTTCACAGGAGAGAATTCACATTTCACTTCCTCTGTTGTTGCAAAGGTTCAAAGCATTCATACTTAGCATATGGTTTTGTTTTATTTTAATTTTTATTTATCCATGTATTCCCCAAATATAGAAGCCACCATATCTAAGCTGTACTGTAATTCAAATACATGTTTAACTGCATAGTAAAGCAATGAAAAGCAATTTTAAACAAAAAGTAAATGAACTCAACACTAAACCACAGCATATTTCCAAATGAAACCATTACTGCCCCACAGAATCATTACATTTCCTGCTGGGTGGGATAAAATGAAAATTACCTCCATGAACATTTTTCTGCAAAATGACAATGGATATTATATGTGTACTATATATTCATATGTATATGTACATACATATGGGCTAATGTCACTTGAATTTCTCTGTATAATATCCTTGATTACACAGCTCTTACCTTTCATTTATTTCAATACAAGTGAACGAAGGATCATGCTGTACCACTTACAGGCAGTAATGCCATCAGGTCCTCAAATGTAAGCTCTGTAATGAGTGTGTTTTCCATGACTTTCTATTTCTTCTCATATTGGGATGTGTACTTTTTTTTTTTTTTAGCTCTGTTGTGATTTTTTTCTTCTTAAAAAGAAAAAAAGAAAAAAAAAAGATTCCTTTGTAAGAGGGAGGATTGAACTAAGTTGAACAGCAGTTGAAATTTTCAAAAGTAGAAACAGCATTTTTTTTCTTCCATTTTCTAGCATAGGTTCATAATAAACAGATTTTTTTTTTCTTTCTAAAATTTGTATTTTTGAATTGCTTGGAAGCAAACTATATGTTGCACAAAGGACAGACAAGATTTGAATACATAATCCTAACGTTTTATTCCACCCAAGATTCTAAAAAATCCTCTTTCTGTGAAGAAGTGAATTTCCTATATTAGGAAGATAATACATTTCTAGCTAAAATAGCTTTTGACATGGGATTTATTAGCACAGGGAGATGTCAGTCACTTGGCCTATTTGTTATTACCCCTTTGAAACAAAGTCAGTGTAGGTTAGTAGAATTCCTGTCAGTCACAATAAAACACTGTTCCATCTGAAGAAGAAAATGTTGGCAAAAACATGGGAGAGTCATAGTTAATCTCACAGAGAACAATGAGTTCTTCAATAAAAAAAGGGAGTTTCTAAAGTGCAGTAATTTTATATCCCCCATTTAAAGTGAAATGATGATCAAACAACTTGGTGTACAGATGCATTCTCATTGCATTAATTGTGGTGGGGTGAACAAGTTCTAACAATACAGTGCTTAAAATGATCATATTTCAATCCAGACTGGAAAGTTTCAATAGGTAAGTATTGTGAGACAGCATCTTTCATCTTTCTATAGCTAGCTTAAAGCAACCTAGGTCAGTGGTAACCAAATGTTTTTATTGTCCTCGATAAAGATCTTCTGAAGTCTGTTTTCTGACTAAGTGCAACGAAGCAGCGGTTTCAGTTCCACAAACCAGTAAATCTCTTACTGTCAGCAGGGGCTTTGTGGACCAGGAGTCTGGCACTTGGGACTGAGTACTTACTTCACACCTCTAGAAATATTCCCCTGGAGAGCAGGTCTGGGGAAGCTCGCTGTGGGAATGTCTGAAGGACAAACAACATTGAAGTCACCCGTGCTAAATTACCTTGTAATACCTTTTAATTACCTTGTATAAATTGTTTCAAGTCTATATAGCTTTTTATGTGACCTTTGCTGAAGACCTGCGACAGACCTGCTGACCATCTGTAGAGACTGCAGGAAATGCACTGCCACTCACATGCTGCATGATCTTCACATGAAACCTGAGGGTGTAGGGAGGCTCTTCGCTTTGTTTTTGCCTTCTGCTCTGTTTCTGTTGGCTGTTCTTTTATAACTGGGTTATATTAGCAGTCAGTGAGCAACTTACATTGTGTATTTCTGAATTTGAACCAGTCAGCAAGAAGGCAGTATTACATTTAGAGAGGAAGCTTTGCCTTCTTTCTTTATTAGTATAAATGATTTTGTGATGAGTCAATATAAACCTCAGAGCTGCAAGACTTACGGGAAATGATAAGTAGGCCTCCGCTTTGCATGTAGGAGAAATAGGCAGGAGGGAAACCCCCAATGATTTATTTGTATGAATGATTGTATTTTCTCTTTTACCATGTTGTAGAGTGCTTGAGGTAGTCCTGTTGAGGAGCTTATGTTTTGATTGTGAAAATGACATCCTGTACTAAATCTAGTATTTTAGAATCCAAACAGAACTCAAAAAAGTTTTGAAAAACAAATATATTTAAGAAATTAAGCTATATAAGTGCATAAATATTTTTGAAAGTTGATGCATGTGCTACCAAGAAAGCTGAGAAAATCAGAGTCACTTTGCACAGATGAAAGTGTCACTTCCTAGTTTGATATTGCAATTGTCTGAAGAGTTTTCACTCTGAAGACAGGAGCCAGAAAACACTTTTCTGTGGTGCCTGCAAATCAATTTAAGCTTGGAGAAGAATGAATTTGACTGTAAGAAAGCTGACTAAAAGGCAATCAAGGAAATGAAAAGGACACACACCAGAAGTGTTCATTCTGCAAATGAACCACATTTTGAACTTTAATGGATTCTGTTTTGGCTGTAGTGTGTGCAAGCTTGATTTGTAATGTTTTATGTACATGTAATGGTAGGTTAAAGTTACATGTTTATTAAAAGAAAAGCTACAGGGCTTAGCCAATATATGATCATCCTAGATAAAAGCTGATTCATTTTGGCCCAAAGGCAGAATCACTGAAATAAATCCTGGTAAGCGCTAAAATCAGAGAGAATCAAAGCTACAAGTCTGGCATGCAAGAGCTTTAATCTAGAAGCACTATATACATTGTATTATAGTTCAGATTTTAATGTAGTCATTGCTTGAGGAAAAACCATCTGCTTTATATTATGCCTGCAGTGCAGAGTACATTGATTTCATCACATCTCTGTACAGAATAACAATAAATGGACTGTGAACCACTCTTCAAATAACTTCTTTAAGAATATAACAACTGGTATAATATTTCAAGGTATGAAAACATAAAGAGAATGAAATAGAATAACTGTAAAAATGCACTTGAATACATGTTTCAGAACTGTCTCAGTCATCTTCCATTTATTTTATCCTACATTTTGACAGTTGGCTGTCTACAGGAGTCACTGAAGAAATTGATTCAAAACTTTCACTTTGTTCCTATTTCAGGGATATTGTATTACATCAGGAAGAGCTGTTGATCTTCTGCAACCCGAAAGCTGCAGGACATGTCCTCTAGTGGTTTTGTTATTCTTTGTTTGTATTACTTGTTTTTGTTTGCTTGTTTGTTTGTTTTGCAAGAAAGATACTACTTACAACATGAAAGAATAATTTAGCAAAATTTCAGATTTTCAAGAATAGATTAAGGCAAAAAATATTTGCTAAGTTTTAAAAACATCTGTGTTTGGAAAAAGTGGACGTCAGGTTGCTTCTGGAACAGGACTTCCTGAACAAAACAAAAAGCAAAGCACAATACTTGCAGATGCTTTTCAAGATAATTAACATGTTTTGACACAGAAGCAAATCTAATTACCTGGAACTTTCAGGAAAGGCAGAATAGACATGATGATGGGGATAATATTACACAAGTCGTATATCACTAGGCTGTATCATCTACAGTCTGCAGTGACATTCATGGTTATTATGGTCACCAGCCAGCACAAAGAAAGTTCAAACGATGAGGTAAAGCAGTGAAAGAAAACACAGTCACCACCACAATTTTCCACTGCTTAGATGAAGAATGCATGGTTCCTCTATGCAGTGCAAGGCAACGGTATTACAGCAGGAAACTCATCCAGAAAAAAATGTCAGCTCATAGCCTGAAACTTCTGCAGTAGTCAAAACAGTACTGAGCTGGACATAAGTAACTCAAGAGAAGCATGGTGTGAGGGGAAATCACACAGGTCTTGCTGTTCTGTCTCTGCATGGTCTGAGTTCTCCTGTCTTGGAGGATAAACAATCATTGATCAGCCAGGATTAGACCAGAAATCAGAAAATTCTTCCTAGCTAGAAAAATTCAGTGATGCTTGATAACTTGCTATGACCAGACTCCTTCAATACTGAAGGGTTAGCCTCAGTGACTCAGAAAGCCTCCCCAGGTGGAACTGGAGAGCCCTTCTGTTCACCAGAGCAGACTCCAGCCTGAATCACTCTCCAGGCTTCACTAACTGCAGACCAAGATCTTTCCTGATGGCAATAATTGTGCTACTGACACCAATCTCACATGCAGATTTCTAAAATTAGTTGTCTTTGTCTGGTGCTGACTCCCCACCCTTTCACTTTGCTCTTGTTCATGTTGCCCTTTTTGCATAGTATGAGTCAAGACAGCACTGAGTTATGACCACGCTGACTAGCTGGCACGGCTTATTCTGATTCATCCATGAATCTGTAAATCAAAAGAAGTTTCAAATGCTCAGTAAAATAGTCTCAGATGCTGAGCTCTGCACACAGAGAATATGAAAACAATTTATTTTTTGACTCCACCTTAATTAAAATAAAGGGCCTCATATTTACGTGGGGAGCTGGAGAGTAGTTACATGCTATCACTGGGGTAATCTCCAGTGCTTTAGGTCAGCCCCATTACATGACTTAGTGTTTCACAGGAGAGCAACCAGGACTGCAGGTTCCTCATTTCCATCAACTGAATCGTAATTATGGGGGGAGGTGAACTGCTCACTTTGGAATGAAATTTGCTGGCGTAAACGCAATAGAAGAAAAATACAAGCAACCTTTTCCATGGGAGCCCACTCGTTCTCCCTGCTCAGACCAGAAAGGTACAGCTCTAGCAGTTGTATGGGGTGGCTCAGTGCCTTTGCCATTTCATGTTGGTAGCACTGGCATTTCATCCTGCCGGGTTTCATGAGGTGGCATTAACAATATCTGCCTAGGCATCCTGAACAACAGAAAGTTTAGAAATAAGCAAGCAATTTTGACTCCACAAATGATACACTATAGCTGGTCTGTGCTGACTTCTTTGCAGGAGCAAACAGGTGATGGGAATAGGCAAGAATGAGGGAATGACACCTGCACACCTGAGCAAACATAGGGATTTTTCTCCCATTTTCTTCTAGTCCTCTCTTACCGCAACTGCTCAAGATCTAATCTTACTCTGGCACCCCAGCACTGCTTCTCCGGTCCTGCTGTGTATGTCTTTATAACCATTATCTCAGGTGCTTGGAAACTCAAAATTATGCCTCAATTTTGGAAGCTCTGTTGCTGCCCCATGTGTCGCAGCCCCATGCGTGCTGGCCCATGGCTGTCTGTCGTTGCTGCCCAGCAGCTTCTCAGACTGTCTGAGTCCGGCTCTGGCAAAAAAAGGACCAGAGTACTTTTGGGAACACATCAAAATGGGCTGCATTCCTCTGAATCTATTTCAAAATATTTGTGAAGAGAGAAAAAAAACAGGAAAAGTCTAGTAAAAAATGAAATATAGGAAATAGGACCCCAAACTAGTCCTGCTTTCCATTTTACTATTAGCTTGGGACTGAAAATGAGGTTGATGCAGGAGATGTTATGCCCTAGTCCCTCATTTTCCCATTTTGTGGACAAAACATACTTCTTCTATTGCAACAGGTGGAGGAAGTGGCCATGCATTTTTAGTTCCTGTTTTGGTACCTAAAAGAAGACTATGGAACTCAATGAAACTATGCTAACACTTTACCTGATGTGCCATTGTATACACTCTTTTCTTCCTCAAGGCATGCCAGTGGTCCTCAGCTGATATCTGAATCCAAATAAATATGATAAAACATGATAAACATGGATCTAAATAGAGAAGGGAATTTTTACAATGGTAATTCAGGGGATGGGGAAAGACTACTAGAGTGAGTCGAGGGGATGAAAACAAAATATTATGCAATCGTTATACTAAATGCAAAGAAGGAGTCTGAAGGCCCAACCCTATCTAGCATTTGTTGGGACCCAAATGTCAGAACATACTGGTGATGTTGACAGTCTGGCACATGTGATCAGTGGCTGCATGACTTCAAAGAACAATCATTCTGTGTGTAGGACCTCAAGGAAAATGTCGTAGAAAAACCTAAAATTTCAGGTTTTGTCGTACAAAAACCTAAAATTTACTAAAACATAACATTTCAGGAATACATATCGTTGGTATTTTGGGTAAATCAGACTACGTTGAAAAAAAAAAAGTGGTAAAGCCTTAATGAATGCCTCTGCGTTTGGCACAAAGCCAAGGAAAAATGCTGTACCACTACTTTTGAGAGAAAGTGAAGTTATTATTGATGGGTGTGGGATAATTATTACACACTTCTTTGAAGCACAAATTTTTCAAAGATAATTTAAAGCTTCAGGTAAATTACATATCTTTAAAAAAATAAAATACCTCTTATTGACAATAAAAACATTTGATCAGGAGGAAATCTATAAAAGGTATTGGTATACTGTCAGAAGTGACGGGAATGTTTTCTAAAAATCAGGAGTCTTTAAAACACTGTATGTTTTTTTGTGACTGCATCTATTTCAGCAACCTGATTTCAGTGGGAATTTGGTTCCTGCGTGTGCATGTGTGTTTTGTAAACATGTATAAAAAAAGTGCCTGATTCCCCTGTGAGACCAGACCTGAGAGGGGTAGTTGTTTCCAAGCTCTTTCCCCTAATGGGGGTGATGCAGATTATCAGTATGCTTCCTGGAACCTCTCTGCACATACTTTTATTTTATTTAGAGTATAATGTTCTCTTGGATAGATAGCCTGCATGATTTAATCACTTACAACAGGTTATACGAGAGGTTACATTGTGCATATGTCCCAGGTGAACCTTTCCACAGAGTCCTCTGAGTTTTTTGAGTCACTGATCAGCCAGAATGTAAAAAGGTGCATAATTGTTCACAGAATTTTTGGCCTGGTCAGCAAACTTGTCTTTGGCCCATTGCATCAGCTGTAAACAGAAAGACTCTTCAGAATGATAAATAGGAGATAAGAGGGGAGCAGTTATGGCAGAGCTTCTATTGGAGAAGTGGATGTATCATCTTATGGAAAACGTCCAGCACTGTTCCAGCTTGCTGATGCTACCCAGATACATGCAGAGCGTATGCTTGAGGGATCACAGCCGGGTTTAAAACACTTCGCTTCAAAAATATGTCTTCAGAAATTGCCTTACTCCCTCACCAGGCCAGAGACCTAAAGGAAGAAGAATTAACATAGAAAACTGAGCTGGGTGCCAGCAGTTCCAGCAGAGCTGAAGTGCTGGGCTTGCTCTATGTGGATTTTGCGTATGCCCAAGGCATCTTGGAACAATTGCTGCAACACCCAGTGGTACTGGCAAATGGTCTGCCCCACGTAACAGCAACAGCTTTCTGGCTGGTGCTCTCATTACCCATCACAGAGAGGGGAACAAGTTCCCAAGACAGGTCTTTTGGTCACAGGACACTTACAAGCAGCATGACACCTAGCTAACTGTGTCAGACAAATAATCAAAATGGTTTTATATTGAAGGCTGAGCAATGGAGGTAAGAACTGATGTGCTGTCATGTGGTCACATTTGGACAAAAGTGTCACAACTCTCTTTCGTAAAATGAGATTGGCAGATTAACATTTGCACATAAAAAGGTAAGTTGCTTCCAACTGCTTTGGTTACAAAATTAACTTAGTCACGCTAAAACTTTAAAAAATTTTATAAATGCAAGTCCAACATTCACCAGATAGAGCAAAAATAAAGGGCTATGACCTGGCGATGAATTGGAAAAAAAAAAAAAGATATTACTAAATTCAGTTTTGCCCTCCTAATTTCCAGGTCCATGAGATGGTAGGTAATTCAAACTGCTGGCCTATTTACATGCTAAGCATGTTGATCGTGCCAGAATGTAAAAGGCACGTAATTCTTTATTACTTTTTTCCTCCTAAGTGTTCTTCAACAATGTGAGGATGCCACAATGTGGCAGTGATTCATTTGCCTGGCTTAGGCATCTGTCTGCTCTGGCCTACCAGCTGCTGCTCTAAAAGGCTGTGAAATGCTTATGTAGATATCTTGGCTAGCCTAAAGCTTCTAAAATGGCACTAGACGCCTGTGCTTAGGTCTCTGAATATCTTCCAGTGTGTCATTCATTAATGTGGGTAGGGAGATTGAATTTACAAGTTCAGAATTTCAAGATTTATTTGTGTAACCACTAGCTATGTATACCCTGAGTAATGAAATGGTTGATCTTGATCTTATACCTTAGTCACACTTTTGATATTCTGTAAAATACAGAAGAAAGCTTCATCTAACATTACATATAGTAACAGATCCTTCCCTTTGCAACAATGAATTATTTCAAATAGTCACTCTTCATTCCTCAGAGTAAAGAGTAAAATGGATGACGACATTATCGCTGAGCAAGAAAGGATGCATGCCAGTAAGACTGTGTCAGTAGGCTGCTAATACAGCAAAGTTTTCAGTTTCTCAGCGAAGAGCAGGGACTCTGTTCTTTGAAACTTTACAGATGCTGAGTGGCTGAGAGGGAACAAAAAAAGAGAGAGAAAAGGAAAAACATAAAAGCTGATTTCTCCTTCTGTAGGAAAGATAATCTGCTAAAGGTGTTTAGAGAATGATGTACATAGTTCTTTCTATTGCATCAGCCACTTCAAGTAGTATATAATCATTGATGAGAAATATCCGTGTAATGAGACAAGTGGTGGCAGGACTGAAATGTGGAAAGAACCTTATTTTTGTTCTAATGTAATATTTTCTATCTTCTCTGCTTTGGTGACAAAAAGGTTATAGCATAGAACAGAAAATTGGAGAGGAGAGGAGAGGAGAGGAGAGGAGAGGAGAGGAGAGGAGAGGAGAGGAGAGGAGAGGAGAGGAGAGGAGAGGAGAGGAGAGGAGAGGAGAGGAGAGGAGAGGAGAGGAGAGGAGAGGAGAGGAGAGGAGAGGAGAGGAGAGGAGAGGAGAGGAGAGGAGAGGAGAGGAGAGGAGAGGAGAGGAGAGGAGAGGAGAGGAGAGGAGAGGAGAGGAGAGGAGAGGAGAGGAGAGGAGAGGAGAGGAGAGGAGAGGAGAGGAGAGGAAGAAGGGAAGGGGGAAGGGAAGGGGGAAGGGAAGGGGGAAGGGGGGGAAGGGAAGGGGGAAGGGAAGGGGGAAGGGAAGGGGGAAGGGAAGGGAAGGGGGAAGGGAAGGGAAGGGGGAAGGGGGGAAGGGAAGGGAAGGGGGGAAGGGAAGGGAAGGGAAGGGAAGGGAAGGGAAGGGAAGGGAAGGGAAGGGAAGGGAAGGGAAGGGAAGGGAAGGGGGAAGGGAAGGGAAGGGGGAAGGGAAGGGAAGGGAAGGGAAGGGAAGGGAAGGGAAGGGAAGGGAAGGGAAGGGAAGGGAAGGGAAGGGAAGGGAAGGGAAGGGAAGGGAAGGGAAGGGAAGGGAAGGGAAGGGAAGGGAAGGGAAGGGAAGGGAAGGAAGGGAAGGGAAGGGAAGGGAAGGGAAGGGAAGGGAAGGGAAGGGAAGGGAAGGGAAGGGAAGGGAAGGGAAGGGAAGGGAAGGGAAGGGGGAAGGGAAGGGAAGGGAAGGGAAGGAAGGGAAGGGAAGGGAAGGGAAGGGAAGGGAAGGGAAGGGAAGGGAAGGGGGAAGGGAAGGGAAGGGAAGGGAAGGAAGGGAAGGGAAGGGAAGGGAAGGGAAGGAAGGGAAGGGAAGGGAAGGGAAGGGAAGGGAAGGGAAGGGAAGGGAAGGGAAGAAGGAAGGAAGGGAAGGGAAGGAAGGGAAGGGAAGGGAAGGGAAGGGAAGGGAAGGGAAGGAAGGGAAGGGAAGGGAAGGGAAGGGAAGGGAAGGGGAAGGGAAGGGAAGGGAAGGGAAGGGAAGGGAAGGGAAGGAAGGGAAGGGAAGGGAAGGGAAGGGAAGGGAAGGGAAGGGAAGGGAAGGGAAGGGAAGGGAAGGGAAGGGAAGGGAAGGGAAGGGAAGGGAAGGGAAGGGAAGGGAAGGGAAGGGAAGGGAAGGGAAGGAAGGGAAGGGAAGGGAAGGGAAGGAAGGAAAGGAAAGGAAAGGAAAGGAAAGGAAAGGAAAGGAAAGGAAAGGAAAGGAAAGGAAAGGAAAGGAAAGGAAAGGAAAGGAAAGGAAAGGAAAGGAAAGGAAAGGAAAGGAAAGGAAAGGAAAGGAAAGGAAAGGAAAGGAAAGGAAAGGAAAGGAAAGGAAATCAGTATGTTTTCCAAGCTTATTCCATATTTATATATAAAATAGGCATGAGAGCTTTTCTCTGTTTTATAAGCATGACAACTGTCTTCAGCTTCAAAGGCAGCAACCATTACTGTTGGAATGGGAGCAAAATTAGGAGACCCAGAGGTAAAATTCAGAGCCAGGAACAGCCAGAGCTGTTTTAGGTGCATGTGGAGACTGCAGTTATTTTTAAAAAATTGTCTGCATTTTTCTACATGGGTAGGCAGAATTGATCTTTTTCCTGAGGCATATTGTTCCTAAGTAAGGTAGGTTACTTTTAAACTCACCTGTCACCTTTAAACAAGCTAATTTTCTTACTTTGCAGGCTGAACTAAATCCACTGTGACTGGGCCTCCGGCTGAGGAGGAACAGTCAGGGTAAGGACACTGGCAGGAATAGAGGGGAAGACAGAGCCTGTGGGTAATTCTCTTCTGTGTGCTGTGTTTTATTTTTCCCCGTAGACAAAAAGGATTCCACAAAATGTTGCCAGAAATATTTAGAAGCAGCAAATATAGGATTTACACGCAATTTTTGTAAAGATTCTCAGAAAACTTATGCTGCAGTTTGTCAAGTTCTATGAGATTAAACAATATCACGAGTAAAGGGAGATGTGTGTTCAGCTGCTATGAGAGCATCTCGATGATAGCTGTGAACACCCACTGCAGGCTGAGATATGACGCACATGGTCTGTCAGCTACAGGGTGAACACCTCCCCTTTCCAATAGTTCTGGATTGATTTTGAAACATTTTGGTGAGTTGCTTCCAAAGGTTTTGTATGATTTTCATAAATGCACAAAACCAAAAAGAAAAAGCAATTCAGCAGGCAACTAGGAGCCATTTTAAAAAGCAGACAGGCAAGTATCCACTCCTGGGCTGTACACATATGCTTTTCCCATGGAATGAAACACCCAAGTCATGGACTAAACAGTCATGAATTAAAGATGGGAGAAATCCATTAAGTCCTATAGATTGTTCCCAGAGTACAAGCTAGCTCATTCAAGGTCTGAGTGCCCAACACAACGGTACCTCCAATTGACCCCCAAGGGACCATCCCTGGATCTCCTAGTATTCCCCCAACATCCCTTAATATTTTGGTCTTTCTTCCTCAATTTTATCTGTAAACTCCCTGCTGCATTCTCTTCAGAATGCAGAACAGTTCTCCTTTCTTTTGTGTTTGTGTGTGTGTGTGTGTGTATTGTTTGGGAAACACAGGCTGTCAGCTCTTTTAGCAATCACTTACCTAAGTTTCTCTGAGTGAGCTTTCATACTCGCAAAATATGAAGAAAACAATTCTCAGTGATGGAAGGAGAGACACTGGAGAGTACATTTGACATGAGTTTGCAATGTAATGTTCAGCACAACCAAACCAACACAAATCTGGCACGCAAAAGAAATTTCCTTATATAAAGAAATGAGATTTTCCCATGTATGTATGTCTCTAATATGATGAACAATTAATTCAAGTAATGTCTCTTTGTCCAGCACTGATGTAATGGACTATATTCAGTTTCAGAGAAAAAAGAGAGAAAGAGAGAGAGAGAGAAGAAAGGAAGGAAGGAAGGAAGGAAGGAAGGAAGGAAGGAAGGAAGGAAGGAAGGAAGGAAGGAAGGAAGGAAGAAGGAAGGAAGGAAGGAAGGAAGGAAGGAAGGAAGGGAGGGAGGGAGGGAGGGAGGGAGGGAGGGAGGGAGGGAGGAGACAAAAAAACCCTCTTGATAAAATTAAAGTACTTTGGATGCACAATAATAAAAATGGGGTTGTGTTACAAGGGAA
The DNA here is from genome assembly GCF_040182565.1 of Anser cygnoides. NCBI lineage: Eukaryota > Metazoa > Chordata > Aves > Anseriformes > Anatidae > Anser > Anser cygnoides. The sequence goes on along the minus strand of NC_089874.1, from coordinate 32,063,572 downwards.
AGGATTGAAGACTTTCCTAAGGAAGGTGCTCGCTTTCTTTTCAAGAAAGAAAAAAAAAAAAAAAAAAAAAAAAAAGCAGATGTTTACTTGCCTCTTCTGCTGTATAGGTAGGTCTATTTCTTTTAACTTGTCTCTTCATACTAGCAGTTTTATTGCATGTACTATGGAAATACCAGTCACTCAGTCACTGAATACATATTGTCCAGCTACAAAATGACTGAGGGTGATAGTCAATAAATATTTTGTTGTGTGCCATGAGGTATGAATGTAAGGAGACTTGTAGGAAAAATGAAGAGCTGAAGAGAGGATGAATGGAAGGAAATCATTTTTTCCATGGAGAGCTTGTATAGGCTGTCTGCTCTAATCAGTGAAGAGGATTTACCAGAGTTGCCGTAGTCGGACAGATGAAGCTTTTGGACAAGAGTGAGGGATCCTGTTCTGTCAGCAAGGGAGAGATGATGTAAGAGGTCTTTGCATCACTCTGTGACTCACTAGTAGTATTTCTGTTTACTGATACAGTTGATTAAATTGAATCAGGTGATATACTCAAGGCCTTACTGTGAAATAGCAATTGTGAAGGTCCACAACTGATAAAGAGAGCTTACGCAGTCTTATCACAAACTATAGAAAGCCAGAGGTCATAGCTTGTTTATGCAGCTCACCAGGAAATACTCTAGCAGAATGGTGACATGGCTACATGATTGGGGTAATGAGCATGCTGTAGTTGCAATTCACAAGGCTTGACTATTTTTAGATTCTAATGTGCCTGAAAAGCAGGCTTTGAGATATTAAGAATCAGTAAAATCAGAACAGGATGCAATTCATCCTGCAAGGCCCAAAATGTTGGCCTTAAGATCTCTTTAATGTGATCTTAATGGCACTGTACTGACATTCATCTGATATGAATGATTTTATTTAGGCAGACTAACAAAAAAATATCTTAAAAGCCACAGAGCCTGCACTGTGGTTACAAATGAGCATGATCCCAGAAACAGATAAGTAGCTGATTTGCTCCCAAATGTGCAGGATCTTGAAATACGCTCATGGTGGGTGAGACTTTTTCAATCTCCAGCCAAGAGTTACTATTTTTTCTCCTTCTGCTACTAGGTAAAATGCGCCTGGACATTTTACAGTGTGTCATAAATTAAAGAACACCAAAGGGACCTTTCCTCTTTATTATAGCAATCTACACCAAAACCACAGTCTGATTTTATACTGTAAATAAAACAACTTCTCTGGTTTCTAATTCCAGCAAGCTGAGCAGCTAGTTGTTAATGTGGCTCTGAAAAAGCATTTCATGCATGATTTCAGAAGCTGAGTGTAGGTAATTGTATCTGAAATTATACTACTAAAAATACAGGATGGTGAAGGAAAGGTCAAAGACTGGCTCTTGAGGGATGGAAGGAGGCCCTCCATCATTTGTTGCATGCTATTTTTAGAGCAGTGTTTCTCAAATTTTGGGTTACAACTATGAAGTTATAAAAGGCTTCAGAGAGGTGATGGGTGGAAGCAGTATGTAGAAGCTCCACTCCTCTGAGGCAGCGGGGAACGTGAGAGGGCTGCAGCAGCCGGCTGGGTATGTTTGTCTCAGCAGGGAACCGCTGCCTACCTCATTGCTGGCTGGGGCTCGGCTCCTCCCAGGCAGAAGAAGTGACTGAGGGCTGCATGAAGGCTGCAGCTGAGACAGGCTGCTCTAAGGGAAGATGTGACTCAAAAGCAGCTGCCAAGCAGTGCTGAGCTGTCGCCTTGAGGCTGGCTCTAGGACGAGGTCCCCGTTCCTACCACACAGGCGGCAGAGGAGGAGCAGTGATGGCAGGGGACAGACCCAAGAGAAGCGCCCCACGTGCCAGCTCAGCTACAAGGCCGACAGCCCAGGCCTAAAGAAAAAGCAATCCACTGAACTGAATACAGAACTACTATGCAGAAATTTCCTATATGCTGCGAAGTAGGAAAAGCTGTTTAAGCTCCCCCACGTCAATCCATACATTAGATGCCTGTTATTTGTGTGCTACCAGAGTTGCAGTAGCAGCAAACACTCGACGAAGTGCTAAAGTGCAGTGGCAGCGAAGTGTGGCAGAGCACGAAAAAGCAGGTAACAAACACAGCAGCTGTGCAAATCGGTCACGTTACCAATGGCTTGATGAATTGGGGCTGCTACTGAAGTGATACTGCTAAGTGGACAAGAGCTGCCCCAACAGTTGCTTCATCGGAGGAAAACAGACTCTAAAATAGATTGGTATTTGCTTTAGGCATTTGGTGTTATAAATCATCCTGTTTACCCAACTTGCTGGAATTTTCCCTGTCCACCCCCCAATAAAACAACTGTTAACTGATCTGTGTTTGCAGGGAGGGAAGTCAGCTCATTTTGAGCATCGAGAAATTTCGTTACCCCACGTTCCTGGGTGGGAGCTCAACCGGTGTGCCTGCTGCTCGGCATCTGCACTCAGTCCTCGCTGCCAGCCAGGCCCCGGCAGGAAGGCTGTACCACAGCTACAAGGCTGTTGTGTAAAAGGAGTCACCAGCTTCTCAGTTCTCTCAGCCAAGCCTGGTCTCAGAGCCTGTAGCCAGCTCCGGGCTCTGCGGTGAGAGTCGCACTCCGCGATACTGATCTCCCTGCAGTGCCTGTTAAGGGGTTAAAAGCCTTGGCAGCACTTCTGAGCCCTATCTGTCCATCCCATTTCAGCTGGTGTGCAGCATCTCGGCAGGAGTCTGGTTACCTTGTTCCCCGAGGAAACGAGCAACTGCTCCAGCCACGAAGCAGCTCCTCTCGCTGCGCAGACTCCCACAGGCTATCGAAACGCCTTGCCTGCCTCTGCCATGCGGGAGCAACCTGCCAAGGCGATTTGAGCACACTCCTACAATACTTTGGCCCTTCCTGCAGAAGTCACTCAGCTGTTTTAATTAGGAAGCAGCAGAGGGCTACAAACAACACTCAGAGCATCTAAATGATATGCTTAAATTGTTCTTATTCTGTTAGCATCTGATAGACCAGATTCTATGCAAGGGTTACGTGACTCCTGAGAGTAAGCAGACAAGAGTGACCATTAATACACGAATACTCTGCATCCTAAAAATAAACAAACAAATAAAAGCCCTGAAAAACATTTCTGGGGTGCATCCACTCAGATCTGGGTCTTTTGCCACGTGTTTCAGTTTGGCCCAAATTTTATTATTAGAGAGCAACTGGCACACTGGCTTTAAACCACTTTGAACTTCCAGAGATTTGAAGTCACAGCTGAATCAGAAAATCTGCATCTTTATCACCTTTAGCAAGGAACATTTTAAATGCTGGTTTTAGATGTTCCCAAAACAGGGAGGGAATGGAACCAAGTTGATGAACAAAAAACCCATGACTTTAGAAGCATGTTAATGAAGTTTTTCCACATTCTTTTAACTGATCATTTCCATATTTCTGCTGCTTAACAGTAATATTCTTGGTCTGAAGTCCTTGCCATTGTTATTTTACCTAGTAATACTAAAATTGAAGTATTAAGTTAGCAAAAGTTTTCTTTGCTTGAGATTTTTTAATTTTTTTTTAAAAGAACTATTCAGAGACTGAAAGTAGATGTGAGCCATAAAGCTATGTACATAAAAGTTTATGTACTAATTGTAAGTCCAGGTCTGAAGCTTAATGTGGATACTTTTTTGCATTGAATGAGGTGTCACAGGCTCATATTATCTTTTCAAGGTTTAATTAGAAGCCAGTGTAATTAAAACATTCTCTAGCACAAGATCACGTGCCTTCATGCTTTGTGTATGCGTGTGTGCATATTACACAGCAATGCTACTTCCACCCACTACGGACTGCAATTTGCAGCTTTTGTAGAAACAAGTCTGACGCTGATGATTACAATGTTGATGAGAACTTGGAAAACATGCTTTAAAAAACATATACACAAGCATGGATAGCTAAAATCAAAGGGAATAACCTCTGATAAGATCACCTCTAGCATATTTCAGCTACTGCAGATGTAAAACTAAGTATGAGGTCAGGTCTTTTTTATTATTATTATTTATTTTACATTTAAATCTCCATCAAGAATTGATGACACCTCTCCCCTCAAGAGAAGGAAGATGATGATCCTGGTGAAGAGCAAAATGAGTGCCCTAATTGCTGGTCCACAGACTGTCCCAGGCACTCAGCACCTTCTGAAGAATCCTGTTGTCCCAAGCGACTGTCCTAGCATTAAACTGAAGGATACATCTCTTGCCCTCTTTCTCTCTCTCGGTTATTTGTGAACTATTTGTTTAAAGTGGAACATTTTTCACTTGAGAGTTTGTTTTATTTCAGGATATCCTATGAACCATTTTAGAGATCTTGATTTCATTCATATCCTAACTCCAGACAAGGTAGAGGAGGGAGCTGACTTGTGTGTTTTGCTTGCCAATTAGTTCATTTTGACAGAAGACTTTCTTTCTGGCTGCCTTCTTTTGGATAAATTTGTTCAGTATGTTCTGAAATCACTTACTGCTTTGGGCCCCCCAGAGATGCAGGAAACACCTGGTGTGCAACTTCTCAAGGGCTTGATAGCCAAGGAGTTCAGTGCTGCCAGGATCTGAATGGTTATAGAAGAACTGAGGTAGTTGGCAGCTGAGCAGAGACTTTGGAGGTTTAAATTTTGCTCTCAAGAAATGTGTGGCTCTCTCCACATGATTCAGAAACTAGAAAAGAATATAAATACCCTCAGATGTCTTTCAACTACATTACAGGTGGGGCCCTCCTTTTGCTTCCTGCATTTCCCTCTCTCTTTAACCCTCGCTGACTAGTGTCACAAAGTAAATTCAATAGTTTCTTCTAATTCAGCTCTTAATTTTACCAGCAAGAAGCCAAGGTCCTCTGGCTGATGCCACCTACCAGGGAACAGGTGCAAGACCAAGATGGAAGACTTTATGTCCATAGCCAGTGAACAGGGGAAAATGCAAACAAAAATGTTTTTCTTCTGTCTTTCCATAAATACAGGAGGAATTGTTATATTAAATATTATTATTATGCAGGACGAAGGACTCAATTACTCCCAATATCCCTCAGGCTTCCTCTTCTGATTTTTACATGAAAACTCATCTCATGAACTTGTTTGGATGGATCTTAGACATCCAGACAGTCATGAGCACGCAGAACCTTGCTGTAGAAAATCTGTTTAAGTTAGTGATTTCTGAATACTGCTTGTACTTCTGCTTGCAGCTCAGCTGGATTCAAGAGAAATAAGAACCTGTTGGCTTCAGCCTAAGTTATAACCATCACAGCAACTTTAGTGTTGAGGAACTTCTGTCTTCCTCAGAGACCGGCTACTTCAGAAATTAAGTTTTTTATAGCTTTGCTTAATGCCTGCCAGACCTTGATTAGAAAGTTTGTTATAAAAGATGAATCGTTTCATTATACCATAGACTGATCAAATCTTCAATTTCACATCATACGTTGAATCTTTTGATGCCTCACTGTAGCAGTCCTTCTCTACTTATCAGGAAAGTCAACTCTGAGAGAGAAAAGGATTTATTAAATGTAGGTTTACCACTAAATCAATAATGTATCAGAGCATGCTTGAGAGAGAGAACGGGTACTTTTTTATTTTATTTTTTTTATTTTTTTAAATTTTTATTTCTGGAGAGTTGGCCCAGATTCCCTGGTAAGCAATCAAAGTGAATAGTGTTCACTGGAGCATCAGAAGTGAAAGGGGAAAAGTGGACACTGGCCCATGCTCAAAATCATTTAATGTTCAGATAAAGAGGATTGTACAATGGGTAGAATTTCATGATTCAAAGGCAACTTGTATTCTGAATGTCTAAAGCTCTTTTGATCTAATGTTACTTATTTAGCACTAGTTTTCAGGAAGGACTCCTAGGACAGCAGGAAGACAGCAGGAATACAAGCTGTCAATTTAATCAGCTGACAGAACAATGTTATTAAAAGTCAAATCAGGTTTTTATTCTAGAAGGTAACTTTAACCTAATTTAATAAGCCAGCCGAGAGACCTTTCATAGGTGAACAAAGGCATCTATGAATAAAATAGCTTTTGCTTTAAATGTGTGAGTGGGAAACACGGTTCCTCACTAGGAAAATCCATCTCCAAAAGAGCTACCTGGGAAAACCTCCCTGTGACAGAGCCTCAGCTAAGGCAATGACTTTCGTCAACAAACTGCTTGGGCTTTGATGCAGGCTACTGCAGGTTATGAACCACTAAGAACTTTCACCTCAAATTAAAAATAGAAGTGGAATTCCGTAAATCAAAAAAAATGGCTTAGTACGGAAGAAAACTCCCTCTTGCAAAGAAAACTGAACAATGCATTTCTGGGAACAGGTTGACATGTGGCTTGAAGATACCCCTTTAACAAACACAACAGACTATAAAAAGGATGGCCTGTGTTGCTCATATTATTACCTGATTACTTCCAGATGTTACTTAATAGATTTGCAGCCTTGTTGAATTACTCTTGTATTTTAGCTTGTATTTTGTGCTGTTCAAGGAGAGCAAGCAAGAGGACTTACATGCAGAGTTTATAGCCTAGTACTCATTCTGAATAAGGCAGCATGTGTACATATACATTATAAGATAATAGCATATTTGAAGCCAATTAACTTCTAGTCCATCATGTCACTAAACCGAAGAACTATTTCAAGTTTGCTAAACTGCATGGGGAATTATGAAGCATCTGATTCATTATGAATTATGAAGCATCTGCTTTAGTACTGTAACTGATTTTAAAAGACTATTATCACACAAAGTCAATATACCCTACAGTAAACAGTAACATCAATAATTAGAAAAAAAAATTGTTTTTGTAACTTAAAATCAGTATTAACTAAATAGCAATGAACAGCAAATAGGTCACCAATAGCGAGCCACAGATCTCAAAGCAGAAAATGCTTACCTTATTTTTAGCAGCATCTATGCAGAGATCTATTCCTGCCTCAGTACAGCTGAATTACAAATTTACTGTTCACAAGGCAACAAATACAGAAGCCTTTCAACTGCTAGTTGTGGCTCACTGTTTACAATGTTTATTAACAAACTCATTTTCATGCGATTATCAAAGGAAAATACTAATTCCATGGGCAAATACACACTTGTTCACCACTCTAAACTATACACATTGTATTTGCATCTTATATTCAGAGAAGTGCAAAGTCCACAGTGACATAAATAACAATAGTTTTGTAAACTATCATATGACCAGTTCTCAAAAAATATTAGTAACTGTATAATAACGTATCTTTTTGTATACTGCTGAAATCAAACGTTTTGCAGTAAAAGAACATGCATTTCAGCTACATTCAAGTGATTATTTTATTACCATATATTATGTCTTACAAACTTTATTGAAGATCAGCAACAGCGCTACAAAACCATACCTTAACGCAAAAGATGTACTGCATGGTATGTGCAGGCATAGCAAATGAAAGATAAGAACTGGAAAGTAAAACAAGCTAAGAAAACTTGTACAAAAATGGATAGTAATACTGTCTAACATGGGGTTAATATCTTACTTATAACAGACCTGAAGGGCTAATGGAGATCCAATTTAGAAACATCTGTGCACTGTAGGTACAATTTGGTGCAGATCAAGAGTGCACTAATGCAGTCAATGTTGTACACATAAGATAATGCAAAAAAAATAAGCTGATATGCATATAAACAACTACTTTGTTTACAGTAAATAAGGCAGCACAATTGTAGTACTGCATCCTTGGCACTTAGTGATAGGACATGTATTTGGTTTAACTAAATTCATAAACAGTATGGTTTGTAAGATGTAAAACATACATTATCCCTTTGAACCTTCTGGTTTTACAGCATTATTTTTCTTTCCTAATTTTCAAGTTCAAATTCAAACATACACTAACTACATATGGAAGACGTTTCAGATATTGGCTTAAAACAAGACCTTACATAAAAAAATGACAGGATGACCAATTAATTCAAAAGACATTAACTGAAGCTTAGTGATGTCTTGTGTTGAAAACAAAATCTGAAACGTTTATAAAATAATAATAAAAAAGCAACCTCATATTACAACCCACAATCTCTTTATGAGCTTTTCCTGAATAGTAATTGCTTCCTTAATGTCCCTTTCAAATAATTTCACTTAGAAAAACTGAAGTCAGTCATCTGAATTGTTGTAACTGAATTAAGTTTGGCCTAGCATATTATATCACAGAATCGAAGACATGTTCTTCCTCAAAGCAAACATGTTACATCTAAGAATGAAGAATTCCAATTTGAAGTGATTGTCCTTGTATTAAACAATATTAACAACTAATTGGAGGGAGCCGATTTACTTTTGCCTGCTTTAAACTGGCTACATTGCCATTTTATATTATATATAACAAATATAATAAAATTGTTCTTAAAATGTAATGATGTAACACTTTAAAATTAACTGGTTTAAAATATGTTACAAAGACATTTTATTATATATGAACTATACAACACGCAAGAGTACAGAAATATTTTGAACATATACACATTTCTGTATTTTCATGTAGACTATTATTTTGCACCAAACATTGGTGTCTACAGTTCTAACAATCCTCTCAGATAAAAAGAAAAACAAAAACCAGAATGATGTTTTGCCTGTGTTTTTTTTTTTCTCCTGAAAATAAAGCTTATTACAAGCAGAATTTCTCTAATGACTTTTTGTTTCTTTTTCCAATTTTGTATTTTGCACAAAGCTTTTAAAATGGATTCACGTACATTAAAAGAATAACCTCTCGGTCCTTTGCAGTGCAATTTGCTAGGGATAAAGTTTAAATCAAAACTGACCCCTTCCCACTACGAACATTGAAAACTGCAGTCAAAGTGTCAATACCACTTGCTATTGAGACTCCTCTCCCCCTTATTTAAAATGCAAACCTTTTCAATATCCATTTTAGTGAAAGTATTTGCATAGAGCAGCCTTGTATTATTTCTAAAGAACATTATGAGTGTTTTAACACAAGATAAGGCACATGTTTTTCAGCATTAATAATCTAAAACTAATCCTGAGGAACTGCTCCTCCCCCTCAGCAAAATCTGCTTTTTAATATACCCTGTATTACCTGAAGAAAGCAGAAAAGCAGTATAGAATAAACCAAAACTCTTTAGCTGAACTAAGTTCAGAATATTTAATAGCTCCAGATAATAGTGTAACAAATCCACAGATAAAGAATTAAGACATACTCTAAACAAATTATCTTTAGGGAAGAAAAAAAAAGATACAGCCAGTAGCACTGTAGATGTTAGATAAAAGTTCACATAATAAAGATGACATTTATAGTGAGTTTTGCTAAAATAAGCTCCTGTCAGAAACAAGGTAGCTAACCTGTGAGGCACTTAAGGTTGACGAGAAAAGGAGGAATGCAAGGGATCTGTTTCATAGAAAACCTGAAGTTGCATATCATATCCTTGTATTAAGCCTTCTATTAAAGTGCTAGAAATGGAGACTTAAAACAAAAGGTTTTAAATATAAAATAAGTGATTAAAGAGCATAGTATGCATTAAATTAAGTGCTTTTGATTTTCATGAATTCAGAGCGTTTTAATATATATATATTTTTAAATAAAGTTTGGAAATAATCCAAGTGTGAAATCATCTTCCTTGTGCCATTGATGCTATTTGTAAAGTGCCCAATTAATTTTCTAAACAACAAAACCATTTGCCTTATCTTATGTTGTATAGCATGACATAGTCTGTAATACATATGTAATCCATACTGGAACGACACAGTCAATCTGATGGAAAACAGCACATGCATACTTTTAGTCAAGAGTTTTAATTCCACCTGTCACCCTAAGAAGTAAGGGCCTTGGATTACATAGCCACCAGCATATAGTGCAACCAACCTCAAATTTTCAAAATGTAATTTAGCTGTTGAAGTCCTATGTTCAAAGATAGATTTATCGAGCTTTTCCTCAGAGCAGCCTGATGCCCAGACAAAGTCACAGATGGAGCTCTAGATCTGAATTACATAAATCCACTAGATGCCAAATCTGAGAAGGATCTGGGTTCTGTTGGATGATGAAGAGGCTGAAGATGTGTGGCAGTTTGTGCATTACTGATCACATCTAACTGAGATGGATATGCTTCATTTACATTTCCTCCATTGAAACCGTTTTGAAACTGGTGGGAAAAAAAGACAATATAAATGGTTAATATGGGAAACTAATTCAGTTGTGTGTGTTTTGTTGTGTGTTTTTTTTTTTAAATCTGCCTAAATGCACAGCTTTGATAAGATAATCTTTAAATATAATGAGTATCTTCAATTTATTTATTTATATTTTTTTTTTTTGGGGGGGGGGTGGCTGATGAATGACGAAAACTTAATTTGTATTAAAGTAGGGTCTGAATCACCAGTGAAACAAGCCTTGCTGAAGTCAGTGAGAGTCCCACTTCAGGCCAAGGGAAAGAAACACCACCATTATCTGAAGCATAATACAGTTTCCATTTGTCGAAAGTACAGTCTGAGTACTCTTAAGTTCCACATCCAGCTGTCACATTTTAGAAGCAACCTATTTACATATTTTCATGTCTGCAATGGGATCCAGACTTTACAGCTCTTCCAGGAATGTACATTCAGTCCTATTTGTAAGTGTACTGCATTCAATCCATGAGCTGAGCTATCCTAGGGTGGGCTTTTTTAACAAATGGTCTTCATATTGACAACACCAAATAAGAGCAATGAATGGCTTTCATCAGTCTTGACATAAATTGTTCATAGGATTATTTTAACCATCTGATGTAATGCTTACTGTCATGCTCTGGAAAACTAATTTTATCTACAAAATACTCCATTCAGTCATGCAAAGAAAATAAAAACAAAATATTTTAAACATTTCCATCATCTCTTTGGGAGTAGCTTATATTGGAAGTATTCATTCATTCAAGGTTTGTCCTTAAAACATATATTATATATTCACTCATTCATCTATCAAGATATGCTGATTTTGTGGAAACATTTTTTTTTCCTGCTAGGCAAACACTGAAATTTGACAAACCATGCAGTTGTTGTTCTAAAATTCCTAATCACTACGCTACAATCATGTGAATTTGGCTTTAAATCAAAGATGCCATACTAACAACAATGGATACACGAACAAACTAGGATAAATTCTGGAAGAAGATTATTTCATTATTTTTTATAAGATGAGTGAAACGTTTTTAGTGATGGAGACTACAGTGGTTACTATCCTACCATGAATGCATGAGTTCAAAGAAAGAGTTAATTTTGGTAAAACAGATTAATTACAAGTTAGGCAGAAGGTCAAGGCAGATGATCACAACAGACCCTTCTGGCTTTCTAATCCTGCTGTCCTTTTGTGTAGAAACCGATGGGAGGTAGGAGGCTGCGGAAAGGACAGAAATCCCTGCTGGCGTAGCAGACGTCCGTCGTCTCTCCAGCCCCTGGCTGATGTCAGCACGCCAAATCCAGCCACGCAGAACGCCCTGCTTTGGTTTGGCTGTGCGACTGCAGCTCCAACAGTAACACCCAGTATCAGCTTACTCGCAGCGTTACTGAAGTTACCAGCAGCCAATAAAGTCAAACCTTAATAACTTTATTACCGTAATAGTGACACCTTCTCTCTACTTACAATAAATAAACACGTTTTATTTGCCATCATGGCTTTGGCACAGATATTTTAAAAGACTACAACTTAAGTGCAGTAGCTATACTTCTGAATTACTAATTTCTACGAGTTCACATATTTTAAAGTTCTCTTAACTACTCTGTATCTCTGCAATACAAGTATACATCATAAACACTGGGTTATCTTCCCTCCAGCAATGACATTTCTAGGCAAAATGAAAAAGTTTCTTTATATTAAAACAGTTCTCAACATAACATCTTTACTTACATAGATAGAGCCTTACTTTGCCCTCAGTCCCTAAATATGTTAATTGGCAGGTGTGAATAGAGATCAAAAGTGAGTACAGTCTGATACAAGAGGCCTTTGGTTGGTTGGTTGTGTTTTGTTCTTGTTTCAATGTGAACAGTATGCAGTAGTATAGGCTGCAAAAAGACACTGCTACTTGGTTTAGGAGCAAGCAGTCTCTTCCTCCCAGCCACCAACACTTGTTGGCAAAGTAAGTTGTGGACCCGCTAGGACTCGGAGATGGCTTTCAGCTATCTCTGATCACTCTTTTACAAAAAGGGAAGGGGCAATAAGCCTTCCTTATCAAGCAGTGTGTTGCTCTTTTAAGCTAATTTGGATAAATGTTCAGCACTTCTCTTCAGATGTAAACAGGAGCTGACAAGGAGCTAAATGATGTTACAACAGCAGTTCTGCATTACGCTTCTGCTTATGCAATGCCATCCAGATCCATTCAGCATGGGTATACCATAGCAAAAGGGCCTGAATTTGCCTCTGAACAACTTAAGTAAGGTTACATTTTCACACAGTAGCCTTTGTTCATGTTTTTATGACAACCAAGCTAAAAGCAATGTTACTATGGTAGCTCAGCATTCTCGTAAATACAAAGCAAAAGAAATTCATTTATTGCATTTGGAGATGCTGTCTTAGTCATTAGTCAAACTTTTTTACAGATATAGAAGATAAAGTAATCAAGAAAAGAACAAAAAGGGGGCATAACAAAAATGATTAAGGCAGCATAACAAAATAATCAACCGAATAAATATATTTTAAACCAACCATTAGAAAGTAGGAAATGGAATTGCTTAGGTGCTGGCTGTTCAAAACCAATGGGCCACACCAGTATAGCTTTTGGGAAAAGGACATTTCTATCCTATTACAGGAATGAACTTTGGTGATTTTGGAAATGCTTTGCATCCCTGTTATCAAGCACTATGCAGGATTACTAACACTGACCACAGCCATGCAACGAACAGCCAAGTGCTGTGCAAGCCTGTGCCTGCAGTTTGCCAAAGTAACATCATGCTATTTCAGCCCCTGGACACTTGCTGAACTGTTTTAGCTCAATTTCTGTAATTCTGCAATTATATTTTTCTACTAGCAAAACAGTTTAAAAAGATGTTTTGTACTTGTACTAAGCATACCAAAAAACTGGGTATGTTCTACTCGCATTCCTCACCTCCGGCTTGTGTAGGTTAAAATGCCAATTAATACTTTAATTCTGTAAATGCTTATGCACATGCACAAGCATTTACAGCTGGATCAGTACTTTAGAACACAAACTCACTGAAGTCCAAAAAGAATTGTGGCTCTGTGTTTGAGCATCATTAGCAGAAATAAATGGTACAATTTAAAAGACTTCAACAAAGGTTATTCAAAATCAGGAACTGCCTTAATAACTGATTTATTTTTTATTTTTAAGTTAATTTTACCTATGAAGAACTGTGCTTAAAATTGTAATCTGTGCTAGAGAAAGGCTCCCTTTTTCTACTGATATCATCCTTTTCCCCTAAAAATGTATATAAGCCAATTCCAAGCTTATGACCTAATCTGTTGTGTTTTTTGTTTTGTTTTGTTTTTTTGCTCCCACTGGGAAAATTACTGGTAGGTACAATTGCCTAGTTCACTCACTCCTGCTTTAATACTGCCGAAGAGAACTACCAGGATGTGGATATATGTACACAAAAACTTGACCAAACGCAACCCTGTTCAGTCTAATGAACAAATAAAGCAAAGACATTCACTCACTGCTAACACACCAGTTTCAAACTCAGTGATTCAAGTATGGCAAACACTGCATCCCAGTAGCCATCCAAACCCAATAAAAATGTGATTCAAGCAATATAACAATGCTGTTTACCATACCTTGTTCAACAATGTTTGTTGACTTGCCATCATAGGATCATATTGCATTTGATCCATGCAGCTGGGCTGTGCTTCTTGTGTGCACTGGTACATAGAAACAGCACCTGCATAGCACGTTTGAGGAGTTAGCATAACCGACTCAGAGTTTATCCCACAATCATGATTTTCAGGGACCTGCTGCAAACAACCGAGAAAATCCTCCAAGTTGGAAGAAGCAGGGTACGTTGATCTCTCAAAACCTGCTACAGGGAAATCCATTTGGGAAAAATCAGAAAGCTGCGGCATCATTGCTGTGGGTTGCTTGTAAGGAACAAACTCTTGCCTACATGCATAAGGTGAAGTGTTTACTTCTGATTTGTAAGAAAACTCAGGAGCTGTGGCATGCATGCCAGAGAATACATATTGCTGGGGCTGCTGCTGTGAGCAGCTAAGAGGCATGCTGGTGCCACAGTTCCAATTTGTTAGCATCCCGTTGACTTGCATATGTTTCATCTTCTGACAGAGCTGCTGCTGCTGCTGTTGCTGCTGCTGCTCCATGAGCTGCTTCTGATGCTCATGAATTTGATGCTGATCTAATTCTTGCTGTACCAAGCAATTGGCATTCTGGACCACGGGCTGCTGCTGATTACAGCCTGAATATAAGAAGTCAGACTTATTTAAGGAATCCTGAACATAAGTCAGGATTTCATCAGTTATGTCTATGTCCCCAATATCATCCATACCAGATAATTCAGTTTTAAAAAATTCCTCATCCTGCTGAATGTACTTTAGATCTTCAAAGTCAATACCAAGATTTTTCATGATGCTGTACAAATCACTGTTTTTGTTATCTTGAAAGAGTGCCGCACTGTCTTCAGGAAGCGGCACACTACTGTCCTGGGAACACTCAGTTAGTTCCTGTTTGAGGATGCTGTGATTTCCAGCAGGCAGGAAACTATCCGTCCAGTCACTGCTTACAACACTGCCCAGATCATCCCTGCTGTCTGTGAAGAAGTTCCTTTCGAAGGAAAGTTTATGTGATGCTGGAGGGCAGAGATACACAGACTCGTCTTGCCTTAACATGGCACCTAGAATGGAGTTTGGATCCACAGAATCACCGTGTAGCGTAGTTTTACCTCCTTTTGCCGTTGTGGCTTTATTCCTCGGTTGAGAGGCATCCATAAGGCTCGACATCGGGAAAGTTACCTCATATAAAACAGCCTCACCCGTGGCAAACATGAAGGGCAGTTTCATGTTACGCTTCCGTAGATGTTCTGCCCCTTCTTCGTCTCTGAAAATAAATCAATATATAGCACAATACTGCAGTACTCAACACAGTTACAGTAATCTTTTTGTCTCCTGGAATTAATAAATAAATATTGAAGGCATTTTTCAAATTCCTAGCTATTTCAGCTCAACTTGGCTGACTTAAACCGAGAGGCAGATTATGAAATAAAGAGCTTATGACTGTAATATGAACTTTACATACTACATCTGTAATTAAATCTAGATAGCATACACCATTTGCTGTGCATTAGGGGCTGAAATGAACATAAATGGGCTTTGTTCCATATGTTATGCTTTTCTTGACATGGCAAGTAATCATTTTACAAACTCTTCGGGAAAATTCATTTAACCTGTAAAATAATGCTAAATTCCATATTATATGGAACTCAGTTAAGCATCATAAATTACAAAATATATAAATTCTTTATGTTTTTGTTGTTTCCTCTATACAACTGCAGCTGGATTTCTTAATTTTTGCTAATCGGGATACTGAATTAAAAATGCATTGGATGGAATAATTTGGTGCTTGTACTCTACTCTTTATATGAAATAAAATGTCTAAAATTTCACACATAAACAAGGACTACACTAAATAAGTACCGAAATGTCAAAATGCTTTCCAATGTTTGTTAGCGAATTGAAAGAGGTTTTCTTCTTGGAGTTCAGGAGTTAAAGGGGGTTTATTTAAAAACAAAGAATTCCTTTCTGAAGGGAAACAAGAGTGATCAAAAATGCTCAATTTCTGGAGAATACTGCTTTATACAATGATGACTCACGTAAGAGGTCTTTGCGTAGCAATGATGTAATCTGGTCTTCCATTTTTGTACACAAGTCGCGCATTTGCCTGTACCCAGGCCCACCGATTTTCTTTGGTTAGAAGCCTGAAGACAGTCATTCCACTTTCACCTGTCTTCATCACTAGAGTTGAAGAGCAAACATACCATTTACTGTCAAGTGAACAAAAATAGGAAAACCTGGCTTGTCATGAGAATAATCCCATCTGTAGAGCAATTTACAATTTCATGTCCTCGTTTACCTATTTCTGTACAGCACTGATGTATTCCTAGTGCAACGGGATGATTGATCACTTTTCAAGGTATCTTTTACCGGTAAAATAAAAGCCAAAATTACAAGTAATTGTAAGATATCCACTACAGACAAGCAACATCCTATATAGAGCCTCATCTACTATTTCTGCAATAATAGAGACTATTAAATGTGTAGATGACAAAAGCCTAAATCTCTTTTACAGCTGAAAAGTGACTACTGTTTTATAAATTAGAAAACTTTGAGTTAGCCCTGTATTAGGGCTATGCTAGCCTCTCTTATATGTTAGCTCTGAATCCAATTCTTTCACATTTTGACTGGTTAATACTTCAAAATCCATTTTTCACTCCTGTTTTCACTTTACTAGCAATGCTTCATAAACATACTATTGTTTTCGTTATACATTGCTGAAACTACTGCCTTTGTAGACAGAAAAATCAAATAAAAATAGAAAAGTTCACAAATCCTAACCGAAAATATTCTTTGGTAAAAGACTATTCTTTATGTATTTATTTTTAAACTTAGCATCAGATATTGAGAAAAAACATTTCTAAGACAAAGTTTCCAAACTAAGTTTCCAACCAATCTTTGTTTTAAGGAATAAAAAATTTCCAAACAAACAAAACAAGTGAAAGGCAACAGTGACTGAGCTATCCCTGAAATACAAAATCTGCTTAATAGAGGTTAAGAATTAACCTCCTGAGGGGATTTAATTAATTGTATACATGGGGACTAAAGAAATAAAACAGTTTTCCAAGAGAAGACAGTAGAAGAGAAGCACCAAAATCTCTTGAAGATGTTTCTGTAATTTTGAAAGAGAATTATGTTACACCTAATAAAAAAGGAAAGAAAGAAGTCTACCAAATAGTTACTTATCAGTCACCTACTTCTCTCCTCATACTGTTATTTATATCAAATCAAGCTACCAGGGCTCAATAACAGAATATTTTTCTCTTTAAAATCTTACATTTCTAATGAAAGTTATCTTTGAAATAGTCCCTTTGCCCAAATGAAGTTGTTGAAATAGCAGAAGTCAGGCTGAGCACAGAAGGAAGTGAGAGAGCAAGATGTGACAGAAACTGGAATACACAACCAAAAAGGCTCTAGATAGGAATATTAAATATTTCCTTATCCAGTATAAATTTTTATAGGAAGGGAAAGATCACATAAGATGAATAGTATTCTTTTTGTTAATAACCGCAGAAGTTTAAGAGTCTTGCATAATATTTTTCAGTGTAAATATAATCTAAGCATTGATTTTTAATAGCCTTTCTTAGGGAATGGAGCTTACTTCGGACATGATTTTCAGCACAATAAAGCATATCAGCTGCATGAACAAACTGGTACCCCGTTCCTCTCATACACAGCTCTGCTTCAGTGTATCCCAGGACAATCTTTCCTCTGGAAGGTTAAAAAAAAAAAAAATTTGCAACATCGCTGATGAACCATCTCACAGAAGGAATGCCAAGCAAGTTAATTACAGCTAGAATATTTCATATGTAAATGCTAACTACATTATTTTGCAATATCAGTCATTTGTTGAAACATGAGATTTCTAATAAAAAAACACAGTTAACAAATCATAAAACTTATACTAGTCCCCCAAGTTGGCTTCAGTTACTAGAAACCATTTCCCTGAACGTACTAGCAGGGCTGAAGAGAAAAACAATAACGGATCCTAAACAATCATCAGTATTGACTGAAACAGTACCTCGCTTTAGATTTTAAATCCATGTTTGAAATGTTCCTCATCAGCATATGGATAGAGTGCTATGCAGAATAATTTATACTTACTTTGCATCACAGCCCGTAGGTGTGAAATCCAGCTTGTGTTTTGTTCTGAAGATGAAGTTTTTGGTTCGTATCTCAAGGATAGATGGTGGCTGCAGGGGAGTAGCTACTGCAAACAAAGCTAGCTGAGGAGACAAAGTAGTGCCATCCTTCCCTTTCTTGTTTTGTCCATGGAGAAACTTTAACCGTCCTTGAAAATTCATTGCCTTAAGATGATGAAAAAACTAAGTGTTAGTAACTGTTACATGTTGGAGGTATTTAAGAGTCAGATATTTTTGTTATGAAGTAAAATATACCCTTTGTTTTAAAACTGATTAGATTCAAGCTTTGTATCACGCCATACACAAAAGTTAGCTAACAAGTACTGAGTTATAACCTGTTATAACTTGTTATAACCCTGAACATATAACCTAGAGATCTAATAAGTAGTAAACTCTCTAAAAAAGAACTAATGAGAAAGCTGCTTTGTGAAATAAATATATGTAAAAGCAAATGCCAATTGGATCTTATAATATTCTAATGAACATATCATTATACATATATGCAATTAACATAACTTCTCATGAATTTCTCTCAGTCATTAGCATAAAGCGTGTAATTGTGTACAATTTGCAAAATCTTATGTAAACAATCCTGTTTGTAAGAAGTCACTTAGAGGACCATAAACACATATTATTTCTTTTAAAACCCACAACACTGCAAACAAAAAGTGTATATATATATAAAAAAAAAAAAAAAAAAGGCAAGCACAGACTTTCCCAAGTAAGGGAAAACTATAGTTCTGTTAATTACTGTAACTTACTTCAAGAAACCCAACAGAAAATAATCTTTTTAGTGTTTTTTAATCCACAAATCATACAGTACTCCACAAGGGCTTATTCATATTTCACAGAGTAAACTGAGCCATGAGAAATGAGAGAACTTGCCCCTAGTTCTAACAACACGTCAAATGGGAATCCAAGAATACAGTCCCCACTTGTCATTTAGTATCGCTAACTGAAATATGCTGGTTCAAGCACTCAGATATCAATAGAAAGTTAAATAAAGTACGTTGCTGTACATATTGTAAGCATAATGTAGATTACAGCATGTGTGGAAGTTTTTACGTAACTCCATACTCACCAGGAACCCAGATGAATTATCCAGGAGGCATCGTAACCTGCAGATGAAATTCCTTTCCATAAAGGAAGAATTCTCTGGAGGAAGTTGGTCTGGGTTATAATAGGTTGCTGGCTGTGAAAAGCCATTATCTCCTACAGGAAAGGATTATTTATAAGGATTATTTTTAGAAGAACACCTAGTGAAGGCTATCTATAACAAATCATCTTCCGCCTCATAAACAAAGCCTTAGGTCGTGACCTGAGCAAGAACAATGTAAACTGGAAACGTTCTCAGAACTTCTACCAGTTACAATGCTAGGTTAAGCATCAGTTCTTCTAATGAGATTATGTTTTACAGGTTACAGTATTTTAAAACTGCATGAAACTTTTTAAAAAATAATAATAATTATTTTAGTCAATAATCTAGATTCCGAATCAGTTGCAGAAAGCAGAACGACCAGAGAGTACAGTCCCAATGCTGCAATGGCAGGATCTTCAAAAGTGAAAAGTAGGCATTTTCAGCCATAATAACTAAGAATTGAGTATTCAAAAGGTCAGTAAGATGGTATCAAAGATGGTATATGAAACCGTTGTTGTCCAGACACCTAGGTGAAAGCCATCAGTAGCAATAAATAAAGAGAAGCATCTTTAGAGAATCTCTACAATAAATCAATCTGAGAAACTTTTTCAGTAGATGCCAAAAAATAACCAAAAAAAGCTAATATTTTACTACTAAACAGTGAAAATATCTCTTCTGAGCTGTCGATCATGAAAATGATGTAGGCTCTCTAGAGCCTCCACAACCTGGAGTACTTATGTTTAAGAAAAAAAAAAAAAAAAAAGACCCAAACTCACGACTAACAACTAGGATAGCAACCTGACAGTCTTCTACCACTTTAGAATAAGCATGTGCTGCTAAGTGGGATTTCGGAAATAGACTTAAGCGTTTAGAATATAAAGTAAAAACAGGAGGTAGATCAATAAACTGCTGATAGAATACATATGTTCTGCATGGGATCACATATACAGAGATACTAAAGCATGTCTACTTAAAGCAAATTTAGCAAAGTAATCTTGTTTACAACACATATTAAAAAACACAAAATGCTCTTTCCTAATTCATACACACAGAAATTAAGAAAAAGCAACAGTGTAAAAACATTGTTTTAGTGTGTTAAAACTCCGTAAATTTTAAAATACTCTATATACTGTAAGAGAATTACCATGTATGTACAAAAGACCACCACAGAAATAATCCAAATTGACCTTCTTGAGTTGGAGGTAGCATGCCACTTGCTTACCAGCCACATTATGTTCTCTGAAATACAATTCTGTCTTTTGGACAGCTGGAAAAACTTATGGATAGGCTAGCTGCTTTGCACAATGACAGATCAACCCCAAAGGAAAACAAATCATGACTAACTGCCAGTTCAGTTTACTCTACTATTAATTCAACGGACTGAATTGGAGTCAAATGAGATCACTGATGGCTCATCAAGAGGACATATAAATCCAACAAGAAAGCTGAGTCACCCAGCTCTTCAGACAACGGAATCAGGAGATTCCTTTTTTTCTGCTACACAAGGTCAATTTTTGATGAACAGACCTCCAGCCATGGAGAAAAAAAAAAAAAAAAAAAAGGCACTGTAGCTAATAGTGAGTATTAAAAGGGATGTGCTGAAATTACAGCCATCTGCAGAACTGCATGATAGCCAAGGCCACCATTTGGAGCTGATCCTACAGATAAAGAAATTCACATTCAGGGTGGTTGCCACCTGTCCTTGATATCAGAAAACAACAAATTCCCTTGTCATATGGGTGGTTCTCAGCAGACAAAAGCAAACTTATTTTTTATTATTTAGTTTTTATTTTTTTTTAATTGATTTGCCTAATTGCTGGAGAGGATTTTCAACACTTCTGTCTCTGAGGTGGTGCTTCTCCAAGAGATGCTGAAATGGGTTAGAAGCTTTCTGAAGAGGCAAGGATAATGAAGAAAGAGCAAAGAAACAGCTTGCAAATTCCAGTTCCTTTTTCAAAAATGCAAACTCCAACACTGCTGAGAATCCCTGCAAACCCATTAGTGGAGGTCTCCTTGAAATAGTTAACACACTGTAGATACCAATATTCACTTTCCACAAGTATTAGCACCAAGGAACCCCCTAAAATACCTTTTCTTCCAAGTATTCCCAATATTTGCATCCCTTTGCTATTGCCAGGACTTTACTCCTGCAGGGCCAGCTACAACTGAGAAAGATTCCAGCTAGTGAGGCAGAACGCCTACAATCCCTGTGAGAAACTACTATTAACAGTTGGCTACTGTCTATGTAAGAGCTGCCTGGAAGATCTAGTGGCCAGGCAGGGGCATGTTGAGAACACTGAGTAGTTTAGGGTGTCTTAAAGGCTTTGTGTTTGTTCAGCAGATTCTTTCATGGAGATTAAGGGCAACTTCTTGAAGGGGATGTAAGGAAAGACTTAAATCATCAACAGCAGGCTCCTCAAAGGGCTCTGGTAAGTCCTCTGGCTCAGAGAACTCTTCTGGCTGAGGATTGCCTACTGAGAGGAACTCTTGAATCCAAAATGCTGTGCAAGGCTTTCCATGGGAAACCTCGGCACTGCATAGGCATTTCTGCTACAGAAGCAACTCAGTGTTACTCGTTTGGTAAGTACATGGCTAGCATTTGAATGCTGATATCTCATGTGAGTTCCCTCGAGTGTCTGTCAACTCCTTCAGTACAACAGGCAGTTCCCAAGAGGGAACAAGACTTTAGTGGAAGAAGCAACTGTAGCTTGGGAGAAGAGGGGGAAGGCACTCAAAGTAGGAGTTTCTGATCCTTGTGGCAGGGAAAAGGCTTTAAGCCCAAGCCTCCTACATTTGTGAATGGAATACTGTTGCACATTTCCAGGCAGACCTGAGGCAGGGATGTCTTAGTGCCAGGATCTTGGAGAACTGATTTGCCGCAAGAAAGCGAAGAGTCTTACAGATCATTGCTTGGCAACTGGACTTTAAAAGCTAATCCAAACTTGATGCCCTGAAGGGGATATTTGGGACTGAAAAATCATAATCTTGCAAATTTCACTGGGTTAGAGCAGGGAGGCATAGGAACAGCTGAGGAAACCAGTGGTCTTGAGGCATACCAGAGCACTGAGTGGGAAGCAACCAGTCCAGGCTAACTGAAGCACAGCCACTTCCCAGACTGAGACTGGAATCTGTGATTAAGCCTGAGTACAATTATAATATATCTATAAATAACTACGTAATGCTTGCTGGATACATTACAAAGGAAATGGATTAAATTAACAAAAACAGGGGGGAGGGGGAACAGGGGAAGTTCCTTGTGATCATAGCGTTATCCTCAGTTATAAATCTGAATTCAGTTTAAAAATCCTCAACAGCCTAACATTTTACACTACTGGAGGCATGAAAATAATTTAGCAGCTTTTAGTAAGCTAGTAACACAAAACAAACATTTGTTTGTAGTGCTGCTCAGCATTTGGAATACTCCCATCACTCAGTAAAAAACGAGGCCTAGTCGGCCTAGTATTGTACTTTTCAAACACAACCTTCTGTAAATTCACATACACTTGCTTAATCTCCGGGAGCCACAGAACACTATTTCACTACGAGGTAAACAATAAGCCACCACATAAAAACAGGAATCCTAAGTGCCAACAGTTGTTTTCTAGACTGAATTTTAGTATTAATTGTGTAGCGTGTTTTCCCCTGGCTCGTGTAGATTGACCTACAGATAGCTTAAGTGTTGTCCGCTAAATGCGAAACTGAAACGCGCTGAGCTGTGAGCCAAACAAGTAATATTAGCCGGTTTCTATGATTTTTTTCTGTTAAATTACAGTGTTTGTGATTTACTACTATAAAATGTTTAATGGGAAATTGTTACGGTTTTAAATCAAGTTGCTTCATAAATGGTAAATTAAAAAATAATATGGACTTTTTTTTTTCTGGACTATAAAACAACCTACAATCAAGTAACTTACAGTAACACAGACCTTTACCTACATATTTAAAGAGCTGTTGTGTGAAATTAAGCATTACAGTTGTCTCAACAGTTTTGTCATTATTATCAGGCAGATTTACGCTTATGTTATTGCATGTAGCCATCTATAACAAGAGATCTCTCTTCCGATATTTAGGTAACATATTTCTCCTCGATAGTTTCTCAATATAGCAGGTCACATAAGCATCAGTCATGATAACTTGTGACAACGTGAAACTCTAGCCAGCATAATACTTGGTCTTAAAGGCTCATCTGTTTCATCTTTTAGTCCCATGGGGAAGTAGGGGTCTGTGCAGCAGCTTACTTAGCATACTAGCAGATGTGGAGGAGTATGTGTCTTCCACAACCAGGAATGCACTATTCCATATTAACATAATACTTTAACTAATATTCTTGGAATATATCTACCAGCCTGAAGAGTTTCATACCCAGTTGTCTGCTGGTCTTCCTAAGCTAATAAATGTGGTGTCGTGATCAGGAACAACAGATTTTAGAAATCTTTTTTTTTTTAAAAAAAAAGAAAAAAAAGAAAGCACTTTCTCATTCATACATTAATTAAAGATGAGGTATAACTGAAGATGAACACAGGAAAAACAAAACAAAACACATCTTCCTCCTTTATTATATCACCAAAAGAGACCGTCCACTTCTTACTGCCCTGTTTGCCACACAAACATGCAGGTTGCTATTTACCACAGTACATAGATCAAACATGCATAACTTTCAGTTTTTTATGCCCCAAATTAAAGTCTTCCACTTCAGAGTAAAATTAGTATGTTTATGATGCTGTCCTATGAATAGCAGTGCAACTTAAAGTGCACAAATAGCATTTCCCATTGCTGGCTAAACACATCCATTACATTTAAATAAATTTAAAATACATTATTCATTCCTTTGTTCATATAAAAGGATCTACACATTTTTTTGTTTGTTTATGTAGACTCATTAAAAAAATAATTGGACAGGCAAACATAAAAGTTAGCAGCTTTCTCACCTTGTACACTTGGTCCAGAATCTGCAGACTGAGCAGGATTTAACGCCCAATGTAGCTGACGTTGAAACTCAGGTCTGTCTTCTGTGTGAATCAGTTCAAATACACTCTGGTGTATAATATCAGACTACATACATAAAGGAAAAAAGAGGGAAAGAAAGAAGCATATAAAACTTTTCTGAGACTATGATGAGAGTTGTCTGGTTGATAGTATTGCTATTGCCATAGCAATAAAAAACATATATAGCATAAAAACATAATTTGCATGCACATGGGAAGCTTCCTGAAACAATTTTTAGCAGCACAGAGAAAGAATCAGTCACATCCATGACTGCAAACACAAAAAATAATAATAGAAAATATAGATATTACCTTCCAACCTCTCCCCTCTTTTTTATTTTTAATTTTTAAAACCACTTCTTATCTAAGCAAGCCTAGAACTATTATGCTTATGTTTTGTTTAAATCATTTCATTTTACATACTTGTAAATAAAATACTTTCCAGCTGGTACTTTGACCTGACCTATTCCAGGTGCTGCAGGAATACAAAAGAAGTCAAAGTCCCCGAACAACAGAACTTTCAAAACTAAGCCAGAGAGATTTTGAATATTGGTTTTGTTTGCCTAAAAGCCTTATCACTCCTGAAGAACGTATTAAAATCAGTAATTACTAAGCTTTCATATCATCACCACTTGCATGGTTAGGAATGTGATCTGAACGACAAAGTTACAACACCCAGGATTAAAAAAAAAAAAACAACAACACACATAAGGGGGAAAAAACACCCACAATATTCAAGAAAAGCATCAGTCAACTGAGAGAAATTAAAATGTTTACTTTCTACATAAATCTAAAACCCAATCAAAAAAATATACACAAAATATTTTTAAATAAAACACAGTTCTAAAGAAATTAAGATGAGCTAGCAAAAGCAGAAGCCTAGCTCAGATTTTGCTTTGATGAAATTCATAAAAGAATCAATGTTTTCCAGAAAAAAAAAAATGCAAGAAATGCTAATTTTTGGACCTGTAAGATTTCACTTCTGTATCATGTACTTGATTTACTGGCATTGCTATAGAATTTCTATGCACGTTTCTTTTCCATGCTTTTTTCTTCATTTCCCAACACCAAAAGAATCTGTAACTTAAGGAATAATGTTTTGTTTGGAATATTTTCTTTTACATAAACATTCCCCAACTAACTCTTATCAGTTACCTAAAATTGCAGACCAAGCAGAGTTTCTCCCTATTTTTAGACAGCATCTGAATCTATCATCATGCAGTACCCAACAAACGAAGAAACAGTTATAAATTGATAACTACAGATGTTTCTGTACAGATATTTCACCACAGAAGTGCAGTAAACAAATGTATCTTGTGGAGATGTAGCCCACAGGTGAATGTAGAGGTCATTTGTAATTTGACACTGATGTCATAGCATAAAGTACTCAGTTTATGTATTTATCATTAAACCAAATTTCACTTTGTCATCTATGCAATGCCCAGTAATTCAAGCGCAACTTCCATCTCAGTTCTACACCATACCACCCAGAGAAGGGTTGTACTGGGAAGGAGGCCCTTGGCTAGCAGAATTTCTGCATGCAGGAAGAAAAAAGTGTCAGAGGTTGCCCAAGCCAGCATCACTGGGCCATCCTTGACTCAATCTCTTTAACCAACTTTGCTCTATCTCCCATGCAGAGGTAAGAACCACCACAGTTTGTATCAACTTAACGTAAACTAATCCTGGGAGTTGCATCCCCTAGAGAACATGTGTCCTCTGGATCTTGGTCTTTGCTTTTTTGATACATGGTTTGCAAAGCCATATGTGATCTGCACCATAAATTGTAAATAACATACTTGTTTTAAAATAATAAATAAATGAGGGGGACAGGAGAGAGAACACACTAAAAAAAATCTAAAGTTACTAAAAATCTCTGAATACATTCTTAAAAAAACCTCAAGGCATATGGACTTAATTTTGTATGAAAGGTTTCCATTAAAATAATTACCTTCCCATTGAATTACGTCTAATTCAGCACCATAAACTGGGTAACACCACAGTATAAATTTCAAACAGTTGTTCCAGTAAAGACTAATTAAGTGTGAGAATTTCCTATCTTGCCTAACTCAGCTTTGGAAATCATATTCCTGTTGTGCTTGGCTTGAGATCCCATTTTGGCTACGTAAGCTGTTAGAAAAGTAATACAGTTTCAAAGTAATCCAACTCAAAATATCTGACTGCGAATTTTATAACACAATCAGATCCTAATATGAGTACTGATGCCCTCAGAAACTATTCAAAACTTATGTGAAAAAAAAAAAAAGGAAAAAATAAACTTACTTGTTGGAACCCCAGGTAGTCTTGGATAGTAGAAGAGACGTAAAAAACCAGAGCGTCTGCTGTCACAACTAATACAAAACCATTTAATGCCTGGGGAGGAAACACACCAATCTGTCAGCCTCGGAGACAAAATACCAGATAATTATTGTGGCTCTAAGTCTACCTATGCCCTAGTCTCACATAACGTGAAGCACACAAAAACATATCTTTATCTAACTGTAAACAGAAGGATTCATCATCATCTCTCCCTACAGTATACATGATACAATAAAGAAAATTGCATCTAAAGAAGAAAAATGTTTGTTTGGAAAATTCCAAGGAAGTAGTCAGGGGAGAAGCCAAAGCCTTTTGATGACTTATTTACTCTTCATCATAGGAGACGAGGGGCAGCGTTACGAAGATCTATAGATTTACCTAGTATCAACCACAATTCACAATGCTTGCGTAGCTCAAGCCTTCAGGATGTTCAAACATCTGCGGTATTAAAGGGAACAGCATCACAAACTGATTCCCAAAATCTCTTCTATTCATAGTGCAGACAGGCCTAAGTGGACAGGAAATCAAGCGATCCAGAGCCCCAAATGGTCCAACAAACATTTTATAGCTTACTTAAAATAGAAGACCTCTGCACAAGCCGACTACTGCGAGTAAACAATGTTTTCGAAGAGATTTCCCCCTCCATGAAGAAGCAGACTAAGTGGCTCCTTGTTCAAAGTCACGCAAAGGGCATTTATCTGAACTCCAAATCAATATGGTTCATGGCGATTGTTGTGATAGCAAACAGAACATTTGTGACTTGGCAGCTCATCTGAAAGGTGCTGATTTACTTCTATGGATTTCAGTCAAGATTTAACAAAAGGCTGTCTCAAGGGACGGAATTAAGTATGCTGTGCCACTTAATTTCCTCAGCTACATTCAAAGTTGAATTTGGCCAGCATGATCAAAAAACATTTTTAAAACTCTTCGTTACGCAAAATTATCGTAACTAGGAGAAAACATAAAGCAAGTGAAGGATATCCTATTTGTTACTGTAATATAATAGAAATATATTTTTTTATTGGGAAACAGCATCATTCTTCCAAAAACATTAACCCCCATAACTATGGGAACCACCATAGCTGCTTTTCCATATTTAGCCGGGATATGGTTTTACTATTTCTTGTTCTTTTATGATTATCGTCTAATTGAGACAACTTAACTATCTGATTAAACTGGTTTTAAAATTCTGTCAATTATTCCTATTTCATTTGTAGATATTTCTTACTCTATTCTCATTTATATTTGCAAGCTCTTGAAAAACCTCCATATATTAGTTTAATGAAATCTATCTGAAAACAGTATGAGCTTAAATAAAATCTGAAACAGTGTAGTCAAACCAAGAGATCTTGAGGTTCAGAGCTGTGTCTCAACAGTTACATAAAATCCTTGGTTTTGATAAAGTTCATACAAATCCCAAGAGAGTAGGAAATCTGCAATGGCAGGTGCTTGTGTCCTCTGCTGACCTACTTTGCAGTGAATTTCACATCAAATGTTTGATATAAAACTTCTGTGAACTGTACACTGTGTAATTCTGCACCACATGTTAAAATTAGTTATTCTGCTCTGTTTCATGCAAAGCCATGGAAAGATTCTTCCTTGTCCAATCTGTGACAAAGGCAAACAGCTCCTGTACCTGGAACTCAGTCACATTTTACAGTGGCTCTGCTAGGCAGTTCATTTTGAAATGGAACTGTTACTGCAGAAATTAGATACCTTCTGTAAGCCAAAAAATCTGTAAAAGACAAGATTGTTTTTGTCTAGAAATCTAAGACAAAACATTGCTAGAAGTCCCTTAAAATATGCAGGTATCCAGGATATGCCAATAAATGGGATGTTGGTTACAATCCAGGTTTTGGCAAAATCTAATCCTAAAATAATCATCTTTAAAGGTATAATGAAATTTGATAATGACTACTATTTTAGAGCATTGGGCATAATATTTTTGCTTATACAAAAGTACTCTTAATATTCCTAACACAAGGGCAATTATAAAATTGTTACTAGCAAGAACGAAGGTGTTTTAAAAATGTCTCTGAGGATGTAAATTCCATTTGCATATTTTATCATAAACTTGCTTAGACTACTACAGACTATGCATCTAAATTAAGACTCTGAAATAATTCAAGTAATTTTAAGGGAGATAAATCTTAATTTTAAGGAAGGCACAGCAATGCATTTGATCTCTACTTCTGCCATATGTTGAATTGTTAAGACAATTAGTTTTTATTTTTTTGAAACTAAAGACATCTGAATTTTGTTTGTTCTGAAATGAAAAAAAAAAGCTGATGAGTAAATACAAACAAATGAACAATACGGTATATTTTCACACCACCTTTACAAAAAAATAGAGAATAATAAGGAAATGTTCATCATCAGTTGTAGCTTATGGAAACCTGGATAACTTAAAAGACTTCTGGGTTTAGGCACAAGGCAAGATGGGTACTGCTATATACATCTTAATGTTATTTAATATGTTCTAGATAATTCCCATTTTCATCATTTATCTTTTTACATTCCCTGAGAAAAGTCTACCTGTTTATATATTTTCATAAATTAGTTTCTTTTAATATTTTTCTTTTACAAATGAAGAAATTCCATTAATTTTCCTCGCTTCTCAAGGGGCTAGAATTTACAGTAATAAATATGCAATCTATTTTGTTTTCATATTGGAAAGCCATTTGCTACAGCAGTTTCATCATAGATAGAACTTGGTAATCAAGTAAAGTAACTGAATTTCATATCAAACAATTAGATGTCTCCAATACAAACACATACTGTACCTTTTAAAATAATTTCCATTTAAAAGAAGGCTGCTTATCTCTAACAACCCTGTTACAGTTCTGTCATACTTTATCGAGGTTAGAAAAGTACACTCGTGTCCTAGTTTTTTCAGTTGGTTGGGAAACAATTTTCCACTAGCATTAATTTACAGTAATTGTTTTGTGGGATTCTTAGAAGCTGTTTTCATTTCTGCCCTTTGAACAGTCAAATTTATTTTGTTCTAAGCAAAGCACTGCCTCTGACTGACCTAATAATTTGACACTTCTGGTATGTCAGTTTGAAGAATGCACATATAAAATAGATTATGAACGTATTTCAAACGGAGTTGAAGGTCACAGTGAAATATATTTCATGAAACTAATTAGAACGTTGGAATGCTTATATTAGTCATTTCTTGAATTTAATCTGGACCTAATATTGTATCATATTTCATATGTTTTGACATTCTAGGATATTAAAATAAACTAAATAATTTTTAAAAATACTATTTTTCATTAATTCTTTCCAGTAGCTCATATTGCTAAGTTAATGGAAATGCTTTAACATTTCTCCTGAACCTACGCAACAAACTCTAGGTTCTTTCAAACCACTAAGAACTCAAAATATCCCAGCAAGCTTAAGGTCTTTTAAAGAGATTTTTTTTTCTAGACAGTCATCAGACTTGCAGTACATGACTAACCTATCTACCAATATTTGTAATAAAGGTCAATAAAGATATATTTAAAAAAAAAAAAAAAAGATGCAAAGAGATGGAAAAATACAACACTAAGACTTGACTTAAAGCAAGAGTTAATAGATCCCTGCAGTCTAACAACCACTCTTCAAAGTCGTTAGGACCTTCAGCAAAAAGTGCAAGAAAGACATAATATTAACCTAAAGAAAATGACTAAGTAATTTGACAACAGGAAAACTTCCTTTTTTAAACTCATCACTGCATAACTAGTATGTCTCTTATTATCACTTGAATTTAAATGGTCATGTAACAGATTCACTTCAAAACATACCTGCAGTAAGAGTTCCCCTTCAAGGATCTGCATCCCCTCTCCAAGTTTTGCTGTTCTACAGTTTTCCTGAATGCCATTTCTTTCTGGTCTTGTAGAGTTTGAAGATTTTAATGCAACTACAAAAAAGAAAGAAAGAAAGAAAGAAGATGAGTGATCTTTGAAAGGCTCACTAGAAACTCATGTGACATTGTGTTGCTTTGTGTAAGAAAAAATGTTTATGAAGTCAGTCAAATGGAAGATCTCAGTTTCAATGTCAGTCTTTTTTCCTTACCTTTAAAGATAACCCATCTTGTTTCTATGACACTTTCACAACAGAATCAGTATTACTGAAATCAATCCAAATCTGTTTTGTTCCTTTTCTTTACTATAAGGCACAGTTTTAGCTCAACACTTTTCTTTAATAAAGGGTATTTTTGTTTCCACACAACCTCATATATTATAACAATCCTGCTTTAAGGTATAACAACTACATTTATTTTTATCCCATCTACATTCAGACATCTAGGTACCTTAGATAAGAGCCTGCTCTAGAGCTAAAGCTTCCTTCAGAGAGAGCAAGGAAACACAAAGGAACTCTAAATGAGTATTATACATTAAAAAAAAACATGAAGAAAAGAAAGCCATTTCAAATAAACAGGGTTTTTTATTTTCGGCCATTTAACTATTTAAACAATTAACTTTCCAATTTCAGCTAAACTACTGTAACCATGAATGATCATTATCCACGTCACAAAAAAACAAACTCAGTGAATAAGGGATGAAGAATCACACCACACTGCTACAAAGAACCTTAAACGTATCCTATCCTATCTCTGTACTGTGTGCTCTCATAAACAGGACACTATCAAGTAAAATTAGATACTAAAAGATTCTCCATAATTCAGAATTTATCTACTTTCCATCTTCCAAAAAGAAAAAAAAATAAAAGAAAAATAAAAACTGTTTTCAAATCTGAAATTATTCTGACTGGATCTGTAATGTGCAAATAACTTAAAATTACATGAGTAATTTCACACGCCTTAAGCCTTTACCGTAAAGTTAAAGGAAAAATATACATGAAAAAAAAAAATCTGTAAGTTGCAAGACATAGGAAATCTATAAAAGCAACAATGCTGCTGTAAAATACCAACAGTTTAGCTCAAAGATGAGATATTTACCCTAAACTCAGAACGATTTCTCAGTCTGTTTAAAGCCTTCATTTTCAGCTGCTCAGAACTTTAGTCAAGAATCCTAAGGACCTCCCGTTCACTCGCTTTTCAACTATGTTAAATGATATTCTACACTAAGTATGTTAACTGAAGGATAAATTATGCCTTTCATTTATTTTTTTAAGCTTTCACCACAGCTAACAACTTTCAAGCCAGACAGTTTTCATTAAAATAATTAAAATATCCCTCAAAGGCACCGCAGAGGAAAAATATGTTCTAAAAATAAAAACTAAAAATTAACTGATTAACGAGTCAGGAATTTATATTTCAAATTAAAACCTTAATGCTCTTCTTCCTTCCAGATAGTCAAAAAGTCCTGTAATAGGTCACATGGAGCTACAATCGCTAATTCATTTTCAATTCAAGTAGCTGGAAGATACAGTAATATTTTTTCCTATGCATTATTTTAAAAGGAAATCTAGAACATTTACTAAAAAACCCCAAAGTTCCCTGGCAGGAGGAGAAAACCTATTATCCTTTTAATTTCTATTGTATACTTATTGAGAAGACCCATATTCAGCTTTCAAAGTTGCAAATAAATATACATAATCATGAGCGCCATTCTGAAAAACACCATACAGTTCTGTATATATATTTTATATTGTGCAAATAATAAACGAGGGGGAGGAATTATACAAGGTTGTCTACTAAATGATGTTCTGTTCTTCATCCATCAATTCACAGAGCTATAGAGCCTATATGCAACACAGCCTACACACTGGTATGGCTATATTCCTCACTACTGGCAAAGCATGCACAGGTAGCTACACATGAACTTACATGCTTTGCTGAACTAAAACCTAAGGCTTTTGAAGAAATCAGAAGATGGATGAAAGCAAGCTGTTGTAATTTAAGATGGATGGAAAACTGCTGACAATCCAGGATAGAAAAAAGAAGATAGAGTGGAAAATGTATAGATCATCAGTAGTGCATATCTCCTGATAAACCCCATCCCTTTACCTTGCTTTGACAGATGAAGGGTGAAGACACTGCATTACAGCGAACTTCACATTTTGAGACTTTGAAGATATATCACTAAGCTACAGCTCTAAAACACCCGCACTTTCAAAGACTAAGTCTGAAGAAGGTTAACTCATGTATGGAAAGTTTTTATCATCCTGATCTAAATTAATAAAGGGTCATCAAAACTGAAGTGCAAGTGTTGCATAGGAAGGAGTACTCTTCACTTGTTTTCATTACTTTAATACCTATAGTATAAAAACTAATGCCATTTACTGGAAGAAAAAAAAAAAGTTTAGCTGGTACTAGAAAAAAGCCACTTTCAGAAAAAATAAAAAATAAAAGCAAAGCCAGCTAGGAGAAACAAAAATCTGAATGACAGGTATTATCCATTCACTTTCACTATTTCGCAAAACAACAACAAAAAAACAACCCCCAACATTTTAAAATTGAAAAAGAAACATTCCTGAAAAAAAAAAAATATCTAGATTAGAAAAGAACGAAGGCAAACAAAGCAGGACAGACTATCAAACTTTACCCCTAGCAGGGATTTAGAAATGCCAAAATCCCCAAGATGACACTCATCACAATTCCTCTATCTAGAATAATGCAGCAAAAGCTGCATTCTATACCAAGACTTCTTCCTTCTTTACACAACCTGTAGCCATGTGTAAGATGTATACTTCTGAAGTTATTACTTACTGATGACTAATTTTTTTAATAGAAATAGTCCATAATAATAACTAATTAGGAATATTTAATACAAATTAGGAATAGATTTTTTTTTTTTTTTTTAAAAAAAAAAGAGCCAAAGCTCTCATGTCCATCAGGAGAAGAATGAAGAAAGTCTGAGGAGAACACCGGAAAGAAAAGAAACACCAGCAACCCTAGAACTGGTTTCTTCTTCGGTGGAAATTATAAAAATATAAATTATATAGAAAAAACAGGAAAGATGACTGCGTATTTCTATTCAATACTTTTGAAAATAACAAGTGAGATGCTCGCTTCTGTGACAAAAGCCCTTTTACTCTAACAGAGCTACACAGAGGTGACCGAATATGGGTATTTTAGATCAAAAAGACTTGATAAATTTTAGTCAGTATTTCAAAAACAGCTTGTTGAATTTCCTCCTGAGGAGACAAGACAACAGAGTGGATAATACAGACCTCCAAATAACAAATATTTAAAAGAAGGTAGCATCCAAAAAAAAAGTATTCACAGGAAGTGCACATTTCAAAGTAAATATAAAAATTATTTTAATTTTTTTTTGAATGACTTCATAAATGTGTCTTGTAAAGGACGATACTTGTATAATTAAGATAATTACCAGCCATCCGTGATTAAACTTTTTAATCAATAATCTTTACGCAAACACACAACAAATCTAGCAATATTTCAAGCTGCCATAAATACTATGACAGTAATGAACAGAAACAAGAGGGCTCCCTGACACTGAGCAACCCAGGCTACCTGGATGCAAACCTCCAATGTGGGGCTCCAAACAAACTGAAGTCTCCACAATGTGCAAGTCTAAGGCCACAACCCTGGCCTTACAGTACGGGGGAGGCTCTCCTGAAAAGCAGTAATTCTGAAAAGGCTCAAGGGTCACAGCAGACAATGCTGTAGCCTCAAACACATCGACTAGAGATCTAGTAACAGACAATACTAGATAGGGACAACTAAAAATATTTCAAGTCATCAGTCATTAAGCGGCCATATTGCATGCTGGCAGATAAGAGAGAGATGCTGGATCAATGAAGTTGTATGTGTAATCATGTGAACGATTAAAACATGCCATATAATGGAAAAACAAACAAACACCCTTCCATTTAAACTGAGAGAAAACTTGCGTTCTCACAGGAATCCAGGCCATAATATTTAAAAATTCATTTGACAAACATGTAACAAGATTCACTAGCTCAATGAGTGCATTTGTAAAGTAGCAGAGCAGTGAGGATAGCAAACATGTAAGGTAACTTATCCAAAGGTAACATTACAGTGAACATAATCTACCAGTTATTTTAATCCAGATCAAGTACAACAGCCTTGAAACCTATCCCCTCTAATTTTCAGCCTCAGGAAACGTAAACATGAATACTCCCATAGAGTAAATAGAAAATACTGTAGATCATAATATCTCTGTATATACTCTCAAAGACATGAAAGAGTGGGTTACTTCTTTGAATTTCACATTAATAACTTTAAAACAACAAAAAATAAAGCACAGCTGTTTATACCTGTAAAAACAAATTATTTTTTGCTACACGTTTTTAGCAAGAGGGCTAAACTGTAAGCTTCAAGCTTTTCACATAGGTTAATGATTGTCACTTAATCCAGTGTCCATATAGAAGCATCATTTCCATTGCCTGGACTTTTCTGATTTAAAGTGAAAACTAAATCCCAGAGATAAACCTAGAGAGTGGCCTAATTGGCTTTCTAGCCACAGAACAGCGGTATGGTTTCTTTTACATTTGTTTTACAGTTGTGAAATGCTTTAGCATTCAAAACAGAAAATGTACAAGATCCTAAGTCAGTCTTACATTGTCTCTAGAAAGACAAATAACAATGGTAATAACATCAGCGTTTACCAGCTTCTTATCTCTGGTTCTAACTGTTGAACTCAAGTGGTGAGAGACTTGTACAGAGCTTTAGAGTACTTTATTAGACAGACAATGTCTGGAAAAGAAAATTCTCTGCCACAACTGCTTCTTCAGGTCTGAAACAGAATTCAAGCAACTCAGTTTTAACTACTGCCAAAAGCCGTCTTTCATTTTAAAAACACCTAATTATTTAAGAGGAGCAAATATTAAGCAGTCTTCCTTCTTTCCAGAAGAATAACATCCAGCAGAGAAACTGCTTTGGGACATATCCTACAGTGCATGAGTTATAAGGAGTGTGCTGAATCAACTGGTAATTTATGACAGAAGGATGAATTTCCAGATCCGTTGAGAGATTCAGAAATTAATCTCTTTGTTACGATGCAGACAACCAGCATGCTTTTAAGCTTCTAGAATTTTAGAAATAACAACACATCTAGGTCCTAACTGGTCTTTTAAATTGCATTTCCCTCAGTGTGAGCCCTTTCACTTTCACCTTTCCTGGGAAAAAAAAAAAACAACTCTCAGTGTTCTTCTCTGCAAACCAGGCCCTTGAACTAAGACGCATTTAACATCAGCTGTGTTTATTCAATGGATCCATTCGGAAACAATACCTTCGAGTCCCCAGAAGCTGTGAGCAGCGACCAACAAATTAACAGAGAATTTTACGCAATACAACAATCTTAACTCC
The DNA here is from genome assembly GCF_040182565.1 of Anser cygnoides. NCBI lineage: Eukaryota > Metazoa > Chordata > Aves > Anseriformes > Anatidae > Anser > Anser cygnoides. The sequence continues at coordinate 32,028,036 of NC_089874.1, read as the reverse complement.
TAGCAACAGGAGCATAGTAAAGAACATGAGACCGATGATTAAAAAAAAAAAAAAAAAGTTTATCTACAACCTCAATTCATCTCGATGATGTCCATTCTTCAACAGAGGCCTTTTCATCTTTTTCTAGTGCTTTTTTTCTGCCTTTAAACACTTGATCTCTAGGGTTTCTATGTGGCAGATAAAATTCCCCAAAGTGCAACCCACAACTGGTATCCTCTTCCTTCCAGGCTGCCACTCCTGTTCTCAGAGAGAACCCTTGCTGTTACTTCCTCGCTTGAGAGCCAGCTGCTTTGAAGTCCCATCTCCAGTATTATACTGAGTTCAGTTTAGAAAAACCAAAGACCATGCAGTCCTCTGTAGCCAATACCCCCATACGTGAGCAACTTCAGCAGGAATCCTAGAAATAGTGACTCCTTGCTCTGTTTACACAAAGTTACAACAGCAGATTGAAGTTTTGTCACAGAGCAAGTGCAAATACATCCTATGGACATACTTAACGCAGCACTACCCGTACCAACAACACCGTCTGACAGAATACTCTGTTGTCTGGCTGTGGATTGAGAGATGAGGATCCCCAGCAATGTGTATCATAGCACTGGAAACACTAAATTCAGCCAGACCATGAGCTATTTCACTATTTTCCTCAAATCTTGAAAATATTCAATTTAAAAAAAAAGTGTTTTTTTGCAAAGCGTCAAAAAGAAAAATAGACAATACTAGTTTGTTTTGTTTTGTTTTTAAAAAAGGGAATTATTTCTGTGTTGAGTGAATAAAGAAGGTTTTCCTGATATAAATGATAAAAGTACATTGCTCTTACCAGTGCTCAGCTGTGGAGTCTGCAGAGATTATCTCAACTGAAACCTGAGTATTTCCATACCCAATGTCTATTACTATTATTAAATCAGTGAAGAAATGTATGACTACACAGACTCCAACTCAAAATTTGCCTGAACCAGCCATGTCTTATAAGAGTGCTGAAACAAACTGATTCAGTGATTGCTGGCTGAAAAGCTTCGTGGCAATCACAGAAAGCTACTCTGTTACCTTTTCATTCCCAAAGAAAAGGCAGAGCAAAAAGCTGTTGAAGAGCCAGGCTAGCTCATTGCAGGGAGGTGCAAAGACAGGGATACCGAGACATGAAATTTTAACTGGGCCTTCTGAAACCACATTGAGATGCAATCACTTAAATCCGAGCGGCTATCATTTTACTTTTAGGTGAATGATCTGTTCAAGCCTAAAACTGTATCGAAGGAACACTTGCCTAATATCACAAGTATACCATTAGTACATCAGTTATGCAGTCCTGGAATTTAATCTTAAAGAGCTTCCCAGAACTGCTTTATATCAAATTTTGGCACCATTCCCACAATTCGGCCAAACAGGTCAAAGTTTACAGTCAGAGCCAATTTAGACTGTTTCATAACCTCTTCAGTAGAATTATAAATTCAACTAGTCTGTTCTAGATTACTTTAACAAACAACAGTTCTCATGAAGGGGGTGGTCTTACTTGTGTCAGTCACAAATACTAACCCCCAGCACAAAGTTCACCAACCAAAACAAGACATTTCTAAAGGCCAGGAGAGCACTATTGAGAAAACCAAGTTTAATATTAAACTCCTGCCTAAATCATTAACATATGCTAAACTGCTTATACTGGCAGAAGATCCATTTTAAGTGGAAGAAAATATTCTATATCCATGTATCTGTACACAATCTTAGCTATATCCATTACTTAAGATTATATGGAATATTTTGTATCCACTATCTCTGAGACTCTAAAGGGAAAAATATTTACAGGTTATTAAGCAACCCAATTAAAAAAATATACGTAACTAAGATATTCTTTTTTGAAAGATATATAAAACGTGCGCTGACTGTGTAATTTGTACACAGGTACACTTGCACTAGAAAGTATAAACTGCAGATTACTAAAACTAATGCATTAAGGATTGCTCTGTACTTATAAATCCAAGAGAAAAACACAATTCAGAATTATCATACTTGCATCCCTGAAGTTTTAGTTATGTTACGCAAAGAGGTAGAATTGACTTCTGTGTAGGCTGCAGACACAAGTAAACTTTAGAAGATATACGTTATTTAGAAGAAAAAAAGTTTTCAGTATATTGCATACTTAAATTTTGTACTTCCTACCTGTTAATTTATAAATTCTGAGTAATTTTCAAGCTAGCTTTATAGTGTTTATTTATATCCTGCTAACAGCTGACCAGGTATTTAACTCATAGAACTGAAAAAAGAAAAAAATGGCAACATATGGTAAACAATTTCTCTCACTTTGTTCACAGAAATTCTGATAACTGTCAATTAAATTTATAATTATTCTACAAATTTATCAAAATTGTGTCATTTATTTGGTAAGCTAGCTCTTGCTCTGTACAATGAGTTTCCAAACAATCAGGTTTTTACACAGCATCCTCGTTTAGAATATTTCCAAATACTGAGTATTGAAGAAATCCAGACTTCCATTTCCAATTCCAATACCTTGGCCTCCAATTATTCTTTTATCTATTAAAAATGAAAGTTTTGATGTGTATCATGATTTTCATTTCTTATATGCCTCAAGAGGAAACAATTTAAGGGCAGTCTTCCTTGTAAGTTGCGTTACAATACACAGTCCAGCTTGTAAATTACATTAAACTGTGGATGGATGTATAACAACATCTATTTCCCATTAGCAACGAAACAGTAATACATGAATACATTAATAAAAATGTAAAAGAAAAATATAAAATAAAATCATTATTCTGACACAAGCAAGGCCAGTACATGCAGGAAACAATTTATAAAAGTAGCCATGAAAGCTGAATGACCAAATTTTGTAAACATAACCAAAATGAGGCTGAAATTGCACATTTGGTAGTAACTGGTGACAAAGGACTTCTTTTTCTTCTTAAGCATGGGAATGACTAAACGTGTCAGATTATGACAATAATGGGCTCATTTTTTAAAGAATATATCTTAAAACAGGAACATACCAATAAAAGATATTCAGGATCTGTAATTTTGGATATTTCCAAAAAGTCCAAATTAAGGTTAAAAAATTGGTGACAGACAATTCTCAAATTCAGAGGACGTCGCTTTGATTCCTGAGCTTATTTTAAGCTGATGTTAAGACATATAAAGATGTCTACACTTTTAGACTAAGCAATTGAAAGAACCTATGAGCCATGGGAGACAGGTGTTTCTTCACTTGGCCTCCAGGAAATTATTCCTGGTTCAAGAGAGAGGAAACACCATGAGGCAGCTGTCACATGACTATAAACCATATCACCGTGAATACTTTCAAAGAAGCATTACTAGGCTACAGCTGGTGAAGGAAAAGAGACTGAGGGACACTAACACTTGTACCAGAACAAGTTTTAACAAGAGAGATGGGAAAAAAAAACCTGAAAAAGTATTTCCACTAATAATTAAAAAAAAAAAAAAAAAAGAGAAAAGAACAAGGGCAAAAAGTGGCCAGACTGAGAATTTCCTGTGTCTTTGAGAGTTTACAATTTAACTGCTGCACAGACTTCCTACTGATGCATACAAATCTCTAGAAATCAGCAATTTCTAGCTTGCAATTTAGATTTTGTGCTGGTGACTCACACTGGGGTTCCTCGGTGCCACAGGCCAGCAGTTAAAATGATGCCAGTTCTACACGTGCACTCCTGAATTTTCAGTCATCAAGAGCTTTCTAGTTTAACCCAAATCCAAACCAAAAATTTTAGAGAACACAGATGAAAACAAACACACAAAACAGAAATTAAACAGTAAATATTTTGCCAATATTGCACTGAAATTACTTAAGGTACAACTACAGAACTAATCAAAGGTCCACTGTACCTAGACTTCAGACACTTTCATGCACATTTTACACTCAACAATAGAAAAGAGAAAAAGCAGTACACATTACATCAATTGCTGCAGGAGTCTAAAATATTCTCTTTATCATAAGCAATATATAATCAATATATACTTAGAATAAAAACAGCATCTAACATTTTTTTCAAGACCAAGTATTATAGTTGTCAGGCATGTGATAGTTCAGATTTACCTAACAAATCCCATCTACTTTTAAAATGACCTTAGGTTCCCCATGTTATAAAAGCAAAGATCCAAAATGCAAAATACTATTTTCCATTTATGATCTTAAATCATTTATCACAAAAGCTATTTTCAACGTAAGGAAGTCTGTTGCTTGCCCTTTCAAAATTGACAAGTCTGCGAGCTCAGACCAGTGCTACTAGGTTACCAGGACTATTACAAAGATACATTTCTAATGTTCAGAGCTATAAATCATAAGGCAGACAAAAACTTGGCAGGATTATCTTTTTTTTTTTTTCTGTCTAAATTTAAATCAAATTTCACTGTCCAAAACTCAAAGGGGGCCATGAATTTCCCAGAAATTACAGTTCTGAATCACGAGATTATTTATGAGACAGTGAGTTTCCTGTTTTACTACTGTGTATATATATATATATATAATATATCTAAATCTAATATTGATGCTTGATAAAATTTTCCAACACAAACAACAAACAAAAGCAGAAGAACTTTTCTAAGGGTTTAAAAAACCTGTACACCCTTTGGTGATAAACCTTCTTATCCTGGAATAACGTTACATTATAATTTTATTTCCCCTTTTTTAGTCTTGTTTTGATATGTTGTACTTGAATACAGTATGCACTCTAATGTATATCTTATGTAAAGAAGATTTTCATTTAAATGTGTTATTTTTTATTGCATTACATATCTGTAGAAAGAATTCATACAAATGCTTAACAAAATTTTAAATAAAAGGTCAAAATTGCAGAAGATGAACCAACAAGTCAGTAACTTATTTGCTGTTTTACTGCAAGTTAACTTACATGTTTAATGAACCACAATTTCAACCATAAAACTCATTGAAAATAGTAGTAGATCTGTTTTAATAGTTGGTTGCACTGAGAAGGCATTGTTCTGCCAAGTGCATAACTGCATAGGTAAACACTAAACAGGAAGAACAAAACAATAAACCCCTGCTTTCTAACACCTGAAATACAGGCAAACCTCTATTGAAAAGCTTCTGCTCTCCCTGGTGTTCTTTTTTTACCTGCAGAAAGCCTATTAGAAGTGAACTTTAACCTCCCTCTCCTACAGAAAGCTGAACAGGTAATGGCAGGCAGCTGGGGCAGGAAGCATACCTTACCTAACGAGTGCATTTGGGATGAGTTAAACATATCGCAGCTTCCCAAACTAGAATGATGATGACAAGATGCTGGATTTCCACTGCTACACCAGAGAAACACCACGGACTTTAGAAGATATCTCCCTTTAACTAACTGCAATAGAAAGGTGCAGTCTCCAAAACTGACAGCTGTCTTTTCCAACCTTATGACAGCATTTCAAGACAGCATAAGTATGTATCCAAAAATGAAAAAGGCAATAAACAGTAGAAAAATGTATTGCTTTATACAGGTTTTCATCTTTGGTACATTTTTCTCATAACACACGCTGTTATACTGTAGGATTATTATGCTATAATTCTGTATAATAGGATTATAAACTACACTACATCATATACATGGGGCTGGTGTGTGTGTGAGTGAGACAGAGAGGCCGAAGACAAAGCAGAAGTTAACAAAAGTACATATAAAATTTGAGAGGATGGATGGTTTTGTGGTTCTGACAGAGTCTTCCTGTGCAATGTGGTGGAAGGCGCCGTATGCTTCATTTCCTTAACTATCAAACAGGAATCACCTCCAACTCCAGCAGCACTGCAAGGATTAATGCAGGAAAGACCCAGAAGGTCAGATTCTATAACTGGGAACCTTGGAGAGAGATTTTAGTGCCTCACATGAAAATTATATTTGATAACACATAGTTTGAAGCTTGTGGTTTCATGGTATTTCAGTATCATCTTTCCTGGTAACTTTGGTTTGTTAAACTGAACAGTAAAGTCATCGGATTAAAGATCTAAGAACACTTAAAGTCCAAACCTAACAAACAAGGTAAAGACTTCAATAGCTTTCTACATACAGAGATGAAAAATGGAAAAAAGAAAAGGCTAGACTGAATTTCAGCCCTTGCACTTTACTGAGGACGCTGCTTAGGAGTTTTCACAGGACAGAAGCCTGCATTTTTTGATCAAGCACTACAGAGCTTGTTAAGGGTTAGACTGTGATGCAGCAGAAAACTATATCCTATTCATCACAGAAGAGGGAAGGAGAAAGAGGTGAGGAGCCCTTTGAGGAAGGACACCTGGAACAAACAGGCCAAACTACAGAAAGAGGAGCTGAGGGAAATGGGAACCTTCATCTCCTGTCACCTCATCCCCACAGGGATGCGGGGCCTGCCTTGGGTTGTCCAAGAGTGGATCGGTGAACATCTCAGTTCTCAGGCAGAAGTGTTCTGATAAAAGAAAAACCACAGCCAAACCACAGCTAAGAGTTTTGCAAAGCTTCTTCATAAATTCTAACACCAGAGGTTGTTGTGTGCAGCTTTTGTTATTTTACTAAATATTAAAATATACCTTAGAAGTATCATACTTTGAGTATTAACACACACTTACTGCCATACAACTCATTTACCAGTCTTTCAGAAAAGTAATTGGTGAATTGAGCAGGAAGTGTGTAAATACAGCCACAGTAAAGATAAAGCAAAAGTTTGATTCGTGAATTACCAGACACTTGTCTAGTTCCAACAGAAAGAACCCTTTTTTGCCTTTAAAATATTTTAAAAACATTTTTACCCACTGAGTCACATAAGCAAAGCTCCTGCCTTAGTAGATTGCCTTGAAGGGCAACCACACAAAAACCAAGGATGAGAGACAGCATCTCAGACTTCTAAAATAGGATTTCAGTTTCTTGTCTTAGTTTCACTCTTTGTAAGAGCTATATAACTTGCGTGGACTTGCAGAGGGGTTTGTTTTATTTTGTTTTAAACAAACTATTTAGCAATACAACCTACTGTGAGAATCTGACAGCACAACAGACATTTCTAGAATTGCACCTCGCCATGGAGATAAGGTACCTGCGCTGTACTGCTGCAGCATATTGCATACCTGGAGCTGTCAGCTCTGTGTTTCAAATTAGAAGGCATTTCCATCCACCTCCACAAAACTTTATTCCATAGACTTACAGAATATATGGGCATTTGCTCACATATGATGAAATAAATTTCCAATTTCATTGTCTATTCATTTCAAGCATAATCTTAAGAACCATTAGTTCCTCCTCTTTTTTTTCTGAGATTATAGTAAGGCTTATTTCCCTATTAAGAACCTTCAAATTATCAACAAAAATTTTATCATGCCCAGCTTATTCCTGTGCCTTCCTGTGACTACCTTTGCTTATTAAGTATTTCTGCTCGCTCCTCAGTGTTATCCTACCTGGTATGTTCACAGACAGCAATCATAGCCCCCCAACCTTCATTTTGCCAAGTGAAACATGAGACACTGAGCCACCTCTTGTAATATCCGCTCTCCAGGACTTCTCTGCACCTGTTCCAACTACATTCATAAGACCCTAATTTGATTTTATGAACTGAATTTTCTCAGATCATCTAGATTCTCAGTTTTAAACTGAATTTGATCATTTGATCACTGGAGTAACCATGCAACTTTTTTTTTTCTTTTTTTAAAAATATATGTACATGTGTGGAGAAAGTTATGTAGCCCATTTTTACAGTATTAATATAAGCTAGACCCAAGTTTCATATCCTCTTCTACTACAGATGATTCCCAACCCCTTCTTTCACTTCAGTGAAAATATGTCAAAGCTGGGGGCAGAGGTAACACCCATCCTTCCCATTGAGCTTTCTGTCACACTGAAGAATAAAAAAAGGTTTCCTAAACCTGAAAGTTGAAAATCAGGAGGCGAGTTCCCAGCTGGGACACTAACCAGAGAGGACAAGACCAGGCGCAGATCCAGTCCCCACTGAAAGAGCCATTCAACTATGTTATGGAATGGCTGTTTTATGTGAAACACATAAGCTAAATGAGAAAACTCAGTTTTGAAAGGACTCCAGATTCAGTAAGCTAATTAAGAGAAATCAGAAGTCATTTAACAGGGAACACAGTGAATTAATTTTGACAGCACATTTCTTACACTGTAAGAAGTGTTCTTTATAAGGTTACGACATCGGTAAGGATTTATATCCACTGAGTAGAGACTGTAACGGAGAATTAGCATTCGCTGATTTGGGCCTCCACAAAGAAAAGAAAAACAGAAACAAGGTAAGAGCCAAAATTTCATGGCAGCTTTATTTTATTACAAATGTAATAATGTGCATACATTTGTTTGTGAACACCTGCATGATATTAAATTTGTTTTTACAGTTACATAGATTGTCCAGGATCTTACTAAGATAAATGTATTTTGGTTTCTTTACTTTAAATTTTCAGTTAGAAGTTCGTGCCATGCCTTTATCAACAATATTACAATATTTAGATTCTTATAAGAGTAAGCACAAATCAACTCATATTTTAATGGTGCCATCTGTCTTTTTTTTTTTTTTTGTAATCTTTTGCCAATAGAGCAAAAGATCAAATGAAATAAAATCTAAACATGAGGTTTCACTTATGCTGCCACAAGGAATAGTGTTCAAGGTGGCAAAGACAGATCTGTTTGATAATTATGTATTTTCTGCTAAATTGTTCCATATGCTTGGATTGTTTGGGATTTAGCCAGAAAGAAAAGCAAAAACAATTCTGGTAGTTTCTCCCCCAAATGTGCATCAAGATATCTTTAAGGAATTGCTCCTTAGGTAAAAAGATTTGGACTAACTATTTCTGTCTACTATGTTGGACAGGAAAAAAAGAAATGCAATTCAAGAAATGTAGGCATTTAGATTTAACAATTTAAAATACAGAGATAATAAAACATGCAAAAACACTGAAATATTCTGTTGACAATCTCATGGTTTCGTCTGCTTTATAAGGGCTTTTGAATACATTTATAAATATATTCTTTTAAGAACTGTCATTAATGAGAAAATATATTTTGTATGAAAGTTACAAGTATTCACTTTGTTTAATCTGTTAATAGGAAATAAGTTTTACTCCCATGTTTAAAATTTAAGACTTTTCTTTGTGTTCTAAAATTAATGTATCTAACTAAGGATTAGTTTTGATAAAACAGCGTGACAAGCTATTATTAGTCTTAACATGTTAGTGAGGAAAATGCTCAGATGACAGAGTACAAGATGATGCTGAGCTCTCAGGGGCTCAGAGGCTGAGCATTAATGATAACAACACCACTTCCTTCCTGCATTCCAGGCCTTTGTTCAGCAGGATTCCAAACTCATCAAGACTGTTTTAATAAGTGGTTATAACCTACATCATATTCTGATAATACTACCTCCCCCCCCAACATCCTGCTGCTATGAGGTGTTTTGTAGAAGTTCGTACCAGCTGATTCTGAGCACAGCAAATGCTGCAGCTTTACGTTATCACCCTGTCCTTACAGTACAGTCCAAGCAAGGACCAGCCATGTGAGACTTTTCAGAGAGAGCTATACACCTCTCCCTTGCTGTCTCTTACATCACCATTTTGGAAGAAAAAAAAAGACAAAAAAAGACAACAATGACAATCAAAATTCAAGGAATGAATTTTACTTTTTCAGTTAATACCTCATCTAAGTTTACAGAAGGAAATAGAAGAATGTATCTATTTCACCAACAGAGACGAAATTGTTCTTTGAAGAGTTTGGTAACATTTACATACAAATAGATTTCTTATGTAGTTTAATAAGTCTGCAGCAGTGTTATATATATATGTATATATATATATATGTATGTTCAAGAGCTCTAAGAATTAAAAAAACTTTTTTTTTTTTTTCGTCTGCACATGTGACATGGTACCTTTGTATAACAGCCTGCCATTAGGGACAATGTTGGTATATAACACTAAAGGAAACAAATCTTGTATTCTATTACCTTTACTAAGCTTACTCTAAGATTTTTACAAATCATTTTCATATGCTTGAATTCATTTATTCTGTTCACATGTTGTCTTTGCTAAAATAGGAAAAAAAATGTATCTAAAAGAAATGGAATGTTTTATAATTCCAACTTCTACCGCTGATGTAGAATACGGTATTAGAAAGCAAGAATAAGCCTTAGAAATACAGCCCAATTAAACACTGAAAATGATTACAGTTCAGTTTGATTTATCTGCATTCCAAATCCATACAAAGTTAAGTAAATCTCATTCTTTTAGTATAGTGACACAAGAAATAAGGGAAGAATAAATGCAACGGCCCAAAGGACTGAAAGGTTTGACTTGTGAAGATAAGAAAGCCCTCAAACACTACCCTCAGCTTTCTTTCCCACCTGGAAGTGGATATTACTAGCTCTGCAGCCCGGGTAGCTTTAGTGAGAGACGTATTTGCCTTTAAGCTATGATAGTTCATAGCATATGGTGTTCATGTAAAGCAAAAACAATAGCACTTCCTTAATATTGTCAGCAGTAGACTTCTGCAACTCGACATTCACAGCCACCCAAGCTTCAGCCATTTTTGCAAAGCTCAACTGCTAATGCAAGCCAGAAGCCTGAATAAAGTTTAGTAGAACATATTTAGCAATATAACTGCAGTCTCCCAGTTTTGCAAGCCCTCCTCTGTGTACGTTAAATGATTGTTGCAAATTTGATGGCCAAATATTAAATATCCCTGCATTCAACATTTATCAAAAAGATAACTACTATTTTTTCCGTACAAAATCTTAATATTTCATACACAGCTCAATTTTTTTTTTACCCTCTATGATGCAAACATTCAATTTTTAAAAAATAGGCTCTGTAAAGCAGTGAGAAAAGTTGGTGATTCATATGGTTTTACCAATTTAGGAAAGGTGAAAATGATTATCGTCTCCAGTTTTGTGGTACATATATGTATCAACTATCCAGTCAGCTGAAAAAAAAATTGCCCTGCTGAAGTTATGACTTTCGAATGCTCTCCCAGGTAAGTTGTTCAAGTGCAAAAGTTCAAATGTAAAAGGGAAGTAAAAAGGCATATTGCTGATGATGACTATATAAATGTGTGAGCAGAGAAAGGTACTGACCTGTACAAACCAAAAACAGCAGATGGGATAACCATGGTCTATTTTTCACAAAGCATATCCAGAATGTTTAAGATGGAAAAAATATTATTCAGTCTCATTTTAAAAAAATAATAATAAATTTCCAGGCATTCCTTTTTCAGGAGAGTTTGGTTTTCTACGGCAGATTAAGAGAGGTTACTATATTGCTATGAACTTTCTTTGCATACTTCTAGCTTTAGCAACAGAAGAAGTTATTAAAAGTAGTGTCTATAATATCAGATTTGTTTTCCCGCTCTTCATGGATGAAAGGTTGTGAAAAAAACAATACTTGCTTCTCCTCAAACATAACACTATTTAACTTAACTTGGCAATTTAACTTGGATTAATCTAAGGGTGAATTATAAACAAATTAGATAGAGTTCAATAATGTATTTCTTTAAGAATCAGAATGGAACTATGGGTGTTTAGTCAGGTTAGTACTGTAGTAATTTACAACTTTTTGCTTTTATGTGCCAAACGGTACTTCTATCCTTAGATCCTACTGCCAAAAAAACTATTATTACATTCCAAACATTTAGGAGTAGTACACCAACTATGAATACATAAATACAAAGCTGCCAGCTTTGCAGAATATATTCAAGTGACAAAATTCTTGACATCCTGGAAGCACCTTACCCTGCAAGCAGCACAGTAAAAAGTTTCTACTATAAACAATTCATCCTGTTCATAAAACTAAAAAACCTTGGGTATAACACTGGATTACCATTATTATTATTTCAGGACATAAAAATAATTTAAAAATCAGATTTTATAATATTTATTTTTTGCATCTGCTAGGTACACTTATCTTATGTAATTTGCCCCTACAGAGTGTTTAAGTGGGATACCATTTAAATTCATTTTTTTAATTAAATCCATAGTACACAGTCCATTATCACATTTTTAGAAAAGAGACAATGACATTTAATTTTGGAGAAATGTATGTGCAAGGTGATAGTGTAGCAGTGCTATTTTCAAAGTTACTGCCCTGGCTGATAATTTACCAGGTTTTGAGAATTGGTTTTGAATTACTGGAAAACAAGCAAATATAAATTAAGAGTAAATACGTTATGAATGTTATAAATGTCCTTAGAGGAAAAGGGTTCACTTTGTGGCCTTAGTATGTATCTAAACATAGTAAATACCCCTTACAAAATATATTTTATTTTTCTTGGTTGATTTTTGATAAAAAAGTAGCATTTGGTGAAGTGTCATTATAGTTTTAGTGCTTTGGTTACTACTGATTACAATAATGAAATCACAAACAAAATCATAAAGCTATTAAAATATGGAACAAGTAATTCCCTAGACATCTCACAGATGCTGTCAAATGAGCTACACCCTGTGTTAAGCATTAAGTTTCTAATTAAGGGAGATGTAATCCTCCTGTGTCATTTCATGGTGGTTAACATTGAAAGTGATAATCTTGACTGCTTATCTTCCCAAAGAACCTTCCATGTATCGGTAGGTCTGAAGGATGCCCACGAATACCGTGATATAATCTACATCTTAAGTCTCTCAGAGCTGGCGTTCAAATTCTCGTTGCTAGGAAAGGTCCTCACAGCATTTACCGAGTCCTTCCATTGGAGAAAGTAAACAAGGAGAAATTCTGGTCATGAGATTTGAAGTCAGTAAACACCTCTGTACAGACTGGAATTCCCTCCAGGGGAAAATCATGAAGCCCTAGAAGGATGCCTGTTAGGCAGGTCATAAAGCACAGTAGTAACAGGCATATCTTGGAGGAGGAAGGGAAAAAGAAGAATTTAAGGCAATTCCTCAAAAAGTCTCTTGAACCTTCTGTTTAGTTTAATATGGCTCTAGTTTGAGGTTTAATATGACTGTGGGCATGGCATTGGCTAATGCTGCCAAAGAATCTTCTGAATACTTGAAAGATACCTCAAGTATGGAAATATTTATATACAGTGTAAATTCCCATGTTTTATTTTCATCCTGAAAGCAATGTGACCCACTTTACGAAAGATAGCAACTGTAGGCTTGGGGGTCGTTACCAAATTAGAGGGAGACAGATCCTTTCCCAAATGATTTCACGCAAAGGACATGCCGTAAAGTCTCCAGCAGCACATGACTTTGTACAACACTGAAAGAATCTGAAAAGGCCATTTTCTCTGAAATGTGTTTAAAGCAGTAACAATTTCTGAACGATTCAACCTAATTATGTTTTTCTTGAAACTATCAACTGGTATATCACTTGAATCTGCCTCCTTTCACCTCCTCTACCTGCTACCTGTTCATTTCCATTTATGACCCTTAACCAGACAAGTCCTCTCTGGGAGATAATTTACAGATGTGTTCACCGGGAGAGAAGAGGTAAAAATCAACACGACTATATTCCCTCTGAGCTTAGAGTGGGAAGGTAAGGTGAAAGGCTAAATATGAGGGAGTCTCAGCTCTTTATCACCAGGCTGGCTGGTGACCGTCAGGTACCTGACCTCAGCCAGAGGAAGGCACAAAACTGGCATCCAGCAGACATCAGATAATCTGTCCCCGCTCTTGTACATCAGATAGGGTCTCTATTAAAAGACAGAATAAAGCTACAGATAAAATGTAATGGCCTTCCCAAAACCACATCTGCATATATAGATATAGCAGCCTCGTCTGAGCCACCCTGTTCCAGAGTCGAGATGCATTTCACAACGTGAGCCACTCCTCAGCACTGCTGCTACAACTGACGAATGCAAATCTAAGTACATGGCAGCACCAGAAACACATCACCTCCTTTGCACTTAGCACATGGGGACTAGAATGCATGTTGCAGGTGACATAAAATGAAATGACAGCAAAGTAATTTGAAGTTGGGAGGTGTGGAATAGAAACTCTTGTTAATCTTCCCCTCTAACACAGCTATGTTACCCCGTATGCTTCCCTGTTTTTTTTTTTTTTTTTTTTTTGTTTTTTTTTTTAAATTCTCTTTTGATATATTGAGATGGACTCAATTCCTGCAAGAAAGGAGTTTATAAGAATCCTTAAGTGTTCTGGAACACAAGGCAGGTAGAATCTGATAAGGCTATTTTTACAAGTTTGCTTGTTCAAGCACTTCTGTCATTATTATCTGCTAATGCTTTCTTCCCATAAGCTAGAGAAGTTAGGTGTGACACTTGCTACATTTGGCACATTATTTGTAATCCAACTCTTTGCTCTAATTCATTTTTCCTACATCGTTTATAATACTCACTACACTATTTCACCATTCCATCTTTTCCCAGGGTATTGTTTAATATAAAACGTTCTTCTTTGCTAGTCTATGCTTTTAAAATTCTCATTTGTATACACAGATTTTTATAGCTTTCTCTCTCTCCCTCTCACCAGGTGTCTTTCCTACTTGATTCTCTAGCCAAGAACTCAAATGATTTTGCAGAAATGTCCTCTGCTTTTATCAAGTCTTGGCTCTATTTCAGTGGTTTATGTTATTTTTTTTCTCCAGTCTATATTTTACTGGACAAGCATCTGCTAAAAAAGTCAGAAATAAAACGACTACTTTGCACATTAAACACTTCTTAAAACCTTGCTCTAACTTTTCATGCTGAACATACACTAAGTCACATTTTATGAACAGGCAGCTCAGATACATTTGATGAAAGATGTTCTACTTGCTCATGTGTGCACACACTTTCTCCCTACTTTTATTTTCTTTACAAAAGAGGCTTTTTATTACTTAAAAAAAAATACCCATTAGTTACCCTGTACAGCAAAGTAAGATTTATTTTTTTAATTTTATTTTTTTAAGCCTGTTCTACCACGAGCACTTTCAATTAATCAAGCAGAAGTTGTCTGAGAAGGAAACCACCTTGCATGACAGTACTAAAAAGTCCAAGCAATCTGCCAAGCAATTAGCCACAGCTTTTTTTTTTTCTTTTAAAAATAAATAAAAATCAGTGCTTCTTGCTGTATCATTAATACAAAATGTTAAAAGCAACAACGGAAACATGACAACTTATCACAAACTGAAACTGCCTAATAAACTTTTATTCTGCTGTTCTTTGAGAGAAGCAAGTGTCTATTTTGCTCTTTAGATCTGAAGTGAGTTCAATATTTAAGTGCTGCTTTTAAAATATTTTCAAATTATACAAATCAGACTAAATACAAGTGGAAAGCATATTGACACATTATGACCAAAAGTAATGATTTTTTTCCTTCAGATTTGTAGGACTAATTCCATTTTTACTACCTTGCATGATATTCTGTTCCTCTATTTGAGGCATTGAAAAAGGGACAGTGAATCAAGTTAGCTTCCATCTGCCTTTTACATGGCAGATGATGTTAATCAACCCAGCTGGCTTATACAAAGATGCCTGCTGTGGCCATAGAGCAAAATGCTTTGCAAAATGTAACTTGCAGAGTAATTGCATTACTTTTCCGTACAATGTCACGGCCACATAGAGTAAATGTTTCTTTTAAAAGCATTAACAGTAGCTTTGCATTCTTAAACACGGCTGAAGTTTCAACATTGAAGAAACACGTTTTCTGATCTTAAAAGCACTTTACAGCATGGTGACTATAGATTTTACAAGACTTTCCTAAGAAATATACCATAAAGATATTAAAAGCCGTTTTAAAACACTCCCATAACCCATGAACTTGAAGTTTAACCTGATTCTCTATGTAATTTTCCTCAACTTTCTTAGGATTCTTTCTTCCATAGCATTCTCAAAATGGAGTTCAGAAAGCCAAGAACTGTTGAAGATGGGGTTTTCCTCTTTAAACTGCTACAAAGTATAAAAAATAAAATAATAATAAAAACTCTGTCAAGGATCTGAAAAAAACAGTATTGTATGGCAGCAAATTGCTCACAACATTGAGTATAACCAGCTCAAACTCTCCTACATGGGACTGCTATTTTTTTTTTTTTTAAATATTCCTGTTTTTCTATGTTGCTTTTTAAAGAATGAGCAACCATATTATTCAACGTGGAATGTTAAGTGTTTATGCAGAAGTCTCCCTTACAAGGCGAGGACGTATTTTCAGTTGCCACAAAGTGGTACTTAACACACTGCTATGTTTTCTTAAGTAGGAGGAAAAACCAACAACGAAGTTGTATATTTTTTTTCTTAAGTGACTAACTGAGTGATGCTGAACTTAGTTCATAGAGTGCTAATTAATCACTCCAGAAACATCACACTAAGTCAACACGTGTCTACCTCCAAAAATGAGAGTTCAGTAATTGCTTTTGGAAGACTTAGTCTTTGTTCACAAAAACAATTGCACTATCTAAAGCTAACATTCCCAAACTATGGTATGCAAGGCACTTCAAAGTTATTTTACGTGTGTGGTAGGCATCAGTAGCAACAGATCCTGATCTGGGCAAAAAAGCCAGGAGCTGCTGCAACTACCACACGGTAAAATCTTATCACCTTAAAGCCTATAAGCATGTGCGCGCTTCTCACTCAGAATACCTACATCACGCTCCCAAACTGGGATACAGAATGAGATTTAAATGAGAGATGAAAGGCAAGCAGCCGTTTCTGAGGAGCAGTAAGAAGGTAGAGAGGTTACAGTACCATGAAGTGTAGGATTAGGGATAAATTATTACAGTCTTTGTCCAAGAGGGTAATTGGTATCTAAATGTTGGCTGGGAATTTCTAAGCCTCTCATGAATCAGCAGTCAACTTAAATTAGAGCCTGAGCAAATGAAGGAGCTAAGAAACCAAAACAAAACAAAACAACAACAAAAAACTTTCAAGAATGTCTACAAAAGATATTTCCATTAAGCAGCAGAACAGTGATTAGTGTCCAGTGCTTTTATGGCTAGCCAATTGCACCTGGTCACCCGATGTCAGACTTTTAGTCTGACTTTTTCTGGGTGTTTATTAAAAAACATCAACTGGGAATAGAACTTTCAACTTTTGCTTTTATCATTTACTTTAAAACAGAACAGTACATTGCAGGAAACATGCAGTTGTTCAAATCTGTCAACTCTCACTTGGGCTTTGGAGCAACTTAACCACATACCAAACCGTACACTGCTTGTGGTTTCAAGACTTGGAGGCAATGAACTCTTGTTCCATAACTATCACAAAGAAGAGAGTCACCTGCTGAATCACCAAAACCATATCCTGGTACACACACATTTCTTCTGAGGTATTTCCCATTCAACATCTCCTCTGTACATCTTCCACGTCTATAGAGAAAAAAAGCCAGCTAGAGATGCAATATGCCCACAAATTGTAACTTACCATCAGACCTATTAATATGACGCTGGTTTAGACAAAAAAAAGGAAAACAAAAGAATCATCGGATCATTCAGGCTGGAAAAGACCTCTAAGATAATGTAGTCCAACCTTTAGCCTAGTAAGAAGTTAGATAAATAAAGAAGTTAGCTAAAAAGATAAAAAAAAAAAAAAGAAGTTAGCTAAACTGTTAGATGTGAGTAATGAAGAATCAACAAAGAAAACGCAGTAATTTACTTCCTTCTGGAATGAGATGTAAGTTCAGCCTAGATGCCCAGAGGTACCTGTCTATCATGTTTTTGTGGTTTTTTGTTTGTTTATTTGTTTTTTTTTCACCCTTAAATCTTAACACAGAGTTTCTTTTTCCTATCAATTAATTCTTACACAGTTTGGAGCAATACAGAGTTTATAACCATAAAGCTAATCAGGCATTATATTGTGTTTAAAAATCATCATCCATTTGTTATATTTTTGATATCTTACTTCTAAGTAGAAAATGACCATTAGCAGCACAGATTTATTTATTTTTAATAAATTCTGAAACAAATGCTTGAAGCCTTGGCTAAAGAAGTCTTTTTGAAGTACTACTTTCTCAGTTTTGTACACTAATAATCGTTTTTCATTATAAGGCTGAGGAATCTGAAATGATTTTCAAATTTCACTTACAGTTCACAGTTATTTTATTGTCTATTGATTTCAGAGACAAACTAATCTCACTCAGACTTGAACCGGGCACTCAATGTTTAACTCAAATCCATATTTTTATTTTTTAACTATTAAATATAAAAAGAATGCCTTAACTTTGGCTTCACACAATTAATGGCTCAATAGAAACCTCACAGACTTTTGCCTGGGGAATTTCTGTATGCTTTCAACTGAACAAAAGGAAATGGTCAATTACATTTCATATCATAGTACGTAACCAGACAGCTCAATTATTCTACTAACAAAATATGATGTTGAATTTTGCCACGATTGTAGTCAGAAGGGTGTGGAGATAAATCTGGGAGGTTGTTTTACAAGACCATTCAAGTCCAACCCTTGCTTTACATGGATGTTAGTGATTAAGCAATTTCTAACGGCAATACCTCATTTAAATTGAAGCAAAAACATAATTTCATCTCTTTTGGTGGAATGTATGTTTTTGTGCCAATTCAAAACTCTTCAGCAACTTAACAGAGCACCTTCTGGAATTCTTGAAGCACGGCAGGGAAGTCAAGTGAGCTTCTGGAAGTGTGCTTCCCTTCCAGACCAAGATTGTCTTCTACTTGGGATATGGGACTTATTCCCTGCTTATATCACTGTCAAGGCCCAAGGACCTATTCTGTTAAGGAGGACATTCACAGTGCTGGCTGCAATACTGAACCCTGAGGAACACTGCAAGTAACAGGCCACCAGCTGGACTTTATACTGCTACTCACAACCCTTTAAGCCTGCTGTTCCAGGCAGGTTTCCATTGCCACTAGAGTCCATCTACCCAAACCATAACTCACCGGTTTGGCAATAATAAAAGAATGAGAGATGATACTGAAGACCTTGCTAAAGTTGAGGTGAACATTATCCACTGCTCTCCCTTGTTCACAGAACCAGGCATTCCTCTTAAAAGGTAGTCAGGTCCACCATGCTTGATTCAACCTTAGTTTACAGATTAATGAGACCACCATTCTCACATTATAAAAATTGAGGATGAACTACTTAAGCCAGTAGCCATTTCAGAGTAGTAGATCCACACAGAAAGAAACACTGAGGACCTCGGGGCAGCTGACCCTCGTAAGTACTGAGGTAAGCAGTTGAAAGTGTTCCAGCAGAGGGTCCACAGCCAGCTAACAAAGACAGCATGGGGCTCGCAGAGGAAAGGGGGACACCTGAGAAGTACAGAGGCTGATGCATTCCTAAAAACTCTTATAGCCGTGGGGCTCAGACTTCTTGCAGAAGGGCACAATCATTGCACTCTACCTTCAAAAGCTGATGGGTTGCACAAGAATGAGCATTTTTTTCCTTCCACAATACTAGGTATAACACATTAACATTTACGCCATCTGTTTAGCATACTGAATGAGAATTCCTGTTTGCATTGTTATCCTTTTCAAGAATCAGACACACATACACACACACACAAAAAAACACAACATATAATCGGTTCTACCTATCTACAAAGTTTCCCACTTAATAGGTCAAGAAAGACTATCCAAAAAAAGTATCAGACCAGTATCAGTGGTCTAGATACATGTCCTATCATTGTCTGATAAAGCACACCGAACAACAGATGGTATAGCAAGAAGTAGATGGGGAGATACCATTATCTTTTCCTCTAAATATAAACAAATATTTATGTGGCACATTTTAAATCAATATAGGAAAGGCGTCATCCTTCAGCTGGCAACTCAAATGCAGACATCGAGAAGCAAAAAATAATTCAGAGACTGAATATTTCAGCATGAAAAGTTCATACCTTGTGTTTGCCCACGGGAATCATAACACTGAACACATGACAACGGAGTCTGATGGTGGAAGTCAAGAATGTTTGACCAGTCAGACCACGGACTTACTCCAGTAAATTCCTGCTTTGTGCAATCAGCTAGAATTTGTCTTAAGGGCCCATACATGCACAACTTTCAGCTTAGTATACGTCATAGGATGCCATGCGTAAAGTGTGCAATACAGAGCAATTCAAATGGCACATGGGTTGAATTTCAAGCGGAATTATTCTGTGGAAAAAAATGAGCATCTCTGTTCAATTAAAAACAGAGTTCAGCATGCACCACCAAAGGTGACCAATTCCTATTTGTGTGTACCCTTTAATGTCCACAGCAGGCAAATGGCAAAACTACATTTTCTTAAAGTAGTTTCAGATAAGTGGTCTGGTTCTTACAGTTTACTTCATTTAAGTTTCTAGAATAACTACAATCAGTTTTATCATTAATATAATATCTTGTTAAAATATACAGCTTTGACAGTCCATCATTGCAGAGGTACAAGAAATCCTATGAGGTTTTCCCCAGGAAACATTTTTCAGTACTTCATCTGAAGCTCTCAAAAGCACTTGAAATTGGCTATTTCTCTTACCATTTTTATATCCTCTTAAAGAGAAGTTATAAATTAATCCATTACAACAAGCTCTGGTAACTAGAATGAACTTCTAGTTATGTAGTTAGATTTCCAAAACAATTCACAAAGCAATCATTCATTAACTATTAATTTATCAAACCATTTACGGAGCCAAAACTGTTTTAACGTAGCTAAAGCTTTTCATTTACTTAAGAAAAATAAACTGTTATAACTGGCTAGAACTGTACAAGTCTACAGAGCTCAATCATACAAGCAAGTCTTATTTCCTTATCAGAATACAGATAAAGTCAAACAGGAAAAGCTAGGGCATTTCTCCTATCAACAAGCACACACAGGAGTAAAACTGCTGAGTCATAATGGCTCACAGCATTAAAAGCTGTTTTGGAGTTCATAGATTATTTGTACGCTTTTTTTTAAAGAGTATTTGTACTGAAGTGTTAAATTACCAGGACATAAGGTCACAGTCAAACAAATAGTACTCATGCAAAATCAAACTGGTGAATTGTGAAGCCCATGGAACACAGATGTTGAAAGCCTGATGCTACCTCTAATTACACTTCCTTAATTACACTTTCACCTTTAGAGGATGGATCAACTTTTACTGTAGTTTGTACAACAAAACTCCAGATCTTATCATCTTCATGTGCTTGAGTACAGTAATAAAAATATTAGCAAAAATCACAAGATTTGGAATATATAGATTCAGAGAAGTCGTAGTACCTCCTGAGGTTGACGCACTTGGTATCCTGCTACCCACTCTGGTTCTGAATGTCAGACTAACCATCATATCAATCTCAAGAACATTTATACAGTTTGCACTGAACAGATTTTAGGCTCTGATCTTGCAAACAAGGCAGAATATTCACTGCAATAGCCAGAACAAAGCACAGAACAGTATACGTAAAACTAATCTCCCTATTTAAAAGGGCTACAGAGTAAAGCCAAATACTATTCATACTGAAACTGGGTTTTCAAGAACTGTTACAACAGCTTGGTGGAACGTAAGAGGCTCCTACACAGACTTTCCATGTATTTTTGATCAAGTAATAAACATAGCACAGAGATGAAGAGATAACCTTTTATTCTTCCCTGCAACAGGAGCTCTAACAATGACTAACATCAACCACTGAAATAATACACTGCAACAGTCCTGGAAAAGAAAAAAATGAAGATGAGATTAACTATCATTATTTGCACACAATTCTCCTTTTTACCCTACAAACATATTGATAGGGTAAGCTTTTCCCTTCTGATAAGAAAAGAATTTGCAGTTTTATATGTTCTGTATGAGGTATATTCAATGTAAGTTGTATCAGTCCGTAGCAGTATAGGTCTGTGCAGCTGCATTACTTGCCTAGTGACACAGCACTCCTAAAAATAAAACGTTTCTGGTCAAGTTAAGAATAAGAACGAGCATGTAACAATGAAAACATACACAATTGGAGATTTAAGGTGATGTCACAGCTACATGGCTCCAATCAGCATTTGTGAGGATCAGAATTTAGGACTTCAAAGCCTAAATCCCTACTTATGTTCTGTTATGTAAAATACAGGCTAAAATAGCCTGTAGCAGACAAGCCACAAATGCTTAGTCTAACTCTGGGCTGGGAAGGGGAGGGGTGAATAAAAAAAGACAAGTATGGCAGCACGGATTAGGAAATAACTTGAACGGTACGACAGGCTGATACTTCAATACCAAGGTACACATTCTGTAATGACTCTGGATGGGGTGGGGGAGAAAACATTATGAGAGGAAATAAAAGAATTTTTTCCCTTTTTCCTCCAAACCTCCAACAGAATGTAAAACAGCCCATTCAAAAATTTAAATATGAATTGATACCTATGGTAGAAATACAGAATGCAGAAAAGCCATCTGATTAGACAGAGAACTGTGTAACTTCTAAGGCCAGAAACCAAACAAACTGGAATCTGAATAATATTTTAACAGAAGGATACAACTGCTAGAAGCAAGACGTGGTGGATTCTCCATTTAACTTCGTCACGTCAAAATCAGATGGCACTCCACCAAAACCACACTCAAACAGTCTCTCTCAAACTATGGGGTGTTTTTCCACCTTGGGAGTACAAAAATGCCTCATAATGCAATGATGAATTAAGTAAGATGAGTCAAACCCACAAGAAGCTGCTGGCATCAACATAAACACCTGCAAGCAGTAACTGCAGCCTGACTGCACCGCTCTGTCCTGGAGGGCTTTAGCTTCTCCTGGCTTGGGAGGCGAGTGTCTAAGTGTAGAGCAGGAAGAGCAGGGAAAGAGGGCAAACACGAAAAGGAAGTTGCCCATTTGAAAATACATGAGGAAAGCTGCTTTAGACAAACAAGCCAGGTAAATACAATCACCTGAAATAAAAGTGAGTCAGGCCGTATTATCCTGGCCTTAGAAGGCTGAGCTTTAATCGGTTGTTTTGTAAATAGGTTTCTGTTTCACAGCAAAATTTAAAACTTGGCTAAAAAAAAAAAAAACACATTATTTGTATCTGCTAGATTGTAGGTATATTGTAACCATTCTTAATGAGACAGAATAAACACAGTCTCCCGTTTTACCTGTCTTTACCATCTGTACTGTACGTCTTATCCTAAGCTGCACTCCTCAGAGCAGAAACCTCATGCAGTCTGTTCTCTCGAACATGCAGTACAATAGAACAGCAGGCATCACAAGAAAAACACATTATATCAAAGAATATATTTTACGTGATGACAATGGATGCATTGCAAATTTAAGCTATGTTATGCCAAAGAATGCATGTTAATTATATTACAAAGTAAAATTAGGCAATGCAAACTTACTGGAAAAAATTCTTAATTATTCTGTTATTGCTGTGCTTGCCAGAATCACTTGCATACAACATAAGAAACCAATTCTGAACTAATTTTGAACAGAAACTTTCTTCTGTAATTGCAGAACTGTCCAATAAGCAAGAGAAAAAAATATATACTTTAAACCACAGGAATTCTTAGCGAAATGGATAAAAGAATAATTAATAAGCAACACATTCAATTTTGTTTCTAATGTATTGATACACATACACAGCACAGCTACCTCATTTCAGTTTCTGCAAACCTCTCCTTAATTCTAAGTATACCTTAGAAAAAAACCATGCCTGGACATGTTAAAAAAAGTTATCATGCTAATTCTGTTTTTATTCCCATTTATCCCTTTAATCCAACTGCTTCACCAAAACCCTGAGAAGACTCATTATAAGTGTTCTTTCTTGCTGTGGTATTTAAATAGTTGTCAATTTGTCACATAAGGACCAGAGCTAGAGGCAAAAGGACTTTTTCATTTTAGCATGCACAGGGAACACAGGCTATGCCTAAATGACTGTCCAGTTGTGCTCCAGATGCTGAACTCACACTAACCTGCATCCACACAAAGAACTGTTGTCCCATACCCTACTTCTATACACTTTTCACCGCTGAATGCACACATGTATTGGCACTTCACATCAAAACAGAGTGAAATAATACAAAGAGAACATACCAAGTCATTCTTTACCATCAGCAGACACCTGCCTGATTTATCCCAGTCTCTTAAAAATAACAAGCTTGCCTTAAGCCACTTTCAGAAAGTATCTTACACACACAAACCAAATACTCCAGCGGTGATTTAAACTCACCTGCTTGACTTTGAGGACTGCTGATCTATGTCAGTACATGCAGGTATCAGCACACAGCTGAAAAGCAACACTACCTCAAATCATTTCTTAGCTTTGACTGACCACACGAGAACTTTGGCTTCATAACAAAGCAGACTCAAGAGACATTATTTTAAGCCACTACTGAAACGTCTTTCTTGACTACAGAACTTCACGTTCCAATTCTAGCATATACAAGAACACGCCAGAGTGCCTGACGTGGATACGGAAAGCCTTCTGCCACCGTGCTGACTTGAGTAACCTGACCACACAGACAGCTACGGCATCACTGACTCGCGTAGCTGAAGGGCAGCCATACAGGATTGCTTAACAGCAGCCACTGGGGAACTTCAACAACAAACTACAACAATCAAAAGCAAGTGCTCAACACACTATAATCAGTTACGGACAGAGAAAAGGAAGATGTTTAAAGGTTATGGAAAAGAAAAAGACGTACAACAATTTCCCAGAATCTGGACTGTGTTAAGTGTGTTAAAGCCTACTGCATTTCTAACTTGACACTATGGAAAAACTCATCTGTCTTTAACTCTAGGGAAAATTCAGTACCGTCTTAATGATTTGGGAGGGAAGACTTTTTTTTTTTTTAATACTTAGCTTTTAAAGTAGCAACTAGACATCTAAGTGAGGAACATTTATTTAAATGGACACAACTTCTTGAGATGTCTTTCATAAAACAGTTCTTCCCCGCCCCTCCCAGACTTCCGCCTTCAGAAAACAGACATCCACTCTGGATTATTTAAACTTGGAAAAATGCAAGTGTTTTCTTTGAAAAAATATCTATTGTTACAGCAAAAACTTGGGTTTCCTTTCAAGCAAGATCATATGATTACGCGTTTATATTTTACTTTCCGCAGGAATTTACACACCCCCCATTTGCATCCTGTTATTCATTTAGCGTTTCCCTTTACTTCAGCATGCTGTGTTAATAACATGGACCTGCTGGCTCAGGCCAGGCACTCAAGGTGACAATCGATGATCACTCTTGCGTTTATCAGATTAGTTCTACAGGGCTTTCCTCATTATTTAACTACAGAAAACATTCCTTCAAAAATCAGTTCCGTGAGAAGCACTGTATGGGCAGATCATGAAACCAACTAACCTAGGGTGGTGGGGTTCTTTATTTCTGTTGCTGTTGGTATTTATTCGCTAACTAGGTACTTTAAAGCACTTATTTCTCCTTTGGAGGGTCAGTTTCAACTGAAATACATTTCATGCTATTTAAGTACATTAAAATAGCAAAAATAATTTTCCTCTTTGCAATACTGGATCTACCATAGTCTTAGATTGCGTTATCTTGTTTATCTTTAATCACCTACGTTCGCTCTTAAACACCTTCAGATTGATATTGATTACTAACCTGATTTGTAGTCCTACCTCTAAAGAAATAGCAAGAAGCCTCTTTCCAGGAAAAAAAAGACCAGATAGCTTCTATGAAGGTAAATGTTACACTTGCTTTATCTTAAATAATATGATGTTATTTTGACTTTTTGAACAATGTATCTTTTCACATATACCAGGCTATTTTATTTTATAGAAATTAAAGGAAAAATATTCTGTTGTAATGTACCCAGTATATACACTCACTCATTGTTTGAAAAATACTTTACAGTTCCTTTCAGGCAAATTAAAACTCTGCTACTTAATTCATTATGACACAATAACCGGTATTCCACAGCTCTGGTCCAGTATTATAGCCATAGTAGCTGCATGTATCTGTATGATGTGGATACCATTGGAACAGTACGTTGTTACTGAGTTGCAACACAGTTTAAGTGTGCTTCAACAGTATTTAAATTGCATCTTGAGATGGATATACAACTTCCTTGCTGCTGAATGGCTGAAAGCTACCTTCGTGTTCAAATTAGAAACAAGCAACTGATGTAAATTTTGGTGTAGAGTGATTATAGGCTTTTCCATCCTCTTTTACATCACAAAACTGGGTGAAGCCATGATTTTTTTTTCCTATACAGAAATAATAGCACTAACCCCTTTATTGCAAAACCTTCAAGTGCAAGTTGTCAGAACAAAATAAAACAAAAATCAAGCACTTCCACTGCATGAGAAATAGAGATCAGTCCATATGAACTGAAACACTAAATTTTTAGCTGGTAAGGACAGAGGCTATTTTTGTGTCCAAACAACTCTGTCAAAAAAAAAAAAAAGAGACTGATCAGCTGCAGATGCTGAGGAATGCAATTCTATCTCTTCAGTATAGTGTCATAAAACTTCTGATTGATAAAAAAAAAAAAGTACAATTTTATTTAAATACCAGCTCTTTGCTTTATTCCAGCAATGTAAAGGACCAGACTATTTCTGCCTTTGAAGAAACTGGCATGCAGACAACCACCACATTTCACACTACAGAACAACTCAGGTAATGAAGGAGAGGGGTCGAAACTCCTTTGCTACCCTGACACAGTACGGGAGGACACGTGCTGCTGGCCTAATTACTACTCTGAGCACTGCTGTGTTACCTTCTCCCAGGCTGGGGTCAGCGAATACCTGCCCACACAATTGGAAAACCTCAGCTGTCATCTTAATGCCTCATACGCTGCTTTAATCAGGGCTTGAAGACAGAAAAGACGTTGCCTCTATTTCTTTAGAAGTCACCTTCATGATAAACTATAGGAAGGAGTACTAACAGTTACCCTATGTAAGTCTTTTAACCTATATGAAGTCCTAACCTATTTAAAGTCTTAAACCCTATATGAAGTCTTTTCCATGCATCAATAAGCAAAGCATACAGCTGATGGGAACTCATATGACATGTATTGAACTGTAATGGCTTTAGGAAGGCTATTTTCAGAGGAGGAAAAAATAAATCTCATCTCTTCTCCTCTTTGAAAGTCTAAGAAAAAGGACTGGAAGACTCATAAAAGGTGATATTATTTCCAAATGCAAAGCTTTGAAAGACTGGTGATTTAAGTGAAATATAAGTAGTTACATTTGGTTTTCAAGAAACTGGAAAGCTTACTTTATACAGTTACATTGTACATATCCATGCAACTGGATGTTCCATTAAAATACAGATAAATTTAACAAGTTTAAGTACTTAAACAGCTGAAATCAGCCTACAGTATGAACAGAATTTTACAAGCAGGCCAAAAACAAATAAATTCCCAATCCTTACCGTCAAAAAAACTTTTGGCTCTCAGGTAACTGACGCTAAGCCTAAGCACAGACAACTTATCCAATTTGGCGATAACATCTTGAGGGAAAGGCAGAAGGCTAGCCAAGCGATCCAGCTCTGCATTCAGACGATCCCTGTGTCTCTTGGATGGATTGGACTTGACTCCTTCAGCTGGGGATGGCTTTACTCTGTGGCAAAGAAACAAACAAAATATAAACAAAAGTTCCTTTCCAAAATGAAGGTAAGTATTTGCCAAACCTAACATTACAAATAGCCTTTTAAACTGTAACATGCAAAATGTTTTTCCCAAGTGACTTCTGTTTCCCACGGAAAAAAAATAGAATTAATCTAAGATCATTTAACTCCCCCCCAATACACCCACTATTAAATGAAGCAGTAAGAGCTGCGATGGCTATCTGACGACGTAATGAACATTTGAAACCTTAAGAGATTTAGCATTTATTAAAACCCTCCTATGGTTTCACTTAAATGTCACTTCAGTTCTTCCAAACACTTGTATTAAGAATAATTCAGTTAATATTTATTAATATTTGTGCACAAATTATTTGATAGCCTACTTTTAACTCAAATTACAGTTTTTCCACAGGTGTCCTTCATTCTTCATCAATGTTTGGAACAGGTTATTGTCAAGTGAACACAACAAAAGGCTTAGGAACTTGCTAGAAAACAAGGCATTCAAAACTGCACAAGAAAAGAGATACAGCTCAGTCAGCAAGTAAAATCTCCCTCGCTCACACTATTGAACTTCTCCTGTAAATCAGCTCTTAGCTGATGGCATTCCACTTGAGTATGGCATGACAAAGGCATGCCTTTGTAGCTCACATAGTACAATGTAAAAAGCTTTCTGTTATGAAGTAGATAATAAACTTTTGTAAACCTGCTGTTTTCTATTCATATTTGCCCTGAGCTGCAACTCCAGATACCTGAATATGAATACTCATACCTCTTCATACATGCAGTAGTCTAAAAACAGATTTACAACCCCCTACTCACTTGAATTATATTTAGCCATTCCAAGTCAACACTAAAACCAATTAACTTATCTGTGCGAGCCATAATACATTTTAGAACATGTATCACAGTTTCCTAACTAAAAAGTGATTAATTCTCACTTTTCCCACATCGCAGTTGTATTTGAGAGCTGCAGCCATTACTGATTTCTTACAATTTGGCTGCTTTCATAGGGATGTTGGCTCTGCAAGGTGTATCGTTTGTGAAAATAATGAACATAAAGACTTCATCAGTTAAGTTCTTCAGTATTTTTTTTAGTCTGCTTCCAAGTTTTGTCTCTAAATCATTTTTAAGATGAGAAACTGCAAAAGCTCCAACAGTCATTTTTGCCACTGCTGAAAGTGACCCATACTGAAAAACAATCTCATCTTGTGCTTCCAGTCAAAAAGGTAGTGATAGAGTGGACATTCATTTTCTTAGCTCGTTGTTCTTCTTTCTCCCCCTCCTTTTTTGTTTCAATTACACTTGTTGGTTTAAATTCAAACCATTCTTTTTACAGGCATTGTTTATTTTTGAAACTTGTCAAAAACTTGCGCTTACACCTGGCTCCATGGCCACTGGCTCTGCAGCTGCCCTTCTGTACATTAAAGAGGGGCATGCTTTTTATGTAGAGCCTGGTAACTTGAAGGTGCCATAATATAAAATGTTAGTGAACGGATAAAATACATTAGCAGCAACAACTTACTCCTTAAGTTAACCTTGCAACAGACTAAGCACTGCCTAGGACACAGTTCTAGCACAACTCTATACTACAAACATTGGAAAAGTGGGAAAAAGAGATGAATCAAGAGGGTAAATGAAAATTATTCTTCTTAAAATACTATCTTAAAATAATTTAGTAAAGCTTTCTACGCATTCTCTTATTCTGGCAGGATATTCACTTGCACAAGATTAACACAACTTAAATATAACCCTAACAAAATAAGGTTCAATAACACCAAACATCACCAGCAACATTCAAAGTTGCTTCATAAATATTTTTGTGTATTAAACAGCCATAAATAAAAGCACAGAATAATAAATACCAAACCTTTAGCAGGTAACAGCTGCATAACAACCGGTGAAGAGCTCACTACTATCAAATCAAATGTGCTTGTAAAAAGCAAAGGTCCCCATGAAAACAGTTCACCATATGCCATCTTTTCCAAAAAAAAATAAAAGCACTAAATGCTACCTTCCTATTTTCACAGCTGTCCTCCTGCCTTGCTTAAAACTTCTATAAGCAGTTTAGCAAGTTATGTTGAAACTATATGCAACTGTGCAGTCACCTTGTCAAATTGCTCGTTGGATCTAATTGTTTTTGCTTTACTTTCAAGTAATTTTTCTTTCTTACTTCTAAGTAGTCCAAAGCATAAGGATTTCGTAAACATAGTATTCATTTCTGAATACCAGGTTAGCAGTATTTGCAATATAAATCTTACCAGCTCCTCTCCTTCCAAAGGAACCACTGATTTTCCCTACATTTATTCTCTATGACCCAACTAAAATCCATGATATAGACAGAACAACTATCTTCAGTGACAAAAGAAATTAGGGTGTAAACGAAGGGGGAATAAGTAGTGACTTGAACCATTTTCCATTCACTTACGTAAACCCTTGATGCTAAGGGCAGCCCTAGCAGCGTTGCAGAAAGTTATCTTCAAGGAAAATGGAATGCTACATCAAGATTAAATCCATGCATATTTTATTTATAAAGGAAAAAAAAAAAAAAAAAAAAGACTAAAGAAGGGAACAGATTTTAAGCTGACCTTTTGGTTCTTGATCTTTTACCTTACTTACAGGAAGTTTGAATTCTGTAATCAATCAAAGGCCAGAGGTCTTTGTGCACTCAGTATCTCTTAACTGAACTAAGTCCTTATCGCCCAACAGCTGCAAAACAAGCAAGGACAGCTAATTCTAGTTTTAACGTTAGAAGAGATTTGCCATCATAACATTAGTTGACTACTATTTTCAGAGGTCTGTTACAAACAACTTAAACAGAACTTTTAATTACACGTTTACCACGTGTGCACTCACAGACATTAATAACACTACGTTATTAAAAAGTGCATGAGTATCTGAGTCTTCTTATTAAGAGGCCAAAATAAATCTCAGTATTTATATGCTAAGTTGTATTTTTAAAGGGAAATTCATGCAGTTCTTTTCTTTGAGAAAATGAAAACTACACACAGATTTATTTTGTTCAACAAAGAATTATTTTGTTCAACAACCAATTCTTTAAAACAGACAAATGCATAAGCACTGAAAAGCATGATACCTTATTCACAAGACCAAAGTGTGAAATGAACTCAGGAAATAAAATGATGTGCAAGAATAGCATTAAAGAAACAGAAAATTATGTTTAAAAACTAATTAAGAAGTTCATCAGAATGGCTTTATCACTTAGAAAAAACGGCATGAAAGAGAATACACGTCATCTAACTGACGGATTTAATCTTTTCAGCTGTATGTATTTTTCATCTCATCTTTAAGATTTCATGAAATAACATTCTTCTGTATGTTATTCAACTAACTGCAGCTCAGGTATATGAAACACATCAGTTACCACTAAGCATGTGCTACATAGGTGACATCTCCCCAAATTCTCTGTTTACTTTAAAAACTGAAAAAGACTCCTATGCATGTACACTCATTTCCCACTCCGAATTTACCATCAATGAATGATCAGGGATGATTCCTTTGGAAGCAACAGATACAAGACAAACTACTTCTTTGATCAAAAGCTGTTGTTAACCTACCCTGAAGGGGCAAGATACACTTTCCAACGGTTCCTTCAGCAGGCAATGAAGCCAACAAAGGTTTAGGAATAAGGTTGTTTTTACAAAAAAAAAAAAAAAAAAAAAGAAAAACCACACTCCAACCAGCGGTGTGCTGCTCATCGGATGCTCTACTGTTTGTCCTGCAGGACCAAACAGTCTCAGTTTGCTCAGGTTGTCTTGGTGTCGGAACAACCCTGGCAGAGCGATGGAGACAGCCGAACACCAGCCAGGAGCGAAAGCTTCTTGCTCAGTTCTAACATACTGCAATACTGTTTCAGATCACAAGCCAGGCCTATTCAGAAAGAGAAAAAAAAGCATGCTCTTCACTGCTGGCCATAGTATCTACGTTTGACTACATTCATTTGTGGCAGATTTTCTTTCCAAAAAGTATATTTTTGCAAGACGCATTGCCAAAAAAAATAAATAAATAAAACACAACAAAAACAAACAAAGAAACCACCACCACCAAAAAATCAAAGAACAAAACCCACACCAACCAAACCTTAGAAACAGTCACTTTCAAGTAGCAATCTACATGTAACATACAGGTACACCAAGACTGGCAGGGTTATCATTTCTAAGTTTATTCTACTTATGACAAACAGCTTTAATGTCTCCCTTTCAGATGAAAGGTGTAAACTGTTGTATGTATGATACTGCTTTAAACAAAGCAATATTTTAACGATTATTTTTCTTTACTGACGAAGTTGCATTTTGAAGGCTTGTTCTGGCGCTTCTCGTTTGTTTGTCTTGAAAGAAAACATAAACAGTCATGTGTTTTTTTTTTTTTTTTAAATTAAAAGTATCTCTGCACTGCTTTCAGACATTATTGTCTTAATTTGTAGTCTTAATTAAGGATCAACCAGTCAAACATTTTTCTCTGGAATATTTAGTATCATGAATACTTTTAAACTAACTCAGAACAAAAGCGTATCATTTCTTATTTAGTCTGCTCTTTCAAGAAACACGCTGTTACACTTTTTGTGTCTGCACAGTATGAAACATTTAGATCCCCCCACCCCATTCCTTGTCTATTACATTCATTTAGTTACGAAAAACAATTCCTATCCAAATACTAAAAAAAAAAAAAAGGGCAAATCACAGTTAGATAGAGGCAGAAAAATATCAAAATAGAAGAACTGCAAGGTGGAGCGATAGTAATAGATCCTAACATGATCTGAAAGACGTTATATCTCCAGTAAACCCCACCTCAATAAAACTTTGCATTTTATCCTCCTAGCACGCAAAGTCAGCGGTTCAGCTACCAATCGCTTGAGAAAAGGAATACAAAGCCTTCAAAAATAAGCAAAGAAGAAGGAAAAAGCAGGGGCCATGCCCTGCTCGCCAAGCCCCCGGGCACGCAGCACCGCCACGGGCTGCGGCCACCAGGGGGACCCGCCCGGCTCCGACGGGAGGAACCCGGCGGAGGGCTCCGAGGCTCCCAGCGAGTGGTTTCTGCAGCACATTACATTTTACTGGAATGCAGATTGTTTACTAGGCGCTTTTTTTTTTTTTTCCTTTCTTCAGATGACAAGATAACAAGATGAAGTGCAGGAGCAGTTGCCATTGTTGCTTTTCTTTTCCAGCCGCAGTACTGTAGCTCCCTGCTGAATCCGAGAAGCGCTTTTCAACGCTTGGCACTGTCGGGCAGCTCCCTGCCAGGTTCAGTCCTTTACACGGCACATAAAGACAGGGTGGTTGCAGGAGAAGCTTCCTCAATCGGTTTTGAGTTATCATCATGACTTTAATGAGTTATCTGCACCTGGAGCAAGACATATTTCTTCTTCATTTTTTCCCTATGTACGGTAAGGCACTGTGTGAATACCTTCTTCCAGTTCTGTAAACTAGCTGCCTATTGTTGCAGGTTAACAATTATCAGGATCCTTTCAAAGGTATATATATGGCAAATGAAACATTTAAAGAACTATCTACTGAAGCAATCTTTATAAAAGGTACTACTCCCAGTAATACATCACTTCTTTAATTTTGCAACTTTTTTGGAACAACTCTGAGCTCTGCTGGGGACACGAAATTTCAAGTTCAAAGAAACTTGGATCACGGCAGCATCAAACTGTAAGCGCAAGGAAACAGCGTTGGGACTATTCTCCCCTCCTTCCCCCCAGTCAGTTGCAAAAGCTTAGCATCTCCCTGTGGTTTATGGCCCAAAGGTACGTTCTGTACTAGGTGACATGAGAAATCAGAGCTCTCTGACCCACCAGCAGTGATCCGTAAGGTTGGTCTAACAGCACAAGGAACCAAAATGCATAGCTGTTAGGAGAAGAAAAAGCGATGCATGCCAGATAAATTCATCTTGCACACAAATAATTTCTGGTAACCCAAACAAGGTAGGTTAATAGTCATGCCTCCTCTTCTACGGACAGGTGAGCATACAACTTTAATATCAATACCTTTACTTTAAGAGGAAACACTTACTTCTCCCTTTGGTTTTAGAGGGCAAAACTCCTCAACAGAGATATGATTCCCATTAGGAATAAAAGAAGCTTCAAGTTCAACTAATAAGACAAGCGCGGCCAAATTATATAAAGAGAATATCTACGCAGAAAGAGATGATTTACATAGCTACTGTGGTAACACACACACAAAAAAAAAAAAAAGAGTTTCACATCCTCTAATCCAGCCTTAGAATTTAATAGTAAGCCAGACATAAACCAATCTTACCAAAAAGGCAGCACACCTCACCCTTTCGCAATCAGAACGTAAGAATTATTTGCCTTCAGCAACTAATAGTTGACAAACACTACCAATGCCTTTTTACTTCTTCATGAAAAAGCAACACTAATTTCACTCTTGAAATCCAGATCTGTAGAGCAAGTCTAATTCAGCACCTCTGTTTGGAAATGAGTGATCAAAAGAAAAAAAGCAAACACTGCTGTTCACATTATGACTGTACCTTCCACCAAGGGCTTTAAAAAAAGCCATGTTTAGACTTCTTGTCTAATTTGTAGACCGAGAATCTGGATATGTGTACGTATTCACTCTAACAGCTCCAACCGTAAAGACGCAAGCACCCCAGTTAATTCCCCTCCCCCGAGACAGTTGTCTGCTCTAAGTCTAAAACCATACCACTTACATGAGAATTTCATTAAATATTTGTCCTTCTCTTCTTTAACGCTTTTGGAGTTTCGGCAATTACCTTCCACAGGAGCGCTCCTCCAAAATACAGAGGGCATTTTTTTGAGCTTTGTATCACGGTTATCTTCGCTGCAGCCCAGTAGTTCAGCTTTACTACTTTTTACGACCTATAGGTACTCGACTTCCAGTCGAAAGTGCAAGTTCAACATCTCCTGTGTCCTGCTCACCGCCGGCCAGCCGCTCAGCGCAGCGCCCGGTCCTGCGGCAGGTGCACAACGTGCCACTGCCCAGGTGGCGAGCCGTTCCTCCCCGAAGTTTAGAAATAAAAACCGCGGCCAGACTTCTTTTTTCTGGCCTCTTTCGACCTTAAAAGAGACCCGCAGGGGTGCCGGAGGCGGGCTGTGACCGCTGCGGTGGGGCGGCGAGGCCGGGCCAGCGCCGGGAAGGGGCCGAGCGCCCGGCGCTGTCACCTCAGGTGCCTCCCGAGCCGGGGCGGCCGCGCTCCCTGCTGCCGCCTCCGCCTGCCTGGTGGCGGGGGACGCTCGCTTCTTTAATTATTATTAATCGAGCGAAATGAAACGAGATCACCGGCCCCAGGACACGGCGTGGGGCGGGCACGGCTCGGTACAGCAGCCACCTTCCCTCTCCCTCCCCGGGAAGAGGGGCGAGGGCAGGGCCGCGCAGCCGGCGGGCAGCCCCCCGCCGCGGTGCCCCGGCGGGACGGGGCAGGGAAGCCGCTTCCCCGTCCCCCCCCGTCCCCTTCTTCCCAGCCCGCCGAGAGCCGCTTACATTTTCTGCACAGGTTTCCGCCGCTTGCGACTGGCGTAGATGACATTGGCGTTCATCCTGCCGCCGCTCCAGGGCCGCCGCCCTCCTGCCCGCCTCGCTCCGGCTGCCGGGAGGGGGCGAGCCCCAGCGGCGCCGCAGCCCCGGCCTCGCCCGCGGGCCCCGGCCCCGCCGCCCAGCCCGCAGCGCGCTCGGCTCCCCCGGCGCGGCGAGCTCGGGAGGCGGAGGCGCCACGGGGCGGGGATCCCAGGTGATCGGCGGCGGCGGCGGCGACACCCACTGGCCGCCCCCGCGGGGCACAGGTGTGGGGGCGGCCGGGGCTTTCCAGCGCCGCGTCCCCCCCCGCCCCGCGCCGAGGCGACACCGAGCACCCGGCCGGTCCCGCGGTCTCCGCGCCCCGGCGCGGCCGCCGTCTGCTGGCCGAGCGCCTGTCAGTGTGCGCGGCGCCGGGCCGGGCCGCGCCTCCCCGCCCAGCCCAGCCCAGCCCGGCCCGGCCCGGCCCGGCCCGGCCCCGCGCCCGCTCCTCCCGCACGGCGCTGCCGGGTCCCGGTCCCGCCCCGCCCGGCTGACAGCGCCGCCGCCCCCTCGCCCCCCGGGGGAGGCCCCTCGCGGCGGCCGCGCTGAGGGAGGAGGGGGCGGCTGCGCCGCCATGTTGGGAAGGGCGGGCGAGGGGAGAGGAGGGCGGCCGGGGGGGTCGGGGTTGGGGGGGAAGGTGGGCTGCGGGCACCGGCAACGTGAAAATAAAATAATAAAATAATAAATGAAATAAAGTCACGGTTGCGAAAGGAAGCCGAGCCCGCCTCGGTTGCAAGATGAGGCTTGTGTCGGTCACCTGCCGGCACCGAGGCCTGCAGCCTCCTCAGCTTCCCGCTTCCCCGAGGCTGAAAAAAACCGCCCAGGCCGCAGGTCACCCAGTAAACAAGCCCAAAATAAGGCGCTACCACCAAAACGAGGGGCTGGGAGGGAGCCCCAGGTAGGAGTGCTCATGGGTGGACAAGTGGAAATGCGCGGGGCTCCTCCGCAGACAAGGACGAGAGGACGCTTGGGGGAAGTCGCCTGGGGCAACGCCGCAACTTCCTAAGCACCAGAAGGACCGAAGGGGGTTATTAGCCCAGGATGTGGTTAATATCTCATTAGGGGGTAAATCCGTGAGTTATTATGCTGACATTTTAAACTAAACACTTATTTTAAAGGAAAGCAGTAGCATCACAAAAAAGTAAAAGGTGCTGCCAAACTGCTGACAAATAAAACCGTTTAAGAAGCCTCCTAATGCATTTGTGACCCGCCACTGCTTCGTCTTCCTGTATTCTTCCTCTGTTTCCTCTCACAAGAGCAGAGCTCTTCACCCGGAATAAAGACAATAAATTTTGTCTCTGCACTAAACTTGGGAGACGGGGAGTCGCCCTGTGTAAACACAGGCTATACACAACTGTGACTGCGACAAGAGCCTGGCTGACCCATGCTGAGAATGAGGAAGAGCTCCCTTCTGCTCCCATTGAAGCCCACAAAACTCCGGCCGCTTCCCGAAGCACATGGCTGAGTCCAGCCCAAGCGATGCACCCACAGCCTTGGCCCCTCTGCTGCTCAAAACTCAGGCTGCTGCCTTTAGCACAGGTCCTTGCCTTTTGCCTTCTCCTGGTTCTCCCTGCCTGGCTGCGAGAAGGCTGAGGCAGTGTCCTTGGTGCTGGCTTGCATCTGCCTGCAGAAGCTGGCCAGGCTGCAGGAATTAAAACAGCAGCTAAGAGCACTTTCACATTCCCTCTCTGGCTGTTGAAACCAATACTGTGGTTATGCAAGTACTCCTGCTCCGGTATGCTGACAGAGGTTATTAGCTGTGGCCCAGGTATTACCATATGGCAGCTGCTGGGAAAATAGAGCACTGCGGTTGTGCAAACCCCAGCACAGCCAGTCTCCTGGCTCAGGGGCAGCTGCGCCGTGCCGAAATGCAGCAGCTTTGCTGAGGAGTCCCGGCTGCAGCCATGCTCTGGTTCCAGCATCCTGTGCATCCCGCGGTGGCATGGGCCTCGTCCTCAGAAGCTCACAGCGTGAATTAGACAGCATAACACACGCTTGTTTACCAGCTTAATTGCTCGAGTTTAATTGCCTGGGAAGCTATCCCAGATGCAGAGTATGCTGAAGCCACAATATTCAGATTAAATTAATTTAACTAAATCTTAAAAACGCTAGCATGCAAGTAATTGATCAAATACTGTTTTGAAAAGTATATCTTCAGCAAAGAAAAATTATTGAAATCCATTGAAAAAAACATATAGCAAAGGAACTGTACTCGTTAAAAGGTCGGTGCATTGCATTTGCATTCCTGCCACATTCCTGGCCAAACACCTTGGCAGAGGATGTCAGCTATTTGCTGCTATCTGTCGCTCTGCAGTCCCTTTCCTCTTTATTGTCTTCTCTCTTCACTAGATGTTGCCAGCATCCAGATAGGCAGTAATGTGTGCCATATCCTACTTCCTTCTCTTCTCCAGACCCTTTTTTTGATTTTAGAACTAAAACTGCAAATTAATGCCATTTACTCTCTCCAGATCCATCCATCTAGCCAAACACTCTATTTCTTCCCGCTTAAACTTCCCAGTCCCTTTCACTACTCTTTTCACCCCTAACCTCTTCCTGCTCACTGGTTTCTTCCTCTGTCAACACAAGTGTGCTGTGATCACTCCATACACAATACAAATTGCTGCTCTGCTTTCATTCTTCTCTTTAACTACATTACCTTTGTGTTGAAAACCTACAGACATTGTTTAAAGCTCCTCTTCTTCCAATTTTTGATCATTTTCAGTCTGAGTTTCCTCACTGCGACTGAACAAAGTCTGCAGCAACTTCTTATTCTCTAATGAAAATCCACTGAGATCTGTCTCCACTGAAAGATCCTCGAGATCTCAACGTGTTTCTTGACCTTTTGTGCTGCTTAGATACTGTCAGACACACCCATACTTTGCAGAACCACAGCATGGTTGAGGTTGGAAGGGACCTCTGGAGCCCATCTGCTCCAGCCCCCCTGCTCGAGCAGCGCCACCAAGAGCAGCTTGCCCATGACCACATCCAGACAGCCTTTAAGGATCTCCAAGGAGGGAGATTCCACTACATCTCTGGGCAACCTGTGCAAGTACTCATGCTGATTCATCTATCAGGTCCAAATGTACTGGAGGCCACATGAAGAAGGAGGTAGGCTTTAGCCTCCTCTGGTAGATGTCATCTCCCAGTTAGTTCCTTTCTGGGGCCATGGGAATTTACATGGTACCAGTGGAGTTCTGTGGTTGCACTTCAACTCCCAGATTTGGAAGCAGAGAGTAAGGAAAACTTGCTGCTAGGCAGAAACTACATCTTCTGTACATCCATCCATACAGAGCAATCCTTTTCACTGCCTGCAATTGGAAATCCACTCCTATGGGTCAGACCCTTTTTTAACAACAGATAGGACATGCCAGATGTTCAGAACACAGACAATCATAAGATGCATGGAGAATTCCTATTTGTGTCATTTAAGCTTTTTACACAGAGTTACCTAAAAAAAATTTAAAAAAAAAAAAGGAAAAAAAAACACACTTGATATCAGGTTATCTACGGCTCTATGATTCTATGATTTTGCAAATCTGTCCTCTCCTGGCATTCTTGCTGTCTCTTTGCCCAATACGTCATCTCAGTATTTTCTTTTCTGATTGCTTATTTGGTTACAGTAGAGATCTTGCTTCATATTCAGTGTAAAATGGACAAAAACTATACAACTATGATTCAGCTATCTTACAGCCTCCTTTACAGCACACGGTTGCTTTGTTTGTTTGTTTCTTTAATTTTACTCTTTTTTAATGGTAATATTTGGTCAGATTTAACGTTTGGTCTTGCAAATGAAAACTGTGGCTGATGTTATGTGGACAATTAAAGGGTTTAATACCTATGCAGATCGTTTTCATGTATATAGTAGTACAACTGACCAACTTCTTATTTTATCTCTAGGCTAATACCCAGCTGACTTACTAGGTCTAAACTAAAGATCACATTGTCCCTTAATAACTTCTCTAGAACCATCAACAGTCACTTTTCTCCTCATTACTCAAATCCAGCATTTCCATCTTTAAAGTCATGAATTGTAATTCTATCCAACAATGAGATTTGTAAGAGAAGCGTGTCTGTGTATCTCATGAAACATGCCTTTCCTATCCCTAGCATGTGGTGAGGTGCCATATTAGCTAAAAGGCTCTTCCATATCTAGTATACTGCATAATTATGATCCTCTGAAGCTTCCAGAGCTCTTGCTTGTCAGCAGTCACATCTGCTGTCCTGGCTCCAAAATGAGCAATTATCTTCTGACCCAAACATCAGTTCTGCCCCGTTTCTGCTTCTCCTGCCCCGCACAGACCCCTCGCTCATTTCAAGAGGTGGGCAGCTGCTTGGAGGAGAGGACTTTTACTAAACAGACAGAAATTCCTGAGTGGGATGGAGTTTCACAGGATCACCACGAGACCAGCAAAAATCTTGTCACTTGGGAGGAATTTATAAGAATTATAAACACTGCTTGCTATCTTAGGGTCATCTCTGACTCATTTCTATCCTTTATCCTACTCTGTCTGTCTATGGCCAAAACTTTACTTCCCTCAGATAATTCTGTGTGTTGACTTGTTCTGGTTGTCTTCAGTGCAAATAACACGGAAGAAATCGGGTTTTATTATTTGTGATTTCTTTTCTGCCTCCCTGGAGATGAGAAAAGAGAACTGTGGTTTAAAATTGTAATTTGTGCAGCTCAAGTCTTGGGGATATGCAGAACTGCCACTTGTTTAGGAATTATTTGCCATTGCGCTTTTGTTCTGCTGAGAAAGGATATCTGTGGTGACTCAGATAACTCTCTTCTTACTCAATTCAGGGAACTAATCATCTAGGGAAGTTCACTTGTAACTGAATATCCTATATATTGATTCTTTAGTGACTGGGAAAGTCACACAAATGGTTTATTGTGAGGAACCAGGTTTATTGAAGAAAATTCTTGCTTGCCTTTTTGGAACTTAAATGGAAACAATTCTATCTAGAAAAATAAAAGCTCTGAAATGTGACTGACAGCACTTTATGACAATTGTTTTTTACAGAAGCCTTATTTTCAGGTACTAGTTGAACTGTAGGTAGTTTTGATGAGAATTAGATTAACAAGAAGCTTTTTTCCTGCTATTTGTATTTGTGTCAATATGGGAAAGAATCAGTGCATTCCTTTTTTCTTCCTCCCTACTTCCATTACTTCTGTGGGAGCTTCTGATATGCCGGTGTTTAAAATTACACCCAGTTTTCCATTAGGTATTCAACCTGAGGAGCATTTCTAGAAGCTGAAGAGTCATACAAAGCACAAAAGATTTGAAACATAATTAATATTTGGGCAAGTTGCCTCTGATCCTGATAAAATTGTTCATGCTGAAACATTTTGGTTAATAATAGTATGTTAATTACTTTAAATTAATTGAATTGCACTAATCCAATGAAATCTATAATCTCAATTGTCAAGACAGAGGCCACAAAAAATCCTGAGTAGAACAGAAACACAATTAGAGACAGCATTCAAGACTATTCCACTTCCAGAAAACTTGAGAAATTAATAAGCATCATCTGTGAGACTGTATCATGATTCTCCCCAGATCGTATAATGTGGAAAACAAGAACCATGTTTCACCCATAAGTACAAGAAAATTAAGGAGTAAAGGAACAATATTATTACATAGTAAGTGTAAAAATCAGCACACTGCTTACTTTTCTCACATTTTCTCTGATATACAGAAATGAGCAGACTGGAACAAGTTTATAAAGAAACAGCCTTACAGTTAAAGAGAACGGGTGCTGACATGATGGAGAGCAGCTCTGCAGAGAGGACCTGGGAGTCCTGGTGGACAGCAGGCTGTGACCATGAGCCAGCAATGTGCCCTTGTGGCCAAGAAGGCCAACGGTATCCGGGGCTGCATTTGGAAGAGTGTTGCCAGCAGGCCAGGGGAGGTGATCCTGCCCCTCTACTCAGCCCTGGTGAGGCCACACCTGGAGTATTGTGTCCAGTTCTGGGCTCCCCAGTAGAAGAGGGACATGGAGCTACTGGAGCGGGTCCAGAGGAGGGCTACAAAGATGATGAGAGGACTGGAGCACCTGTCATGTGAGGACAGGCTGAGAGAGCTGGGCCTGCTTAGCCTGTAAAAGAGAAGACAGAAGGGAGACCTCATCAGTGTGTGTAAATATCTGAGGGGAGGGTGTCAAGAGGATGGAGCCAGTCTCTTTTCAGTTGTTCCCAGTGACAGGACAAGAGGCAACAGGCACAAACTGAAGCATAGGAGGCTCTGGCTGAATATGAGCGGGCACTTCTTTACTGTCAGGGTGATAGAGCACTGGCACAGGCTGCCCAGAGGGGCTGTGGAGTCTCCTTCTCTGGAGATATTCAAAACCTGACTGGATACAATCCTGCACAATGTGCTGTAGGTGATCCTGCTCAGCATGGTGCTTGGACTGGGTGATCTTCAGAGGTCCCTTCCAACCTCAGCCATTCTGTGATTCTGTAACTACTTTTTTTTTTTTTTTTCCAACCCTCTTCTCCTACAAGCATTACAAATACATTTTATTATATGGTTAGAATAGTTTTTATGTTGTCATTCCAAATGAAATTCATGTTTTTGCCATGGAAAGCAGAGAGCCACCCTTTATTTTAATCCAGGCTAATCCACTCCCAATCAGGTACTGAGAGCCATAACAGCAGTAACAGGTCAGCCCTTCCCATGGTCAAATAGATGGACCCAACAGAGCCCACCCTCCTAACCAAGACTCCAGCAGCTGGATGCCTGTATGACCTCCACTTCTTCCTTCTCCCCTCCCTGTCAGTGGAGTGAGTTTATGTTTGTTATGTCCATAAACAAGGAGTTGTCTGTAACTACAAAACCCATTTAAAGAAAAATGCCATTTCTACATACATTGTACAACGTTCATCTTTCTGACAGTCAGATTTTTGGGATCAACAAATACCTTCTGTTCCTTTC
Source organism: Anser cygnoides (assembly GCF_040182565.1). Taxonomy (NCBI): domain Eukaryota; kingdom Metazoa; phylum Chordata; class Aves; order Anseriformes; family Anatidae; genus Anser; species Anser cygnoides. The sequence continues at coordinate 31,986,242 of NC_089874.1, read as the reverse complement.
TGGCCGCTGAGGCTCACTGGCACAGAGTGTAACAGACACATACTATTATATTTTCTTGGTTTCCTTGCTACGGTGGCTGCATACAAAATGCAAATTGCAAATGTTCACAGGCATGTGTTAACCCCTAAACTGTTCCTGGGAATTATGTGAGAACACACTAAAGCCATGTAAAGGACCATTCTAACAATTTTGAACTACCAATGATTTTTAATGTCTAGGACGTTGTCATGGTGCTGGCAAGTTCACTAGTACAGGTATAACTCTAGAGTGTATTTCTGATGTTTTTGGCCATACAGTTAAACAAATAGCTTACACTTATTGTAAGCTATTTGTATGCAGAGGCAGGAAAGTTTGGGTCACAACAGTAAATCACCATGACGATCAGCAAATGTGGGCAACACATGATCCAGCTGCACCAGCGTATGATCTTGCTGCACCAAGACGTTCTGTGCTGTTACACTCAGAACAAATACATGAAGAGCTGCCCTTTTTTACTTCTGCTTTAAAATGCTGTTGAACTATATTTATTAACAGGGCTTTGCCACTAAATTGGCTTATAATATTAACAAAACCTGTGGCTTGGGAGGGCCCGAAACAAGCTTAAAATGATGATGTCTAACTCAGTAGGCTGCAAGTTCTCTTTCTGCTCTCATTAAGAGGAAAGGGTATACACAAAGTAAGACTAATGAGTAAAAAAAAATGATCTAAATTAGAAGCGACAATACAGTTACTGTGCCAGAGCTCAATTTCTCTACCAACAAACCTGAGCTAATTTTAACAAGTATAGCTAGTTGTCATAAATTTTAATTGAGCCTTATAAAACCTTTCTGTGACTAAGACAAGCTACAGGTATTGCATTAATGGCTTTGTATTCTCTCTTTTTATTGGGATTTCCTATCAATTCTAGAAGGTATACATAGAGAAGAATATGAAAAAATAAACAGATATGCCAATATCTGAATGCCAAAGGTCAAGACTAAAACCAATTTGTAATTTGTGGAAATTTCTCACGTAGAGAGCTCTCCATGAACATACTGCATAATTAATAACAAAAAAAGAACAAGCAAAGAAGAAAGCCAAAACACAGTGTTTTTAATACCTACTCAGGAAATAGCCTGCCTGAGAAAAAATGTGGCATGTGTTTGTTCTTTTCAAACTATTTTCACGAACATGATAGAAAATACATTCACTCATTGAGTCCCTGGTTCTCAAGAATGAGCTGAGCCTGTGTCCTGACAGCTGATTGCCCTGCCCATCCCTTACAGCTTTCTGTCACAGGGAGGCTACAGCCATGCTAGGTGACCTGTCCAGGGCTTACTGAGACACTGTCTCAGTAAGTGATTGCAGTTTTGTGTAGGTTTTGTAATTTAGACCCATAACATCTTTTTTTCTATCCGGCGTGACTACAACTTCCCCTCATTTCAGCAGGGTTTTCTTTGATTTCAGCTCTGACTGAGGCAGCCAAGGAAGTTGAGAGAGGAGAGGGGACAGTGAGTCTGTTAGGACAGGAACACAGGGAAACAACTGTCTCTGGAGAATGAGTGCCAGCACAAATCCAGAGAGCGACCGCATTGCACAGAGCAAACAGCATTGCAGAGAAGGCAACAGGGGCAGGTATCTGTGCTAGGGAAGCACTTTAAGACTTTTATTCTGCAGAGAGTAGTCCTGGCATGTTTTTTCTGCTCAGCACTACAGAAGAACATGCATGCACTGAAAACTGCCTGCAAGCCAGTTGATATATTGTTTGCTTTATCCCCTCTTTTTTTTTTTTCCACATTTATCCTGTTAAGTGTCCCAACCAGACTGTGTTTACATGTATCCCTAAGCAAGCCACAACTGTTGCTAGCTACATATCATCTTTATAGTCCCATTATCTCCGGTTCTCTTAATTCAGTCTGGCCTGCAGAGTAACTCATAGTATTTAACACTTGCTAGTAACAAATGTTCTGAAAACCTCCTTATTAGTGTGCCCTGCATGCAAGAGAGGTGTTTAGCTCTTTGGTTGTAGTGACTTACCTGTTAATTTTCACTACCAGTTATGTAGCACCAGCTTGAACATAGAGCCTGAGGTACTATCTGAAAAGTAGCGTTTTAAGTCCTAGCTATGCAGAAGTTGTCTCTTAAAAGTTAACATACTATGTGCTCAGACAGAAAGGTTCAGAATGTTCTTTAAATATTTTTCCATTTGCACTAATATCATTGAAGATGCTGAATTGGAAAACTGTCTTGTAAGAACAACTACACTTCTGCTTCTTCTAAAGGAAGTTTCCTTAATTATAATTTGTATTCTATTATGTATAAATAACTTTGTAAGGTCCCTAATGAATAAAATACTAAAGTGGAAAAACCTATCATAGGCATATGTTGTATAAAAGATCTGTCCAAAATAAGTGCATAGTTTTAGTGCATTATTATTTAATCTTCTAGAAAACATTAGGAAAAACAGCTTCAAAACCTACACGGTGCCAGTTTTTATGACCACAAGTGTCAATTAGCAATTCCAGTGATATCAGCCCAATAGTGTTCACTAGAACTCTTTCCCCTGTGCTTCACACAATTATTCTTGCTACGTCCCTATAGCTAAAACACATTCCATCACCAAGATACCACAAAGCTGTAGCAGTTTATCATTTCCCCTAAATAGTCAACAGAGCTGCTAGCTAGTCTATCTGCTAGATATTAAAAGTTGTTCATTTTAGATGTATAAAATATCGCTTTTTTTTCTGAGGGCATATATTTGGAGCCACTTCACAGTTTCTTTCATAAGGGAGGCTTACTGAAAGAGATATCCTAGAGGCAGCAAGACTCCAGAAAACATGAGTTTTTGATCCAGGATTTCTCTTGTAAGAATTCCCTGACTCTATACTTGGTAAGTTTGGATTTGGACTCTTTCAGGTTATAAAATTAAGGGTGATGTTTCTATAGTAATTGGCAGTCTGAAAGATGGCCCTTCAAAAGTAGTTCAAGGAACTTCAAGGAACACAGGATAATACTTTGAAATAGAATTGGATTTGAAAAGAAAATGAACATTGAACACAGGAATTGAGTGAGGTGGACTCATCCATGTTAAGTAGCAACAAATGTCTGTGAGCTGGTCTGTCTGAACTTTTCAGCTGACCTTCAAGCTTGGCTTAAGGTGACCCGTGGTCTACATAATGGCCCAAGACTAATGGGATTTTTTAATTTTATTTTTTTTTCCAAAGTGGGAAGAAATCATTGGTGATCTTGTTTCTACCTAAACCATTTGCAATTCTGAAGTTACAGCTGAAGGCTACCTTATTGGATGGAATGCAACAACTCTTACTTTTTTTTTGTTTTATAGTAAATATTCCCAATATTCCTACTAAAAGTATAGTATAGCACTCATATGATACTCTTCCTAGGAGTACATTGCTACAGAATTGATCAGGTAGATAAAACTGGAGAAAAGGAAAGAGAATAAGCAGAGTAGACGAGGAAATTCAGAAAGAATAATGAGCCAGTAGTTAAAAGATATGGTTATTGAAGAGAAAATTGTAAGTGGCTAAGGAGAAACTTGTTCCCAGTAAAACGATGGTAAAAAAAAGTCTGAAAAAAAGCCACAGTTACAGTAGTAGCTCATTTAATCATGGAAGCTATTGATTCTTAATAATTCATTGAGGAAAGTGACTGTAGGATCTATTGGTCATATGTTGTTCCATTAAGAAAACCTTTTGCAGAGTTGTTCATGACAGTAGTTACTGTGGCAGAGAGCCATATGATGAATCCTAGAAATTTAACTTTGTACGTATGGCTGAGATGCAGCGTCTGGGTACTTGCCAGCTTCTAGGGACTGTAGACATAATCCTTATACAGTCATGTTCTAGATTGTCTGAAAAATGGACAAAGAAAGGGAAAGACACAGGAGCAATGTTCAGCTTGTTTGCTTAAAAAATAGTCTCTTGGCTCTATTATTTACAATGATTCCTTCTCAGTGAAGGCTTCAGGGAAAGGCATACACAGGGAAACCTCTGCCTCCCCCTACACCACACACTCCTGCAGTAAACTGAAGAAAAAAAAAAGAAAGAAAAAGAAAGCCTTTCTAAAAATGGAGACCTGAAAACAAACTGACTATGGGATATTCGTCTTCCTGTAGGAACCTCTCCCCAGCCACAATTGTTTCAGCAGTCCATGTTCCAGAATGTTATGGCTAGGTAATGTTTGTTCAAGATGTATTGCTACTCTTGTATAAAATATTCTGGTCATTCCCATAACATTCTCAATATGTAGCAAGTATGTATTTCATGGTCTCCATTGTTTAAAACCAAAGCTTGAACTAACGTCATGACAACATTTATAGTGGACACAATGAGGTAGTTATCTTCATTAAGGCATAACCTGGTAGTTACCTTCTGCGTGTTTTCCCCTTGCTTTCCTTCCTTTTGTAGTTACACCAATAGAATAAAGAGAGCTTGGTGTTTTCTACCCTTCATCTCAACCTTTTCTATTACAGGCAGGACAGAATAAATAAAAGTTCCAGTACAACTTTTGTCCTAAAATGTTACAGTTCTTGGTAAGACCTTAATATCATAGCTATGGACCACTGGAACAACTGCTTTTATTAGATTAAAATGCCATTAAGCAGAAGAATTTCATCATTATTCTGTTCTTGCTATGGATATCGATGCTCTGATGTTGCTGAGTTTGTTCCTTCAGCATCTAAGCTCTTCAGCATCTAGCCCTAAGCAGCTGAATATTTGCTACAGTAACAATTTCACATAGACATGACTAATTACATTAAGCTTGGTGATACTGTCAATTTCTTAGGCTTGTGGTGGCTGGACCAACCTACTGTAATCCTCTCCAAGTTTATTACAACTGCTTTCCATAAGCAGTGCAAACTCAGTGATATACATGCATCAAACTACCCTACAAAAATTTATATATGCCTAACATTCAGTCAGAAGAAAAAATAATTTCAAACATAAAACTGTACTCAGAATAGAATTTTCTACAATGAACAAGCACTTATGGTATATGCTGCAATGCTTCAGGAGGTAGGGAAGGAAAGAATATAATGTACTTCTTGCTGTTAATTTACAAACAGTAGGCTTTTTCTTGACATTCATATGCTAAAAGAACTGCCAATATTGGTAATATTTGATATATTGTGCTCATTCAGTTGACTCTCTTCCACAATAAGAGCATATTTGCATGCATCCAAACAGAGGTACTCCATATTTTCAGAAACACTTGATAAAAATGATGTAACTTATAGAATAAGGTTTGAACAGTACTCCTTATTCTAATTCATTTTTGTCTTTATGAAATAAAACATTGTTTTTGAGTAGCTAGGTCATTTCCATCTATAAAAAGCATAGAAATCACTGTTTAGTCTCGTATTTCCCAATCCCTTCAATCCATTTAGCTTAGCAGATGTACAGAGGCACACAGATGGAAACAAATCATTCCTTTTCAAGCTTGTTGTTTAAGAAAATAATCAGGACAGCAAGCTGATGGCACTGTTCCTGTCTTCTTTGAACTCCAACCATTGCAAAGGAGATATGGGGATAAAAAGCACATTAATTTCTAGAAAACCATGATTTCCATGCATCTTGCCTAATTTCCAGTCTATCTTGTTGCCCTAAGTCAGTCCTGTTTAAGTGACTTTCCTCATTGACTCTGAGCAGCATGCTGCATTGCAAGGGCTTCTGTTGAAATTAATTGTTCACCCAAACTAGGGGTGCTGTTAGCATCTGAGTGTGGGTACACATGCTGTCTTCTTCCTATGATGGGATGGGACAAGATGAGCTGCAGTTGTACATCATTTTCTCTCTTCCTTTTCCTTCATTTCCTATACGTAGCTTCCACTGAAGAAACAAAACATCAGTAGGAAAGTCAGCGTGCCCTGTGCATCAGGTTAGCTGAACTGCAGGATTAATCGCAGACTACTCCATCGCTGTAGTTTAAATGCAATCAAGGAAGAGATATTGCTGAATATCAGGTTAGCAGAAGCTAACCTATTACACATACTTCTGCAATTGCATCATACTATTCTATGTTCTTGGTGATAGGATTCAGAAAAAAGCCACAGTGGTGCTCAATGCTTTGATGAGCAGCCACCTGTACTACAAGATGTACAGATGCTCAGGCTTTTATGTCTTTAAAGTCAGTATTCTGCAAGCCAGTCACTCAGACCAGCAATTGGGTAACAGTCTCAAACAGCAATCATGGCTCACTCAGGAATTTCAAGTGATATTTGGACCCTACAGGACTTTCCTTGTGGGAACTTGTCATGACAAGTTTGCCCTGACAGAGGGCTTCAAAAAAGAGAAATATATATTACTTCATGCAAGGCAAAAAGCATTTAGGAGAAGTTTAAAACAATTTTATACACAAGGGTTCAACCTGCATCTTTGAAAATTCAACTTTGTAGGCAAATCCCACCACTGAAAAGAAAACAATCACCTTGTTTTAAGCAGATAAAAGTGGCACACTTTTGATGGCTTCTCCTTTCTTTTCAAACTTCCTCCTATTTGACAGATTCTTGAGATTTTCTGTTTCCTTTGATCCCAGGATTACTGACTTTTGTACATTGTATTCCTCCCAAGCATTCTTATACCAATACAGCCAACATACAAGCATTTTCCTCTGGAGCTTTGAAGAGGTATGTACAGGTTGTACCATTGTTTTGCCTTTTTTCTTTTTAAAAAACTCTTCCTTTACTGCTTTCTTTTATCTAATTCTTAGCTTTTGAGCAGGCAAACAACAATACAAAGCTAAACCCATTAGTCATTGAAAGTACCTACATCACCCATCATCAGAATGTTTTGTTTCTTCTGCAGCTGTACACTGCACAAAAACACATTCATGTAACCCCACACAAATGGGGATGTTTTGAAGGCACAGGGAAAACAAAGAAAAAGAGCAAAAGAAGCAAAAAAGTTGAGTAGAAATATCTTTAATTGCTTTCTTACCGAAATTAAACTGTATTCTTCAAGGTATCTAAGTTATAAGTTAACGTATGGAAAGTACTATTAGACATGATTACAAAATACACTTCTATTTTGTGGATAGTTCTTAAGACAATGCTTACATGCAGTTTCACTTAGTGTGACTCTTACTGTATTAGTAAACAGAGGCTGAAATTGGAAGACAACAGTAACAGTGAATTGGAAGTGTAGTGGAAAATTACAGGTGTAGTATGCAAGTTGAAAGCTGTTCTTATAATTCAGACTCAAGTGTTTATATTTCTAGAGAAAAATAAGTACCTAAGTTGCATATAGGGTCGGGGGGGGGGGGGGGGGGGGAATCAGAAAAGTGATTTATTTGGGTTGAGCAGAAACAACAATAATTCAGACTTGCCACTTAAGTCAATACTATGTCCAAATTTCTTTTCCAGAAGAGAAATCCTTCATTTAGGCTTGGGTTAATATTTCCAGCCTCTGAAGCAAACACTTTAAGAAGCACTACAATGCCTTTTTTTTTTAAATGTCATAATAAGGTCAGGATTAATGCTCAGTGGATTTGCTGAAATAAATGAAGCTCATCTGCATCATAAATGAACTACATATATCCATCTCTGTTCAAAATGAATGCAGATTTGCCTTTTGTTATGGGTTTATACATTACCTTGCATAATGAATTCAACAAAATACAGGCTCAAATTTCACACACACACTCAGACACTTTCCATGTATTACCTATTCCATGTGAAGCTATGAAACAGGAGTAAATAAGCAGTTTGTATTCTGTAAAATAATTAATAGATTTGAATTATAAGACATCTTGAAGAGTCAGAATTAAATTGAACATTCAGCTTGAAATCTAGCAAATACAGAATAAACTTAGTTTCCTAGAATACCACATTACAAATACAAATAAAACAATTAACACACAATACAGATAACAACCAAAAGAGCAAACCCCAGTAGCAACATATTGAAGTCCAGGTGCCAAATTGCTCCTGAAGAGCTGTTGTTACTAGGTGGGTTACAATGCAAAGCATGAGAAGAGTTCCCATGGAAATGTTGCTTTTAAGGAATTATTACTTTTATGTGGTTTTGCTGCAAGCAAGCATATGGATAATACTACTACTAATTTAAGTAACTAATAAATAGTTCCTAAAGAATAAACATACTGTACACACCCTTACTAGGCAAAATGCTGTCACACCCATTAGCTTTTATTCCATATTTTCACCTCTGAGTGAAACAAAGTCAATCTCCTCTGTCAGTTCTCCCCATAGGGCCTCCAATAACCAGTGTTTAAAGGCTTTGGAGGGCCAGAGGCAGTGAGAAGGCATGGAATTTTAGGGGCTGTCATAAGGAACTTCAGATGGCAGCAGGAAATCCAAATCCTTCCCATCAGCCACTTTGGCAAACATTTCAAAAGCTCTGTAGGAGTGAGCTGGGATTCATAAATCCATACATCCCTGGGCTTCAGGTGTAGTTCAGGAGGCTCAGATTTTTAGCATAAATAATGCAATCAGCGTTATTAACAGGTGGTTGTTGGCCTCATTTTGTGAAGAAAGATTATTATTAATATCAGCATAAACTTGTGTTATGTGTACTAAACAACTAGGTAGTTGTAAAAATTACAAAAACAAAGATTGAATATAGCACTGACACATAATCCTCATGGAACGAGGCTATGCAGTAGGAATAGGTCAATAACTAATAATATAAAATCATAGTAACAAGTAAACATATATTGTATCATGACAATAAAAAGGAAAGAGTAGCCAGGAAACAAACTATTTCCAAAATCAAACAGAACTGACCTAAGGCTTGGAAGCAATGGAGTAGAAGAGAGGTTAATCTGATCATGCAGCAATCCTTATGACCCCTTTATGTTGATAGGATCATTCCTCTTAAGAGGTATTAAAACCTTTGGAGGAATAAATATGCTAAATTATGCTGAGATAAAAGTGCTCATCAAGTTTTATATTGCTAGTCTTCAGTAAGCTGCAGATGTCCATACTGTGAAGTCTGCCCATGGTACCTCAACTGCCTCTGTATCTGAAGGCAAGATGCCGATTTTGATTAACCTGTTTCTGCAGGAATTTATTGATTTGTCCCATGTGTTCCCTCACTGCTTCAGTAGTCTTCTCACCTCAGCATTTAGAAGACAATTAGGTTTTCCATTTGCTTCAAATAAAAATAATGCTAGTGAAATATAAACAGTCATGAATGAAACCTGCTTTTAATTAAATTTAAATTAAGATGCCTATAATTTAAACTTTTGGAAGAAATTGAAAAATCCAGAATTTCTTATACATATTCTGAACACAGGAACATGAGTATAAACACTGAAATAAGACTGAAAAGATCAATCAACTTGGATGCTTTGAACCATCTGGAAGTCAAACAACATTGCATGAGAAAAGCAAAAGGACCATACAAAAGGGAAAATATTTAATGAAAATAATTAAGCAAATGTTTTCCTTTAATTATGATGTATTACTGTTAACGATGTTCACTTCCCACTTTTAGCTCCTACAATTGTCTTCCTTTGTAACATCTAATCACAAAACACAAACTGCCTCAGCATAATTTAATTCTTTTGGGTGTAATAAGCTTAATGCTTTATATAGCAGTGCTAAAACTAACAACTGTATGTGGTCCTGGACATGTGAGGTGTAACTCATCATATAAACCACAATGTATAAATACCCCAAAGTAGACAAAGCTATAAAATACTTTGAGTACATTTCAGAAGTGTCAGCAAATTGTGTAACAAGTATTTGTCCAGGAGAACTTTCTAGGCACTAAAAATATATTTACAAAGCATGAATGAAATTTTCCTTTCTCAAGAATCTACAGCATAGGAGGACCATACATACTATACTCTATAAACCCTAAATAATCAGATGCAGTTTCAAAAATATTTGAATTAAACTAAGTTATCAATGATTTTCAAATAATAAATAATTAAAAAATAAAATAAAACCCCAGTTCCTTGATTTTTTCCTATCTGCCAGAAAAATCCCAGTAAAAGTAATAATGCTTTCAAGGGGGAGGGGAAAGACAGCTCAAGTCAAAGTGTCAGCAGGTCTGTTTGCCTTTTTTAAGGCCAAAGCAACTTCTGGGTGTACTATCAAATCCCCCATGAAAAAGCAGCAAGCCTTTAGTTTAAAGGAGAAATTTTCTGTGTATAAACGTGTGCTATAACCTTGTAGACTCATAAGGATCAATATTTGCATTAATATCAACAGTTAAATTATCCCTTTACCCCTGCCCCCTTTTTTTTTCTTTTGAAATATTACATGTATTAAAATAATTTCACAATATCTTTTGAATCTGATTTTTTCATGAAAAAGTTCACTTAAGTTTACTTAAATGAGTCCCATGTCCTTTCCTATTATAAAAGATCAGTTTCAGTATGACTATTTCAAGTGTCAGTAACAAAATTTCCTGCCTATCCATAGTACTTCAGGTTATTAGAAATGAGGCATATTTCATATTCCAGTGCACCTTCTGAATTTGCTGTATTTACTTTTTTTTGCATGATCTGTTTCCTTTGCCTTGTGCAATAAAAAAAATACTAGAGCTATCAACAGACCTGAGCAATTCAGCATTTGTGTCATGATGTAGTTGTGTAGGGTTTTTTGTGTGCAAATAATTCTGTGGGAAAGTGAAACCCATGTGTATGGTTTTTACAGCTATGCAACTTGATGAACTGACATTTGCAAAAACACATCTGAGTCATAGGGCTTCCTATTTTGGGGAAAACTTCTGGAGCCTCACAGTTCACAAAAGAAGAAACCTATGCAGACCTTTTGAGTTGACTGGGTGGTGAGACCAAATTCAACCACTTCCCATCTCCAAACGGGACACCAGTTGTTTCTCCTTTCACTGACATTGTAGCAACAGGCATAAAGTCTAATATCCGGGGAAGTACTGGACTTAAAGGTTATTCCAGACAGAAGCAGAAAGATTTTTTTTTGCATTGAACAGTTGGGAAAATATTGAACGAAGGCGTGAAACAGTAGTCTTAAGGCCAATGGGAGGGTGTAAGGATAATGCCATGTGTGTCTCTCGAGTGTTAAAGCAAAAGAAGCAGATGCTGGGGAATTACCTCCTCTCCAAAATGAAAATTTTGCTTGTCCCATTTCAGCATCTATCATAAAACTTCTGTATTTCATCTATAGTGATTGTAATGCCAAATTGATGCCAAATGCTGCTAATTGTTTTAAGACTTCATTACAAAGTAAAGCAGTTAAGAGAACTGGAGAGTGGAAAAAAACAGGGGTGTGACTATAAATAGTCATTCCTTCACTCAACTTGATACATTTGCTCATTTTATTATTTGCACTGAAACAAGGGAAATCAAGCAAAGAAAAAAAAGAGGAAGAATAGTGAGGTTTCCTGGACTTTGTCGGACTTCTTTATTCTCAGAATTTCCTTGTCTTTTTTTCACACAGCATACACACAGAAATACACTGACAGGTCTGCTCAGTTCAGGTTTACTTCCCTTTTTGCTTTACTATAAGAGCAATGATAACAATAATTAAGATATACCAGTCAGCTGATTTCACAAGAAAACCAACAAATTGCTATGGCTGGTGTGCAAAATAGTGACATTAGACAGTCTCCTGTTTTTAAACAACTTTAAAAAAACTGATGTTTAGAGACAAAATGAGTGATACACTTCTAAATTACAGGCAGTCTTTTCCTAACTTTGAAAAGATTTCTATCCTAGTTTAAGTGTTAATTGGTTCACAGAAAAGGCCTTCTCCCATCTTTCTAAATAGTGGTTTCCAAAAAGAAGAAAGACTGAGATCCAAACCTGCTATTCAAACACCCTCAGCACCTGTGCACATTGAAATCCAGGTGTGAAAAGCCCTGGAAGTCTAGTGACACTGCAGACACTGCCCCAAAAGAAGCTGGTATGCAAAACAAAAGTGGATGGCTAAGGCCTATCTGTATTTAATGATATTTATTGTAGTTTTGAGAATCTAAAACATTAATCTTTTCCCCCTCGCAGGAGACCCTTCTAAATTTCTGAATGCAGACAGCACCTCTACCCAGGAAGACTGATCATACACTCATTTGCCTTTGGGAAAAAAATGTATAAATAAAACCACATACATTTAGACCTATAGTTTTCTAAACAGAGATTGATCTCAAATTCTCAGGAATTTCACCAGCAAATGCAATGTCTTGATCATTAGCTTGTCATGACAACGCAAGTGCAAAACAAACATTTCTTTAACCACCTCCCAAGTCTTCTGTCTTTTGATAAGAAAAAATGCAAAGAGGAGGCTGAGTTCTCTTCCTCCCCCTCCTCCCCATCCATATCCAGAAAGGTTGGAAGCAATCTTACAGGCCTTGCAGCAAGAAGATTCAACAGCTGTAGCCTTTCCATTAGCATCTAGGAAGCCAGGCCTTAAAACAGAATAACCAGCATATAGCCTAAAGAAACTTCATTTAATTCTAAGAGTTAGAAACAGGAAGGGCTGATCATATATTAGAGAATCCAACACTATGCTAAGGTACAGTGTAGTCACCAGAGAGAGTTTTTGAAAGATACAAAAAGAATATCTAAGATAACCTAAAATATATTTAATATGGGAAGAATGTCTCCTGTAATACGACTTAAAATGCAGAAGTGAAAATGAACAATGTTTGTATTCAGCAACCTGTACTTTGATCCTCATATTAGGAATTATTCAATGATTTACCCAACGCAGGTGTACATGTAAATCCCCTATGGGGCTTTCGTGTGCTCTTTTTGCTATGTGAACGTTGTCAAATATGACATTCTGGCCTTTACCTCATGCTTCCATGTGGTTCCTGACTAAAGCAGCAAGAGAGACAGCAGACTCCCCAGCACCACGCTGTGACCAGCACTCCTCCAGAGAAAGCTCCCTGTGCAGAGGTACACTCTCCTCTCAGGTGGCTTCCCATGAAATCCTTCAGAAGGAAAGCTTATAGTAAGCCTTTAAAGGGATCAGATTGTGCTCCTGGGGAGGAGTTGCTTTTATGTTCTGTTTTCTCTGAGAAAAGGATCAGCAAAACATCTGCTGTAGGATATGAGGCAGTTAGTAAAAGAGGCTTTTGATCAGCCTAGAGAAGAATCCTAGAAAATACATAGGTAGCATTACCATGCTGCTTGAACATATTTTTTTCTAATTTACCAAAGATAATTTTGTTTTTGCACGTAGTAATGATAGATGACAAAGTTTAGCTTACTCTAAGCAAGAAACTCAATTCTGGGACATACAGTAGTCTGAGAAACCTTAAGTCCTCCCGCTGTAATTATTAAGAGCTAAGAGTGAAAACAGAGTGCTATGGAGTAAGACAGCATGAGGTCATGTAATTAAATGCAGTATTGTAGTATGCACATACCAATGTAGGCTAATGCTACTGGTATCTCTTCCTGCATGATACAGCTCCTCTTTATGAGATATCATGTAACATTTTACACTAAGCAGGCCTATCTACACATTGCACTCTTATAACTCCCAAAATGTACTATAGCCCTCACTCTGTCAGCTGTGGACACCTCAGCTACAGAGCAACCTTACAACAGTGATGCAGTTTTAGGTCTGTTTTCATCTCCTGAGAAAGCATGCCAAGAAGCCTAATAAAGTGGGCAAGCAAAATCAATCCTCAGAGAATATGCCTACATAGTCATATACATTTAAAGTCTGGAAAAACAATACTAAATGAATATTATTTAGGATGTAAAGCCAATTGTTGAAACATAGCTGTAGTAGACTCTGAAAGTGACACTTCAGCTCTGAATCAATTTCTAGGCCCTACACTGTTACCTATTTGCACTGAGGTGTGGTTGTTCACCCTTAAAAATTCCAGGAAAGATAGATGAGAAAGGATACATCGAGTCTTTTTCAAAATTTTGTGACAGTACTCACTGACATCTGGGATTGTTTCCAGTAACAACTGCCCTGAGGAAACAGCACAATCAGCAGCTATGGAGTCCAAAAATTAGAAATTAGTTTGGCATAGATATTAGTAATCCTGAGGAAAGAAGCCAACTGAAGAGCACTTTATGCATCTGGTGAATAGCTGCTCTGTATGGCATGGAATGATACTGTGGGCAAAGATTTGAAACACACTGGAAACAAGTGGCTTAAAACCAAGCCTTCTAGGGACTTAGAAAGATTCTGTGTTGATAACAATATGGAAAAGCTAAAATATGAGGCTCCTGGGAAAAGGGGGAACCACAAGAGAGGCATCACTAGAAATATGACTGAACAGAATTAAGTATTATTTTCCAAAACCTTAACATGCAGATAAACTAAAAATGTATCCATCTTAGTGAAGACAAAAACTGAGATTGTTAATGCAGTATTATTTATATGACAAGTAGAAAAAAGTTTTAAAATATATTTCTAGAAAATTAAAAAAAAAAGAGCTATTTTCAGCGTGAGTGAGAAACATGGACTTGGGATCTACAATATTAAAGAGACTCTGAATAACACTTCGATACAGGGTTTTGTTTTGTGTTAGATGAAAGAAGGCTGTGAATAAATTAATGTTCTTTAAATCCTAATGGGGTTAAGGCAGCAACATGATACAATTTGATTAATCTTTCCAGTAAGGAGTTGAATGCATTTGGTTTGCACTGCCATAAAACAATCACTCTTTTCTAAGTGTTTTTTTATTTTGATGGGGTATCCAATATAACATGATGTGGATTGGTTTAAAGACAGTTGTGTTTGATTATTTTCCTCTTTGTTTATTATGTTCCTACTGTTATTTTAAATAAAAGTATCTTTGCAATGCTGATGAGGACAGATTCAAAAGCTCTAATTAACAAACTCTAGACATGGGCGACTCTAAATGTATACAAATATAGAAGAAGTCTCGAGCCAAATCTGAACATGATGAGTAAATTATTCTAAGAACCATTACTTAAGTATCATCAGCAATGCCAAACAGCAAGGAACAAATTGTAAATTGAAAACATGACCTTATGTTTTCCTTAATTGCAGACACTGAAAATTTAGAGAGCCTGACCCACTAATAATTTTGAGCTCCTAAATCTCTGTTATAGAATCTTTGACATGGGGCACTGGAATAGGCCTGCAATTTCCTTTTGTAACTCCTCTGGCCACTGTTTTTTGGATTCATTTTCTTCATCCACTGTACAGGGAGATACACAGAACTATAACCCTACAAATAAGCCTACAAGGCTCCTTTAGCTTTTAGCAAGGGCAAGTTCTCTAACTTCTTGCACTCCAGCCCATTCCTCAGTTCAGCCTCTAATGTAGTTGCCTCTTAAGCAAACAAGGAATCATGTTTTGTCTGGTGAGCTTTTCATGGAAACATCTACCACCTCCATCAGCAGGCACAGAACATTCGCCTACATGTTTGTATTGAATAGGTGTTAAAAGACTATTTTTCTCAGAAGTCAACCCTGCTGAGCAAAAAGAGAGGGCAATATTTCTATTTTGTCAGACTACATGCAATCAGCAGCTTCACATACACAAGGAAGAAAAAATCAAAACAAAAGGCAAGTATGTGGAGAGAGCCTTCTTCAGCTGATCTCCAAATCCACATCTGAAGCCCTCAAGCTACCTCTAAAATTAAAAGTATTTACTGATAGCTAAAAATAGTTATTTTTTGCTTTAGGATATCTCAGAGTATAAGAGCCAGGAGCAAGGCCATTCACTACTTTATAATTGTCAAAGTTAGCTTGCACCACTATGGTTGCTGGTGTTAAGAGGCTATTTGTGCCTAACAGAGAGAAACTACCCTCAGCTGATCCTTGAGGGAAGTTTCTTGCAGTCTAACCTTCCTAGCACAGATGCCTGGTTCACCTTTCCGAACAGACAGGCAAGCTCCCTCTGCTGGGGACTTGATGCGCTTCATAAGGGAGAAATGCAGGCCTTGTTTTATAAGGCAGAGCCCTCCTTCAACATTGAGGGAACTCCTTGCTCATTTCTCGACAGAGCCAGGGATCAGGAATAACTCCTATTACTCACAGTATAGCCAGACTTAGAAAGAAAGAGAAGCATTTGTTTATAAAATTTCTTTCTGGTTGTTGTTTGTTTAAGATGTATATTTCAGTAGATGTATAGTGAGCTGAAGAAATTAGTCTTTTAAGGCAGATTTATAGCCAGCACCACCACACTGACATTGAGTTCTGCTATATTTCAGCAAAACATATTTGTCTTGGTGTTAGCATTTCAATTTAGCATTCTCTAGACTCTGTTAAAAAAAAAAAATCTCACCTGTGGCTTAGTAAAGAACCAGCTTCCTCATAAGCCCATTGAGGATACTGAAATCTGCTGTCACTGATAAAGGCAGAGTTTTCTTGAGCATCTATCCTCTCGTGGCAGGCTACAGCCTCATGAGCTAGGCATTACCCTTCTCACTAAAGATAGTAGAACTGTCAGCTTAGGCTTTTATATGCCAGCTGATATTTTTCTTGGTGTCCAGCTGAGCCCAATTATAGGAAAAAAGCACGAGGATACTACTCAGATGCCTGCAGTGCCAGGTTAATAGCCTTGCCCTTCCTGACACCTTTCCACCAATAAGAAAGCAAGTTAATTAGTTTAACTATTAACTGCTACTCTATGAGTCAGGATGAATCCCCTGAATAACAGTCCAATATCCTTTATTTCTTATCCAGGTCAGAAGATGCTATTAGACTGGCAGTTCATGCCTCTCATTCTCCAGCTGTGTGCTGATGATTTAAATGTCTGTCTTTGAAGAACCTTTTCTTTGAGAAAGGAAAGGTTGTCTCTAAAAAGGTGGCTGATACCCCCCTCTACACTCTTCCCTTTTAAAAAATCACTGCCATTGCACAGTGTGCACTTGCCTGGATGTATTTCAGACCAAAGCAGCCTAGTAATGTTTTACGGCTTACTCTCTTGATCCATTCATTTGTCTAACTAAAACATCTAATTTACCGTTTCTGGCAGAGTGAATGCTAAGGCATATCAGCTTTGAAGTAAAAACTGAAAATTCTGCCATTTCTTGACATTTATACCACAGAGATGTTCAACCACTTGATAGACAAGACGTTACTATATTTGTTAATCAGATAAAATGACGGAAATCCAACCACGACTGAAAAATTGTGTTTGCGTTCTAATACTGAGTTCTCACTGATACAGCCGAATAGAGAAATATAGATCTGAAACTAAACCCATTGCTTCAGAAGCTGACAAAATCTTCAGTGCAATTTCTCCTCCCACTATATCTTTCTGTGCTTTTGTGGCTTTTTAAATCCATAGGCTCACACGCCCACACAGAGCAACTAAATGAATCATTTTCCTCTGCGACTTCCCCCATGTCTACCAAGATTTATATATTTTTTTTAATCTTTGAAAATTGAATAACCAAAGACTGTTAGCAGTTGTATGTATATAAATTAAGAGAAACAACCAAGGAAATACAACTTCTAAAAATGCCACCGATGGCGTAAGTTCCATAAAGGGCTTCAAATGAGGTCACACTTGCATTTAAAGACAGTGTGTGTTATGCTGATCAGACCACCAGTTCCCTTTCCAAGGGAGGTTCCCTGTTAAGAATATCTGATCGCTTCCATATACGAGAGCAATCCCACTGAGGTAACAGGCATATATGATTGTAAAGTTTGGTTCAGCCTACTGAAATATCTGAGAACAGGGAAACACCCATTTTACTCCACAGCTGCTTTCTTCGAGCATCTCAATTCAAAAGTGTTCTAGTACTGCTGGCTAATACCAAGAAAACGTACGTGATACTCCTACAAACTCCGTGAAAGTGTACTCCATTCCATACTATAAAAAAGAAAGAAGTCAAAGAAAAATAGCTAGAGAAAATCGTGACACAATGTTGGGGAAAGCTGTAACCTATGATGAAATAAAGTCTCTTAGGATCATAGCTGAATACATCAGTCTGACCAGCAAGCTGCTTACCAAACAGAATCCACATTTCTCTTTTCAGTAGTAGGAAGTAGCCAAAAAAACAAAAAAAAAACCACACCCAAACCACCAGGATATGTGAGCATATATATTATGTCTCATATTCTCTAAAATCTAGAATGTAGTTTGCATTTAAATTTTTATAATTAAGAAACAAAGTTGAGATTTCCTGTGGACAAGATATCATACCATGTGTTACCTATATGTGTAACACTAATTTTAAAATACTATTTAAATATGAGTAAAGTGCCACTTTCAAACA
Organism: Anser cygnoides; assembly: GCF_040182565.1. NCBI lineage: Eukaryota > Metazoa > Chordata > Aves > Anseriformes > Anatidae > Anser > Anser cygnoides. Next base: position 31,968,138 of record NC_089874.1, on the reverse strand, counting down.
CAATTTTTTCTCTCTTTTCTTTTGAAAGAGGTATAATTTTTTCCTGTGTTGAAAAAAAAATCATGATTTGTGGGCAAAATTTCTTTTCAACTGTATTTTGTATGGTACGTAGAGCAAGGACAGCATGTGCATCTGACTGTTTTTGTTTGTTTGTTGTTTTGTTGCTGTTTGATAGGAGGAGCTGTGACATTTGTGTTAAATGAGTAAGGCTGAAGAAACAGAAAAAGAGACAGCTACATATGTGTGTACATTGATAGGATGAATACCCAGTTACCTAGAGCGAAGTCTGCTGCAAACATTGCAGCATTACCTGTCCCTTCTAGACAATTGCAGTGCAATTGCTTGGGATAGCTAACAAAACAGACAGAATGCTAGCCATAATGACTACCGAGGAATGCTTATAAACAGTGAAATTTGTAACTGTGCTAGGAGCTAACACACTATTTTCTTCTGAGAATTCACTCAGGGTAGATCACGTGAAGAATTTGAAGGGAGCCATTTAAAATACAAAGATGGATTTCATGGAGATTTGCCTTTGTGTTGTTTAGACTTAGAAAATGCATAGACATTGAAGAGGGCTTTATTTCTACAGTGCTTACTATTACTGACCGGAACTACCACAGTCTCCTGTAAATAGCTCATCTTTCTGCTGTTTTTTTCAAGGTGCAGAGATTTTACCTTTAGAGATGGTTAGGAAATGGCTAAACATCTCCCAGCTCATTTTCTAACGAAGAATTTGTAGCAGGAAGATAGTGGTCTGTAAATACAAATTTTCACTGTTCCTCTCCCTTTCTTTTCACTTTCACTATGCAAGAAGCAAATTTCTTATTCATTATAAGCTTTTTGATTAATTAGGTAAACAAATTAGCTAATACAGTTTAAATAGCTACAACAAATAGAGGTATATGATACCAGAAAATGTTGTCAAGTTTCTGCTGACTGTAATCACTGCAGTGAAGCGTACCTCTCCTTCCCTTCATTATCAGTCTGGGTGCCCGGTGCTTTCCCTAACGCAGTTAAACATATTATTGCAACCACAACACTCAGGTTTCACTGGAACAAATGATAATCTTAAAGCAATTCATTACGATTTCTACCCTTTCAGGTGACAGCCAGGCAACTGGTTTATATCTGTGCCATTTAAATAAAGTATCGAGTAATTTGGAGGAAACAATGTACATACCCAAAAACTAAATGTGTGCATAGAAGAAGAAATCTTTGGTTTGAAGTATTTTGTAAGGGGTTTCTAGTTTTCTCTCTGCCCAGATTAAGAACTGTCTTCAGCACGACTGCAAACAGGCTTTCTGACAGGTGGGAGTACGAGCCAACAGTGGAGTCTTTACAATGGTGAACTTGGGGGCTTCTCTTTTTCTGCAAAACAGGTGTTACACAGCAAGCAGCAATACAAGCTCCTACACGACGATCTGCTTCCAGTTTGGTGGGTGAAAGTTTAGCTCATTCTTCCCTGTTCTTCCACATTTGCTGGCTGACATGACAGCTAAAAAACCTTGGAGGGATCATTTTCTCTTTAGTTCTGTCAGTGATGTACTATGCTGTTTATACACTGGAAACAGGACTGAAATATAACCAATTTCTTATGTGATAGCAATTGTCAGGCAAGAATGTTCTGGTAACTCAAAATCAGGACTGAAGAAAAATATAAAAACATTTTGACAGTATTTCTTATTCATCCAAAAACGTGGAAAGCCCTTAACTGAGCAAGTAACAGCAGCTGTCTGGGGAGATAATGATGCCTACCACGAAAACAAAACAAAGCCAAAAAAGCTTTCTTTAAATATTTTTCTTTTATGAATACCAAAAATGCTAGAAAACATTGTATTAATACTTTTAGAACCTTTGTTTGCATTAAATACAAACATGTTGAAGTTGCTGGGAAGATACGAGCATATAGCGATCCAACTAAGGCAGCCTGAATTTCAAAATCATCACAAGTGAAAGGTTTGCCTGTCCGTAGCAAAATAGTAGTTTTTCATGTGAAAATTCTCACACCAAAACTTTGTGGATGTTTCCTTCCATGTCACAAAGCAAATTTACAACATTGTCTCAGCCCCAGATTGATTCCAGGAAGCCCACCTGAATCCACCACTATGTAGCGCAAACAATAATACCTTTTCTCCAGGAACATTGGTGTTCTGCTAGTAGTGAACAAAACAAATTTTACATGTGTACGGAGTGAGAAACAGCTGTTTCCATCTCCTCTCCACACAGTGCAGGTGTATTTCTAGGCAGCTTGCTGGTGGTCCTGTACCTCTCACTCAACACCGGTGCAGGGCTGGGCTGCTTTGAAGTTAGAAATATGAGGTGAGGCTGCAATTTGGTGAGAAAAGAGTTCAATTTCTTATTTAACTGAATTCCCCAAGCTATCAAGGATTGGGGAGGATAAGGTGAATATTTTGTGGACATCAAAGAACATCTAGCAGAAAAGATGGAAATCTTCTGCTCTTTCTAGAATTCATCCTCATTTGAGAAAGGGTGTAGAGAAGAATAGGGACTCAAAAACATGGATTTCTGGCCTAGCTATGTGAATGATATTTGGAAACTTCTGCCAGTGAGTACTCTTGTTGTAACATTATGCAGTTCCCATTACAGCCCAACAAACTGCATTTCAATAAGAAAAACCCTCTGCTCTTAAGACTTGAACCTGGACTTCCAGCTGAACAAGTGCTTCTTGCTATAGTAAAGAGCCTTTGTTTTGTGTAATAGAAACGATTATATTTTATGGAATAATAGTTGTGATTATATCATTTTAAATTACAGGAATAGTTTATCCTGCAAAAAGAGTAACGTATACATGTACAACCTGGAAATGATGCAAATCATACACGTATAAATATCCCATGAAAGCTTTATTTATAAATAGAAAAAAAAAAAGTTAGATCTTACATTAGTGGGTGATGTGTCTACTCAAGTGCTAATTGTGAAAAATGTTGTCACATGCCTTGTGATGTGTCTACTCATACTGGAGAAGGCTATAATATACATATTTAATCCACACACCACAAACTATCTACATTTCAGCAGATGTTTTCTCACAGCTGAAATTTTGGAAACAAAAGCCATTTTTTTTAACCACAAGATATGAATCACACTGCAGTAGCATGGAAACCAAGGTTTTAATATGTTACACACTACGAAATAACAAATATAGAACAAAGATAGCAGTCTAACATGATAACTATAATTCCTGAGAATTTGTACAGGAAATCTTGTTTGTTCTATGAACAAATTAAACTTTATAGTTTACCTATGAATGAGGCTGATTATATTCTTCCTTCTCTGAGTAAAAGGGGTTTAATCCAGTAATTATTCTTTTTTTTTTTTAGATAGTTCTAGTTTATCTTAGTCTCATTTCAAACTATGCATCATTGACTTTTCAAAAACTGAGACATTACTTGCACTTCAATGTTAAAATTGAAGTATTTGGAATTTACAAGATTTACAAAGTTATTTCCACATTCTAAACTTTTTTTTTTTTTTTTAAAATCCTTCCTTTATTTCTGACATGCCATTTGCTAGATTGTTGTCCTTCGCTTCTTGGAGCACTACAGTTTCATCATTCCAGGACTGAGGAATCACAGCCAGTTTCTATTCTGACAATTTGATGCCTTTGGATTAAAATAATATTCATAAAAAATAAATCTATATAGTTTCTACATAGTTTTCTATAATACATGCAGCTTACGCAGAATGAAATAACTGAGCCAATGGCATGTGAAATCTCTATTACCAAGGCTTGGGTAAAGCTTTAAAGTGATACATTCTATTATGAATACCTTTCCAATATCTCTACATCACAAGTAGCATGGAGAGTTTTTTGTATGGGATCTCCTTTGCAGTAGCATAAGCCCCTACATAAACTTTTCTTGGCATCATTTGGAAAGCATAATTAGAAAGAACTGAAACAATATTATTTACCTTTGCTCTTGAATTGTATTATGTTAATTGGCTACATACATCAGGAAGACAACATCTTATTTTGTCACAGAAATCAGCAGTATAGAATAACAGTGCATGTTTAGACAAGAAAGTCCAGGCACAGTAGGTCAAATAGTTGCCATTGATTGCTCCTGTAGAAATGGCTGGACATGAAATTTCCCAGAGTTTGCTTCTTCTGTAGGTACTCACTGGTGATGGGAGTCCAGAGAAGATTTTTCTTTGTGGAGCCTCACCAGTGATGCATCAGTAGGTCAGGGCCTAGCCACAGGTAGCAAATAAAAGGCGATGTCCCTACGAAAGCCAAAGAGAGTGTTAACTAGAGCAAGGTCAATCTGCATGCTAAGAATGCATCAAAGTGTTATTTCGGTTTTGAAAATTTTTTTTGAAGATTGGGCCTTCATCACGGAGACATCAAGCTAATGGCTGTCTCAACAATGTATTTTTATGTTATTTTATTTTACTTTATTTTATTTTATTTTATTTGGGTAATGGGGTCCTTTTCTGAAGTGAAATCTTTTAGAAAACTCTAGAAAAAAAAAACAAAAAAAAACTTCTTGACTGCTTTCCATTGAAGGCTGCTGTTCAGCCCATCAGGTTTCAGTATTGACACGAAAGTCACTAAATAACACCCCATAAAAAAAACTTTCACTTCAGAAATTCTTACTCTCAAGAATTTACACTTCCCCTATGCCTGAGACATCTTTGCTTTTAAATAAGTTTTGTAGCATCCAGGCTGCTAATCCTGCAAATGGCTATGGGATTAAAGTAACCTTGCAGGGAGGTCTCTAACCCAGGCCGTGTGCGTTGTGCTCTGTGGCACAACACAGATACCAAAGGCAGCATCAGCATCAGCACAGCATGGTGTGCTGGAGAGCTGCTGGGTTGGCCAGTGCCATGCTGTAGTGTGTTGCTTTCCCTGCACACCTAGATCTGGCTTCAGTGCAGTGGTCTTTCTGGGGCACCGCACTTCATTTCAAGATTTCTTCCCTTCCTCTGTACTTGCATTGTGCTCAACATTTCCCTTTCTCACTTCACTGATACCCTCATCCCGTTGCCCTTCTCCAATACACACTATTTTTTCTCAGCACTAGTGTTAGTTACTCAATATTAGCATTTTATTATTTCATCATGCAGTCTGTGTTGTAACTGGGGCATAGAAGGGATAAGGTGCACACCCAGCTGCTGTACGAGATCTTTGTGTCTTGCCTACCTGACCCATTTGTGGGCTATCATTTCACCTCCCACAGACATCCGAAGTCTGACACGTGTCTGAGCATCCTACAGACATTGGTTTGAAGGTTAGAAAAGACAGATCAGTGTGTTGCAGATCGTAAAAGACATAGAAGTAAAAAAAAAAAAAAAAAAACTTAACCCAAGTGTTGACTAATAGATTTTTTTTTTTGTTAGCCTCCAGCAGAGATGCACCAAAATAAAATTCATTCACCCTATCAAAATTATTAGAAAAAGATGTTCTAATTCTGTAGTTTGGTCAACACAAATTGTGCGATTTTGGCCTGTGGAATATGAGGAGGTTTGACAGAATAAATATAAATGTTTACACTTCTTACCAGCTCTTGCTAAACAAATAGGATCTATCCTGCCTTTAGCAATTAAGAATGATATAATAAGCATGTATGCATTTAACAAAATGTTAATTTAAATAAAAGCATGAAGTTAATACTCATATCCTATATTGTTCTTATGTACTGCAGGGTAGAAACTAAGCAAATAAGTAAATCTGAATGCAACAGACTTCTGCCTTCAGCTAAAGTTGGGATTCTTAACGTATGCAGACAGGTCAAATACTGTTGTGGTTTCACATCAGTTTCTTCTGTTTTACTTCCATATTTTTGAGAGCTTCCCTTAGGTAAGGAACACATCTGTTTGTGTCTGAAAACAATAGATATGCTCAGGGTGGAATGTGGAGGAGGTTTCTCTTCACAAAACAAGCACAGCACTGTCCTAGCAGGCTTGCCAGAGGGCACAACATAACTAAGAGTATGAACTGCTCCACTTACCATCTCTATACAAACACAAGATTTTTCTCCAGACGTGCCCTTGATGATACCAGGAGAATGTATCTGAAGCTAACACTGGAATTTTCCCATTTACTTCCTGACAGCGGGATCCATCAAACTCACAAAAGCAGATTACTTCCAGTGTAGAGTATTACAGTTACTTCCAGTTCAGAATATCTCAGTGCAAAAATAAATAAATAAATAATGATTTTAATGATAATAATAATAATGTGTCATATTGGCTTTAAACTTATGCCTTAACAGAGCAAAATGCTGGCCACCCTACAGTCAGAAAGAGTCATTGACCTCATTTTTAATGAAATTAGTATTTAACCTTAAATGATTACAATTATTTATGTAACTAAAGTTGCAGTGTATTTAAAATGAAATTAGATCCACGTTAACATTTAAAAAACACCATTTGGCCAGGCTTTAAAGATTCAATCATGAACAGGTTACATGTACACTACTAGTACGAGATCAGTGTTAGAGATAGTGACTTGGCAATGATGTTTCCTTCAAGCTATGGGGAGAAGAGAAAAACACATTTTTAGTGCAGTCATTAAGTTAACATCTTTCATAATTAATAAAGAGTTATGAGTCACTTTCTGGGAACAGCATTAAAGAAACTTCAGGACACAGTATTTGAAGACAGAGACTTTGGGAAGTTCTGTGACATTGTGGAAATGTATTTCTTGATAATTCAGGCATATGAGCTTAAACAACTTTGGAGGGGTATTGATTTCTTTTAGTAAAAATGAATCACGGAAGTAAGGGATGATGACAGTCAAAATGAAGCTTCATTGTCTAATACAAGTAACTAGCAATATAGTTCTGAGATATAAGCAAACCATGGATTTCTGGCAAGTGTTTTATCAAAAAAATAAAAATAAAAATTGAGTAGCTACAGCAATATAAAGTACAAAGGGGCTAGATTGTCTCCTGTTTTATTCAGTGAAACTTTAATATTTTTTTACAATGGATACTTGTTAAAAAAAAAACAACAACAATACTTTGATATAAATATATTTTTATATATATATTTGCATGCATTTATAACAAGTTTTTTTAAGATTTCAAATAACCAGTTGTTAAGAAACCAGCAGTGATGGAAATTATTCTGTCTAATTCAAATGCTTATTTTAGGCTTAGGATCTACAAGAGGTTGGGTCTGTAGCCCTCCTTCCAGGACTGATTTTGATTTTATTCAGTGATTCAGTTTATGCATTTAACATAAATGCATACCTAACCCTGGCCCTGGCACTGCAGTTGTGTCCCGTAGCAGTGAACATTGGCTGCTAGACTGGGATCTTTTTTTACCTGCTTTTCTTTTTACCTCATGACACTTGTGTTCTCAGAAGCACAGATATACCATCTCCAACCACCAGAATGGTGTCTCACTCAGGCTACTACTCGGCCTTGTGGTTAGTACACAGATACTGGACCTCACATACAATTCTGTTTAGTTTGAAATGCCCAGAGCTACCCACATACCACAGCAGTATCAGCCTCCATCAGACTGAACTGTGTACTTGAGCATATCAAATTTCTTGTTGTTTTCTGCAAGGCTTTGATGAAGCAGGCTTCCACCGTAGGAATCCCGAAGAGAACATCAGTGTCTACCTCTCTCCAGGACAGGCACTATGACCAAATGTTCTGAAATTCTAAAAATTTTGAAAAACCAAACCAAAACAAAACTTAAAATCCTGAAACGTTCTTAAACGAATTGCAAATAAACATTTAGGCTAAGAAAAGCATAATTGAGGTCTGGTGGTCCCTGAAATGGATAAATAAAATTAAAGTTCCCAGATCCTCTTTTGGGTGTGATTCTGCTTTATAATCAAATTCCTGCTTATAATCAAATTCCTTTTATAATCATGTCTGATAAGAAAGCTAATTCTGCTTGTGTGAAGGAAGAGGAACTATATCCAGTCTCATTTCACACTTCACTTATTTACTTGAGCTTCCTAACAGTGCTTCAAGAGAAAGGAAAAATCTGTTAGTAAGTTCCCATCTCTCTTCTTAAGCCAAAGTAGAATTCTCCCCTAATTCTTGCTTATCCATTACAATGTTGATAGTATCATTAGCACGTTTAGTAAATGTACATTTCATAAATTGTGTATTTTATTGAATAAAAACTGATGAATATTTAAAGGTAGGGGAGAAATTTAAAGGTAAATGTAACAGAAAGTATAATTTATCTTTTCATCTTCCTTTTCTGTTGCTTTGGAGGTCTTTTTTCCTGAAATTGTTATCTTTGCCTCACATTTCAACATCGTTACCGAAACACTCTTACTAAGCCTTTTTTTCCTCTAATAATTTTTTCCCTCTAGCAGAAGGATGAAAAGCTGGTAATTTGTCAGCAGAGTCTCCAGAATTATGAGAAGCAGTACATTCTGTGCACATAGGAAGTTGTGCACGCATAGTACTGAAAAACACCATTTACTTTTAGAAAGCTGAACACATCCAAATACTGCTTTACTAGGCCTATTACAAAGTTTGAGGTGTATGTTGTAGTAGACACATCTGTGCCTTGTCTTTTGATGGAATTTCAGCACAAAGTGTGGAAATAACTGAAGTCAGATTATTCGTGCAGGTGAAGTAAATAGGTCTGACATGAGCAACAGAAACAGACAAAGCAAATTAGTTTCAAGAATATAGTCTTTTATCTAAAATAAGCAGTCCACCTACTTTTTTGTTTCTGTTATTTTAAGCCTGACTCATCCCTGGAAGAGAAGTTTTTCTCCCTGAAGGTGAAATATAAAGAATAAGAACTGATAACAAAAGACAACAAGTTTTACAAATGTACCCAAGGGACATAAGTGCACAGTACCTCAGGGGAAAATGAACGAAAAAGAGTAAATTATTTCCAGATATTTCTAAATTGTCATCAATCTCTCAGCAAGAGGTGAAATTGATTTAACTCCCAACAAACCCCTCTGAGTTAAAGAAAAATCTTTCCAGTTCCTCTGTTTTCTTTCACATCTCAAAAGGGAACTTGAAGTATAACTTATCAGGTAGGTAAAGAGAAAACTAGCAGGAACAAATAGTTACCATTTCACTATGCAAACCCATCTGAGACTTTCAGTGAATCTCATGATGAAGCCAAGTGCATGCCTTGGACAGGTCCAGCTGCTGCTTGCCTTGTTTTCTTTTTTTGCTCTTTCACTCCATTCAGTGCAGGTAATTCAATTCATATTGAAATAACTCAGATTCAAGCATGGTCTAAACAAATGTGCTTATTCTGTCTCGTAGAACTAAGGAAATACCATTAGTCCTCTTTTTCTTCTTCTTTTTTTTTTTTTTTCCCGTAATTTCTTTTAATTTTAGCATGCCAGGCAACATCTGCACAGTACAATCTACAGGTGATTTCTCACAGATCATCTCCACCACTTTCCCTGCTTCCAGCTCCTATTCCAGCCACTTCTCTTTCCCTGGTCTCTCTTCTTACACTCTTACTTCTTGTTCCTGGCAGCATGCTCTACATTTTTTAAAGGTTCACTGTAGTATTGAAGTAACAGTAAGTGTATTTCAAGGGCTACATTTACTGTGCAAAACTAATCCTTATTAACCTTTAGCTGTCTACCTGATAAGACCTGTGGCAGATATGTGAAACACAATTGTCTCAGACAACTGAGTTGATTGATTACAGTCACAACTTTTCAAAATGTAAACATATTTTTAAAAGTGTTGGCCTTTTTTTTTCCTTCTTTTTCTTCAGTGGATTTTCTTATTTTCATTTTTTCTTCAGTGAATAATGTTAAAAAGTGCAGATAAGGCAGATGAACCATTCTTTGGCTTATTAGATGAGTCATCTGGAGCAGTCTTCCAAAAAGATCAATCTTTTGTCATCAAGAATTTAAAATATGAGAGTATATACTTGTAAATGCAATATAACATTGACAAAACTACATCAGATTGTTTTCTCTTTGTGTCACAGGCTAAATGATCTCCTGCAAAGACTTACCTTGCTTCTGCTACTGTGCAGTACTTTGACATGCTGGTGTAATTGTACTCTGTGCCTGACTTCCATTTGGACATTACCTGGACAAAATAGCTTCAAAATGAAGGTTTAAAGGTCAGACTGTAAACCATGTAACACCATGGTTTCAGATGAATAATCTTAGCTTACAAGTTTGCGTGTTGGTCTAACAGGAAAAGAGAAAGTAGAAAGATGAATGAAGCTCAACTTGCAGGTGAGTTTCCCTGTCATCAAAGTATAGCTCTCAATTTTAAGATATATTATGATACAGTTTGATTGTGCCTGAGGGCCATCAAAGCAGGGCTTCATTCTGCCTAGCATCTATACAAATACACAGAAATAGGTTTCCTGTAAAGCTTATCAAACAAATAGAAAGGGAAGACCCAAGGTAGAGGTAGAGGAAGTGGTAAAATAATTATGTTTGTGCTGTGTGAAGGCAGCACTTTCATGTTCATTTCCTTATTGACTAGAAAGGACTAAACTAAACGGAAAAAAAAAAGTATGGAAGGGTGTTGAAGGGAACAGGTAAGAAAGGAAGTGTGAAATAAAGCTAAGGAAAAAAAAGTGTGTGAAAAGCCAGTCATCACAGAACAGAGTAAGTGTAGCCAAATCTGGGAATGATATCTGAACGGCTGAAAGTACCTGATTTGGTTCTTAGAGATATGCCCGAAAGCTGGACTTTCTGCTAGACACTCCTCTGTGTTTTTCCCTAAAGTTCCAAGCACAGAGAAGAAAGGTGTCTTGCATATCTCGGTGGCTCCAGAGCTGGGGCCTCTTCTGCACTGGATTGCTCTCTGGTGATGCTGAGTGTGGAGGCCATGCTCACGTCTATGGAACCCTTCTGAGTACAGGTGGTTCCAGATATCAAGAAAATAAAAACAAGTGATGAAGTCAAACACACAGTAGGTATACATCCTGTAACTACAAACAAATACATTTAGAAAGTAAAGATATGACAGAGCCTGTTTAAAATGAATTTAAACTCTTTCCTGTTGTGTATAGAAGCCCTTCTTTTTGTTTTCTCATACCATTTTATTGATGTTGTTCTTTCAGCCCAGAAGGATTATCTGAATGTAATATTTCAATAAGAAAAAGAGAGTGCACAGCCAACAAGTTAACACCCTGCATACAGTTGCCTGAAAATTCGTTCAGTGAGATGATCACATACATCATAACATGTTGCTGACTCACTGCTGGTACAAGAGAAAATAACTTTCCCTCAGGGACAATAATAGCTTATCTGTTACCTCTCATCTGCAAAGAGAAAGAATAATAACCTTGAAGTCATAGCAAATGATCTCCACCTGTGACACTGATGAAATACTGAAGCGAAGCTGTCCAGGTGAAACTATAGAGGATGCAACTGTAAAATAATATCTGTCTGGAAAAGGCTGTATATTCATACTTAGGGCTTTGTTTGAAGAGTATAAACAAAGGACAATGTTCAGTTAGTTCCTGTACTGGAAAATAATGAATCAAATATTCAGCTATGTTGTAGCCAAAAAAAAAAAAAAAAGACAAAAAAGAAAGAGATGTCTTCTGTCTGTTTGGCATCTATGAGAAACAAGAAGTTCCTCTTCTGAATAAGTTTCTCTTCTTAATAACTTCCTAATCTCCCAAGGTATTGCTTTTTATTTTGCTCCTTAACTAAGGAAGTAGAAGCAAAAAAAAATCAAAAAAATATTGCACAATATCACAAACGAATGACTGTCTGCTTTAGAGATGGATGAGTCTGTAAAAACAGAAACTTTGTACTTGTGAAATTTAAATGTCAGGATAAGCACTTACTATATTTGTCAACATTTAAATGCTGAATACAAATGTTTGGGTTTGTTCACCAAAATTTATGGATTTTTTTTCTTGACATAGATGCAGAATCAGTGAAACTTTGCTTTGGTACAGGTTGGGGCAATCTGGTACTTTACTGCTAGCTTTGTTCAGAACTGGACTACCAGCGTGGTGAGACAGATGGTGCCAACCACTCCCGCTAACTTTGGCAGCTTCAGCAATCACCCCTTCAAGGTGAAATCTGTTGTCCTAGGGCCTGATCATTAGGACAGGCTTCTGAAATGTGAGGTCAGTCCTTCCTAGGCTACGATAAAGCCTGGAACCAATGTTGTTTCATCAGTGACTGCTACAATTCCAGACTATTGCACAAGCAGTAGCCCAGGTACTAAACCCACACTATTAGCTGTAGGTTGAACACATCTGTCTTTTCAGGATGATGGATAGCATTTGGATCTGGAGGCCTATCCATCCAAAACCAAAAGTTGTACATCCGTGTCATTTTAAGTTTTTGAAGAATTAGCTTCTTGACAGTCATAGCTGAATTCTGTTGCTCTCTGGAATGTAAATGTATTCTAAAATATTTATTCAGTTTAGACAAGGCTAAATCTGTTTTCCAGTGTAACTCAGCCAACACGAAACAGTTCTTAAATACATGTGCAGTTCTTAAGCAGTTGTGGGAAAATAGTACCAAGGATACTGTTACTGATAGAAACAGCAATGGGGGCTGCTGTATAAACAGACATTCACTTTTTTTTTTTTTATTTTTTTATTTCATCAGAGCCCCGTTCTGTGAAGACTTAGTTGATAACTGTAAGACATGGAGGAGTTATCTGCATTTGGGAGAATGGATCTCAGCAGTCCATGAGACGCACCTGATGAAGCTTCACTGGTGTAATTTCCAGTGTGGGTGAATCCCATGATGTACAAAAAAGCTATGCTGAGTGGCTTGTGGTTTATATTAGGAATCAGCAAAAATGTAGTCTGCTGACCATAATCAGCCCTCCTTGCTCAACCCTTGAGTCAACGTCACTGCACCCATACCCGCCAATTTGAAGTGCAGGGAAATTTGGGGCTTTATCAGTGGAAAATTATAAGCATCAGTTTTCTTTATGGTTATGGAGACCTTATTCCAAACTGGGCCAATAGTTTTTCATGCTATCACGGTTAAGATTCACAGATTTCTACTCAGCATCAGGAACTGGCATGATGTGGATTACATTATGCTTCTGACTGCACAATCTTCAGTTGTGCAAATAAATTCAAGTATGTCTTTACAGGTGGGAGAAGTTTTGGAAGCATTTGGCTTCAATTTTCACTTCTGAATCTGCAGAAAGATTCATTCACCACCATTCAGTGTAACGGATATGGAAGAAGAAGCAACTCTACTCCAGTAAAAACATCAACAATCTCTCCTTTTCTTAGCAACATTGATTTCCAAGTTGGCAGGACGTATGTATGATTTCATAAGACAAAAAGAGAGCACTAGTTAAGAACAACGTGTCCTTGCTTTGAAAGCTTTTGCTGGAAGCAAACTTTTACAATCAAATTCAACTCAGAAAGCAAAGGGTATGGAATGACCCAACAAGATCTTTCACAGTCAAATGTGCTTCTATAATTTAAAACATGCACCAGAAAAGTCAAAAGTCAAGAAAAGCAGTGGTGGTGGTGTTCCCAAGATAATAACCTACGTATTAGTTTAAACCTACTCCTTATTGTGCCATGGGATGGCAGCCAGAATCAGTTTTGAATTCGTTAATTTTCTTTTAACCAGAGTTAAACAATTCACAAAGGAGTTATTTGATATTAGACGATAAAAAAGATAAATCCAACTGACATGAAACATGGTGCTTCCCTTCTGTGAAAATTCCTGTCAGAAGAAATGCAAGTGTTAATACAGAGAATATAAAATTGTGAGTCTATAAGATACACTTCATTTTCATCATAGTCATTACACTGTTGCTATGTCATAGTCCTAAAAAATCCTAAAGCATTTCTCTATCAGTATCATCTGCTCATTGTAACTCAACTGTTCTGTATACTCAGCAGTGCTGTAAAGTGCACGTGACCACTATCGCAGAGGGCTGGAGAGATTACGGTTCTAAGCTATGACTAATTTAATGCAATCAGTCAATAACAGAAAAGAGTTCTAAAGCCAATACAGATTTTGGAAATAAATATCCCAAAGTTGTTGTTAATATTCACATCTATAAATGCCCAGATGAAAAACCAGCAGAATTAATTTCTTCACTTGCTGTAGTAAAACTTTCCCAGGCTTTTTCTGGTCCTGCCTACTCAGTGAGTGCTGTTGGTCACATATGACAAAAAGGACAAAATCACTGGAGAGTTGATAGGGTTCACTGAAATGCAGTGGTGGATCTGGTTGCTGTCTGATTCCACTTGCCAGGGCAACAGAGCCTAGACCTCTAGCTGGTCTGAGTACTATTGAATGAACTACTACAGAAATGTGAATGAACTCCCACAGGAATTAAGAATCAATGCAGAATAAACTTTATACAAATCTTTATAGTAAATATTTAAATATTTAGGTAATTAAGCACATTGAAAAGTGATAGTTTGAACTTTTGTAATTTATGTTTAAAACGGTTTCAACACTAAGTCATGATAATGACCATACATGTACATAATGAACCTATGTATTTACATGTACATACACACATAAAGAGATAACCTTATTATTCCCTTAACAGCCTAATATTTCTTACTTTCACTTATGGCATCGTGTCCTAAATTTGAGGGAGCTCCCAGTTGTTGACATTAGTGTATGCTATAACATTCACACTTTTATTTTTTTTTTCACAGTGAAAGACAGAGTAGTACATTCTCCTGCACGTGCTTGCAGGGTGTGAATTCCTATAAATTCCTAAAAAATATATTCCTATAAACTTTTTGAGTCAAATCCAGACCAAGCTGAACTGTGCTTAACTTAGTGGTTCTGCTCTTGGCCACTCAGAGTTCATATTTTTACCGTCATCCTCTCTGTTTTTCTACAAAGAACCTGGACACTCTTTAATACTAAATGAAGTTAACAAAAAGAAGCAGTAAAAAAAAATTAAAGTTTCCTGTTTTCATGGTATTAAGAAGGCTAATAACAATTTTGTTATTAACACACACTTGTGAATGCTGTGAAATGTTCACCTTCATTGATCATCTCAAAACTATTGTAATTTTAGAATCTGGAAATAAAAGCCAAAAATCAGAAGCAGAACTCAGTTAATGATTCATCGGTGATTCAGAGTGTGTCATTTATCCTCCATTTGTTGCCAAGGAAACTTGACACCCACTTCCTACCACATCATCGCTACAACCAAAACAGTGTCAAGCCACAATATTGCTTTGCTGCTGTTTATGACTGCTAAATGACAACTTCTTGTGAAAAATAAATGTGAAAAATAGGTTTTCCTGACATCATCATTAAATTCTATGGTTTAGAGTTATCAGTGGCCAGCTAGAGTCACACCAGAAAACAATTAAGTGATCTGCAATTTCCAATCTGTCTTCTGCAAAATTGTTAAATAGTTTCTGCTAAGTGACTTGAACTGCAGTGCACTCTCCATCTTGAATTGGGTAAGGGGGTTGATGTGTTTTTACTTGACTGTTGAAACCATTACAACAAGAAACAGGCTAAGAGTAGAGTCACTTGAAAGTGGTTTTCTGGTTTGTAAAATATGTTGTTTTGTTTTGGGTTTGTTTGTTTTGTTTTGAGTTGGTTTGGTTGGATTTTGTATTTTTAATGTGGTTTACATCCCAACTAGATTAAATCAATCTCTTTCAACATTTTCGATGAACTGCAATTTTCCGTTATTTTATCCACTGGCATTCTTGTCAGCAGATGTACCTGCTCTGAAGTGAGGGACCTGAAGTGTCACCCAGTATACTATAGTTGAATTTTTGTAGACCACCATCTCCAAAGAAAACTTGTTGAAAAATTTCTAGCTTGGTATGATAAAGATATTTCAGACTGGTCCTATACTTGCTGACTTTAAAATCAATTTCACTGAAATTATTTCAAAATCTTTAGAAAGTCCCACATATACTTCAGACTGATATGTAGAATCACTCAGTGATCTCCTTCCTCTTCTTCAGATAGGTCTGCTGTGACCATAAAAGAAGAAGGAAGATTGAAGAATAACAGTTTCTTAATAATTAATAAAATAAATTTGTTTTACAAACCATGCTCTTCTGAATATTTACCTTACAACAGTACCCCAAGCTTCATTGTGTGATTTGTTTATTTGAGAATCTGTTCTCACTGAGGGCTGAGCTTTTCAAATTACTGGATAGATCTTCACTAGGAACAATTCTTTGTCACACAGAAAACGTGTCCTGAAATCTCTTTTTGTGTCAGCACAGAATAAATTCAAGAAAAATATGTGAGGGGGAGCTACTCAGAAAACTCAGCACCCTACTGGGACAGGCTCTTATTGCGAACTTGATGTTAAGAAATTCTATGCTAAAAGCCCACACTTTTAAAATTCAGAGTGTGGTGAGACAAAGTCTTTGCTTGAAGCCAATGTTTAAACCCCTGTCTTCTACCAGCAGAGTAAAACCCACTCCCTAGGCTAAACTATGCTAAGTGACATGTTTTCACTAGAAATTCTACTTATTCTCATCATTTTTAATTTCTCTTTGCCAAACCAAAACTGTTTTGGTTTCTACGAATTTGCATTTTGGCAGAAAGAAATGTTGGCAAACCTGGTACAGTGCTAAATATGGTGGCTTTGGTCCAGCAAAGCACTTATATTCTTAACTCTAAGCAAAGACTTAGCTCTCATTGTTCCAAATACTTGAAATTATGTAGAATGTTCCTTTAACATTGGTGCTGTAACAAGATGAGAACTTAATGAGAATATTCTCTGAGGCAAACAGTCTGCTCTGGTTCAAAACGACCATGAGTAACATGTTCTAGGAATTCATTAATGTTACAATGCTTTGGTTTAATTTGTCAAAAACAATTAGAAAATGACTGGGAAAATATTTTTGGAACTTTTTGTTTATATTTTGCCTCATTCATCAAGAATTTAAAAATACAGGTATTTATAAAAGCTAATTGCATTTTAATGAGAAGCAGTACACATTCGTAACATTTAAATATATGTAAACATAAATATGAGGGCCATGTTAAGGCCAGCAATATTTATTCCTGTCTTCCCATAACTCTGTGAATAAATTTTCTTTTAATCTTATATATATGCATATATATGTGCATATACACATAAATACCTGGTGAGAGATTTCCACAAAAGGTTTCAGTGCCTACTTTTGGATTTAGCATTTTTAATCTGAGAAAATGTGTATCTCTTGCCTTTTTTTTTTTTTGAATCTAAGTCCACTTGAGATAAAAGGCATGGTAAATAATAATAAACAATAGCAGATACGTAGAAAATAAAAAAGAATAAATAGAATAGATACCCCAGAGTATGACAAAAAATTACAAGATCAGGTGATATTTTTCAGGGCACAATAAAGTCTCACACTGGTGCCAGAAAAGATCTTTTTAGTGACTCTTTAATTGCACTGCATAGTTGACCAGGTAAGAGCTATTGACTGAAACTGGAGTTCTCTTTCAAGGTGCTGAGGCAGAACATTTTTCTCCCCACAACTCGTGGGTTTCTCCCAAGGCAAAGAGAAATTATTTGCCCAACTCCAGAGTAGATTAAGAAGAACCAGTGTTAAAGAGAAACAGTGGCTTTCAGCCACATTTTGGCTGCCATGTTCAGGGCCTTGGGGGCTCTGCTATATGGGTGCTGACTGCCACAGAACGAGAATGTGCAGCACACCAGTGACAGCCCTGTGAGAGAGACCTGGAGGCAAGGTTGGAATAGAGCCCTATGTCTTTAGTGAGTTGGAGAGAGATGCTGAGAGGAAATATAGACTTCAAAGACCCAGTACATTGCCAAATGAGCAAAAAGGAACTGCGAGTGTGGCCAGGAGGGTCAGTGGTCCAGCTGGAAGCCAAGCTCTGTTTGCTTCACGTTCAAGTTACCTCAAGGCTCCCCTGTGTCAAATGTTAAGCATATTTTAGATGGTAAATATTTCTGAAAACAAATTTAAGTTTTGACTAGTTCGCCTGAAATCAACCAGATTCAGGGAGACCAGGACTTTACTGTAATCCAGGACTTGAGAACATTTTTACATTAGATAAACACTCCATTTGATTTTAGGTTACTCATCTATTTTCTCTCTCTCTCTCTTTTATTTATTTTTTTTTTCCAAAGTAAGAAATTTGCACCCATAAAAATAAGGATTATACTGGATTTAGTACTTCCGAGTGAATAGACTGTACTCTTCTGAGTCTTCTCGACAACATTTTCATGCCCAAAAGGGAAGGTGAACAGCACACCCCAGTTGTGAAACTTTTGTTTGGTTACCACTAGAAGGAATGCCTCTTTTTTTGTTGTTGTTGTTGTGGTAGTGGTGTGTTTTTGGTTGGTTGGTTGGTTTGGTTTGGTTTGTTTTTTTTTTTCCAAGCATCAAGCATTGTAAACTAAACTTTATATATATATATATATATATATATGTATATTATATATATGTATTTCTTGTAGAGTTCTGGACAACACAACATTAACGATGTGACATTTGTCTCAACAATCTAAGTAGTTTATACATTTAAGAGATTTTAAGCAGAGTAGCCCAGATGAAATGGACAGCTGTGCATCTGCATTGGTGCCTGTATGGGTGGATAGCCATCAATCTCAGTGTGGAAGCATGTAATATAAGTGTTGAAGGCATTCACGTTGCTACCTGCTACAAATCTTCACTTTTATGTGCATTAGAAATGTTTGCTCACTTTGAAATATTTCAGAAGATTGTGAATAACACCATTTTCTGTCCCCGCTCCATTTTCACGCCAAAAGGAAAAGAAAAAACAAAACGATAGCCAAACATTTTCAAGGTTTCACAAGCAAAAGGTAAGTTGTATTATGCATCGCTATGTAATCATGGTTGAAATTATTTTTTTTTCCTTGGGTTACTAAATCTGTGCTTTGAACTCCGAGTGTTGGTATGCATTAAAGTCAGAAGAATATCAAAAGTTCAATGCTTGTAGGCATGTCTCCCTTTTTAGGCAGTGCTTAGGTCTTGAACTTTGGAAGAAAAACACTGTATTTTTCTAATACTGCTATGACTACATCTGCAGCCGTCAGGAGATCTATATCCAATAGCCCAAAAGGCATTTAGAAAAGACTTAGATTCAATTTTTAATGTGAAAGAAATAGCTTAGTCCATTTTATTTATTCCGTTTAACCTCCGTACACATTCATCTTTTCTCTTATACTCTTCTAAAAAGGTTGTCACTATCTTTGATATCATTTCTGACACAGTGTATGCATTATTGTTACAGAATTGTATGTGGAATATGTATTTCCTTTATTCTTCTTTGAATTCTTATGTCAGAACTCACTAAAGTGGTTCAAGAACACCCACTAAGGCAAAACACATTGGAAAAAAGAGAGATTTAGGGGCTGCTTTACTGAGTGCTAAATGATAGAAAATGTTAAATAAGTAAATAAATAATCAGTAGCTATAAGTCATTTAATGGTTTAATCCAAACAGTAATTTTTCCTGGATGTGGCTGAGATCCCCGCTTCTATAAAATGTGCCATGTATTGTGTATGCAACTTTTTTTTTTTTTTTTTTTTTCCCTAAGCTGCTCCTAGTCATTATAGAAGACAGCTAGAGCTAGCCACTGTTTTGGTTTAAAATAATTTTTTCCAAATAAACTTTTTTTTTTTTTTAAACCATGGAAATCTCTTTTAGGAAGCTGGCTGTTTTTTGCTTTTGTTTTTTTCCCTCTCATTTTCTGCTATTCTAATAAAAAATAATAAAAAATACATGTTATCAAAGATCTTCAGTTATCACGAGTGATGAGTTTTATAGCTTATCTGAAAAATGTTTCCTCCAAGAATGTAAAGATTCTTAGCACTATAATACTGAGGGGGTTAAGTCGTTCTTAGAGTAAAGTGCTGTTTGCAGAGAGTGATTATCAAACATTTTGCAGACATTTATTTTTTCCTGATGTCACCCTTCTTTATACTAAAGTAGCAAAATGCTTATTTGGTGATGATACATGATCTCAGCATAACATAGTTGGATATAGACCAGCTGCTCTCAATACTTACACTTGTCATGTGAACGTGGCATGGCTATGTGCAGTTGTTGCTTGAATGGTTGTATACTCTGACGGTGTGGACACTATATCTGATTGACCCTTTTTGAGTGAAAACTACCTGAAAAAATGAGAGTTTGACAGCAGTCAAAATTTTCACCAAGAAGCATTAGATTTTTATTTTGTATTTTATTTTGATGCAATATTTTTGAGTCCAATGTAAACTTTCATTTCACTTTTAACAATAGGAGAAAATATGGCTGGAGTTGTATCTTAAATTTCGATTACCTTTGCAAAACCCAAACATTCGTCTAGCAGAAATAAAGTACAGAAGTGAAGAGATTTAGTCCACACTGAGCTGCAGTAAAAAATAAATGGGAACTTTATCACCAGCCATTGCAAAAGAGGCACTGCACTAATTTTTGTGATTAAATGGGTCTGGATTGAATCACGGGGCAAGGAGAAAAAGAAAGGTTGTTAAGGCATGATGATGATGAAAGGGTCCAAGAGAAAAGTATTGTCAAGTGGTAGCTTTAAATCATCCCTCATGCAAGAAAACCTAACAAAATAAATATTTCAGCTAATTCTGTAGTTAAAATAAATTTTTCAAGTAATAGGTCAGAACTTTAAAGAAATCTCACAGAAGTGTGAGGGAATTTCCTTTTGACCATTGGTTTTTATTTTGGCCATTGGTCTTGGAGTTTGCTATCTGCTGATGGCTCGACTCAAGCTGCACCCACCATGCAGCTCAGCAGCCCCAGAAACCACACCCTACTGATGATTTCTGATATTTTGTGTTATGTTTTCAAGAACATGTTGATGATGTGGAATAGCCATTGTAGTTCCTTCCCAACTGACTGACCATTTTTACCATTTTATCTATATTATGAATGAATAATTTTTGTTCTTATAAAACTGGCTTCAAAAAAAAAAAAAGGTGACTGAGCAAATTGTGCTACACCAACTGCTCTACATAAGGAAATATAAATAAGATCTTTTAACTTCAAAGACCTAAAGTCTATTTAAATTAGTATGCTGAATAAATTAGATTTATATGTATCTCATGTTCCTCAGGCTTCTAATTGAATTAGTAAATGAGAACAATCTTCCCATTTCATCCAAGTGAAATCTTGGGTAACATCGTGCTAGTGTATAGCCGTATTTAGGTTAGGTAGTGGCTGAATATTTTTTCATGGTAACTAGACCCTTTAGCCAGCAGACATTACTGTGGGATTTAGGAAAGATTAAACTTCTAGGATCCTGCCAAAAGCAATAATTAAAATAACTATGATCTGTTTATGTAAACAACTGTCGTTTTATTTTAACTAGGACTTTTGCTTTTTACTAGTGTCAAACAGAATAAGCTTCCAAGAGAACGAACTTTCAAGAGGTTCCCTCTAGTAACTGTGTCTTTTCTGAAATGTTAACACATCATTTGCATATTCTATGATAAGGCAAAAGTGTAAACTCTTGGGAATTAATTACTGAATGATAAACTAAATTTTAAACAGAAGGACTTGAAATGATGGAGCACAAGATTTTTAATGTAATAAATAGATCAGAAACATAAGAAAAAATAATAAAAGAAATAGCTATAATGAGAAAGAAAATAAACAACTAGGGAAGAAGAAGAAGCAGCAGCAAGCCTACATTGTGCCTGAGCTGCTGGGCCCTGAGTGCTCAGGACACCCAAATTCTTACCCTGTAAGTAGGTAGAAGTCATCTGGTTGTGGTTGTTAATGAACCTTGCAGACCTGTGAGACACACACGCCTTTTTCTAGGATGAAGCCCAGAATGTGGGCAGATTGGGGAGCAAAAGGGTTGGGTCATGCTGGGAATAGTAACGTCTATACATGAACAGCAAAGTGAACTGCTTTGTACGCATTCCCTTTCTTCTTCTTCCCTCGATCTCACCACAACCACCACCACACAAACACCTGCACAAATACACACACACTGGCTGGACCTACACCAAGCCAGCCCTGAATGTCCCTCAGCAGGAAAATGAGGGGGGAGCTGGGGAAAAGGTCCCCATCCTTCACTGAGACTATAGACAGTGGAGACAGTGGGACAAGACTCCCAAAACTCAGTGTGCTCAGTGTGTGTATCCAGCCAATGGAGGCTCCTCTTAAAAATAAATAAATAAATAAATAAATAAGGACAGACAAGACAAAAATCTCCTTCTTGGGCTTCTGTAGGGACCCGTATAACAGCTTCTTTGGTGGTGGGCCTCCTGTGCTCATTTTTCCTGAATCTGGAGCCCCAAACCCTGTATGTGACTTTCGATAGACTACAGTGAGCTCCTATCCAAGTACTCCATGGCTACAGCTCCCAGTTTTATGATGTTATTGGGTACTAATAGGAACTCTAGGATGTGGCCCATGACCTGTTACTTTTAGCATGTGTTTCATTTATGTTTCTACTTTTCATTGCATTATGTTGGCAGGAAAAGAAGGAAAATCTTGTGTCAAGCCGCTGAAAATCCATTCTTAGCCACTGGCAAAGCCAGCACTTATTTTTCATCCTTCTCTAAGTCCTTCTTGGAGGACAATGGTTTAAACTCCATTTTCCTATCCTTTAAGCAAATTAAAAACATTGTATTAAAAACAATGCCAGCAATGTTTTCTCTAATAGACAGATAGACATACAGAGTTTATTGGCATAATTAAAGGCAGACTGGTCTTTAAAAGCTAACAATTTCCATAGAGTCTGAGAGTCTGTCATTGAATTAAGGGGAAGCAGAAGATGTATTTCATGATTTCTTTTTTGAGAAAAAGAAATCTTGGCCCTCAAAACTGAGTGCCAAGTCCCTAGGTAAGCCCTAAACTTCTCTATGACTCTCAGTGGACATTATGCCAAGCCACTGTAAATCTGACTGAATTAAAGTTCTGCCTGGTGAAAATCATGCTCTGAGGAACTAGAAGAGAAAGGTGTACAGGAAAAACTGCTATCAGAAGGGTGTAAAAAATTTTAAGTTAAAGAGACCACCAACTACTTTTACACAGATTATTTTCTGGCTTCTTGTCAGTTAAATTAGCAGCATCTTAGATACCCTTATAACCCGTGCTTGTATGTCTTTTTATAGAGCTAATTACACTTTCTTTATAATCAATTATGTATGTAACAGTTGCTGATAATTGACATGAGATGTGCATGTCTAATACTCATGAATACCATCCCTCCTCACTTAACCTCTGTCCAATCTGACCCTAGCGTATCCTCCTGTCAGAGATGGAGACTTGAAGGCTGGTCTCTCAACAGAGAGCGTATGTGAGAGTTGAGCTGTTCTTTAAGTTTTGTTGGTGCTGGCATCCAGTGACTCCATCTGTCTATAACCAGTTTGCACAGCTATTCAAGTATACAGAAGTGGGTAAAACAGGTAAATTAATTTGAGAAGTGTAGGCATTTCTGTGTGCTAGGCTGACAACTCTGCAATATTGTTGCATCATAGAGTTAACGGGACTTGCATCTCTCTCTCTCCTTCCAGTATTTCTGTCTGCCTACAGTTTCTAACTCCACTATTCCCAGACTTATTCTTCTGTGCTCCAAAAGCTTCTATCACTAAGCTCAATGTTTACTCTTATTTTTTCCACACAGACCATCCCAGATAGCCTGTGCACAGTTGCTCTTGCTATGTCTTGCTCAAACTGATCTTCTAGTAATTAAATAGCTACGGAAAAATGAGTGATCAAAATCAGCATGTAGTCGGCTGTTGATAACCTATAGCTACCAGGATCAATATGCTGAGCTATACGTGACAGCGAGAACCTTGAGAAGTTTTCTGAAGAAAAGCAGGAATAGTGAATGCACTCTCGACTGATAAATTGTTTCTACCATATTTGTAGCCAGGCATAGGGGAAGAAGGATTACAAACAGGGAAGAATTTGTTGGGTTACAGCCAGTACTGTTACTGTAACAGAGAATTTTGTTGTTCCCCAGGGCATGTTTAGTTTCTTTTAAAAACAGAGGACAAATGGTGCATTTCCATAGCTCATTGCCCCCATCTTCTTTTGAAAATAATGAAGAAAAAAAAGAAAGTTTTAAACATGCATACACTGGCTACCTCCTTAAATCTGCCTTTGCACATTTAAAGACAACTGAATAACCACAGGCCTTGGAAGCATAAGCAGATATTTCCAAAATTTTTCTTTTGGTAAAGGAATTACACCACATACTATTGTTCACTTAGCCTTCACTAGAAAGCAAAGCATGAGAAATTGGTCATTTCTTCAGTGCCCAGGTGCTATAGGTGCTAGTGGTTGTCACTAACCATCAGCCTTTGTCATGCTCAGCCTTCCTGATGGAGAGCCTCTGAGCAGAAGGGAGATAAAACACCGCCTAACAAAAGTGCTATCAACCTGCTTTACTCCAGGCCTGCATGGCTTCAAGTATATGTCAGCACTGGGGCAATCAGCACACATGACTGTGGTCGTACTGCTTTCATCCCACCGTTGTGCAGTCACACTGCCTCTGTGGCCTCATTTAATAGTTTTATATAAAGATGCATTGTGCAAATTAAGCATGCACATCTTATCCATTTAATTTTATAGATGGCAATGAATTTTCAGAGCAAGTGGGATTTCTCATGATGATAGATTAAAACCTCCTACCTTTGGACCCAGCTAAGAAATATCCTACAATATTTGTCTAAAAAATGTAAGAGTAAGCTGGAAAGTGTTAGCTTGTAGCTTGCTATCTATCAGCACAAAAAGTTGTAAAAACACAACAAAATATTGGGATGGCAGGAGGTGGGTTCGCCTAGGTCAAGTTCAGCAAGGTGTTGCTGTAGTCTGTATGTGAAATAAGTGCTTATACCAATTATGGAAAAGAAATGGTCAAATATCTATCCATCCCCTCTTTCAGGAATGTCTACACAACATAAATGGTCTTTAAATATAAATGATCTTTATAGATTAGGCCTCTGTCTTAAAACCTGACTCTGTCTAGAAACCAAGAGTGAGAGCAGTCTTCCTTGCTGACATGTGGAAATGACCACTGTTATACTCAGAATCTCAAAGAAAAAATTCAAACCATGACATGTCATTGCAACACTAAGCGTTAGGTATGGGTGATCACACCATTACAGGAATGTTAAAAGAACTTTTACAGACAAGCAAAATAACACAACTTCAGGATTTAACAAATACTTCTGGGAATGAGAAGAATCATCCAAACAGTGGTTCACTGACCCGAGAATTTTGTGGCCAAACAGCACATCAGCCTCACTCCAAAAGCCTTATGAAATTCTGTTGTTTTAGCTTCAGTAGGTAAACATTTAC
Organism: Anser cygnoides; assembly: GCF_040182565.1. Classification (NCBI taxonomy): domain Eukaryota; kingdom Metazoa; phylum Chordata; class Aves; order Anseriformes; family Anatidae; genus Anser; species Anser cygnoides. The sequence goes on along the minus strand of NC_089874.1, from coordinate 31,942,986 downwards.
TTATGTATTCCCTGAAGTTGGAGGAATCACATCGCCAAAGGACACTCATCATCTGATTTATGAAAACACAAAGTTATCATATAATGATAAGAGTGAAGCTATACTGATACCAGGGCATTCAGTTAGCACAGTCCTCACCCTCCCTTTCAGGGAGCACACAGACTGATAGCAGCAGTCATTTGTCAGATGACTAAGCTGAGCAGAGCTGTGAAATAAAGACATCAGTGTATACATAACACCAAGTCAAGTAATTGAGATAGGGGAGGGGCATGTTACTACAATAAAAAGCACCATAGAAACCTATCTCCACTTTGCATTGAACAGCCTTTATATAAGAAACTCATGGTATTTCTTCATTCAGAAGATCTTATAATTGTGGACAATGTTGACTTAGCTTTAAGTAGGTTTTAGGTAGTTTGATGCCAGTCTTACTAACTTCTAGTAGGATATGCTGGGGGTCTTGTGTCATGGGTGTATGATCAATCTCTTATGCTTTTTACTGTTTTGGTTGCAGAATTCTTCAAGTACAGGTAGAATATTACTAATAAGACTGAGCTGTCACCTAACATACCTATCTCTACACTTTAAAAAAAGCTGGCTGGGAACCAGCTGGGAACCAGCTTGTCCATTTAATTGGCAAACTCTTCTCTTTTGTGACTTTCTGAAAGAGAACATAATGTGCTGTAATGTCCCATAGAAAGAAAAAAAAAAAAAAGAAAAAAAAAGAGTAACATTTGTTTAAAAAAATTAAAGCACCATGTTCCAATTTTGAACAATTTAAATGTTTCCATACTCAATATTAAAAGATGTTGAGTGTTCTTAGTTTCATATATATACTATATATGTGTTTTAACGGAGAGTAGGGATCATTCAATTAAGATGTCAGAGAAGCCTTTTATTGCTATTGCCAAAAAAGGCTGTTTTGACACTTTCATATACCTGACTTACATATTTTAAAGCAAACTGGATTTTCATCTAGATCAGTACAGTTTTTCAATCTTTTGATTTTTCTTGATTACTTAGGCAGCAGTTCCCTTTGAACCACACTCTACCTGTAGAAGGCAAATGGGATTGTGTATGTGCATAAATCCTGTGCACAGTAGGAAAGTTTACCTCTAAGTGACCTTCAGCATTTCATGTAATGACCACGTTGTGTATGGAAACACTTATTCTAGGTGAACTGACATAAACTAAACTTGAAATAAAGTTAAAATAATTACAGACTTAAATCACATAAGACATATACCTTGTTTATCAATGCAATTTAGAACCTGATAAGATTACAGAAATTGAATGAACAGTGTCCCCACTCACTGTCTTATGATCAACATAGAAGAAGAAATTCTGGCAAGAGAAAGCATAGAGGATTTGGTGAGAGATAGAGAGCCACAACAACAGGCTGTAGCAGTTGTCTATATGATGGTGTCATGGGGGGAAATGAAAGCTTTTTAAGATAATCTGACTTTTTTTTTTCCTTTTTTAACCTGGAGCTGTTTGAGTTGCATTTTGTAAGGATAGTCTGTCCTGAGTGAGTAAATATATCTCAATTTCTTTTAATGTTAAAGGACAGTAATACATGCGTATACTTGATGTAAAGACTATATTTTAGCATTAAGAACTCTGTTTTTGCAGCAGTGTCAGAGCACCTTTTAATAATTTGGAAGAATATTTTTAATGCTAACTATGTCTGGCACCATGAGACTGCCAGGTCTCATATTTCAAGTATTTCATGTTTGCCAAACACATGTGCAAGCTAAGGATGCCAGCAGGGAATTTAAGGTTAACTTGTCTTTTTTTTTCACATTCATATTGTTTGCTTTTACTCTCCACCTAATCCCCAAGATCCAAACATTATCATCTTTAATTTTGATATCTTATATATTTACATGAAGTTGGAATAAGTAATACTTCCTTTTAACTGCTCAGCCTATTCTCACTAATATAGTAAGGTCCATTCTTTGTGCACAGGGAATGTACAATTTACACAATCTAGACCAGAAGTTTGCATAAATGTCATGGAAATTTATTCTCGTTTTATGAACATATAATGTAAACACTGTTTATATTGTACTTAAGGTGCTCTGAAAAGTAACCCAGTCTTTGAACCAAGAGGGAACGGAGTGCTAACAGATATAATATTTACATAAAGATATTCATAAGAAAAATTGGTTTAGAAAAAGGAGTAGTGTCAAAATACTCACAGAGGGGCAAGCACTAAGATCCTTTTTTAGTCTTAATTGGTGGGAGTAAAATGGGGACCAAGGGTGCCTTGAGCTTTCCTAAATGTGCACCACCTGCCACAAAAAGGAGTTTGTCTGAATGAAAACAGAGTGCCAAATATAGGCTGCATCAGTTTCAGTGGGAGTTTCACCAAGATTTTGCCTGTAAGAACACTCCAGCTTTGGCTCTGAAGAAAGAGCTGTAGTGGGAAAAAAATTGAAGGCAAATTAAATAACAGTAAGCTGAGTATCATGGCCTGGAAGTAATATTTAATGAAGAGGTGCAATGTGAAGATTATGAGGCATAGAAGGGAAAATGATGCCATTTAAATATCAAAACCTCAGGGATACACTAGCTATTAAATGAAGATGAACAGCTCTACATCTGTGCTGGACTTGAAACAAACCAGCATTTATAGGGATCTGTTTAAACTCTCATGTTTTACTGCTGATCCACAGCTTACTCCACAACACAGATGCCTAATGAGCAGATATCTATGTTGGACAAGAACATAACTGAACATATTTAAATCATTTGCTAAGAAAAATAAAATTTTATGAGAAAGGAGAGGTGCAGAGACAGCTGAAGGGCCAAATTCTGTTCTCAGTTACACATACGTAATTCCACTGATTTCAAATTCATGTTCTTTGCATGTAAACTGAGAGCAGATGCGGGGAAAAAAGCAGATTTGGTCTGAATTTAGCAGTCTGCCTAAGCCTGAAATGAATCTTGAGAGCTTGGTATCTAAAATTTGGTTTTATTTTTGTTTAATTGAGATCCATCTGCATATTTAAGTTAATATGAATCAGCTTATTAATGCTAGCAATTAATTTTAGCTGCATTAAGTATTACCTTTAATGCTGAATAATTCTGAATAAAATGGAGAGGGATTAAAGCATCTCTAAAACACAGCGGGTCAATTTCTGCTGTAATGTGTAATAGTAGAAATCAAAAGATTTCTCCATATGTGTACAGTATATATAGTATATCGTTAGAAGCTATGAGTTAACCAAGAAACACGTTGGCCTTATTGTCACAGACTCCAGGTGACACTCTCAACCGCATATGACTCTACTAGGATATGTCAATACCCATCTACAGAAAACAGAGACGGGACTTTGCCCTCATATGGCTACACCAGTGTCTTTCATTATCTTCTAGGTAGAGAGTATTTCCATCTTTGACAACACTAGGAGCTCAAGTCTTGCAGGTGCTGCATTGCGTGGGTTATAATTCATAAACAGGAGAAATGATACTTTCTGTGTAGGAGAATGAAGACTCCTGTGGGTGACATGAAGACTTATTTATATACATTGGTCCTTAAATCAGATGCAATCCACTTAACTATAGATTTTTATGTATTCAAGCAGGAAGTTTAATCATTAGAGTAGCAAGGTAAGTAGTGTTCACATTCCCCTGCAGTATTCTGTAGCCATTGAGTTTATTAATGTTCACATCAAAATTAACTTTGCAAAGAATTGTTTCCTTCTGTGTAGGGCAAATTTACTTCTTTCCTTGGAAGAAGTACATTTTAAGCTGTTTGCTCAACAATGCTGACATCTTTTACAGCCTAGGTTATTATTTCTCAATGTGAAACAAATATAAACTTTATGCACTTTATGCCTCCATCCATATCCGAATTCACATTATGCTTTTTATTCTTAACAACTGCCTTGAAAGGGCACAAGTTAGTTGTGGGAGAGAGTGTTATCTGTTCTTGGTTTTAAATGATTTTGGCATGGGCCAGATGTTTTAAAAGACACACATCAAAAAGATAAGACACAGAAGGGTGCACCTTCAATAAATTTACATCAACCCTGACTGTTCATTTCCTGCTCCTATTTTAATATAATGGCTGCTGAGCCAATAATCCTACAATGAGTTTAGTCTTCTATGGCATTAACATTTCTGTGGCAGGTTCAAAAATAAAGAAAAAAAAAAAAAGAGAAAGAAAAAAATCCCTATGTGTATACTCAACCTTACGATCCAATTACAGGTCAGATATACTTTTTTTGGTATGCAGATTTGGGATGTCATGTTACGGTTTTTCCCTTTTCAGTCTCACTCAAGATTACACAATCCAACACCATTTGGATTAGAGAGCTTTTTATATAAGCTATACTATTCAGTTTTGTTTATCACAATACTACATGTACGGTGCCCACCAGATCTCCAAATCTCATGTTTTTCTCTTTCCTATACTACTGTGTGATGGCATTTGCTATTGATCATAACTGGTAAGAGCATGCTGGACTGCAGAATCCTCTCACCTGACCTGCTGTGGTTGCTCTTACGCTCTAATAACACATTCATTGACAATACCATGAACTATTAAAAGTAGAACAGCAATACTTAACTGCGTTGTAGGCATACTTCAACTTGTGAATGCAAATCAATCTATTTCTCTGTTATACCCAGACACCACAGATCAGTCCTTTAAACAGACCATTTACTCATACTCTTTGTTTCATGAAAATGCTCACCACAGGGAACAGGAAATACCTCAGTAGCAGAGAATAGGCACCCAAAAACATCCTCAATATTAGTGGGTTGCCAGTGAAAGAGAGAAACACTTATGCAGGGGGTATGATTCAGATCCACTGACTCCATTTTAACAATGTCTCCTTTATCGTTTCAACACACATCACAGTTTCATGCTAAGAGAAATTGCCAAAAACAATCAGAAAAACATCCAAGCAGGCATTTGGAGCAACAACATTAAAGCATATTCAGAGTGTGTGTAATGTGCACTCGCACCCATTTGTTGTGTCATCTGGGATTCAGTGGCCTTTTTCAACTCACTTGAAGTTCTCCTGACTGGGCTGAGCTTATTTGCCATGCTTCAGTTCCTTGTAGTTATGAACATTTATATTTCTTTTGAGAGAGAAAAGCCAATGTTCCAATAAATGTCTGTGTGATAAATGCACTACTGTTTCATGTTGTACCTAGCAAGATTCTGAGTATAAATTTGACTGGTTTAGTCATTGTGACAACCTCAGCAGTGACAGGTTCATAACCCATGTTGCCTCAATCATATAGGACTTTTTTAACATCTCATTGTCCATGTGGAGACCAGTGATGAGTGGTGTCCCTTGGGGGTCTGTACTGGGATGGGTATTATTTAATCACAGAAACACAGAATCTTCTAGGTTGTAAGAGACCTCCAAGATCACCTAGTCCAACCTCTGACCTAACACTAACAAGTCCTCCACTAAACCATATCACTAAGCTCTACATCTAATATCTCTAGTGGTGACGTGGACAGTGGGATTGAATGCACCCTCAGCAACCTTGCAGACAACACCAGGCTGAGTGGTGCAGTCGACACATTGGAGGGAAGAGATGCCATCCAGAGGGACAGGCTTGAGAGGTGAGGCCATGCAAACCTCTTGAAGTTCAACAAAGCTAAGTGCAAGATCCTTCACATGGGTGGTGCAAGATCCTGCAATGAGTGGATTGAGAGCAGACCTGCTGAGAAGGATTTGAGGATGTTGATGGATGAAAAATCAGACATGATTGGCAATGTGTGATTTCAGCCCAGAAAGCCAATCATATCTTGGTCTGCATTAAATGAAGCATGACCAGCAGGTCAAGGGAGATGATTCTCCCCATCTACTCCACTCTTGTGAGACCCCACCTGGAGTGCATGGTTCAGCTCTGGGTACCACAGCATAAGAAAAACATGGACCTGTTAGAGCAGGTCCAGAGAAGGGCCACAAGGATGATTGGAGTGCTGGAGCACCTCTCCTATGAAGATAGGCTGAGAGAGTTTGGGTTGTTCAGCCTGGAGAAGAGAAGACTCTGAGCAGACCTTACAGTGGCCTTCCAGTACTTAAAGAGGACCTACAGGAAAGATAGAGAGGGACTCTGTCAGGGAGTGTAGGGACAGGACAAGGGCTAATGGTTTTAAACTAAAAGAAGATAGAATAAAATTAGATATTAGGAAGAAATTCTTTACTATGAGATTGGTGGGGTACTGAAACAGGCTGCCCAGAGAAGCTGTGGTTGCCCCATCCCTGGAAGTATTCAAGGCCAGGTTGGATGGGGCTTTGAGCAACCAGGTCTGGTGGGAGGTGTCCCTGCCCATGGTAGGGGTGTTGGAATTAGATGGTCATTTAAATTTCCTTCCAATCCAAATCATTCTATGATTCTATGAGTTAGCAGTGAACAGCCTGAGACAAAATGCAAGTGTAATCATGGGAAAAATGGAAAGTTCTTTGAACAGGGTACATGTCTTCAGAAGAAGGAACTACCTGTTTCTGGACCCTCTGCAGCTCTTAACTGGAGTTCCTTGCAGAAGTCACTGTATGCCCACCATTAATATTACATGCATACTATTTACTGTAATTAGTTAATCATGAGGTTTCCTCCTTATCTGCCTTCTCCAATTAATGTAATTAGCCAGTAACAAATTTTGTATAATAACTGCTTACTAATATAATAATAAATACTAGGGATGGAATTTTCAAAGGAGAGTAAGGAAGTCAACTCCCACTGAGGGTTGTGTTTTTAAAGGAAAAAGTTCACACACAATTGCTTTTATGGAATATTGCTCACTAATTAGTAGAAAAGTACATAGCAGATTCCGCAATTATTGCAACTGGCTGGTAGCTGAAGACAATTTTCATCAGAGTAATAGGTTATTGATTTTAGAGAAGAAAATTACTTCCCTTTTACTTTTTCATTAACAAAGAGTCAGAATGGAGAAAAATGGTTTTCTAACTGCAATTGTATTTCGTGTTCTGTTCTACTCAAAACTTAAGCTGAATATGAGGACTGTTAAACTCTCTGTGGTGTCTTAAAAGTCCTTCCATAGGGCTATAAAATTGAGTCATTCAAAATGTTGAACACTGCTGCAAAGACTGAGTCAATTTCTGTAGATCCAGGCATCAAAATTGATTCACAATCTCCTGCTAGTCACCTAGATTACCAAATACATCAAGAAGGTTTCAGGTGCTTAAATATAGGCATTTGGTATAATTTTAAACATCCTTGAGTGTCTGACAGACTAGCCCAGGGCTTATAATAATGGGCTAATGGGAGACATCCAGCCTTCAGGAAAAGATGGGATATGCTGAAAAGACCACACTGGCACCAGAAACATGATTAGGTGCAGTAGCTTTTCTGGAAAATAAATAAATAAATAAATAAATAAAAGTAGGTTTGGCAATGCCAAGCTTCATCCCATTCCCATTTAACAAATGCATGAATGTACACTTTGCTTAGGACCAGAAGACAAATCCTCAAATCAGAATATAAGAATAGTTTGCTAGACTGTACTATTTATGGATTTGTCACATCTATCTGTTTTCTAAAGGTACCTGAAAATTTTATCTTCACAAGTTTAAAATGCATGTGCTGCTTTCTTGAGAGAAAAATATTCAACAAAATATCACAGAGATATCCATTACATAATTCTTACATCTGATATAAAATGACTTGTAAGAATTTGGACACTTTCAAGCCAACGGGTTTCTGATTACATTTAAGTAAAACCTGTACCACTTCAGTTTATATTTTGCTTCTCATGGGCTTCAGATGGGATGTGGGAAATGAAGAATAACCTTACCTCAGCCATGTCACCTCCTTGTCCCTCCTGCATCCCATTTTGTTGGAAGAATATACTCTTCATGCTTTTTAAATCTTTGGAACTTCTAAAGATGGTGTTTTCCATGTTTACATAATGTTATTTACTACAAGATTTATTTAATGTATCAGCAAGCTATTTTATTTCCATTTTTCAGACAAAAAAATGTTTTCAATAGGTTAGTTACCATAATAACTTTGTATATCTGTAGCCTACAGTTAAAGGATGGTTTCATAAAACAATTTCTGCTTACAGTTGTAGTCAGAAAAGTGTGGAAACCATGTGCCTCACTTCTGACTGCTTGTGAATTCCCTTCAGAAAAACCTAATATGTTGGTAACTAGGCTGTAAAACTAAGATTGTTTAAAGAAGAACAAGAAGTTATATAAGTAGATTCTTTTGCAAGGAGTCATTCAAGTAACTAATTAAATGTCTCTTTCAACTAAAGTATCTGGTCTATGAGAAAAAAATAAATAAATTGTCTTTTGTACCCAAGCTGCAAATAAATGCCTTGAAAAGGTGCTGGTGTGTATTTTGTAGAAATACATATCCAAAAGTCTTATCTTTCTCCAACAAACCAAGCTTTTGCAAAGAACATCTGCTATGAATTTTCTGTGCCTAAATTGTGGGCTGCTAACTGAAAATGTTGATTTTTTTCCTCTACCAATAGCAAAGTCCTTAGACCTACATAATTATTGTATTGTATAAGCTACAGTCATGCTTACACACCTGCACACCTTTGGATGAGCAATGCTTTTGGGACATGCATTAAAAATACATCCATGACAACCAAACTTCTGCCTTTGTTTACTGTCTGGTTGCTCTCTCCCTCATTTGAAGTTTCCCAACAAGCTTGGCCTAAAATGGAGTTTATTCCAGAGGGAAGAGTGGAAAAAAAGTTAATGATGAATAATTGCATTGTTTGGAATCTGACGTTCCCAAACTAATAAAGTCTTTAGAACAAGAGGTAGCAATATTCCAATTTTCAGTGTCTTTACAACATCATTGAAATGATGTGTAATATCAAAAAATTGCTTTCAGTAAATTGGCAATGGCACCCAGTGAATCTTATATAACAGTCTGGTTTCAGAAGAATACTTGTTTGAATGCCAGTGCTTTCCCAGATTGTGTCAGACTCTTCTTTCATGGCTGAAAAGAAATACCCAGAGCCTTTCCCATCAAATGAAAACAAGCTGATATTAGTAATCTTTTCATTAGTGCTAGATAACAGGGAGCTACAGAGACGACTAGATGAACTTCTTCATGTTATCTGTTGAAAGAGTCTGCTGTTCCAGTTCCAGAGCTAAACATGATCCATAATGTAGAATCTGAAACAAGGAGGAGCCCAGCATGTCAAGTCATCTATCGTACAATTCACTTAATGCAATCCTTTCAACAGCTATGCTGCTAAAGACAGGCCAGCCATGTTGCATTTTAAAAGGGCTATTTTTGCAGAACAATGTTGCCCAAAGCATTTCCTGTTCTTATCGCTCCTACAGCAGTATGTCTGGAGCTCATTACCAGTAGCCCCTACTTTCAGTAGTCAATATTTTACAAAAAGATGTTCATTCATGTTTTCTCCCATCATCCCCACCCATTTGCCTTGTGAATTGTCTGATAATATATCACTGTTGCACTGATTCATTTAGTAAAACACAGACCTATTCACATCTCAAGAAAATTTGTTGAACAAAAGGCAATTTCTTAGACCACCCACTAACTGAAAATCTTCTGTACCTTTCAGCTAGAAGAATTCAAAATCTTGAAGGAATTCATTTTGCATTTTATTATTTGATGTTTGTTAAGTAAGTAATTAAGTGGCCATGTTGAGAAGTCAGACTATGCATGTTTTTTGTTTCTCTTCTATTGAAAAGTATATACTAAAAACATTTGGTAACAATTTTATGTGTGTTTGTTCTATGCTGATGGCCCCTCTGTGCTGGTTCCTATGAGAGCATGGAATTATCTTAAATATAGTATCAAAAGAATAAAATAATTTAAATGCAACACATTTTGGAACCTTCAAGGATAAAACTAAATTCATAGAAAATGTCTTGGAGATGTGGAGGAAAATAAACTAATGAAAGGAACTCTATTTTATGGTAGGAGAAAGGAGTTTATGAACCAGAATGACTCCTTCTGGACTAAATACTCAGTCTTATTGATGGAACGGGATGAACAGAAGTCTTAAAGTGGTTATGGGAAACTTGAAGAAATGAAAAAAATGCTTTTCACTGAAGCTGCAGTTCAGCACAAGGTGCAAGTATGTGTCTATCATTAAGCACAAAATTATTTGTCTGCATTGACATTAAATTTCACATTTCTCAGAGATTCCACAGGGTTCAAAACTCTGCTCTTAGACATTAACTTCAGAAAACTTCATAAGCTGCACCAATGTCCAGTCCCACTGAATTTGGCAGCAGGACTTTTCAAGGAAAATTTTCACAGAGGAGCCTTTAAAACAATCCTCACTGATACCTGGCAGGAATTTCATGCACACCTCCCTGCTGCTTGGGTGAGCTAGAAGTTAGACACAAGGAAGTGGTATTCACACAGACTTCATAAGGCATTTAATTTTCATGCCACAGTCAATGGAGAGGTAAAGATTTGTCAGTTACTTGATCAAAATTAACATCTGGAAGAGCCCACATCTCCCCACAGGCTCTGAATGCATCTCAGACTTCAAATTCATCCGGTGACTGCTATTGCTCCACCATGGCCTTGGACAACCAGGCTACCGGCCACCACACACATATCCTCTGCCAGCCCTTTGAGAAGTGATTACACCAGACCCTGTGCCACACCATTTCAGAAAACTAAAACAGCAGCAAACAAACCACTTAATTTGGCAGCGTCATTTTCTGATGCTTTAATGAGATGAACCTAATTGCAGTGCATAGGCTTGCTAGGAACAAGCAGAGGTGATGTGATCAAGGATGAGAGGTAGATTGGCCCCAAAACAACCACTGGCGGAATTGTCTTGGCTGTGGAATTCAAGCCCTGACTTAATGACTTGGGCACTAAAAATGAATTCATTATAGAATTCAAGTCTGACATACAGGAACCTGATCTCTGATTTTGTATATACATTTGGAAAAAGCAAATGCTGAAAATGCAACACATTGAAAAAAATGTGACTTCTAAGACCCCAGTTCCACGAAGACTCATCCACATGCTCATGTGACTCTTTGTATTCTAAATACCTCTTCCAGGAGTATATTGCCGGGTAAGAGAAATAGTGTAATCAAAACCAGTATGCCACATAAGAACATATGAGTTGTCAGGATATATTTTTAAGTTATGATGAAAGAGGAGTTAAAAAAATACATTATCTATTTTGAGGATTTTAATTTTATTGAGAAAGATCTGCCAATAATTAAAAAATGAAGGAAGAGTTCATATGTTAATGGAAGTCTTGTAGACATGAAGTTTATGATGTTCAGAGGTGACAGGTCTTCTGTGTACCGGTTACTACAGGGTTAAGAATTCAATAATTACTTCCTAAAACAATTTAACTAAATGCGTGTTTTTTTCAGTAATGAGCAGGCAGTTACTGGAAATAGGCATAAATGTACCACAATTTGTATGCATTATAAAATCTGGAGAAGTGTTATATTCAGGAATTCCCCAACACTGGCTCTGCAATATGAATCTGTGAGTCAAATTCTGACTTCTTTAATACTCATTCTGCACTTATATAAACCCAGTCAACTTAACTGAAAGACCCAATTTTTACAGTGCAGAATTGCAATGAGGCTTTTTTCTCTCTAGAGTGTTTTCAAGGTAGGAAAGTTAGCATACTGTTAAGCAGAAGGCCAATATAGAGCCCAGCAGCTGCTTCTGACCTCATCTTCACTGTGACAATTTGAAAGATGGGTGTTCTGCTGTGTCTTCAGCACATGTTGGCAGGAGGTTGGAAGAAAAGAAAAAGGGAGGCAAGAAGCTAGGTAGACAGCCCAAGTTAAGAAACCATTTTCCCAAGACCTTCCCTATCACCAAAAGATAGGGATAGTCACACCTCAATACGGTGTCTGAGGCCAAGATCTCTCCTGTTCCCTCCTCACCCATCATAGCCTAATGCTGTCACTGCTCTCGCCAAAAACCTCTTATTTGACAACTCAGTTTCTACCCAGATCAGTTTCTGGATCTACTTTAGCATGTGGCCATGCACATGTTGATGTTGGCACAAGGCAGGCAGAGGTGGAGAGGAGCAGGAGGGCAGGACTGCCTTTTCCAGGGGCACTGTACTATATGTCTTAGTTTTATTCACACTAGGTTTCCTGTGTGAACAAGTCTTGGCCCTGAATTTCCTCTCTTCCTGGCTATTGTCACTGACCCACCCAGTCATACAAGTGAGAAAAGGATTAGGTGTACCTTTTCTGTGTCCATTCAAAGCAATGGAAAAATCCATAATATTTTTTATTATTAGAGAATTGTGAATATTTTATATTGCTACAGATTAATTGAGCTGGACTGTGATACAAAAATCATATTTTTAATGCAAACATGTTAGCTTATGCCAAACTTGAAGTACAAAAGTTAGGATACTTCAAGAAATGTTTTTCTGTTCTATTTCTAGTCACAGGATACCAAATATCTTACAAGCAAAAGGAGTTTGAAAATTTTTCATCTAAGCATTACATTATTTCTTAGCAAAGGAAATTTGAGGGTTTTCATACAAGCATTACAGTTTTTCAGAGCTTATTCCAAAATAAATGCTTAACACTGAGACCACTGAAAGATTAAACAAAGTAAAACACTTTCTTAAACTTACACACTTCAAAGTAATTTCAATTTAAATCACTATAGCCTGAAACAACTCTTCTGCTTTCAATGTGAAAGGAATTACATCCTGCATATTCAGACATGTTACAGGATATATACGTTATGAGACAGTTTTCAAACCACTGTTTTCTCTTCTTAAGGACTCATGACCTGAAACTTATCTTTAGCTTTTGCCCAAACCACTGAGTTTTACATTATTTTTTAATCCCATGCTAATGATCTAAGGATATACGGAGTCTTCCAGGTTTTGGACCTCAAAAAACTTACCATGAAAGAGGCAGAACTTCTGGATTTGCAATGGAAGCCAAAATGGAGTAAATTTAGGCTTTCTCTCCACAGTTTTGATGTAGGTTTGGTAGAAATCTTATTTTCAATCAAACCTCCTGTTTCTTCTTGCTCATTGTTTTCTCTGGATTATTAATAGCTATGAATTCATGTGCTGTGCTCATCTTAGTGACTTTTTATGTCTTTTATTTTTTACTTTTTTAAACAAATCCATTCTATCAAATTTAAGCATGTAACCGTCTTTTGTTGCATTGCATTATTTGAATTCACTACAATGTGAGAATTACTGAGAGGATATGCTACATGGTATTTAGAAATTTCATTTATTAGCTCATACTGAGTACATTTTCCTCCCTCGGGCCTTTTGATTAACTTATTTAAAACTCAGTCTGCAGGACCATGCGATGTGACTAATACAATAGGTAAATTTGTGCTTAAGAAAAACAGCATACTGGGAAAGTACAGAGGAAAGAATCCCACTGGCAGAGGTCTCTTGTATTTAGAAGCTGATTTTCCCATTTCTTTCTGGGAACTGTGTTGGAAATAAGGTTCAAAGTAGCAAGAAGAGTACATAATGTTAAAAAGCATTAGTTTATACAGCAATTCTTACTGGATTTTGCCCTTCAGTTGTGCCTCTAAGGAAACAAATTGAATTTCCTGATTTCAAATGGCAAACTCTGCTATTACATACTTTGTGATTTCAAAGAGCATCTGTCATCACACAAAGACAAATACATTTCTTGGAGAAACATCTGGTGCTTTTTTAAACAAGCCTCAGGCCAGGTCTGCGCAATGAATGAAATATGTACTATAGATAGAGTGTTATTTAGTGTTGCTTTTCATTTAATCAACTGCGTGTGGAATGTTTGTATTGCGTTAACTACCTCTAAAATATTGGCTCTCCTACCACTTTGGGCAATAGTTGCCTTTAAAAAAAAAAATGTAATTGTGTTTCGAGTATCACAACAAAGAGCAGTAAATCAGCTCAATTTGATTTCCTAGTTCCTCGCAGGATATCTGTGGGAAAGGCATTAGATGTTCACTCAGTTCTTTTTTTTAGGAAGGCAAGTGTTTGGTCTTTGTGCTTCACAAAAGAAACAGCAACAAGCTCTGTTCATATGGCTGTCTAAAGTTACAACAGAGCAATGAATATACATTTAACCCCACCCCTCAATTGAGCTAATACCAAAAATCTGTATTGTAGCTCAGCAAAGAACACACAGCAGGCTAACCAGCATACCAGTATCCTCTGAAGCCCTATTTCTCACATTTTGATTGGACATTTCTTGCTGTGATGGCATTGAACCATCAGGTAGCAGAGTCCAGGTGATGTTTTCTTCTCATGAAGTGTTAGAAGCTCATTTGTAAGGTTGTTTTTACAACAAATTTCAGAGCAGCAACAGCTGTTGAAGAGCTCCTTGATTGCTCTTTGTGCTTAGGCTTTGTCATGTCTCGTGTTTAACCATTTCTTTCACAGTAAGTTTATAAGTGGAGTGAATGGACAGGGACAAAGTCAAACACCTGAATAAATAAGTTGTTGTGAAACTGATATATGGCATATTGAAAGTTAAGGTGAAAGCCAAATAGAGACAAGAGGAGCACAAGGATGGAAAGGAGGTGGAGAAGTGTGTTGCACAGATCACGTGGAATGACAATAAATAGACTTCTACCTGAGCCAACACTTCCTACTTTTCTTAAAATGAAGGGACTGTGCTCTGGTTTTGTCTGACTCTATTGCCCCTGCTTGTGTGTTGTTCAGTAGTGGTCTGAACATCCTCAAAGTCTACTTTCTAGATATGTTGCAGGCAAGTCTCACTATGTGTCTCCTTGGACTTACCCTACCCTGGAATGGCACACATTCAATGAGCAGAACTGTCGAATCCATTTACCTTGCCTTTCTTTCACTGTAGGGAAAAGGACAGCATTTAACCAACGCCCCCTGCATTCACATCCTGCTTTTAGGTGAATGGTTCAGCAGTGAAGAATGCAACTAGAACAGTAATGTAAATATTCTACATAGATTTGGAGGACAAGAAACCAAAATAGCAAGTATGCATAAATAGATAAGCCATAAAGCTCCCTCTCACCCCCCCCCCCCCCCAAAAAAAAAACACTGAATGACAGAATCAAGCTTAGTGTATGTCTACATTAAAAACAAAACAAAACAAAAAGGACAAACAAGACCTCAGAATAGATAAACAAATAACTGGAACTCAGATACAAAAATCAACTGCTAGGCAATTCAACAGGCTTCCCATTGAAGTGTCTTTTGCAATACTGTCTGTAAATCTAATCTTTTAAACCAGCCCTCATTTTTTTTAAAGGTGACTGTCAACTAGAAGTGATTTTGGAATGAATGAGAACTGTCATCCTTAAAGGCATAAAATAATCTCAGACTAGTAGGGGTTAGTGTGAAACTTTCATCAATAGAAAGTATCCCATATAAGCTTCTGTAGAGCGTTAAGCACATTGTTCTGAAGGAAGAGAAACATGTCGCCGTTGTGCTGAAAATTGGATGTAGAGAATTAGGGTAGTTTGGGTAGTTTTGGGTACTGATTTGGGTAGTTTAAGAGCTTTCTTATCCTCTACAGATGGGAAAAGAAATGCAATAGACATCAAATATTTCTTTTGAGCTAAATTCTCTGTGTGAGAAAAATATTCCTTTAGGAGGACAATGGCAGCCAGGCTAGCAGGATTGTATAATCCACATTCAACGGTCAACTCAAATTACAAAGAGCCTTTCCGTTGTCTAAACCGATGATCTCAGAGTGTTTGAACCAATGCCAAGTTTTGCACTGACATCTTTGGGTGGGCATTAGGGACAGCAAGCTATAGTGCTTCTTAAAACAAATTGAGCTTGCACCAGACACTGAAAAGTTTTGCCTTCACTTATCCAAGCTACTTCATTTCAGACCTAATGGACATTGGCCCAGGAGTGTGTGATAACATGTCTAGGGTGAAATAATTATTCTCTGCTCTCAAGAACCATGTGACAAGGGTAAATCACAGTGGCCACAGCAGGCTGCTTGCCCTGAGCACAGATCTCTAGTTGGTGTTGCCATCAAAGTTAATCCTCCAGCCTGCACCACACTGGGCACATTCCCTTCTTGCACACCCTGGCTGTAGAGTTGTCACTAGGAAAGCTGCATCCCTGCACTACACTTGCTGTTTAGGTCCTATGTGAGGACAATACATAGGCTGGAGATGTTCAAAAGGGTTTCTCCTTCCCAGAAGGTCTGTTCCTGACCCTCTGGGCAAGCAACATCCTGTGTTTCCCCTCAGCATCAGCTCACATTAGCTTTTTCCTGTGCAAACAGCTGCTTCAACTCCCATCCTTTGGGTAGCTGCAGTCTCAACTTTCCTTGATCTCTCCTTTTATGACAGTCATCTTTGTCCAGTGGTCTTGGTATAAAATTAACCTATGATCAAAAAAAAATATTCCTTCTCACGCTAAATCTGCAAGCATATATTAATCCTCTCTACCGAAGTTTAGATTCCGGTTCAGCTATAGTTCAGACAAATTCAATTATACAAATGAAATAACAAAATTACTTAATTTCCTTGATGTTGTCCCCATAATGTAAAGTTATCAAACTGAGCCAAACAAAAGGGTAAATAGGTTGAATTATTGGTCGCAATTATGGATGGCTGTATAATATGGGTATAAACAAAGGTGATGGAGGAATTTAAAGTGCACAGAGCTACAAATATTTTGTTTTTAACTAATTTGAAAGTAAGAAATAACACAGAGTAGAAAAAATAACTCCAGTCTGACTGTATTTAAACCTATAAAATATCCCATAAATGTGTAGTTCTAGGTATAAAAAGTCACATGTATTTATATATGAGTATATATCTTTGAACAGTGAATGTTGTCTGACTTCTCTATTATTTCCACAGATACCAGGTTACACTGAGGAAGAGAGCAGACCAAATAACATCTCAGTATAGGCAAGGAAACATGCACATAATTAGGGAGATTGTGTCAGTCCATTTAAGACTTTCCCTTTGAATTGAACTGATATTGATTAAAAAAAAAAAATTTAAAAACCTTTCTTTCAGAGTTACCTCTTGTGGGATGTTTCTATGTATCAGCAGTGAAGGAGAAATACTACTCTCTCGTGTCTGTGAGCCCCCTGATTGCAGGGACCAGTAGCATCTCATCAGTGGCTCAGTTTGGGAGTGTTGGGCTGGCAACAACAAGCCAAAGACATCTTTGAAGTGGGGCTTTGAGGCGACACCAGGTGCCCCTCTCACTGTGCACTGTTCAGGCACGCTACGGTGCCTGTTTCCAGCCAGCCTGGGGCAATTTGTTAATGCTGACCTGTTAATTAATTTATTCACTCTGGCTTATCCTTGACAAGCTACTTTTATTTTTTTTAAATATTTTTTTCTGTAAAAGAAGGATAACAGAAAAAGACTGAAAAGTAGAAAAACAGGGCAAATAGTATTTTCATGTAGCCGAACAAATGGAGAAAGGACGCTGATGTAGTAAAAGCCAGCAAGTCAATGAGATGGTCCTCAGAGGCAGTATGGTGTGGGGACAGAGCAGCTGGAGAGTAAGAAAACTTTTGCAGTGTGATTTTCAGCGAAGAAGGAAGATGTGGGGAGATCACAAGAATCAAACTAAGACATGAATGTTTTCTTATACTAAGGTTTGGGAATTTTAAAAAAAATCTCTTTAATTTCCTCATTCTTTATTACTGGCAGAGTGTGGGCTTATACAAAGTTTTGTACAGTTCAATGACTAATGTGTGGTAGGTATGCTGAAAGATATTTCTTTTGTCTTTTTAACCAGAAATTGACCTCATGGGATTATTCTCCACAATGCCCATCAATAAAAATGAGAAGTTATGGACATGTTGCATGCTGATAAAAATTACTATGGCAAGGAAATACAAACTATGTAATATATACTTTACACATACTTATAGCTCCAACTGCTTAAAGGAAAAACTATCAACCTTACTTTCCTCTAAGTTTCTATTTTGACAAAACTGTTCCATTATTAAAAGAGGCTGGGGTACTGTTTTCCCTTGAGAATATTTCCATTAAGACCATTTTATCCCATAAAATGTATTTCCATCAGGTTTTATTGAAAACATAGTAGTTCTGTCAGAAAGGGCTTCTGGTAAAAAATGTTATTTTTTTCAATGGCTCTTAGTATTCAAAAAAAAGAAAAGCTATTATTGAAAAAGAAATGTAATAATCTCACTTAATTTTAAACTAGAACAAACTGTAAAATAACACAGAAGTCCTCTTCTAAATGATCAAGATGTTAAGCAGCCAAAGGTTTCCAAATTGAAATGCAACAACCTATGGCTACACAAGGGTGACAAAATACCAAGACACTGCAAATAAAACTGAAATTTACATTAAATTAATCCCACATTTGAAATCTGTTGTTCTACTGTTTATGTTAATTTGTTTTAGCTTGATAAGATCAACAGTTTAAAATGGATTAATATAGTCATGGGAAGAGGCATACAACAAACAGAGATGATGTAATAAATTAAGTTAACTCTAAAAAGTAAATGACATTATTGCTTCTTTCTTTAACATATCATTACAGATGCAAAAACAAACATTTGTGGAAAATTTTAAAATTGATGAACAAAGGAAATTAGGCAACATAGATGAAAATAATTGAAATATAGATGAGAGTTATAAGTATATACACAATCTCTGCTATAAATCAAGAATTAAGAAATTATGGGTATATAATAAAACCTTGAAATGTTCTTGTAAGCTAAAACAGAAAAACTTATACAAAACCTAGTGCATGCATGCACAGGCATGCATATACTGTAATGGAGCTGCAAGTACAATTTCCAACCTTTTATTTATATTTCCACGCAAACATCATTACCCTAACTGTAAACCTGGGGAACTGAAGCTCAGCACGTTATGGATGGGAAGACCAGGGAGCCAAATTTTCCTTTCTTCAGATAGCAGCTTTGAAACATTTCCTGCTGCGCTAGGCTACAACTCCCTGTCAGCCTGGAGGCAACCACATTGCTGACAGAGGAGCTGCACAGTACTCTAGGAGCAATGCATCCCAGCCTCCAGTTAGTCAGTTCAGTGGTTAACTGTGCTCCTGAGCATCTGCTGTCTTCATAGGATCCCTTCTTAATCTGGGAGTACATAAGTTTGTCTGTTTATGTCTCTTTTTTTTTTTTTTTCCCTCTCTGTTCCATATAGACTTCCTCTGAACATCAATGGTCCAGCAACTAAATGTCTTTCCCACTGTATGAACATATCCCCCTGATTCTCCTTTTAGTTCATCAATTTTTATTCTTGTGAAAGGCCTAAACTGTTTCTATTCTTTTTGAAAATGTCTATTTTTGTCAGTTATGACCTTTTGATCTGGTCAAGATTTTCAAGTCTCTGTGTTCTTTTACATATATATAGTATATTTTACTATTATGCTATATACTTTTACTATATACTATATTATATACTATTACTATATATTATATATTATATACATTTATATCATATTATATAGTATATTTTACTATATATATATATTTTTTATATATATATAGTTGGAGGAATCATTTTGCTCAGCTCCAATTTGTACTGCTCACTTTTAAAGTCCCATCATGACTGGGGCTCTTGTTTTAGCAGATTCTTTCTAAAACCCTGGTAACTCATGGTATGTCTCAGCACATTCAAACAGTTCATGATTTTACCATGTCAGCCAGAACTTGCTAGCTGACAATAGAAACCTTTCACAAAGAAATATCCAGAAAATACCAATGAAGAAAACAGAAATAATTTATAGCATATATCCTACTATTGTAGCATGGGAGACTACTGTTACTAATAACAGTATTATTTACTCTGGAAAATAACTGTTCCCATGTTCCCAGCATATAAGTATTATTAAGTATTATTAAGTCATGTATCAGTTATCATATTTGTACGTAATACATATCATGTAACTAAAAAAATATAAAATAAAATAAAATCAATTTCTATAACTTAATTTGTAGGTAGTTTGGAAACTTGTAAATTCTTCTGAAAAAGATTTAAGTCTGCTTTGTTTTGGTTCAGTTAGATCAGATAGTCTCGTTTTCCATACTTGTTTCTCTTAACACAAACATGATGAAGACATCACACCATATAAGAAGTCTCAGTTCTTTTTAGTTAAAACCTATTTTAGCACAAAGCTGTGACTGAGAAACTTCTGTTTTTATATTATTCAAAACTTAACTATACACTTCATCAATGGGTCAAAAAGGTAAACCAAACTTCAGAGCACAATCACTTCAGTACCGTAAAACGTACCAGGTACTTTTTGAGCAATAGTATTTATACAGTACTGATATGATTGCAACCTTGAAGTCTAACACAGTTATCCAGTCATCTAGTTTAAGAGTAGCAAAGGAAATATAGTTACTTAATGAAATATTCTTCTTGTTATTCCACCAAAAAATCTTTTCGTCGGCTGACACTGTACCATTATTATCATCTAACCTGGCCTCTTCCATGGCCTTTTCACAGCATTTTACCTTTGCTCCTTCAAAAAGCTCAGCACTTGGTCAGGCTAGATTTTATTTTTTTCAGAACATGCCTATGGAGTTTTCTCCAAAGATCTCTAAACACAAGTTCAAGGCCAATGCAGAATGCAGATACTAGTTTAAAAAAATGTAAATAAGTAATAAACATAGCTTCTGCTGTCTTCTTTGCAAAGCTGGACTTGTGAGACCCTGCCAAAGTGAAGAGGAGAAACAGCAAAGAGCAAACTAGTCTGCGAATAAAGTGATCATCAGCTGGCCATCGATGCTAAATTCCCTTAATTTACAGGGGGGGAGAAATGCTACAAAGCTTCTAGTCACTAAAAGTAAAAATAAGTTTATGCAACAACGGCTGCAGTTTGGGCAGGACAACATATAAATAATTGTTTGTGAACTCACCTGTGTAAGGTATTTCAAGCAATAAATTTATAGCAAGATGAAGAAGCTCCAAACCACACAAAGCACAGCCAGAGAAAATCTTGAAAATGTATGTTAGCACTGTCACCACCTGCTTCTGCTATTGCAATGTGCAACATTCTGCTCTTCTATCACACAGGTACAGGCAAGATTTACAGGTTTTGTGACAACAAAGACTGCAGTAGCACTCCATTTTTACTACAGACAAAACCACAGACATATGGATGGCAAGAATGATTTTTTTTTCTTGCTATCCTTTTATCTATGATGTCTGCATCATAGCAAAAGACTGGCACACATTGCAATAACATCTGTCATAGATGTACACTAAGTAACTTCCTCATATAGAGGCATACATAGACTCGTCCTCCCATATACTTTTGTTATTTATGTAAAGCTCAAACTATATGACCAAGTATGTTTTTGATTAAAAAGAAGTAGCCTTTGCTGGCATAAACATCTGTCATTCCAATAATGAAAGAGCTCGGCTTAGCAAGAAATTGAGGAGGGCACTATTCCTCTTCCTTCACCAAGTCCTGAATTCCAGTTCACCTTGTTGAAATATGTCTTTGTACTTTCTGACTGCTTCCAAAATTATCAGTCTTCCTAAAAAGGGTAATAAGGCTGCATAACCTCTGTCACAGAGCTGACAAATTTCAAGTGGTTCAATCCTAACAGGTTCTGAGAGTTACAAAGAAGTGCTTAAAAATTCAGATAAAAGCCAAAACTAAAATGTATCTCCTATTCAATTTCATGGTCTCTTTCCTTAATTTTGAACATTAATTTAGCTGAATTTTGGCAAATACGTAACAATTATATCCTTTATCAACACAGTGTGACTCTTGATACCCTGGAAGATTCATGTTGTGCTCTAAATTTAGAAGCAATGTCATTATAAACTGGAAAAGAAATATGTTCCATTCTCTTCAGAGAAGCTTATTGAGTCTCTAAGTGTAAAGAATTAATCAACTTAAAAGGTGCCTCACACCAAGCTGTTGATTACAGAGCACCAGAGATTTAAGCATCACCAGATGTGCTACTCAGGTACTTCTATGCAATGGGCAATAACATTGGATGCAGTTACTGACACCTACCAAGGTAAGTTGCCCTGGTCCTTGTCATAAATTACTACAGTCAGTTACAGGGATTTTACGTTGTTGTCCAAAGGTCTTGAAAACACAAGCAGACAGCTCAGTTCCATGTAAAGTTCATATTTCTTGTTACTATTAGCATTGAATCTTAAATATAATGTCAATGTGCAGAATTAAATATATATATATATATATCCAGGATGTGGCTCGTGCTTTATAGCATATGCTAGACTAATGCCACAGGACAAAAATGATAAGGTCTTACAAAATGTCACTTCATGCTGAATTTTATTTACTGTTGTTGGCAATTATGCATGTAAGAATAGGCTATTTAGACAATAAGGATTTCTAAGGATGTGTCATATGTTTATGGTTAAATATATTAAATGTCACATTAAAGCTGACATGGCCATGGCTCAAGGCAAAAACACTGTCAAGTTGCCCATGACCCAGATGCAGTATATGTCATCAAGTTGATTTTTTTTCTTTTTGATTGTAGTTTATAGTGCATAATATTGTATATCAAATGTCCTACAAAAGTGTTGCTTGCTATGAGATATTTTTTCTTCCCCTTTCAGTGTTCAGTTATAGTTGAGTCTTGTTAGCAGCTATTGACAGACGTCGAGAATATGTTTCAGTTAGTGCTAACTTCCCTTTTATTAGTAAATATGCATACATATATATATATGTATATAAAATAAAAGTAAGTAACTGGGATAAAATAAAATGACTGTGGGGCATGCTCCTTGGAGGAAATCAATAGCACTACACTGACCTCACTATAGGTAAGCAGACTTTCTGGATAGGTTTTGAATGTGTGGGAAGACTAAGATTTTTATACTAAAGTCTTGCTAGACTGCTTATGAATTGGCTGGAAGTGCTCTTTTGATGACATTATTCACTCCCAAGCATTGACTTTGTCCTTTTATTAGTGGAGAGAATCAGTGCTCTTAAGAAATAAGCTTAAAGAAGTGAATTCTTCTCAGAAGTAACTATTTGGATTCTTTTCTCTGATTTCAACCTTTTATTTTAGCCTTGTAGTTTCCTCTCGAGCTTCAGTAGCAGTTGACTCAGAAGGCTACTTCTGGAGTAAGCCATTCTGAGTGGTGATTTATAATATTTTAATTATCCTTAATATATGGCTTTTTAACACAGCTGGGACTGCATTGCATTGTACTGGGAATCTGTTCTTGCTGGCAGATAACATGCTATTTTCTGCCAGACAGATTTCTATCACCACTCATAACTTTTTTTCCATGAAGTGGGATATTTATAAACACTTTCAAGCATGCATTTGCAGCATAAGTTATCACCAATTAAATCCTCTGGGAGCTATTCCAGTTCATCTTAGGAAATAAGCATTTTTCATGTCTTTATTGTAGTTCTAGAAATTATGGATAAAAATAGTAAAATTGATTTGGACTGGCGAGAGCCTTTGCGTAATGACTGGTGTCACTCCTAGAGAAGACCCAAGAAGGATTTTTAATATTATGTCATAAAATCCCTTTCTAGTTTCCACGGGGAGTACACTAATACAATTTTAAACTAGATTCAGAACACTTACTTTCTTGTAGCAAATCAGCTCTAATTATAACACTTCAAACAGAGCAGAGCAGAGGCAGTTCTCTGTCTCTTTCTCCTTATGGGGAGGCTCTTCTGATCATTTGTGTGAAGAGCAGCGGGTATATTTTCTTTCCTGTGCCCCACCCAGTGCATGCTGTTATATCAACTCTGAAAGAGCTTTATGGGTTTTTGCACCCTTTCATTGTTGCTGAGCCAGTCTGTTCTCTCTTGCCTAGGGCAGAAGTAAGACTACCAAGTGATATAACCAGCACTCATTGGGAAGGCTTTGATGGAGCCGTTTGGCATCTGAACACAAATGCTTCCTGTAATCATGACCACTCCAACCATAATTTCTTTCACTGAAACAGAAATGGGCCCTGACAAATATCAAAATGATTGCGTTTTAGTTACAGAATGAAATGTTTGACATTAAATGCCTTTTTGCCTAAGTAGGAGGTAAAGGTAATTACCCATATTGTACATTGTAATGGAAACTATCTTTTATTTGTTTGGCTTCCCCTGCCCCCACCACATGAGGAATTTTGGAGTATTTGTTCCAAGTGGAACCAAACGGAAACATTGATATCCAATGGCCTTTCACAAAACAGATTTTCCATCCTTAATACATTGAGCGCTCTGCAGAGAACTGGGGAATGTAGCTCAGTTCTGTTTTGTCTCTTCAACTGACAAAACAGAAAGGGGAAGCAAAAACTCTGCTTAGTCCCCCAGGGAGTGCATTTAGCACTGAGAGGATGCCAGGAGGGCCTGTGAGGAGAGCAGAAGGAGATGGTTGTCATCTTGAGACACTCGCTGTGCCCCAGGCCTTGCAGTCTTTGGTGCTAGGCAAGCATTAAGACCAACAGAATGACTGATCTCTCCGTATGAATGCGGAGGAGTGAAGATACTACCCGTGTATTTTAGTGCCATTACGGTCAGAATCAGCACACAGAAAATGTAGTTTTATTCATGTTTTGCATACTTCCAACAAGCATCATTTCTAGCTAAATGAAATGCGTGGGGGTCCTATGCAACTACAGGGGAAGAGAAAAAGCCAACATTTCCAACACCTTTCCTGCCAGATCTGGTATAAGCAGTCTCACTTGTTCCATACAGTTTTGGTGCCTCATCAGCTCCGTACATATCCTTGGAGAACTGTAAAGACAAGTATGTGGGAGGAAGCTTCCCTGCCTCTACCCCTATCCCACCATCAGCACCCCCCTTCCCCAAGCATATACAGAGACTGACAGAAAAGACACACTCCCACACATTTTTAGCACATTATCAGGTTTTACAACACAAAGCATGCAAGTCCAAACTTGCTAAGCACATGTTTTATAATTGACTGTGAAGAAGCATCTTGGTGTCTTCACACTCTTTTTCCATTTCTGGAGACAGTGGAAGACAGAGAGTCATTCCTATATTACTCTTCTTCTTTGAAGTGCAACACAAGCCACAGACCTAATGCCTCCATAAGGAAGATGTTTAAGTGATAAAACCATGTAAATCATAAATGTGGAAACTACTTTTCTAACAAAATGAACCCGGGTCTCAAATTAAGCTACTACCAGTGACTTCATGGGAATTATATTGTTATAGCTGAGGTTAGGTTTTGGCACTTTTGGGACTGGAATTCACAAGTAAAACTAAGAAGTTTGTGTAATAAAAAAGAAACCAGCTGACTTTACTTCTGTATAGGTTCCCCAACTCTGCAATAATAGCTCAGCTGACATCATTTTATAGTACTTTGCATTGTGTAAAAATCACTGAAGAGGTTTGCTGGTTTTGATGAAATAGAATCTGTCTCCTACGGAGAAATTAGATTATACCTGACAGCTGAGAAGTATCCAGATGACAAAAAAGCAAGAGTCAGTGTAAGTTACAGGATTCCAGATCACTTCCAAAACCATTTTTGTTAAGATTGAAATCTTAGCTTGTTTCTGAACACCTACTATAACTTGTCTCCACATAAAACTTGCTCCAACCCTGTGCTGCCCTTTCTGCCTTGATGCTATGCTTATGCCAATAGGCGGCTTCTTCGTCTCTTTTTGATCTCTGAGCACGATCAAGCTCAGACCAGCTGTGTGAGTTCAGTCTTTGGGGAGGCCTTCATTTCTGGTTGTGACTCTATGCCCCCTGTCACTTTTCCGGACATAGATAAAATTAACAACATGCCTTTGCTTGTCTCTGTCAGGTTTTGATCACAAAGTCAGAAGTATTCACTGTGATGATAGGTAAGAGGACTTAGACAATGGAGAAGGAAATGAAGGTACAGCATTGGCAGAGAATTGAATATCTAAAGGCCAACTACTGGTTAAGGCCAAGAAGAAGCAAATGTATACCTTTGTGCCCCACCCTTGCAGTGTCTGCCCAAGGAGAACATTGCCAAGGCGTACATAAATAAATACATATGCTATATTATTTGTTGCTAGTGATGAAACCTGTTACTGAGTTAAGAACTGCATAAGTGGAGTAACAGAAAGCCTTCAATAAAAAATAAGATTATTTTGCAGATAAAAAGAATAGATGCAAAGTAAGAAAAAGAAAAAAAAAAAAAAGGAACAAAGAAAACAAGAGACAAACATAAATGATGTGCCTAAAGGAAAACATCAGTATAAAAGACAAGGAAATCCACATATTTTTTTCTATGTTTTTTACAGGTTGCAACTGTAAATCATCAGTTTCATAGATCTAACCTGAAATTTATGTATATCAGTGGAATTAGACCCACTGAAGTTGACTTTGAAAAAAATTTTGATTCTTCTGTTAGGATAACTTCATGTTTAATTTTCATAGGCTGTGTTGTGTTTAAAATAAAACTGTCTGAGAGGTCTTCTGTAAAGTGAGTTCTTGCTGGAAAATGCCATTTCTTCTAAATCAGCTCTTTTTATGAGAATGAACAAGCTTCAACTTGACACTAGGCTCTTGGCTATACTATTCTTGAAGGCATTTCATGTTTTATTAATAGTAATTCATATAGACTGAGGAGGGAACACTGATTGGAGCAACTGGCTCATGTTCACCTTCCTGCTCTGCTGTTGTCAGCACTGAGGTGAATGCTCTGACTAGCCAGCAATGCCAGGAAGTGCTCTCTCCATCTCTGTTCCAGGGTTAGCATCCCTCTCACTAATTTTTCAAAAATCTTTGAAAAGTCTTGATGGTATCCCAAAGTGTATACGATTCCTTCTACTGTAGTTACAATCTCTCTCACATGAAAACAACAAAAATGGAAAGATGTTTTCTGTGCCACCTTGCTCTCCCTTGCTGGCAGACTGCTGTCTACAGTACATTCTTCCACAGGATTTGCTTTCTACACCTCCAATTTCCTATTGCTTCCAAAAGCAAGTTGTGGAACTCAGACTGCCACACTTTCTGGATTTTTTTTTTTTTTCTGAGTGCGGTTTCACCTCAAAATCCTGCTCCTAACATACATTTTGTGATGAGTTATTTTACTTAAGAACCCATGACAGTACATGAAACATCCCTACTGATATAAATTAGTGATTAAATATGTATCTTCTGTTGTTCAGTCACTGACATGTTAATACAATATTCTAGTATTAGGTTGACCCAGCAATTTGACTGTGCAGTGATACCCAACACACCTTAAGCATAAATAGGAACCTGTATGCGAAATTGAAAAGGCTTGTGTATAAACCTTATTTAATAATAATTATAATAACAACAACATACAACAACACCAAGGCTACAAAATGTAAAATGCTTGAGCTGAAATTCTTATAGCACTTCCTTGTTGATTATTTTCTTGAATTTGCTTCAGATTACACAGTTGTTAAACAATTTGCAGTGGCAAGTATAAACTAGGAAAAATAATTTCAGGTTTTAACAAGAACTGTTAGACAGCTGTCTGCCCCCCATTCATCTCACTGCAGAACAAGGTCCTAAGCTTCCTATGAATGCAGCTTACATCTGTGGTCAAAAAAGCTAGCTTATGCCAATTCAATTTCTATTCAGTTTTCAGTCTGACCTTTCTGCCCATAAAAAGTAAGGATAGGGCATTCTGATAATATCAGGTCATCTGTCCTAATCACAGAAATGCTTTTAGGAGATTTTACATGGGAGTTTTCATCCACTGATTTTAACTAATATTGCAAAGATTAGAGGATGTTTTGTGTTTTGGAACCTCAGCCAGAGCAGCCCATTTATTTAAATATAAGAACAATTTTTTCCCACACCTTTTGAACTAGGTAAAAAGAGAGAAAGAAATACTAAAGAGCTCAGGATTGAAGGCTTAAAAAACCTTACCCCCAAACAGCTCTTGTTTTACCCTAGTATTTTGTCTTTATCCATGCTTTTAAGTCCTCATTTGCTGGCATTATAGACCCTGCAGGAAGTGGTTTGTGGGAAAAAATATTTCAAAGCAGTGATGATGAGCTACACAACAGAGAGTTGTATTTGAACTGCCTTGAGGGGGGAAAAAAAGTAATAGAAGCATATGCAATTTTGAATAATCTAAAAAAAAAAAAGGGATTTTGAAGATAAATTAATGTGGGTTTTGCCTCTTTAATTCTGTTATGTGTATATAAGTAGGTATTTAAGTTGCTTTGTGGTTGTTAAATGTAATTTAAATGCACAGGTGTTTTTCTTTTTCTCTTTTTATTATTATTTTTTTCCATTCTTGAGAGAAATGATGTGATACAGACCACAACAAACTGTACAAAACCCCAGTAGGAAGGACAGTTCTTCAGAAATGCCAGTAATTGCAGAGCAGATAGCGCAACATGCAAATGTTTCTGTGAATTTCAGCCACTTGCCAGTCTCTGGGGCCTTTCAAAAAGAAATTAGCAGCCCTTCAGACTGTGTAGACAAGGATTTGCTCCTCAGATGGTAACTGGGTTCCTTTTCTCCCAGTTGTTCTTGTCTGGATCTTGGAAGATAACCTCACTGTCACCTGTTTCCTCAATCTCTATGTCTTCCTTTTCAAAAAATACACTACAGTTTCTGCTTTGTATACCATACTAGTTCTAAGCAAGTACTCCTTATAAATCAGAAATCCTAGCCTGTAGCAAATACAAATGAAAAAAGAAAAGCATTGTTTTTGCAGTCAGTTTTTGGTAAGCAATTCAGAAGTCATCTGCACGGGAGAAAACCAACCTTTTCTTCTCCCCCACATTTGTTCTAGCCATAGAAGATTTTCACAGATAGAGTGGTTAGCATTTGGAACAGAATATGGCTTCACTTTTTTATAAAGATGTCTTTGGAGACCAGCCAGGCAGGGACTGGGAGTTACAAAGCTATCATGAGACTCAGCTGGCATAGACACCTTCCAGGAAGTTTTCAGATCAGATGAGAGGAGAAGAATTTCATTTATCAGTTTTAGAGTAAGAAATAAAGCTGAAATTGAAAAACAATTGTGGGACTTTAACCAAATGGAGGGTGATGTCACTCAACCTGTCCTCAGTCAGTGCTTAATCTTTCCTTGGGATGAGTAGGAATGGCCAGATTTTTGAACACAGTAGCCTGTATGTTGTTTATTTATAAAGGGCAAGGGAAGCCATCTGTGTGACTGCAAGCTCTTGTGTGACCTTAAGATCAGTTCTGCTAGCATCTTATCAATGTGGAGGTTATTTAGAATAACAAGAGGAACAAAGAGTGAGTGCATGAAACACCAGCTTTTGGGAATGCTTGCCATAGTCACACCAATCCGTAGTGTGCTGAACAGACGAGATTTCAACTCATTGTTTCATCTCTGCTTTTGGCAGCACAGTTAGATATATCAAGCCAAATTATGTCTGCTGATACTCATGAGTAACTGCCACCAGTTTCAATAGCATTTGCACACATGGATCTGCAGGGGTAAGTATGCTACAGGCCTGGGCTGGGCAGGAGACATGGTCATAAGAAGAAGCTGTTTGACATCTACAGCCAGAATCCTTCCCAAAATTTAGGACTAGTATCAAAACTAATATTGATTTTTGCTAAGAGTTAACTACACAGCCATTTCCATTGAGAAATCTGCCTGTAAAGCTATCTGCTTAATCCTGAAAGACATGTATCCGCCTCTTGCCTCCCATCTGTTCTTTACAGTTCTGGTAACCAATGCGTGTTGTGCGTTCCAGGTACCAATCCCAGGTTATGACTATGCTTCAGTGACTACGGACTAGCCTACAAAATGGGCAGCACTAAGAATAACCAGCCTCCCCCCCACCCCGCCCCAGCTACCAACGAGCAGCTGAGCAGCTTCTTTGATCAGCAGCCAGCAGCCTCACAAGGTTTGACCTCGCAGCCGGGCTAAGCCAGGAGCACAGTCCATATTACCACCTGCCAAAATCTTAAAGCTCATCTGTAGGCATCTACACTTGCAGGGAGATTTCTGCTGTCATACTATTGTGACAACAGTGAAAACAAAATAGCGATGCATCAGAACCAGGCATGGTGTGTCCGCTTTGTCAACGGCGGGCCAAGGTCTGTGCTAAATGAGGCATGGTTTGTGCTTCAAATGTGGTGCAGAGCTAGCCAAGGAGGCAGGAAAGCCATGGAGAGAAAATGAGGCCTTGTTGAATGAACTCAGAACAAAAGGGAATGCCAGACTGTGAGGTCTGTGTCTTTCTCATTACTCCCTAATGTATGACATCATAATAGATAGAAAGGAAATACCAGATTTAATACATTAAGACAAGGAGCTTAAACTGAAAAATGGTCATTGCACATGTGGCCTGTTCAAAGCAAAGAGGCCATGTTTTTTTCCTCCTCTAAGCTAAACATATTTCCAGTCAGGTAAATTGAGCTATTCTGACTCAGAGCAGAGTAAAAAACAGGAGAATTAGCCTTAAGTCTTTTCTTTTTCCTCATTTTTTGCATATTTTTTTTTCATGCTTATTGGTTGAAAAGGGAAAATTTACAGATAAGGAAGCAGTGGAGCCTTTTTCTTGTAACTTTACGCTTTTTCCAATCCAAACCAAGCCCCATGTATTGCAAAAATATTATTTCAAGAAAGAAATTTTCTGTGAAATTTCCATAACTTAATTTTATACTGATGGATACTTCTCTGTCTTTGAATTCTCTTTAGAAACAAAACAAAACAACAGCAACAAAAGTTTGGGACCCTGAGTGAGAAAGGGTTTAATTTATCTGCCACGTATTATGCTGATGACTGCATGCCTGCCTGTTTTTCAGAAATAGCTCTCTCTATGAAAATTCTAACTTATGATTTTTTTAATGAAAAAATAGCAACCTTTGTTATTGTTTATTATGGTTTTTGAATTGTGTTTACCTAGATCTTACAAGCCACCAAAGCAGCCACCTAGCAAAGCTGAAATTTCCTTCCTCTCATTTCTGTAGGTACGAGGTCCTCAAGACATCATACTGTTAATGAATTACTTTCCCAATGCTCTGTAGGAGTATAAGCATTTCTTTAACTTACAGAATAGGAAATGGATTTTTAAAAAAGTGATGTGAATTTTAAAGCTAATTTGACGGGCAACCTGATTTTCAAAGTTTCTGACATAGGGAGTCTACGTTAGCTAGATTCCCACTAGACACCACTGCTAATCTATTCTGTGTTGTTTTAAGGGAGCACTCAAATTTGACATACATTTTTAAAAGTCAAGACCATTTGGGCTACAATCTGTAAGTACTTTGGGCTGACTGTCAGACTCATACTGTAATTGTAGTACCTTCACTGTTGTGGGTTTGGTTTTTTTTTTTGCAGCATATTTCTAACAGACGTTTATGAGACATCTCACTTAAAACACTGTAGCAAATATTGACTTAATTTTACTTCCAAATTTAATCATGTGTGATGGCTTCAGAGAAAAGAGACATTCCTGAGAAGCTACAGTTGCTTAATTATGGCTTCTTCAGCTTTTCTCCCTACTTCAAGTTCCTTTTTTTAAGGTAGGAAACAATGCCGTAGGAACATTTTAGCAGTATAAAATTGCTCTCAAACCATAAAGGAGAGTGACTATAGTGTGGGAAGTCCTACTTAAAATGCATTTTGAGTTTCCAAGCTTTGATTTTTTGACCTTTAGATTTTTATCCAAAGCCTATCATGTTCAGAGCACGCTAACTTTGTCTTTTAACCTGAAAAACTACAGGGAAGTTTTAGACGTTTGTGCAGGATTGGCTCAGTGACAATCTTTGATGTCTCTTTAACACAGGGTATCTTTCCCCATATTGGCATCTGCATAAAACGATGGATTGAAATGGTGGTGGGTGAATATCAAAGGAAAAATTCATAGGCTGCTGCAGCAGTCCTCTCATGGACTGGTCTAATCAACCCGCTCCTGCATCGCCATCCCTGCCAAGGAAATACAACGTGTATGTAGCTCTTTGCTGAAGCATTAAACTAATGCAGGGTAAAAAACAACCCTCTCCCAAAACAGTGTTTACTCTGAACATGGCTCAGTGTCCCAAATGTCCCAAGTGTCCTAAAGAGAGGTGCCTTGATGCTGGCGCACATGGTTAAGAATCAGTGTTTTCATGTCCTGTAAGCTCTGTGAATTCCTGTTCATCTGTAGATGGTGCCTAAAGCCTTCAAAAACACTCTTCAGCTGAGCTGAAGACTAGGCAGAGTACAGGCCCTCCTTCTGTCTCATGAAATCCCTGAAACGAGCTGTTGCACCATTCATTCAGAACTAAGCATTTCTCAGGTCCTATCATGACTGGCTTCTCAAAAGTGAAACTTTCATTAGTCTCTAAGACCTGGATTGCCAAGCAGCCCAACATAGGTGGTCACTGTATCTGCTGCACTGTTCAAAGAAATAAAATGTGCATATATATTTATCCTGGGAAGCGTTATTATTTTTGACCTCTTCACAAGGACAAAAGAGAAGGAATGTGATTTGTCCAAAAGTTTGCTGACAAATGTGAGAGGAAATATTTTTTAAACCAGTGACAGATACGAAAGGACAGCATATTTAGGTGAATGAGGAGTAGGCAAAATGTCTCCTCCTTTCAGATATGTTTCTACAAGTTCTTTTTTTTTTTTTTTTATTCATACTGACAAGCATACACTGAATCTAGCAGATAAATATTTTACTCTGATTTTATGCTGTCACTGACATGTTTGCACAGCAAGAATCAAGTCTACTCGTCATTTTCAGGGGCATGCCAAAGCAAGTGCCAACCTACACAGCTCTGCTCTTCTCAGGGCAGACTTTCTCTGATGGCTTTCCCTTGCAGGTACAGCAGGGCAGGGCTACAGCAAATATCTAATTACTTGTCAATTCTGTGGTCTAACAAGTCAAATGCAGCTGGTACAAAGGGGCAGCTGCTTCTGCAATAGCTGTGTTTTTGTTTTCAGCAGCCTGTCTGTCAGTGGAAAATGTCTCCGGCTGCAGGAACTGGGTAAGTAGGTTCCACCTACCAAGAGCCTCTGCTGTGTTAGCAGGGCTGGGGGCAGTCAGCGCTGGCTCTGGGCTTGCAGAATTTTTGCTAATCATGTTATTAACCAGAGCTGCATTTTACCCAGCCAAAAAGAGGATTTGCATGAATTATTACTCAATGCTGAATAATTTTCAGAATCAATCACAAGTTTCAGGGCTTGATAAAGCAGCTATTACTGGGTAACATTTTAAAATGTGGTAGGCTGCTGATCAGATGAGATTTTATAGCAAGTTTATCTAGGAATGTGATACTGTGAGTTTACTGTAAAGTGTACAAATAGGAGGTTATGGTGCAGAGACTGTTATGTAAAGTTACTCTTTACCATTTCACTGCAGTAGGGTACAAACTGGTAACCTGCAGTAAGTGTTGTTCAGATGTCCAGCCACCGTAGGAAATGACATTTCATAAGCACTGCTGGGTACTGCTGCCAGCAGAACTTTTGTGCTTTTCTATCTAGAGTTGCAGCACTTTCAGCTATTGAGGCTAGGTACTTTTTATCGTTTTGTTAACTGTTCTCTCTTCCCCTCAGTTTCTATCACAAACCCTTGGTAACTGAACACCAGAAGCGTAGTTCCCAAGAGACCAGTGACATGATAATAATCAGCACTTTATTCTGATGATATAAAGCTAGAAGATGGAGTCAGTTACTGGCACTGAGCTGTTAATACAAGGCACCGTTAAACTGTATTTGCTTAATCCAGAGAACTTCTAGTCAAACAAAAACACAAGTTCATGTACTGCTGATGCAAAGAGAGATGAATCACAAAGTTTGCTGGCAAGCTCTCCTTTATCTTGGCACAGCCCAAGATATGTCCAAATTATGAAATAATTGGAAGCTAATTTTCTTGGAAGAAAATGAAATCCTCAGGGAGACTGTTGCATTGGAGAATTGAAGTAACGCAGTGCTTTGCTTCAGGTGGTATGTAGTCAGTCAGGGCTACACCTTCCCGAGAGCACTGCTGAATGACAAATTCACCAGGCAACATTCAGCAGGGCAGTAACATCTGATGTGTTGAGTTGATGGGATCAGGGGAAATGCGGATTGCTCCACAGAGGTGGGAAATGGAGAACACTGTCCTAACAACACTCTGGCGGTAAGCTATCAGACAACTCTTTGGGAGATCTTCAAGCCCTACACTTGGTTATCATAAACAGCATAAACTCAAGCTTTGCAAATACACAGATAAATGTGACTCTACCTCAACTGCTTTGCAATGGAAATGCATTTTTCTCTTCTCACTGATTTGCTTCTTGAAATTTGTTTTCTTTCCAGCCTGATATAAGGAGCTTTCCAACTAAGAAATCTTTTAGGCTCTTGGTGTGGAGTTTGCATTTAAATCCTGAAATCAATGGGAAGCAAATGTTTTCATTGCCACCCAACATAAATTCAAATGCTTTGACATAGAGCTACAAATTCCAATGCACTGCTGCGCTTTCACAAAGCATTTGGGTGGGTGGGTGTTAAATTCCATTATTTTAAAGAATGAAAAGAATTGGCATCTATTTTAAGTGTCACGTTCAACAGCTGTACATTTATTGATATTTTTCATTGAGAAAACTGTTTGCTTTTTTTTTTAAGTGACATGGACTGCCAGGAAGATATCATACTTCCGTATTTATTTCTAACATTGGTATTTTAAAATGATTTATAGGTATATATTTGTGAATTTATATGCACATGATTAAAGAGCTATATTAAAATGTCAGTCACAAGCAGAATGGCAGCCACTTTGTCAAGGTTTGTGAATCCTGGCATCTTAAGGAAATAATTATTCAAAAAAATAGAAATAGCCTAATAAGTCAAAAGGATCTCTATCTCTTGAACAATGTGTACA
The DNA here is from genome assembly GCF_040182565.1 of Anser cygnoides. Classification (NCBI taxonomy): domain Eukaryota; kingdom Metazoa; phylum Chordata; class Aves; order Anseriformes; family Anatidae; genus Anser; species Anser cygnoides. The sequence goes on along the minus strand of NC_089874.1, from coordinate 31,908,336 downwards.
TGTTCACGTAAAATATATATTTATATATGTATGTATGTATATTTAACACGAGATTTTTTTCCAGTATGTGTTATCACCATACTTATTCCTTCTCCTCTTTGGAATTAGGTTTGGTCCAACTTGGGATCCCAAGCAGCTATAACTAAACACTAATCATTCCCAAAACATCAGGTCTTGCATCAGTTTACTTACTTTCTAAGAATTCATTTTATATACTAGCTTCTGTAAAATTCCAGAGAGTATGTTTTACCTGTGAATTGCTCAATAAACTGTATACACACACACACACACACACAAAAAAAAAAAAAAAAAAAAACACGTTGATTCCCCACCATTGCGTAGCTGTATCAAGCACAACAAAGATGGGAGCTCTAGACAATGCAGTGACCCAACGTTTCAAGGAGTTCAGGAAGATGTAGTGGTAACAGGTAAAAAAATACATAAAAGAACACCTCTTGGTGATATTTTCACATACGTTCATCCCGGTTGCTGCCAGCACAAGAGGAGCTATACTTTTGCTCAATGAATTCCCTCATTCAGACAGGGACTATTCACAACTCATATCAAAGGCCATTAAAGCTCTCTCCTAGTCACTTCAGTGACCCTGGGAGGCTATCCTGATGCAGTTACAGTGAAGCTGACTCTAGAAGGAACTCATATGTAAAGGTGTGATTCTTTATGCTCCAATTTTCAGTTAAAATGTTTAAGAAAGCTAACTCTTCTCCACTCTTTTTCATTCTTAAAAGCATGGTGGGCTAGACCAACTCCAAATAAATGTCCTTTCCTTTTTGGAACTGACATAATATATTAGTATGTTTGTGTCTTCTTTAAGTTTGGCTGTTGATTTGGAGGCCTGAGAGGAAACGTGCTATGCAGAGAAGCAAATCAGATTTATTTTTCCTCCTCCACTTTTAGACTTAGACAGAACACGCATCTCTTTGCTGCAGAACTTAATTCCTTCACATAATGCAGAGACTTTCAGGACTCCTTTACCAGACTGGGTTGTTGATAAAAGCATGTCAATACCACAGCCCACAGGGCTCCATAACAGTGCACTGTACTCTCATTGTCATTTTAGCCTACGCCTACCATATGATGGGGAGATATGGAGAGAGTGACTGAAGTTTTCAGAGGGACCTGGCTTGCTGTTACATCAAAGGCGTGGTAATGCAAGCTGGGGTGGAACTTGTGATAAGCTAACTCAGGAGCCTTAGTCTCTTACCATGGTTTCCTGGGATCTCCATGCAGACGGTTTTCCTTCATTGACACATTCCTGCCATTTTGCTTACTGTTAATTTAATAATAGACATATTGACCAGTCGTAACTCATTCCCTTGACGTTTGAAGGGAATCAAAAACGTTTAACCTCTCTGCTCTCAGACTTCATTTGCACATTTTGCTTTGTTCATTGGTGATGAAGTCTCCATATTTCTCCATACAATCTCCATCCCACCTTCAAAGGCAAACAACATCATAGTGAATCACTAGACACCATATACTACAGAAGAAACTGTGGAGTTAGTCCTGATTTAGTCGTTCCACTTCCTGCATATGTTAAGGGAATTAAAATATACGTATTGCCGTGCAGTCCTGTCAAGTAAGAGTAAAATATTAAAAGCTAGTCTTTCCTCCCTCATTGAAGACAAAAATCCTGGAAATCTGACTGAAAAACAAACAAACAAACAAACAAAAAAAACCACCTAACAGTCAAAAGACAAATACATTAAACAAAATTCTGAATTCTAACCCATATTTCCTCTGTGACAAAGCTCAAGAGACTGTTCTAACGTCAGACATTCCTGAGCTTCCAGAGTGTTGAGCATCATGGGACTGTACTGTCTAATCCCATCTCATCCTGTCTCTCAGCTACAGCTGCCTTAACATCTGCATGGAAAGACCATTTTTTATTGATTGGTTTATTTATGCCAGCTCTGTTACAGCACTTCTGCCAGCTGTAATCTCTCCAGGACAATTATGATTTCTCTTTTATGTCACCAGTAACTAATAGGGAAAACAGGTGCAATTCAGTAGAGGACTCCCAGGCAATCCTCTTCCAGGCCACAGTCCCGTCAGGCACACAGTATTGAAGTGAAATTTTGACGGTTTATGGGAAAAGCTAAGCAAATACTGGCTTCCAATGTGTAAAAACTGCTCCAGCAGTTTGCTTAAAACACACTACCCCAACACAGCAAAAATGGAAATATTTCTGCCCTGTCAGTTGTGCCAACGTGTTTCACAATCAGCCTTGTGGAAACTGCCACTACAACAACAGGAAACAAACGCCTGCTGTCTATCCTTTCCTGTATTTTAAGACTTCAGTATATCTGAGATGAAGCAAACTGGTCACTCAGTCCCTCTTGTCAGATGTGTCAAACACAAAACATTTCTGAATACATACACAGTTGAATTTATCAGCGCAAGAACTGTGAAGCAATCTAATGTGCGACTTTATCACCAAGAAACAAGTGGTAAGAAGGTGTGATTCAAAATACCATGGAACTGACACAGATTCGAATTGAAATAGTGCTTTTGGTAGTGTGTAATAATACTGCACAGATCATGTATTCTGCTTTTAGCGTCCTGTAACATGAGCAACCACAGTACTGCTAGCACCTTTGCTTTTCCTTCTTCTGCCTTTAGCAGTGCTCTACACAGGAAGATGACTAGGGGTGTGATCCAGCAGTCGCAGAGGTGAGCAGTAAACCTACTGAACCCAACATGGCTTCAAGTGGAACTTTAACGAACAAACCTTGAGCAAACCTAGAAATTAAAATTGAATAAAAGGTATCACCTTCCCTTCCCTTCCCTTCCCTTCCCTTCCCTTCCCTTCCCTTCCCTTCCCTTCCCTTCCCTTCCCTTCCCTTCCCTTCCCTTCCCTTCCCTTCCCTTCCCTTCCCTTCCCTTCCCTTCCCTTCCCTTCCCTTCCCTTCCCTTCCCTTCCCTTCCCTTCCCTTCCCTTCCCTTCCCTTCCCTTCCCTTCCCTTCCCTTCCCTTCCCTTCCCTTCCCTTCCCTTCCCTCTTCCTGCTGGTGCAGAGGCTGATCTGTGTGCCGAAGGCCTCTTTCTGTGCAGGAGCCCCCAAGATGTTCTGGCTATGAGCTAACACGCTGACTGCAAAGGAAAGTTTTTTGACTACATTGAAAGACTGCACACATTTTCCGCCATGGTTTGTTTATGATATGAATGATGGCTTAAACATTGTTCTTCATTGAAAATAGTCCAGCTGCCCATAATCTGGCATTGATTTTCAGTGCATATTTTGCAGCTTTTAAATGCATTCTTGGCAAGAAAGTTAGAAATTTTAGCCTATGATATTAAAATCCGCAACTGGACTTGACTGTGGAAACATTTTTCCAGGTCTTCACTATGCTTCACTTTAGGAAGCCCCATTTTGGTCCCAGGAATCATGAGAATGTTGGATTTGAGACATCAGCGGGTGTAAAGTGTATCACCTCTCCAGCAGCACAATTTTTCTGAAGCCACTAACAACAGGAAGGCCTCTGGTTTCCTGTGGCCGTGTGCATCTTTGGATTTGCTCTCCCAATTTATGAATAAATTATCACATTCTGTAGTTTAGAAATTCTGGATGATTCATTGTAAACGTATGGTAAAATATTTGTAATTCTTAAAATATCTGACCCTCAGTTTTATAATTCAGAGCAATCTCTGCATGTTTGTCCCTAATCAATAAAACTAAAACATAAAGGCAAAAAGAAAAGGACTGCTCTGCTATCAATAATGACTAAAGTTACTAATACTCTGAATTCAAGCATATAGTTTAGACTCCACTGACTTACAACTATTAAGGTTGTAAGTAGCAAACTTATCTCTTTACTGATATTAACGTTAGCATGAATTTCAGACACTCACTGTAAATTGTAGCTTATTTAAACAGCATCCTTAATTTATAGCTGCAAATAATAAACATCCAAACAAACAACAATAACTACACCAAATGACACTGTTGACAGAAAAATAAATTAAAAATATATCTGAAAATTGTTGAGCTATAACACTAGCCCATTTTCTTCCTTCAAAAGGCTTAAAATGCCAGGCTGAATCCTAGTAGAATGAGTTTGTTTACACAGAGTCTGGACATAATGAGTTTCAAAGATCTAACAACAGAGAGTCCTGAAAAGTCTCAAAAAGGGTATTGTATTTCTGCTTTGAACACAACACGGGTATGATGTGTCAGTCTTTTCATAAAAGCTCTGTTCATATCTCAGTAAAAAGCCACTATACTGTAATACCAAAAAGAGTGTAACTATTAAAACTGGAGTCTTTGCAAGCAATATATGGCAGTTAGGATGTAAATAACCATTAGATGCTGGCCCGATTGGTGCAGTATTGTTAGGCTTTTAAAACAGGAAATAAAGTAGCTGCTAAAGGCAGCTTGCCCTGACAGCAGTGGAAGGGGAAGAGGCAAGGTTTACCCATCAGCACATCATTAATTTGTAGGTGGTTGATATTAACTGAAATATTCCTGTTGACCTCAATAAGCATTGCATTTAATACTTACGAAACAGCCAGTTTTGCCAGAAGTCAAGAACCTTGGTTTTCTTTCCTTTCTCTCTCAATCTTTTCTAGGCTCGGCTCTGCAGCAGCTGACAAATACAGAGAAACCCTGAGCTCAGTTTCCAGTTTGTGCAATTCCTGGTTTGAAAGGATTTTCACCAGCAGATAACTCTGTCCGACCATCTCATTCTAGATTTGACTTGGTGTTGTCTTGTTTGACCTCACAGCCAGAAGTACATATGGCTTTGCTGAGTAAATGTAAACTGCCAAGGAAGCAGAACATCTTTGGATACCTCCTAGTGTCAAATCAGAGCAGGGGTTGGTCTCAAGCTTGCAGGCCATGAGCAATACCCGTGTGTTGATTCACATGCTGGCTTGAACCTAGAGTGGGGTAACTGGCTTCAGAGGCAAAGAGCTCAAGTGTGGGAAGACCTGGGAGCCCTCACTCCACTCCTGCTCCTGCAGATGCTATAAATGAGCCTCTGCAGCCTGGCCCAGGAAGCTTGGCCCCACGGTTGGGCGCTGTTGCCAAAGGTAGTGTTTCGACATGCAAAGGATTGAGATTTGTGCTGGGTGGGTGACAACAGCAACACAAGCTTTTCTCCACCACAGACTAACATCAAGAAATGCCTCACCCTTAATCAGTGATGACCTGAAAAGATCACAGCTTAATTTTGCTTTTTGAAAAATCCGTCATGAGATGGACTGGAAATGTTCAAGATGTTGAATGAGGTTTCAGTTTGGGTTAGTTGCATAATGAGAAAACATGGATAATTTAGCTTTTACAAAAAAGCTTGTCAAGTTTTGTTTCCTTCTACCAACATTAGCCAGGGAGGTTTGGATCTTGCTTGCACGCAGAGTCTGGGGAGAAGGGAGGATGGAAAGGTTCCACTTTTAGCCTTTTTTTCTCACCAGGCTAAAAATCAGTAATGGATCACTCAAACAATTTCTTTCTCTTTGAAACTAACATTATCTCTGCCCAGAAGATGTGCAATACTAATGCAAGTATCAAGAAGTTAGATAACAACCCTACTGCATTCTGTATATTCTGTGAGCATTATGGATGCTTTCCCATAAATACCAGAGAGACAGTTGAATTCTTAACTGATTGAGTGCATTGGTTTGAATTTACTCCCTCCTACTTCACTCCATTCATCTCCTGCTCCTGTTGCTCTCTAAAGTCTGACAACTTCTGTTTTATCTCTGTATTTTTTCTCTTTACTTTATATGCATAATTGGATTACTGGTTGTTTTGTTGTTGGTGGTGGTGGTGGTGGTGGTTTTTTGAGTATTTGAATATTTTTCCTGTTCTCTTTTCTCATTCTGTTACAATTTCCTAAATTTGATTTTGTTCTCATAGTTCTTGCAGCATTTGGTTTCCTAGTTTCCTTGATAGATTTCTTTGCATCTCTGTTTCTTCTTTTTCCTCCACTCATTCAGATCTCCACTTTTCTCCAAAGTCTGATTCCTCACTCTGAGTTTTATTCTAATCTTTTCTCCTTTATCACTGCCATATCACAGTGTGAGCAAGAGTTTCCAAGCAACTCTCAGAAGTCATAAAGAGGTACCGTTCATTCAAAATTACATCACATCTGTCTTTGAACTTCCACAGAGTGCCACCTCCTCTAATAACAAGGAAAAAAAAAAAAGGAGGGGATGAAAAAAGGATGAAAGTTTATTTTGAATGGAAAGTATACTATTTTAACTGCACCAGATTTCTTGGAAAGTACAACCGGCTAATATCTGTGAAATGCTTCCAGCATTAAGAAAGCATGCCAAAACTGAAAAGCGTGAGCTGAACATGAGCAGATTTGGAGCTGCCCTGTAATGATTAAGAATGCTGAATGCTGACCTGCTCACTTGAATAGTTACTGGCAGACAGATGGATTTTGTTTATTAATAGGGAAAAAACAACCAGGACAGAAAAAAATAGGAACAGAAAAGTTACTTCTCTCTTGACAATGGAAGATTGTTTAGAGCCAATAGCAGGACAAGAAAAAGTCTAGGTAACAAGGTAGAATAGCGGTTTTAAAAGAAGCACATTTTGAAGAGAATTTCTGGAAACCACACTGAGACAAAGGCACCCTTTGGTTATCTAAAGAAGTCAAGCCTAGACTGCCAGCCTGGATCTGGTTGGGACCCTACTGTGATTACAAAGAGATAAAACTTTAAAAAAGTGTGGAGCCCATTGCTAGAGCTAAGCACTTGTGTCTGCAGGGCTGTTTGCACTGACTTAGGTTTTTGTCTGAGCTGATTTAGGAGCAGAATTTCAAAGCTTTCGTTGAATTATTTCTCTGAATATTTTAAATATCCCAAAGTTTCTTACATACGTTTTAGCACATATTTTAAGCTTTCTTATTAGTTTAGAGTGATCAGTGTCTTTCCCACATGAAATTTCCTTCAAGCATTCAAATTCAGGCAAAGAATTTCTGTGTTCATGCCAATAACCCTTCTCAATGGACAGAGCAAGAAGACAAGAACAAAAAGAAATCAGCCCTATCAGCCCTTGGGGGAAAATGAAAAAGAAGAAAAATTAAAAAATAAAAAAACACTCTTACAAAATTACTGTTAAAGAATAGTTAACAGAGTACAGAAAAGCCATGTGAGCATACTCTAGCCAGATACACATATTTTTCAGTTTTTTAATGCCTTCTCTGATGATCCTTAAAAATCTCAGTTCTCCATTAGCATCCAGCCTTTGAGTCAGCAATCAAGAGGGAATAATTCAGAGCTGACATCACAGGCAACTTCACAGTTTAATGTCAGCAGATGACAGGGAAAGGAGAGACTTGCATCAGGTTTTCATCAAACTGTGTTTAGAACTTATCATGGGTTTCTAAACATAGGTCTGACCAGTCCCACATTTGGCACCAAGTCCAGCCTTTCACAGCCTGCACTGGAAGAGATTTCTGTGACTTCATTTCTTCTTTGTCAGATGCCGTAACTGTTTTTAGGTGACTAATGAATATTTTAATCTTATCTTCTAATCTCCAAGTATATTACATGCCAAAGAATAATAAGATAGGGGAAAGTATGTTACAAAATAGACTATTTCATTGAAAAATCAGAATTCCTTGCCAAATTTCACTGTAGTTAATGTTCTGCAATATGCCAAAAATATCAGACAAACAGGCGTCAGCTATTTCCTTTTCTCCCTCTAACTGACCACTGAGGCCACTAAACTAGCATGCATAAGCATACACTTTGCACATGTTAACTGAAGTGTTTGTCAACAAATTACATTCCTTTCTCCATTAGCTGATCTTTGGTCAACCATCTTGAATTATTATACAAGAATTAGTATCAGATGAGTGGTTTGCTTTTGCACCTACATCCATGCCAAATTGGGCATGTGTAAATAAGATTCACAATAGAAGAGGGTGTGGTTTTTTGTGTTTTTTTTTTTTTTTTTGTATCTAGTATATGGATTTTAGTTCACTCCACCACAAGATTAACAAAACAAAACAAAAAAAAAAAAAAAAGAAACTTGAGTATACCTTGGTTCCGTAATAATTCTGAATGCTTCAAGTTTTGGGGTCTTTTCTAATCTGCAGATTATGAACAATAATTCATAAAACAAGAGTTTTCATATGCAGTTCCTGCTAATTAGTATACAGTTGTAAATGTCACTGATGGCAGCTGAAGTTTCATCTGCATTCCAAAGAATGAAGTGTAGCCTCTGTCCATTGAAATTTCATGACAGTAACAACATCTAGCTACTCAAAAACTCAGATCCAGAATGAAGGTTTGAAGCATGTATGGAACTGCTTTTTGTTCCACAGTACAAAGAACATCTTTTTTTTTTTCCAGGGCAGCAACCATAATCCTACCTTCTATTTTAAGCATGCAGTTTATTATCCCACTTTTTCACTTAGGTTTTTCTATAATGTCACTTAATCCATTTCACTGAAAAGAGGATTTAGCAAGTGTAGCACATATCAGATTTCCTGATAGACACACTGTTTTTTTTTTTTTTTTTTTTTTTTTCTTGTATTAGTGAATGCAAAGCTATTTCTTTTTGAAGCTGTTCATAAGTGGGAGCCAAATGAAGAGATTTCCTTTTTTCCAACTACTGTATGGAGCCCTGTGTCTACAAGCGTGTTGGAGAAAGATCAGAAGAATATTCATGTGGTGTCATGCAAATGTACAAAATTTCTAATTGATTAATCATACATTATGCAAACCTGTCAAACATCATGTTAGAATGTATATCAGAGTTTCAAAAATGACGAATTATTATTAATCCTCCTGAAAAAAGCAGGTAAAATATGACTGAATTAATCCTCATGATGATTAAGTAAAGACAGGCAGTATTACACTTTGAAAGACAAGAACTATTTCCTTCTACAAGGACTTCTCTGGATCTTCAGTAATAAAATTTCTGATATGGATCGTTAAGAAGTATCAACAATCTAGAAATTGTAGTATTACAGAAGGAGTTTTGTGTATTGTCATCTTTTGAAAAAGTGGGGAAAAAAAACAGCTTTTGTGACTATAGGAACAGGACTATATGTGTGTGTCTCTCTCTCATACACACAAACATCAGAATTAAAATTCGCTGAATTAAAAACGCTGACCTAAGTGGTTTTTCCAACATGAGGCCAGAACTCTGACACAGTTTGGCTGACAAGTCAGGCCTCCTACCTCCGTGACTTAACAGTGAAAACACAGTTTAGACTATCCTAAACAAAGTTCTAGGGCTGAGAAACTTCTGTATTGGTCACAACTTCTTTGTAACAGTCCCTCCAAATATTAAGTGGTGTTTTAATGCAAAATATTGTTTCCCACGTACCTGCATTTTTTTTTCCTTCATTGTACATGGTTTTCTTGACTCTTAGAATAGCTGTACTTCAGTTTCATTACCTGGTAGTTCACTCTTCAGTTATGTACTCCAAGACACATGAATCCCCCTCATCTTTGGCCTCACGGTGCTGCCTCCGCACATGTGGAAGTAGGAAATGAAAACAGCAGTCTCTAGAGAAGTCTTGCCAACCTGACTCTGCCTCCTGCAGAGGACAAGCCTGTAACTATATGAAAGTTTCAGCAGTCAGGTTATCGAAGTAGAGGGTGGAGGCGGGAAGGTGGAAGCCATTATTTTTTCTCTCCTTGAAAATGCCCTATGACCCTGGGAAGCTATCTCAGCTACAAATCTAGAGGTCATAAATTCTCAGCCACACTTGCTAGTGAATCCTGTACTTCTGAGTACTTCAGAATCATCACAAAACAGTGGCACATCTGACAGCTTTGGTAGGAGAAACCAGTCTTTGCACAAAATTGTTTCAGAGGCAGTGAGTGAGGCTAGAACTAAAGTCTGTACAACACCACAGCAAAACCTCTCCTGTTTTGTCACAGTTGGGAAACATCTGTAATTACAGATAGAGTGAAAGCAGTTTCACAGCTCTCTAACTCCAGGATGGTCAGCCGTCACAATGCTGAGACTCGTACCAAAAATACTCACAAGGCTGAAAGCCCCGGGATGCATACTACATACCTTAAAAAATCAAAATGGGGGAACTCTGGGGGAAATTAGTTGGCAAGAAGTGAAAGTCCTTCTTTAGGTGTCCTCCACAGCTCAGTGAGCAAGTGTCTGTGTCCCAGTGCAGTTCAGGATCTGTGTTTCAGATGTCTTTGAGGCTTCCTTCCTCCCACAGCCCTGCTTCCAGGAACACCCTGTGAGGAACTGCTCTGAAACAGCTCAAGTGCAACGTGAGTTTCAGGAGGTCTAATGTAGCTTCCTCTGCTCTTGTAGTCAGTGCATAAAAAGGGATTTCTGATGATACAAATGGAGCCACCGAATGCAAATTATGAAGGCTGCAATTTTCTGCATCATGAGGTTGCACATCCATCCAGTTCCCCAGGCGATTCAAACAGGGGTGCCTTCTCACCACACTTCTAGTTTTGAAGAATCATTTAAGAGAATAGTTGTTGGGCTGCAGGTGTTGGGCAGCTCTTCTATATGGCAGTCCACAGAGAAAGCATTTCCACCTTTAACTCTAGTCAGCACAACAGCTGAGCTGGAAGACAGCCATGCTCCTGCAGATGGGCAGGAAAAAAAAAAAAATCAAAAGAAAGGCCCAAAGCATATATATATATATATATATATATTTTTCGGGGGGTAACAGTTTGCTTGTGGAGTATCTGATTAATGATTTCAAAACTGTCAGAGCAGACAGAGTTAAGTACAAACTTAAATTAAATGTAGTTCACAGTTCAATATCATTAGTAGTAGATATTGAAGAGAGCCCTGATATGAAATTCAGGGATAGACTCTTTTTGCATCACATCACGGTATCACCTGTTTGTAATTTGAAGCATAACAACCTGATGACATTTTGATGTCTCTAGTTATTTGGGGCACTTTTTATAATTTGCAGGAATACTGCCTAAGTTTCTTTCTCTAGAACACAGAAAGATACTCTGTTATGATGCATTCTCGAGTCTCTGTTTCAGCAAAGGATTTAACATTGCTTTGAAATAAACTTTTGCCTGTAAACTTGCACATTAGCTCACATTTAAGAATCAAAGTGAATTTAAGATGACTTTTCAGATGACTTCAGATGATACACACTGCCTGGAAAAATTTCCACAACTTTTAAGGATGAAAATAGGAAGAAGAAGCCCATATTGGTTTAGAGCTTAGAGATTATAGAACACAGTTTCAAGTTTTAGCATGCAGAATATTCATTATCAAATTACAACCCCTGTAAAGCATACTTTGGAAGAGCCATGGTAGACTGGCATTTAATCAGATGGAGACAAAGTGTAGAGCTAAAACCAATCAGTAAATCTGTATGACAAACTGTGGGCTACACAAAGACTTTCAGTGCTTAAACAGTTTCTTTGTTTTAACTCTAGGTTTACTAACTTAGCTTTGGCTTCCAAATAAATCAAAGCTACTTTAATTATCCTCATTAACTTCACTCTCTAACATAAAAAAAATGCGTGGCTTCAAAAGATGGTGATATAATGAGGGTAGAGTGTGATGGACATTACCACTTTGCTTCCAGGCACCTTGTAGGAACAAATGTAAGTTTATACTCATTTTTTGCACTGTTGGATCTTATTCCACTTCCTCTGTGGTCACCTTGCTCTGGGTCTATGACGACAATCAAAGATAATGGCAGACTACAAACAATTCAGCTGCAGATTTACAGGGTAAAAAATGCAGAGCAATAACACACACCATAAAAACAATTGGGGGGGGGGGGGGAAGTAACCCCATGCCTGTGTTTTCTCCTCTTCTCATTATCCCAGAGAACAATTGTGTCTAAGAATAATCCCGTTTTAGCATATTTGAACAACAAAAAAAAAAATCAGCAGATCCTGACATTACTGGGAAATGCTTAATGAAGGTTCCTCAGAGTCTCTTCACATATCTTGTTAATTAAAAGTGCAGTGTTTACAGCTTTTAGCCACAATAGCCAAGAAATGCCAATTACCAGTAATGCCTCATTCAGGGAGCATACACAACTGAAATATTAGGCACAGATAATGACTATGGCGGCTCCTGTTAGGATGGAGGCTTCCCATATTACAGATGTACAAAGGAGGTAATACTCATTTCTCCTCATGGCTTTTTGCCTCGGCACAACTCTAGGTTATGAGGAACTGAGCAGACAGAGGCTTACAAAAGTAAATACTGCAACTGAGCCAGTGGACAGGGCAAAAGAGTGCATTGTCATGAAACAGCTGTTTATAAGTCCTTACCCTGACTATGCAAAATAGAACCTCAAGCAATTTCTTTTTCCTTTTAATTTTAAGATTTAAAAATAAAAACTTTCTTCTTCTCCTTCTCCTTCTCCTTCTCCTTCTCCTTCTCCTTCTCCTTCTCCTTCTCCTTCTCCTTCTCCTTCTCCTTCTCCTTCTCCTTCTCCTTCTCCTTCTCCTCCTTTTCCTCCTCCTCCTCCTCCTCCTCCTCCTCCTCCTCATCCTCATCCTCCTCCTCTTCCTTCTTCTTCTTCTTCTTCTTCTTCTTCGACTCAACCTTTGTTAGCATGCCAATATTTTCCCACCTATTTTTCCATGCACATTTACTTTATATAAAATATAAATACATTGTACAAAACTGTCTGCTAGCAAATGCTAAATGGGAACCAAATCAATTGTTTTCCTATATCTTACTCTGACCTGACAATGCAAATAACTGAGAATCCTTTTCAAAACCGAGTTTTCCACGTGTTTCAACATAAGTTGTTGTCATACAATTTTATTCATAGACTAGGAAACAGACTCTAGCAGTCATGAAAACACAAGACAACTAACACTCTTAGCATGGTCTAAGTCAGTTTGAGATGACGCTGAGGATTCTGCACTGCTTAACCTCTTTGATCTGGAGGCATCTTAGGATTTTTAAGTGTTTTTCTGGTTGCTTGTTTTTTGTTTGTTTTGGTTTTGGTTTGGTTTGAATGACAGAATCATAGAATGGCCTGGGTTGAAAAGGGCCTTAAAGATCATATAGTTTCAACCCTCCTGCTCTGGGTAGGGTTGCCAACCGCTACAGCAGGCTTCCCAGAGCCATATCCAGCCTGGCCTTGAATGCCTCCAAGGATAGGGCATCCACAACCTCTCTGGGCAACCTGTTCCAGTGCCTCACCACCCTCTGCGTGAAAAACTTTCCCCTAATTTCTAACCTAAATCTTCCCTGTCTTAGTTTAAAAACATTCCCCCTTATCCTATCTCTAGGTTTGGTTTGGTTTGTGTTTTTGTTTGTTTTTCCCCAAGATAGTGGAAATGTGCTACAGCTAGCTGCAATTTTGGTAGCTGTACAATACTACAAAAGAGGACCTATAATCTTATACGAGCTATTGGAAGGTGAAGCAAAGTAACTTGCCTCATAGGTCTGATTGCCCTAAGGTAGCACCTGTAGTCTGGTGCTGGAGTGATTTTGAAGAGCTCAGGGGGTTCTGTATGGTGTAGATGTGGGCTGTTGTTTAAAATGCTACCAAAGAGTATCATCTTGGTGCTATCAGATGGAGTCTGAGAGGTTTTGTGTGTCAAGAGTGGTATAAAGAGGCTGGATTGCAGAGAGAAGCTACCCCACTGCCTACAAGCATTCAAGATAACCAGAAAAAAAAATGTATAACCAAAGTATAACCAAAGATTTTACTTTAGTTTTCCTTGGGTGTCTGATCTCAATTGATTCACCAGTAATTAGAGATGAGAAATGTCAAGCTAAACAAAAGCAAAATACTATCTGTGCCATTCTTCTTGGGCTTGCAATCTAAATTCACAGGCTAAGTTGAAAATCACCTAAATAAACACATCTGTTAAACTAACATTTTCCAGTGATAGCAGTCTTAATGTTGTGAAATGTGTTTGATGTGTTCGTGTTACAAAGACCAGTTTCCAAAATGTTACTTTCCAACTCTTTTTTAAGTTGTAAACTGACCTTTTTCCTGTTGGCTCTGTGGTGGCCAAGATATATTTCATTTAATACTGGCTAAAGCTGGAAGTAAAATGTTAAAATACTCTAGTGGTTTTACATGTACATTGGAAAGAAAATATTGTGAGGGTTGCATGCTCTTCATTATAGCTCAATTTGGAGAGTAGGACCAAAAAGTTTAGCTCTGTTAAATGTCTTCTAAAGTCACACACTGAAATAGATTATTTTGTTCAATAGCTAGGTGGGAAAGATCATAATTTAAAACAAAACAAAACAAAAAATGCCATTGGATTTTTTGAGCTCAAAGAGAAAGGTAATCAATTATATGAGGCGATAATACAGACTCAGGGCCAGAGTTAGCACTGACACATAACGCAAAGACACATCTGCAAGTGTTTGTGCCTGTGTCTTTGTAGAGAAATCAAAATGTCTAAACATGCTTGCTTTGAAATAAGTGGAAAAAAAAAAAAGTCCTGTTTCCCTTCAGGATGCAATATCAGGTTCCTCATGAGAATGACAGAAGCATGACCTGTATGGTGATATGCAAAGATTAGCTGGACAAAGGGTGATCAGAGGAGGGAGATGGTACTTGAAATTAAAAAGCTACTTCTGCAGTGGCTTTTCCTGTATCTTTTCTGGGTAATCACATGGATAACTACCTAGCCACAAAGAGCCCATGTGCACCATTTTAATCTTCACTCCTAGATTTGGTCCCCAGTTTCTTAGTACAGAACTAAATTGAGACCTCAGGAAAACGACTGAAAGGGCAGACATTTTTTTTATTGTTTATTTTTTTTAACTTCTCCCAGTCTTGGAGAGATGGGCCTGGCAAAAGGTCAACACCCCTTTGCAAGTGGATAGTGGAAGAAAGAGAGTCTTTCATTTCTATTTTGAATAGAATAGAATAGAATAGAATAGAATAGAATAGAATAGAATAGAATAGAATAGAATAGAATAGAATAGAATAGAATAGAATAGAATAGAATAGAATAGAATAGAATAGAATAGAATAGAATAGAAAATTCAGTTGGAAGGGACCTACAAAGATCATCAAATCCAACTGCCTGACCACTTCAGGGCTTCAGAATCTATGTCAACTTACTTGTGTTACTTATGTGAACCAAGAGTTTTACATTATTAGAAATCCCATGTCCAAGAATCATCCCACTTAATTTCCTTTTAATCAGAAATCAGATTTGATGTACTATTGGCTTCTTTGCTAAAGAATCAGCAATTGCACCTTAAATACTATTCATATACAGTCATGACAGCTTATTTTTGCCCATAGCCTCTCAAAACTTGATGAGGTTGAAAGGTTTATATTTGCCAGGCTGCCATCAGACATTGAAGTTTATTAAATCAAAAATAGGAGACATAATTAGCGACGCGCTGCCATTAAATACCTAGAATGATCTCATAAACTCTCCAGTCCAGTCATATTAAGAGCTGTAATAAAATACTCTCATTAGAACACAGAGGATAGACAATAGCCTGACATTAAAGCACTTTAATCCTGTTGCAGTACAGAAACTGCAGCACTTAAGTTTAAAGTCATCTGCTCCTACAAGGCTTGATAAAATTTGTATGTAAGTAAATAAACCAGAGAGCATTGTTAATACTGATTATACAAAACATTCAGCAGCATTTTCCATGCCAAATGCTAAAATGAAGATATATTCATGTATTCATGGAACACATGGGAAACATGGACTTGTCCACAATTAACTGAATTCAGCAAGCAAATTGCAGTCAGAAATGACTCTGGAATGATGCCAGACAGTGACACTGACTGTTTGGGGGTTAAACTCTTCCAAGATGAATCAAGGTGTCAGATCAGCACAAAATTTAAATTGAAAGCTGCTTTTCATCTCTCACCCACATCCCCTGCAATGTCCTAATGTCCTAATGTCCTAATAAACGTGGGAGACACACCTCAGTTCTGGCAGCACTAACAGTAATGTGTAACTTCTCTTGACAAAGAGGCAGGACGGGTCCTGGGGGGCATGTGTCACTCTGCTTCAACTGCCTTTCAGGCCTCCCAGCTGAGACGTTAAGGACTTGAGCAATGGAGACGGGGAGCAGGGACACAAGGATAGCAGAAAATATGAGAGTTGTAAGTCTTTGTCAGAAAACAAGTGAGAGAGACATTTGTAAGTCAGGGATGGGTAGGACAACAAATGTGCAAGGACTGAGACCAAAACAACAAGAACAAAGGAAATAGTAAAGAAGGTAAAAATATCAGATGAGGCAAAAAGTGGCCACAGAAAAAAGGAAGAGGGCATGAGTCACAGACTGGTTCTCTGACATCAAAAAGTAGATAGGAGGAAAAAGATAGACACCCAAATGGTGAGAAAACAATTCCAAAACCAAAGAAATTAAAGATGCTTTTTAGATCAGTAATTTGGAGGTCATTAAATTTCTTAAGAAAACAGTTAATTGAAATTTACAAGTCAAATTCTTTCACTGCAAATATGCAGGGATGTTGGCAAGCTGATTTGACCAGTTTTGCTAGATTACATGACTTGCACTTGGAAGGGGAGTCAATAGCAAAATTTTCCTCAAAGTCAAAATTTTCCATTTCAACACTTTCATGTGTGTTTCTATGTGTGGTGTTTTTTGTTTGTTTGTTTTGTTTTTCATTTTAAAATGAAAATAACTTATAAAATCGTCCTTCAGTTTTGGTTATTTGATCAGGACATATTCATTAGCATTCTAGTTCCCTTAAAAAATGGAGGACATTTATTTTGGATATTACTTGACAGGATTTTACCAGCTGTAAAATTAGTTCAAAATTTCTCCTGTCCTTGTACCCAGAGAGTAGCAGAAACCTGTATGATATAACTTTTATTTCTTCTTTTAACTGCCAGTGAACAAAAAAGGAGGGAAAAAATCAATCATTCATTGAGTACTAATTCAGAACATTTTGAGCCTGACGTTCTCTCATAAACCCTTTTGAGCTCCTGTTTAGATTCTGATTGCATTTGATCTGCTCTGGAGAAAGCCCACGGATTATAAACTCTTTCTGACAAGGACTCTCATTTATTTACTGCTGCTTGGAGTTGCCTTAGGGCACTATCACATGGTATGGGAGGCCTGAAAGATTGCTGAAGTTCCCGTTCCCAGCATTGTCCAAGTTTTGTTACATAACTTAACAGAAAAAAATAAATCAATTTTTGTTTGTTTTTGAATATTTTATTTTGTTCAGAAAACTGAAAAACACTCTTAAATGATTGCTTTTTGAAAACATTTCAGCTACATATAACCACATATTATGAATGTCCTACTTATGAATGTCCTAAATTCATATTTATTATGTTTTTTCTTGATGATTAAAGTAATTATCAACAACTTCACACCATTGCTGGCTGTTTCCATCCTTGTGCTCCAGGAATACAACCATGCTCTACTGAACTGGGAGCCTAAGGTTCAAAGCCAGAAGCAAGAACTGTGAGAACTATTTTAAGAGCTCTCCTCTTGGTACAGTAATGTAAGAGGTTTGTCAAGACTCGATTCACAGTTTCGACTGAATGACTTGACAGACTGCAGTACTGAAGTATGCAAACAGAAAGGTAACACCTCCATGAGTAGAGGATGAAGTACTTCCCCATTTATTGGAAGCTATCCTGTTTAGATTGGTCCATTTCTCTTAAGGGTCTGTGAACTCTGCTACAAAGCCTATTAATGATAAAATTTTTAGCACTGTGGTTAGCAGTAAGCAGCAATCTGTTGTGGGAGAAGAAAAGAATAAAACAGAAACTATTGCATTATATTTTTATAAATTAAAAAAAAAATCAACTACATCATTTATCACATGAACTGATTCTGTTAAAGTTAATGCATGTATACAGATTAATACACCAATGCACATTAATCCTTTTGTATCTGTTTTTACAAGCAAAAGGGCTTTTTTTTTGTGTGTGTGTGTGTGTGTGTGACCATCTATCTTCTCTGATGACAATTTTTCTTCTAGAAATGCTGATGTTGAAAATGACCATACTGAGAACCATATGTTGAAAATAGGTGCTTTGTTAGAGGAAAAATGGGAATGCTCACACAGACACAATAGGCTATTATTTAGTGTTCATAAATTAGTGAATGCATTTCTTAGAAAGCTGTAGTTGCTGAAAGGCATTGTAGCAATGTAGGTGGTCTTCCAAGTTTAGTAGTTGTTATCAAAAAAATCTAGCAAAGAAAGTACTGTGAAGAAAAAGATGCTAGAAAATAGATTTGGTGACTAAAATGATGTTTTATAGATAAAAGCTTGCAAACAGTTTAATTCATACTGCAGTGAAAATCTCCATGTCTTGGGAAATTCAGAAAGAAAAAGGATACTTGAGACCAGATACTGACATACTTTTCCAGGCTAGTCAGACTTCCAAATATGCATATATGCATATATATATACAACATTTGACAAGAAGGAAATGCTGCAACATTTTCTGTTGAATGTTTTTTTGTCACATTTAACAATATCCGTCTGTGATTTCACACAGGAATTCTGACCCAGATCTTAGAGTGAGAGATCTGTCCCCATTGATGATATGACTGTTTAAATACCAAGACTTCTAGCCACTATTCTAAACCGTGAAATTATATTCATATCTCATATTTTTTATGTTTTCCTAATTCCTCTACCCAGTCTTCTTGAGCGTACAGTTCTCAGTATGTTTCAATAGCTTCCTTTCACTTGTGTCTTTAGGCTTCTGTCATAGCACCTTTTCTTTCAGGTAATCTGTCACTCCTTTTCTCCTAAAGAGTAAGAGCATTCAGTCAATTCTTTCTTAACACACATATTTCCCAGGAATGCTAATGTTAATCTGCTAGCAACAAAGAGCAGTTAGTGTAATAAATCTGCACAACCTGAGAGATTAGACCCTCACCTGATCATTCCTCACACTTTATTTATGTCTCTGACAAGTACTGCCTATCTCACTGAGAATGTGTAATTTAATGGGGTGGCCCTTATGGTTCAAGAAGTGTCACAGTGAGTACTAATGGTCTATAAAATATGGTCTACATTTTAAAAAACAGTTTGTGATTTTGTGAGTCCAAGTGGAAGCCTAATTTTCAGAGCAAGTGGTCCAGCCAGCTCCCCTCCAACATGAAAAGATTAATAAGAGGAAATTCAAAGCTGTTAGACACTGACAATTAGGTCAGTATAATCATAAGAACTATGTTTCTGTAATGAGAAATAAAAAAGAAAAAATACTTCTTTTGACAGATGAGTATAAATTATCTGCAGAACATCGGAAGGCGTAACATTTTCACTGTAAGGGCTAAAAAGGAAAAAGTAAATAAAAAAAAAAAAGAATAAAATTCCTATAATCTCATGGCATGGCTAAATAATGCATTTTATTGTACCTTATATTTAGATACCAAGACAAATGAATAATTTTTCCTTTTTTTTTTTTTTTTCCTCCTAACATTTGGAAAAAACAGCACATCTAAAGTATTTCTTGCTAGCATTCCTTCTAAAGTGTGTACCTTTTAAGTCCTAAACTTAAACCTGTATTTTATGACAGGGGATCATTCAGCTGCTGCTAATGAAAAAGAAGAATGAAAACCCTGCAGTTTTATATGGCTGTACGTCAGAGGTATTACATTTTTTGTTGCCACAGGCTCATTAGAAACTAATTTTTGCCTCATTGTATTCTAAAGAAGTTGTCTCCAGTTTTTGGGTAACTAAATTTGACCTCAACCTATAAGAAGTTTCACTAGATATCCTAAAGCATCCAATTTCTTCAAACAATTCTTTGTCAGCCATCACAACACTCTTCCTGTTAAAATCATAATTCAGGTATGGAAAGACATTGGAAGTTACTATCAAGTGCAGCTACTTCTGTAAAACATGAATAAAGACCAGCACCCTCTGCACTAAGACTTATAAAAATCAACTCTGGGGACTTTTTCTTGCAGCCACTGAATCTGATCAAAGCTACAAAGTCTGGAAAAATTGTTATCCACCTCAGTAAAAGCAGGCCAGTCTCATGCTCCAGGGCTCTGCAACTCGCTCCCTGGTGTCCTGCCATTGTTAATGCTGCTGTCATTGCTGTACTCCATCTACGTCTGTTGTCCACAGAGAAAGCTCATCTGTCAGACTTGGATGATTTCCATTCTCAGACATGGCACTGCAAAATAATAGGCTATAAAAGTAACTCATTTTTCAAAGTTACAGTGCTGGCTGTGAAATTAAAAATATATATATTAATGTGCATGTTTATTTGCAGATCACCTCTAATCCAGAGAAGATCAAGGCACTCACCACATTTTATAAATTGATTTATAAACTGTGTACCAGAGGGATCGTATCACTTAGCAATGAAACCTCTGGAACAACATTTCACAGAAGAGAAGTGTAGAACAGAATATGAAGAAGGAATAATGGTCCTATTTAACAGTAAAGTGTCAGCATGTGCTGTGCCAACTGGCACTTGCCCAGGATTCTGAGGCTGACTCCTCTAAACTTGTGAAAGTACTAGAGCATCATAAGAAATCACGTCTGATGTTTCCTTCAGAACATGAGAAAAAGACTGAAAGTACAGACTGTTGATCACCACCATTGATGACATTCTGAAACTCATTTTCTTTCTTACCCAGCCAAGTGATTATTAAAAGCTTTCTCCAGAGTTGCTTGCAACAACCGCTTTTTGCTGCTATAAAGTACACCGCAAGGACTTAGACAAAGACATGATGCTCCAGAACATTTTCTTTCTTTCTGTTTACACGTGCACATATATACATACCCCTCAAGATGAAAACAGGTTTGTTTACTAAACAGGGACTGGGAGCAAGAATGTGTCCTGTAGCCTTTCTTGTAAAATTCAACAAGTAGTAATACCTCTTGTTCAAGCATTTTGTTATCTGTAAGACAACTAACATCACCTATCTCTTGACTTCCGCTTCAATAAAATGATAGAAATAAAAATCATGTATCACATCTGAGACATGCACAAAAACTAAGTGACTTGAAAATACAATGTGCAGTAAGTATATTTAATGAAGCTGAGTTAAAAAAAAAAAGCAAAAAAAGCTTTTTCATTTACAAAGGTACTTCCTTAACCCTCTAATTCTTAAAATCTAGAAAGGCCCTATATTTCATGGATGAAGACTACACAGATAGATTCTGTGTATTACATTTTTTATATAAGAAATCCATCACTTGAAGAAATCTGTAAGGTACCCAAAATGGAGAGTAAATGCTTTTTAACAGTCAAATGTTTTATTTCTCCCTTCACATTAAGGGAAATACAGTAACTAAGCTGAAAATGCCTTGCTCCTTGTATATGGAAAGTATAACCGTCTATGTATAGTGCCAATATCAACATACTGATTCTTATTTGCTGAGCAGTGCTGGCTATCATCAAAAGCACACCTTTAATAGAGTAGCTGAAAGGCACAGATCCACAACTGCACTCAAGTAAGAATGGGATAAGGATAATTTACATCCCAGATCAAGCGAAAGACAGAAACACTGTACCTCACTCCTAGCTCTCTTAGACCGGTGACGTACCATTTTAGCTCTGGCTTTAGCTCCAAGTCTATCAAAGCCAATGTTAACGAAATGTGATCTCTCTCCCCTTCTTCTCTACACAGCTGTTTGATTAAAAGACTGTTAGTGAGGAAATAGAAACATCAGAAATACCGAGTGCGGTCATCTCTGTATGGGTGCCATTAACAATATCCTTTAAACCAAGCTCCATGGGATTATTACTGGCAGCAAAGGAGGATATATAATGTAGATAAGACAAACAAGCTTTCTTTCACCCATTGTCTAGTACCACCAACTCAATGGATGATAAACAAATTTTCAGCAACTCAGGTTCTTCACTGGTTCAGCTCCTTTCACAGTGATCAGCAAAAGTGTTTACTCACCTATTATCCAGCTATGGCATATAGATGACTTTGCCTTTAAATTCTCTCCATAAGGAACAAAGCTCTATTTAATTCCATGAACTTCAGAGCTCATCCTCATCTTTCACGTAACACCAGGAAGGATGTAACTCAGCAAAGATGGGGCCAGTCCAAGTTTCCTCAAAGCCAGATTCCTAGCAATCCCAATACCAAAGATGTGCAGCTGTGGTTTCCACCCCACACAAGGGGCTGCCACTACCCTGCTAGGGTCTGTACCTACAACACCCACAGCAACTCATTAAGAAATAGGAATGGTGTGCACTGGAAGAGACCTAATTATCTGGTGAGGCTGAAGGCCAACAGATAACTTCTTATTCAGCTGGACAGTAACATCACTGACTATGCATATGGGTCATTTAGCACTAAACATGCTAACCAACCCCACATCTGAGCAACTAAGATTATTTTTCTTTCCAGATCAGATATTCCCAGTCAAAAAGTTATTAAGAGATATGTGATGGCTCCGTCTTTTTTTTTTTTATCATTATTTATCCTTCCTTTTTGTATTGTAGCTGGATCAAGCTTTCCTTTCCTTCCATCTTCTTTTATTTCCCTCTTGCCTTAGGAATGACTTCTTACTGCATTCCTGCCTTTTTGTGGAGTTTTTAGTTTGTTCTCTGTTTTGCCTCTTATACAGTCGGCCTTCTTCACTACTTCTGTGTTTTTTCTTGTGTTGGTAAAGCATTTGCCAGACTTGCTATGGTATGAAGCTAACAATATGTAGCATTTATGGATTGAAAGGATATTAGGGGTGTATGAAGATAGAATCTGTCAGGAAAAACTCATTACAACAAGCTGTGGGTTGTGTCGTTATTCCTTCCTTTCTTAGCTAACCTGGTCTTTGACATGAAAGACCTAATGCAAGAATCATTTACACTAGTATATATGAAGACTAACCTGACTAGAGCTCTTCATGCCTAGCAGCAACTTTCACAGCCCTATCCCCCAGCATAGAAATGTCACCAAAGATCCACAGAGGAAGCACGTGTATCTGTTGCTCCTTAGCACTTCAATATAACGATCTTTTTCTCTGGTTAACAGAAATGCTAGATGCAATAAGTTAAAATGGTTCCGAATTGTAAAACTACTGACCACCTTTTCTTTCATAGCTATCAGCATGGTGATGTAAAATACAATACTAAATGCACATTCTGAATCATTGTTTTCACAGCTATCACACTTGAATGACTAGCAATTATTCCAAATATCCATATATTATGAAGATGAGAGATAACCACCCAAAGATTGTTAGAAACAAGCAGTGATTTGAATTGTCACTTTGGAAAAAGTTGGGGCTAAGTTGAACATCCAAAACTCTAAGCATTAAAATACACTATCTAGGACTGGATATGTTGACAAGCTCCACGCTTGAATAAGCACCCAAACAATAGCTCTTCATCTGTAACTTCTGTATTTTAATCTCCTTTGTCTGCAAAATTGTTAGAAATTTTGCAACTGTCGGCTTTCAAATGAAATTTCTGGTACTTCCTTATTTGTATTAAGATGGGGAAAACAGTTTCAGAGAAATGTTTCTTTCAATGGATCAGTATTGTACTTCTGCTTTTGACCAACACCAGAAAATGTAAGGGCATACGAGGATATGTACAAAGTGACAGGACAGGTGTGGAAGAAGAGACCTTAATCCATCTTTTCTTGAATTTCAGAGAAAATCTAGTTTCTATTTTAAGCAGAAGTCTAAAAGCCATTGTTGTTTTTTTTTTTTTCCCACACACATCTTCATAGGAAATTTGTTTCCGATGTCAGTTTTGTGTGTAAGCTGCACAACTATCTACTGGTACCATAAGATGCTTGTAACAAGCGATCAGGACTTGAAAAGAGTATCCAAGGCTTGGAAGCTTGACAGCAAGAATTAGAAACCAAAAGCAAGACCAAATCAAAGGTGTACCAGCTTAGCTGTGCTGGTAGGACTCAGAAAGACATCGTACACATCCCTTCAGGCAGTATCTACTTGAGCTAGTGTGTGTATCTCAGCTACACAGAAAACCTTGAGTAGCAAAGCTGTTTTTCATGCTGCAGCTTACTGAGGAATCCCAAGCTTGAGAGCAAATGGGCTCCCTGCAGCAAACATCAAAAATTCTTCCCTCACCCCTTCATCAGGTACAGATGCCCCATTATTTTTTCCTCAGTGAATTGTAGGAGATCCTGCCCAAGAGAACAAATTTACTAGGGGAATGAAATCACACGCAAATGTTTATCAGCTGTATCTTCACTGAACGTGGTAATATTAGGTCTGATCTACGTGGTCTAAAATAAACTGGTATGCCTCAACTGGAAGGACCACTTAACAAAATATGGATAGGAAGAAGGTAGAGGGAACTCAGGCAACTCATCGGAGAGTCCTAACTGTTTAGCCCATCCACAGTAGATGTTGTTTTCATTAGTTTCAGGACTTCTCTGTAAATCTTACCTCCCCAGTTAATAATTACATTGGAAAACAACAAGTAAATCCAGACCTAAATGGCACCCAATAAAGAACCTTTTGATTTGCTATTTCACTAAATATTTTAGATCAGTAATGCCAATTAGATCAAACTGCCTGCCACAACTTTGAAAAAATGCTTACTGGAAAGTGGTAATCTTTCTGATAAACAGAGGTATTTTTGGAAATGGTATTCCAGCCACATCTACAGAGGGGTAGTTGGGGCATTTGTGTCTTAACAGGAAAAGCAGACATCACAAAATTGCTGTTTTGTTTATTTAGAGCAAAGTGGAAAGAACACATTAAAATGAAGGTGAACAGCATTCAGTGGTGACAGGAGGAATTTGCCAAGTGTGATAAATATGCCAATGTTACTAGACATAATGGCAGCATCCTGCAGAGACTGATGACAAACAGCTTCTTCTTCAGTTCTGATGCAGCATTTAATGCTCTCAGACTGACAGGAAAAAGAGAGGAAAGGAAATGAAAAGAACTTTCACATTGAGTTTCAGTTAATTAGAAGCAGAAATTTGGGAAACAGAGAAGTCTTACCTTTTGAAATCTCACTTGCCCCTCTTTAGATTATATTATGCCCAAAGGCTGAATAAATATTCTTTTGTTGTTTGGAGCCAAATGATGACTCTACTGCACAAATATTCCCATTTCCCTTGTATGTGCAATAGAAGGAGCTGAATGTATGTGAGTTGCTTTCTTTTTTTTTTTTTTTTTTTTCTCCAGCATCAGCACTGAAAGCAAAACAAGAACTTTAAGCAGTTGTGGTCAATTCAATCTGGAGAGAGAAAAAGAAAAAAAAAAAGATCACAGGAAATCACACTTCTATTCTGCACTTGTAAGATTGCTAGAAGGAGCTGATGGTAAAAAGGAAGCTAAAAATCTGGAGATTTACAAGAAATAACCACTTCCCCCTCAGGGACTGTCATCATATTCTGATTTAGCAAGGGTACATTTTTCTGAATCTTAGACCAGAAATAAGACCTCTATAGTAGTTCCTCAATTTGTTAGAATCACCAATAACCAATAGTGATTTACCTTATCCATTCCAGCAGTTATTCATAGCACAGTACTTGAAAATGTTTCCTATGCCAGAAATTCCAGTAATGGTCTCAGAAACTATTTACATTTCCTTTCGTACCATACACCATCATTTTCCCATTTCACCCTCTTAGGAATAACACTGTACACAGTCCAACATTTCATTTCTTTCACATTACTTTAATGCAAATGAAGTCTTTATTAGAATAACTGATTGTGTATAGTGCTTGCTGATTACTGATTTGTAAGGGATAATTTGCCTGAAGTATTGAGATCTTGCCTACATGATCTTGGAGGACCTGATCTGGGAAAGCACTTCAGTGTTGAAACAGTTCCCATAAATTTGATGTATCTAGTTTAGCATTTGATGTGGTTTATTTCTTTATTTATTTTGAAGTTTCCCACCCACCTAAAAGATTTCCTTTTGTTCATGCTCTAAAGCATCTCAGTTTTCAGAGAACTGGTCACTTGACTCAGCTCTTGCACTCTGTCCTGGGAACCCAGTATTCACCCAAACAAACAGCTGTGGGAACGGCTCACCCTGGGTTTTGCACATGCACTGACCATGCAGCTGGTGGAATAATACACGAAATACCATGAAAACCTCCCTTTCTCTTAGACACATCCAGTCAGAGAAGGACTGCAGGGACTGCCTCCTTTTAGCATAAAGCCCAGTTTCAACAATGCGGACAGAGAGTACCCCTCACCTACATTAAAGCTGCAGTCCTCTTTCTGGGATGTACAGGGTGTGCATAGTAAATCTCCTCAACCCCCCAAAATTACTGAGCCCAGGATTTCCACATCTCATCAGGTAGTCCAGCCATTACTGCACTGCACAGCCATATCATATTACACTCACCTTGCCTTCTCAATCATATTGAAAGAAAAAGCAAGGCCAGCTCGTTTCCTGAAAAGCAGCAGAGTGAGCAGGAGAGCGAGAAGCCCAGACCATGAATCAGAAAAGGAAAGGTCATCTTCCCACAGCCAGGAGCGAGGGCGAGGCAGGCGAGGAGAAAGCGCCTACCACTCCTTGCTGCCTGCAGGGTTTCCTGTGGGCTGCCACACAGGGTGCTCATGGACTCTCCTGGGCACAGCACTGCTCCTGCAGGCTTTGTTAATCACCGTGCTAATGTGGCAACTTCCCTGATCTCTGCTTAGTGAGCGGGGCCACCCACTACTGGCATGTGTGACATTTTGGTGGCATTTTGTAATCAGGTAACTCTCTTTGGCCTTCAGGGTCTCTGCAGGGTGACCACCACAGCATAACCCTGTTCCTGGTTGTCCTCAATCACTTCCATAATAAGCATGAATAGTTTTATGAAAATAACTAGTGAGAACAACTGTGAAACCATTAAAAAGTATAGCTTCCTGACATGAATATAATTATCAGACCCATCAGCAGCTCCTATGACACCAGTGACTCAACGAAAACATTACTGTGCGAACATTTGAGGTCATACTGAATTTGGAAGGCCTTGTCCCACTTCATACTCACTCCAATTTCTTAAGATTCAGATCATCCAGTCCATGCCCCAGCCAGTTTGATCTGATAAAGCTGTTTCCTACTATAATCTCTTAACAGTTTTGTCTTTTTTTTTTCATACTGTGCATCTTTCACGTTTCTTGTCATTGTTACATACAGACTTACATGATTTTGAAATTAAAGTTGATCTATAAGCCCTGAAAATTAATAAACTTGCATTAAAAATGTATATCTTTAGCTACCGTGGTAACTAAAAGGTTTTACACTTGCGTTTTAAAGAACCTGTGAATAAAAGTATGTCCTTTTAGCTGTTGTACAAGTTCAGTATTTTCAGATTTGGTCCTTGTATTATTTTAGAGAAGGAACAGATCTTGCTTCCTAGCCCCATGCTATGTTGTCTCTGGAGGCCAGCAGAAATAGGAACAACACATCAGTATTGTTGGAGAGATGCAATTCAGTTGAACATGTTACTTGAACAGAAATGTTTATCACATGCTTTGACTATCTCTGGGAAACTACTCTGATGTTTGGGTCTTATGTAGCTTATATATCAGATGTGCTGTTACTAGCAAATAAAACAGGTCCAGGGCATGAAGTCAAGCTCTAGTCCAGGATCATCTGAAGCGTTCAACCAGCTGTCCTGGGCACGACTCTGGCCTGTGCCCACTCTTATGGGTGAGGTGCAGGCAAAGCTTCCAGCCCATGCCAGTGCCATGGGGACATTTCTTGCAGGTGGTTTGGATGCCTGTGCCCTGCCTGGGGCACAAGGAAGGCACTGAGACATGGGCACGTGCTGGGCCATGTCACCCAGCTTCAGAGCCAGAGAACAGAGTGAGGTCTCTCCAGTGATACCAGCACAGCTGCTGGTGTCCTCCCCACTGAGACAGCCTCTTTGTCTCTGAGCATAATGGGTGGCATTGGTCATTGCCCTGCAATGAGCATCAGCTGAATTAGAGCTCTGTTACTTATTACACTCAATTATTTTTTCATAAAAGTGTTAAAAAACATTATCAGCTAAGAATCTTTTTTTCAGTGAAGTAGAAACACAAACAGGCCAAGCAGAAGAGAACATCTTGAACACAGAACAATATCTCAATTTCTTTGCCAAAGGTGGTATCTCTAGAATTAAATTTTTGCTGAACCCAATTAACAATGCATAGTACCTACTTGTGGGCCTAAATATTCTGTGAATGATAATACAGGCATAGTACTATCCTGAGCCAAATACCCTCCCAAATTTGGAAATTTTTCTTTTCAATGATGCCAAAAATTATAGTTGAACCAAGTCAGGTTTCTGAACACATCAGCTCTTTTGGAATGGAATTAGACTGCTAGATCTTCTTCCAGAGTATGTTTTATGCTAACATGTAACATACTGTACCATTGCAATGCTAGCTCTATTTACCTTACGCAACAGTATCAGGATCAGGGAAAAATACTGGTTCACTGATAGCAAACTCTTTTGTCTGTAAAAGCACTCTTATAAATATGCTGACTTAAATACATGAATTTCATGTCTCCATTCCATGACATTTCCATATGCTACATAATTAAAATTTGTTACCACAGCAAACAAGTGAGAGCAAAAATATTAACACATGATTTGATGAGTAAATCCTGGAAACAAGCAACACAGGGATCTACCTTAGAACATGCACAGGACAGGAGAGTAAAAATGGTTATTGATAAATGCTTCATTGTAGTAAATTCCAGTTTTACAAAATTCAAACTTTCTACCCATACTCATCCCAAGTAATTCTTGTGGGGTCAACTCACCTCATAGCAATGTAGATAGACCCACACGATTTCCTTCCCCATGTCAGACTTACCTTCATTTAGCTCAGGCGTTCTCCCTCCCACAGATATTAGTGTGAAGCCATCAGGTTAAGCACATGCAAGATGACATAAACTATGCTAAGAAAGGAAGGGTGTCTTCTCCTTCCTGCCCTCTGGGATGATCTGTGAGAGTCCCCCTGACAATGGGATGCAGTCTCAGTAGTGCTCTGAGTTGGTACCCATTCACAACAGGGGGGTGGAGAAGGTGGACCCTACTCATGTCCTTGAAGGTCAGAGCGAGTTGTGCTTGTGGACAACGCATCTGTTAAAGCAGCAAATTAGAGAAAAGCGCATTGAGTGTTGTGTGTATGACCTACATGGAGCAATAATTGAAAAAAAATAATAATAATAAAGTATGATTTTTCCAAAAATTAGAGTGATTTGTTCTCCTCTTGTTAATTTTTCATTTGCTTACTTCCCTGTACTCCTCGGTTCCAAGTGAAATTGAAAGAGGAAGTGTTGAAACAGCAGAGAACTTTTTGCACAGTATTTCTGGATGAAACAGAAGCATTGAGTACTGGAAATGTTCTGTCCAGTTTTGCACAGTCTAAGGAAAATTAAGCAGTTTCTTTGGCAACATAGATGTGACTAGACAAGATATGAATATGAATGTAAAGTTGTAGACATCAAGATCAAGGTCTGCATGATTTATCAGTGCTGTATTACATCTTACTTCTACGCCTGTGCCCTGTGATTTTATAAACCATGTTTGTGTTCTGAATGAAAAATATTAAAAAGGAATAAAACAAGACCAAACAAGACCTACAATAATTTTTTATTATTTATTTAAAAAAAAAAAAAGGAACAAAATGTGTCAGTATTTCCCTATCATCATTTCCCTCACAAAACATAGTTGGACATCCCTGAACTATGTTTTTGTTTTTGTTTTTTTCCCCTTTTTGCTCAAGTCTGTCTGGTTAAATCTGGTGTCTGAGAATTTCAGCACCTGGGTTAAGCCAGAAGTGCATGGAAAAGCAAAACCTCTGAACTAGCTGAGGTCATAGGCATATATAGTTAACAAAGTAAAATAAACACATGAGATTGCATGATAAATAATAACAGAATATAGTGGGAAAAAAAAAAAGCATAGGAGGAAGGATAGAGAACATTATTTGATATTCATGACCAAACACAGGAAAGCATGCTGTATGAACTGAAGTTTCTGAATGACCTGTATGGAATGACAGCCCTAACAAAAAGGTATTGCAATAATTAAGCTAGCAGATGAAAAATGAATAATTGCCCTGACATTTTCGTATGTTATAATATCTATCCAGGTGCTGATGGAAAAAAAAAAAAAAAAGTGGTATTCCATACCACCTGAGACACTGAGTTCCTAAAACTAGATCTAGGCACATAGTCAAATTCACTCCTAAATGGTTTCATGGATTTCTCTGTATTGTTTAGGCTGTTTATGAGCATTTGTCTTGGGGAATAAAATGATTGTTACAAAGAGAGTGATTGCAGAGTATCACTTTAATAAAAGAAGGAAAACTCAGCCCGGGATTTTTTTTTTTATTTGTAGCAATCAGAGATGAGAAAAGATAATCAAAGAGAACGTTGCCCATGCTATCTGCAAACAGGGCTAGAAGAACCTTCAAGAGATATATAATTTCTTTCTGTCCTGTGCTACCTACCACTTTCCCTTAGTTTCTATTTTTTATACTTTTCCCAAAACTTCATGTTTTCTAAACTTATTTGTACTGCTCTTCTCTGGGCTATGTCATGAAGTCTGGGACCCAGTAATGAACAAAGTGCTCTTGCTGAGGCACAAGCAGAACTACGTAAAGAATTACAAGCACAAATCTTTTTTATATATGATGCTCTTATCTCTAAATGACCTGCTTTTTTTCCAAGAGTGCCATATTACTCTTTCACTAACAATCTCAGACTTTCAGTATTACTTGCATAAACCTATTTTTATGGGGAAAAAAAATAAAATAAAATCAGGCCTCACTTTCTTTAGCTCAGTGTTACATTTACATTGAGTGAAATATATTTTGGGGACCAATGCTAATATCTGCATGTTCTTTATTCTGGTAAGAAGATAGTTTCCATCCTTAGTTTTACAGATTCCTGCCACACTTTTCTGACAAGCCATGGCAGCTTTAGTCCTGCAGTCCAGTATTTACAATACAAACCTAATTGTCTTTATTAGCCATTATATTTTTCTTAACAAATTAACATTTGAAAGGCTTGGTAATTCTATTTAGAGGGTCTGTTATGGGAAAATCAACCTCCAACAAATGACTGAATTCCTCAAGCTCAATGCAATCATAATTGCTTGATACAAGGTACAGATTGCCTTTGTGTTTTCCTAAATGGGATTAATGCTTGGAGGATTCAGTAACTCCTCATTAACAGGCAAAATGATTGAGTGCAAATGACTTCCAAATAATGGCTTTGGTCAGATTATGAGTGTGCCAGAGAAACATATACCCTAAATGACTGAAATAGTCCTTTCAGCTTTCCCTTCTGTGCAGACCATGGATTTGAAGGGATAATAGACTCTTAGCTAGCATAATTGTGAAGTATTTTCTTATTATCTCTGGCTAAATATCTATGTGGGCTAAGCAGAAATGCAAAATTTGAATATCATTTCCTGCCACTGCAGGAGCAGGCTGTAATATTGTGGTGGTTATCACAAAAGAGAGATCACAAATGCAGAAGTGCTTTTCTGGACTGTGCAGATCTGTTACCATTTAATAGCAACAACTTGTAGTTTAATTTAGAATTTCCATGGAAACAGAAAAAAAGAGAAGCATTTGTTATATACAACGATGCATGCTTTTATATTTTTTCTTATTTTTTTTTAATCATTATTTGTCTATATGTGAAGCAAAGCACAGAGCTCTGTGTTTTGATAAGGCACTATGCACACCCATTACATAAAATATGTGATGGAGCCAAATTACAATAGATACAAACTCTTAGCCTCAACAGTTTGAGTGTTTGAAAGGTAATTGAAGAGGTTGCAAGTGAGCCTCTCAGGGCAAACGACTATGGCAGTAGGAGAATGATCCAGATTCTGTTCAAGACCTTGAAAATCCTTTCGTGGACAACAAAGGGAGCCAGATCAGGATACTGTCACACATGGTTACTTCCAGGTAACTTCCTCTTAAGTCATAACAAGCATGCAGACACCTCTAAAGCTATGGTCTTACAGCACTGTAAATGCAAGGAAAACCTATAACAAATTACTAGTAGAAAATACATATAAAACACTTCTAAGATTAATAGTGGTGCTGTAATTAAGATAAAAGTCTTTACTTACCTTGGAAATGTGTTTCTGAATTCTGCCTTCTTTGATCAAGATACATTATTCTGAAAATATATAATATATAATAATAAAACATGGGGGTGGGAGTATGGGGTGGATGTATTCTCTGCACATCACACTGTGTATCTGACCAGCACACCACTGCTGGTGCTGCAAGTGTGCCCCAAGATCTCAACTGTACTAGGAACACTCAGGATAACACAGTTCTTGCTCACACAAATCTCTGCTCTATGCAGTGCTATTCTGTAATTGAGTGCTTGTCTGTTATGCTCCAGTGATTTCCATCTGCAGAATGGAAATAAGTCTAGCACTTCAAAGAGCTGAAATTATTTACTCAGCATCTTCTAAAGTATTATGTACATCAAAAGACAAGATAGCTGAATGATAATATGCAAGGATGTTGCATAAATGGCTTTAAAGCTTTTCTTATGAAAGCACTGTGTGGTTGGACTACATAGTTTATCTACTTGCAGGAGGCAGTGTACTCCAGGAAATTTTAGTGGGTCAAAAACTAAAAGGCAGAAGTAGAAAAATATAAATTGAAGCCTGAGTGAGAACACTTCCTATTTTAATAGAGACTTCAACAGAAATCTGTAAAATATATTATCATTCAAATCAGCTGGACAAGCAGGAAAGCAAAGTAATATGTTGGTAGAAAAGAGGAACTGTATAACAAAAATCAGGAAAAAAAAATCTAGCTTCATCTCTGAAGAAAGATTTCAAGCTGAAAATTATGCTCCTTACGGCTCACATGGCTCAAAAAAAAAATCATGATGTCATTCATAGGCATGAAAGATAAAGTATAAATCTGTAGTACACCATTGGTTTGTCTCTTGTGAGAGAGGAAAGGGCCTATAATCTGCAACTGTTGGGTGCTGAAGTCTTTCTAATCAAATATGATTATCACTTTTGGCCAGGTTCCCAAGTTACACTCTGTTGTAGTAGAAGAGCAAACCTAAGAAACAGGGAGCACTGTCAAGCAGCCTAGGAAATAGTAATGCTGTGAAATCGTGAAATTTCTCTTTAATGAGGATACATTTTTTTCCTCAGCTGCAGGTAGCTGGATGTAGGTTTCATAATTACTAACTCACTTTTGACAGAGTAGTTTTTCCTCTGCCCCCACAGGCAGATGGAAAGGTGCATCTCCCCAGAGGGAGCTGCGACAGTGTCCCCAATATGTGGAACAAGTGTTTTAGTGGGAGGTGTTCCTCAGAAAGGTGCAGCACATGTTTCCTTGTCTTTCATTGGCTTAGGCAAACGAGTTAAATGCTCTGCCTCTGTTTCGTGCAGAAAGATATATTTTTTAAATGGGAACTTCATAACTACCAGTGCATTTTCAAGACTGCTTGACATGAGTTTTAATGTTATTTGGACCTAAGTTCATTTCATTTGGAAATTTAGAAACAGATGAATTTTTTTAATAGAACTGTAACTTTTTTTCTCTCCTTTGTAGATTTTCTCGCTTTCTGGTTTGTTCCCAAATGCCAGGTAAGCAGAATAATAGTCCAAGTGGGGTTAAAAAAAAAAAAAGAGAGAGAGAGAGAGAGAGGGAGACAATAATAAAAGAAAAAAAAAAAAAAAGAAAAAAACAAAGACAAATAACCAATTCAATGTCACACACTATTTATCACCGAGTTGTCAACTTGGGATTCATCAACAAATAAACCAGCCTGTTATTACACTCTGCCATGCCTCTCACGTGTGCAAAAAGTCTCTTTTGAGATCACCTCATATTATGACATTCTCTCTTCTAAGCTTAATCTTTTTACAGGAATAAAAAAACAGTGTAGTTAAAGAAAAGTCATTTTGTTTTATCCAATGTCTTACTAAAATTAACGTCTTTAAAACAGATTATTAAATCATGACTAGCAGCATAATACATACGAACATGAATCGTTCTTTATTTATAACCAGCAGCTTAGGAATTTTTATCTTATCTAACACAGAGTTTTCTGGAATATTTTTAATGATGTGGGTGGTAATGATGATTAACGTAGAAGACACAAACAGCCTTCTCAAAGTTCTTCTCTTACAGATTTAATACTTTCATGTCCAAACTTGTCCACAGAAAATCTGTTAGACTATACCAAAACGTAGCTACACAAACTCTGCAGATTTGGTCTTGCTCCCCCAAGCCAGTGATCATCAAGGGAATCACTGAAGATACCAGATGTGAAGATTGCATGTAATTTCCTAAGTATGGTGCAGAAAGTTGCATTAAAATGAGTTAAATGGGAACTTATCTGCAGCTCCAGGACTTGGAACAATGTTTTAGTCGTAGAAAGGGACAAAGGCAGAGCTGGAAAGTACGATGAATGTGCCAGTCAGTTGTAACCTGCCAGTCCCTAGGACTGTAGGGCATGTAGGTACTTTGCAGTTCCAATCCCTGTTGCTTTAGGTGGGACACTTGGGTCTGGCCGCTGCATCTGGGTTCCTTCCTGCTGGAAACAGCAAGGTGCAGAGCAGGAAGACTGTGGGCACTCATCCAAGCCTGCAAGTTGGTGAGCATGCCCAGATCCCAAGTACTAGGGAAAGCATAAGAAACCACTGTACTTTTGCAGACCAAAGAAAATTTATTCCCTGCTGTCCTAAGCATGAGGAAGTGAAAAGTGCACTAAAGGTTTACCCATACGCAAAGGATGAGTTTAATGGGAGCTGAAAGCTTTCGACATCTTCCCAGAGGCAAGTACAAAAAGGTTGGTTTAGAATTCTTGGCAGAATTTGCCCAAATATAAATAAATGTTGCAGTGGAGGTAATGCTGTTTACCGAATAAGATAGGCTTGTGCCTAGGCTAGTCAGAATGAGCTCTGACCTCTGGACCATTCAAACAGCAAATCTCCTGACCTACACCGACATCTCCCACTCCCACCCCTGCGCCTGCAAACCCTTGTGCAGAGTGAAGGCTGAGCTTCCTCCTAAGTGCAGAAAGGACAGAAGCCTACCCTGCCAGAAGCTCACCCACTGCAGTTTGAAAAGCACTGTGTTGGTGATCACCTCTTGCCAAGAGCTGAAGTATACAAGTACCCTAGCTCTGTTCCCACCATGTAGCATAAGCCACATCTTGGCCCTGTAATGCAAGAGAGGAAGAACTCTCGTGCAATCTGGCTCCAGCCATAGCAGAAATGCAGCACCAGTTAGCATTGGTTCCAACTAGCCCTACCAGCTCAGACATCTGCTCAAATACAGCCAAGCATTTTCATGACACTACCAATGAACCTAGGGACTCTGCAGGACTAATCTCTGTATTTGGGTTGAGCCATAAATGTGTATATGAAACATTAAATGAGCCTGAGCTTTTTAAAGGATAAATCTCAGAGCTCTGTATTGGGCTAGGACTGGTAAAGTGCACTGATTTACACTGACACAGTTTGGCTCCTTAGATCTTTTCTCACAGTTTTGCCAAAGAATAATATTATTTATTATTAAAACAATTCACAGAAGTCTGAAGATATTACACATATTGTTTTAAACTGACATACTGTATAATAAGAAGTGAATCAAATTTTACATCATCATTAACCTAGGGTCACCTTCCATCCCAGTTTGAGTGAGACAGTCGTGATTTTGTGGGAAATATTTTCAGGGCAAAGACTGAGGGAACAAAAAATTAAATGCCATGAACACTTGAAGCACGTGATAGTGGGCACCATGTGTATCCTGTCTGGCTGTTTAGCAAGACTGTACTTCAGAGCCAATGCACTGAACTTCATTCAGAACCTCCATGTTTAAAAAAAAAATAATAAAAATAATAGTGAAAACAGATGCCAAATCATAATTTTTGAGCATAAGCAAGGGGAAAAAAACACTGTAGGTCTCCTGGTCAGTACCTACAGAAAATTTTAGAGGAATTTTAGGGGGCAGATTTTAGACCTTGCTAGAACAATACAAACCAACACCTATACAAGTATGCTCCTTGGGAGGGTGTCTCCTTACAAAGATGTCAAAGCTATCTTAATACATCTGTCTCTTTGTATGTATTTGGACTGGTTTTCCTCCAAGCTTGCTAGATAAGTCCATGGGCAGTATAATAAGGAACAATCTAATCAAGGATTTTGACATTTATTGTGGTTACACAACCACAATAAAAATATTTAATATTGAAAATTTTTTTCTTTCTTTCAAATATTGGTAACATTATGGAAATGTTAAAAACATTCTGAAAATTATTTTTAATATATATAGAAATACAGTGTACATTGTTCAAGGGATAGTACAGAGAAGACTAACCTTATTATTCCTGCTCATTCTGAAAATAACTGTCCATAATTTTTGTAGTTACAAGCCATGTAATACAGAAACGTGATACACCTATATTCCTGAGCCTCAGAAGACTGAGATAATACTTACCAGAACTTCAGATACCAAAAATCTTTTGTAGCTACCCAATCCTTCTTTAATGATCAATAGTGTAAACTTACAATATTTTAGTTTAAAGCTGTTAGCCTTTAAATCCCCCCAATTTTTCAAGCTGAATAAAGGGTTAGACCAATCATTTGAAATCTGATTGCTCAGCTGTACCCTGGGCAGCAAACCAAATTTGTTTAAGACTAATTTTATTTCAGGCTTGAGAATTTTGGTCATCAAAGGTTGCTTCAATAATCATGTTAGCTTTACATTGGAACAGATGCTTCTAATTGTAGGACTAAAGTCCTCAATTGAAGTCTTTACTTAGATGAAGCCTTTATTCAGACAAAACTCCAATTTATCCCTTTAAACACAAGTCAGTGTAATTTGTGAAAGCACTGAAGGAGCACTAGAGACTAAGCTAGCATTCTGCCTGGAGTTTGTCCTGCTAGTCTGTGGATGACATCTGCTTTCTAAACATAAGATGCAATGATGTTATTTAAAATATCTGAAAAAAAAATGACAAT
The DNA here is from genome assembly GCF_040182565.1 of Anser cygnoides. NCBI lineage: Eukaryota > Metazoa > Chordata > Aves > Anseriformes > Anatidae > Anser > Anser cygnoides. The sequence continues at coordinate 31,871,565 of NC_089874.1, read as the reverse complement.
TTCCAGGGGTGGGAATAATTTTGGACCATAAATTCTGAGTATAACAAGTCAGCATGGAAAGTCTGGAGAGTAATTTGAACTTCTGTTGTGATTGTAACTTCAGTCGTATGGCTCGTGGTTGCAGGAAAAAAAAATAAAATAAAAAAAAATAAAAAAGAAGAGATTTGGCTGGGGATAATTTAACAGCAAATAATAAAAACATCAGTCTCACAAGGCAGGTTCTAATTTGCAGAAGGTCTGAAAGAAATACCATGAACAATATAATCCTCTCTACGTTCCCACCCTGTTTGCGAAGATGAATCAGTAAATCAACACTACAAAGTTTTCAACCACTTTTGACTCCTTCCTTAGGAAAGAGCTCATTTCTGTGGCACATCTAACAAATAATTCATGCAATAAATGTTGTGACATCTACCTTGATAGTTGCTTTCTCTCATTCATAAGAATCACTTCATTATTTGATATTTTGCTATTGCAGTTGAGTTGGATGCAGCAGTACATATTGTATAGTAAAAGCTTATTTGGGCTTTGTTGGAGTTATCTTGAATGCAGCCTGAGAAGGGATATCTGTTGATATTCAGTGAAGGTGAGGAGCAAAGACAGAAGTGCTCAGGGCCAAAGGGAACCAGGACTGGAGAAGAAGGAACTGGCTAGGCAAAGGGACTCAGAACAAGGGACTAGACAGGAGATAGGGACAGTGTCTGAAAGCAAACTTAGATGGAAGAGCTAGGCAGGTTACCCTCAGACAAATTGGGTAAGAACGGGATGGCAACAAGGTACCTCAATGTGGACATCTGTTCCTGAGAAAAGGAGTGGGCCTGGCTAGCTAAGAAGAGGGAAGTAGAAGAGAGAAACTGGGTGAGCAAGATACAAAATTAGGATGTGCAGAAGTTAAAAAGAACAGGGAAGAAGTGGTTGAGTTCAGGAAAAAAAAAAAAAAAAGATTAAAAAATCCGTATTCCCTAGGACACTTCAGAGACCAAGGCTGATTCCAGAACTGCAACTGCTTCATGGAAAAGCTTCTTGCAATGCACATCTCTTCCTCCAGTTTGTGACAGCAACCTGCTCCTTCCATCACTTCATCACTGAGCACTTAGTGTGCTCAGGTGGCCAAGAAGGCCAACGGCATCCTGGCCTGTATAAGAAGCAGTGTGGCCAGCAGGTCGAGGGAAGTGATTGTGCCCCTGTACTCGGCTCTGGTGAGGCCGCACCTCGAGTACTGTGTTCAGTTTTGGGCCCCTCGCTACAGGAAGGACATGGACGTGCTCGAGCGAGTCCAGAGAAGGGCGACCAAGCTGGTGAGGGGTCTGGAGAACAAGTCTTACGAGGAGCGGCTGAGGGAGCTGGGCTCGTTCAGCCTGGAGAAGAGGAGGCTCAGGGGCGACCTCATCGCTCTCTACAGTTACCTGAAAGGAGGCTGTAGAGAGGTGGGGGTTGGTCTATTCTCCCACGTGCCTAGTGACAGGACGAGGGGGAATGGGCTAAAGTTGCGACAGGGGAGTTTTAGGTTGGATGTTAGGAAGTACTTCTTTACTGAAAGAGTTATTAAGCATTGGAACAGGCTGCCCAGGGAGGTGGTGGAGTCACCATCCCTGGAGGTCTTTAAAAGACGTTTAGATGTAGAGCTTAGGGATATGGTTTAGTGGAGTACTTAGTGTTAGGTCGGAGGTTGGACTCGATGATCTTGAGGTCTCTTCCAACCTAGAGAAATCTGTGAATCTGTGAATCACTTCCTCTCTCATAGGTCCATGGATAGATTTAAACTTTACAATGTCACGGAAGACTACATGGCAGAATTTAGGAGATTTTTATTTGCTTGTTAAAAATAAAAAATAGATTAAAAAGAAAGAAAGAAAGAAAAAGGAAGGAAGGAAGGAAGGAAGGAAGGAAGGAAGGAAGGAAGGAAGGAAGGAAGGAAGGAAGGAAGGAAGGAAGGAAGGAAGGAAGGAAGGAAAAAGAAAAAGAAAGAAAGAAGGAAGAAGGAAGGAAGGAAGGAAGGAAGGAAGGAAGGAAGGAAGAAAGAAAGAAAGAAAGAAAGAAAGAAAGAAAGAAAGAAAGAAAGAAAGAAAGAAAGAAAGAAAGAAAGAAAGAAAGAAAGAAAAAGAAAGAAAGAAAAGAAGGAAGGAAGGAAGGAAGGAAGGAAGGAAGGAAAGAAAGGAAAGAAAGGAAGGAAGGAAGGAAGGAAGGAAGGAAGGAAGGAAGGAAGGAAGGAAGAAAGAAAGAAAGAAAGAAAGAAAGAAAGAAAGAAAGAAAGAAAGAAAGAAAGAAAGAAAGAAAGAAAGAAAGAAAGAAAGAAAGAAAGAAAGAAAGAAAGAAAGAAAGAAAGAAAGAAAGAAAGAAAGAAAGAAAGAAAGAAAATTCATGAAAATGACCATCAAAGCCCTGAGTGTCTTATTGGCCCTACCAGCCTCACCTGGTTCCCCTCCTTATCCCTGGCCATGGGCTAGGAGCCCCATTTCAGCTCAGCCCAGGGCCTTAAGTCATCACTGGCCCCAGTGATGCTGCAGAATACCAGTCTCCAGCCCTGTCCTCTGCTCTCCTGGACTGTGTCCTGCCACGTGGGCATCACCTTGCTAGGGCTGGGCTGGGCTTGTCTCCTGGCTCCAGCTGCCTTCCAGGACAGCCCCACTCTTCCTGCTCCCTGAAACTTCACATCCCAATCACATCAAGAGATTATAAGAATAGCAAAGTCAAGCACTTGGAAATACAACAAGAATACTGATAACCTTAATATGAATTTGGCCCATTCCTACAAAAACACTTTGTAAACATAGAAAATCCTGTGACAGAATAAATTATTTGGTCTTCCATTAAAATGTTTTTGTAGTGTAGAGTGACAAAGAAAGTGTCACTTGCTGAGCAGCAAAGTAAAATTCTAACAATGATCTTCTGAAAGAACTTTGGTGCATTTGTGAAGTTGGTAAAAGTCTGGTTAGGATGAACTATTGTATGAATGGCACTGCTTCAACTAGTAGTCCAAATAAATCAAAATAACTTCCTTCTTTCAATGTTCCCTTATCACAAGCTGGATAGAAGCTGTTCACTTTCAGAAATCATGTCAGTCTAGATTGTTTGCATAGCCTGTGTCTACCTGGAGATGAGTCAATTCTGTTGAATCAAGGTTGTGTTTGATTTGGTCTCTCAGCAATGTTACAACTCTGCTTTCAGGTCTGGCTGTATTTTAACTCCCACACTGCACCTGAATGTTTTTTATGGTATCCACCTACCATATACCTTTCTTAGATTAAAGATTTCTATAGTTAAGTCTTTTCAGCTTTTCCATGTAGGTATGACAAGTCAATACCACAGGACATTGCTTCCAAAACCCACATTAAATGTGAAACATAGTATAAGAATAATTTTCTGACAGATCTTTGGAAAAAAAAAATAGGCCTAAACAAACCCAATCTTTAGACTTAGTTTTTGGTTTCCAGTGAAAAAGAGTTAATTTCCTGAAATCAGTGATGTTCTGTTACAGTTCTTATCTCATCACTCTTGTTCACTTCCAAGAATGGTAGACAGATATTAGACATCATCTGATGTGATAACATGTTATGTTTATAAGTCTGATATGAATCATCCTACAAGTAAAGCTGTGGCACCAAATTTACTGCTCTCTGTACAGGATCTGGCATACAAATTAGTCTGCTGCCGTAAATTTGAATTATGGCACAGGAAATACCAAGCTTACCCACTTACCCTATAGTAAAACCAAAATACTTACCTGGATGATTTGCCCTGAAGTGATTGATGCATGACAAGTTTTAATTATGTGTTTTACCCTGGACCTGCTCCACCACCAAAAAAAAAAAAAATGCTACTAGGCAAGCTACTAGGCAAAAATAAAAGACAACTTCTGAAGAGAAAGCTGATACATTATTAAGAAGCTTTTGTGTAAGTCAGTTAGAAATGCCTTCTGTCTTATGTAGAAGTTAAGCAATGCTTATAGGTGTGTGTGCGTCAGGTCTCCCTTTCTCTGTTAAGGTCTGACTGTTGAATGATGGACAGCTCTTCCCAGCACCAAATGGGCTACGAAAACACTGGGGAGCCAGTTGAAATGCTGAAATGTGTTAGAATAAGACTCAATGCAATGCTTTACTGCTAGCAGTGGGTGACTGCAAAATAGAAAAGAGTCAACAGGAGACAGAAAGCAGCTTTTTGATTACAGCACTGTCTGTCAAACCATGTTTTTAAAAGATTTTGGTTAACAAGAGGAGGTTAAATATGAAAGCAAGTTGTGTACCTGTATGTCATGTGAGAGCAAAACGTGGCACATGATGCTAAACCAACTTTTAAAAGGTGGTGGAAAAAAAGCTTGTAAGGAGCTGCCAAATCCAACAGGCAGAGAGAGGCAGGGCTGCCCTCAGCATGCCTCCAGGTCTGGCGAGGCCGAAGGGCGCTCACACAAGCACACATGTACACCGCATATGCACATATAGACATGGCCGGCCACGCAGATCAGCACAGCCACGCTCAGCACTCACATGAATGCAAACGGCACCAGTGGCCTCATCCTCTTCCCCTCTTTGGCTGAATTTCTGTTAATAGGAATACACATGTATGCATGCATAAGTTGGATCCCTCCAGCAGCTCCCCAGCTGAGACACTAGGTTTTCTGACCCCTGGATCTCAGTCTCCTCAGTCGCTGGCACCTGGGCAAACGAGCCCCTGAGGCTGCAGCCCTCCTGTGCCCAGACACACGGACCACACACACAGACAGACCTCTCCGTCTGCCCCAGACACTGTGGTCTCTGCAGCAGTTGCCCTGGGCCTCCCGGTCCCCGTGGTAGCCAAGTCCTCTGGTGGTCTCAGACACAGAGACACAATTATCTTACAGCTGCTTTGCAATCCAGCTCCCAGGACAGTTATCCCACTTGCTGGCTAGTCCAGCTCGTTATTTGCTAGCCACCGCACACCAGAACAGTTACTCTCACTCGCTGAGGATGCTGCACGCAGGCATGTAGGCCGCTGTGACCCAGGGCCTGACTCCAGCTGCCGGTACGCGGAGCTCCGTACACACACATGCACACAGAAGGCAGTGCCCTTGGTCACCTTGTTGATCACCTTGATCCCTCCTTTTCCCTACCTTTGCTTCCTCCTCCACAAATCCCATAATAAGCTTTGTGCAGTCCCCAAATGCACTTCCCCTACATCCTGTAATGTGTCCCATACTCTCAGACTGAAGGTTGCTCTGGAGAGCAGCTGCCGCCGGTGCTGGTGTCACCCCTGGTACATGGAGCTGATGGCACTCCTGGGACAGCCCCGTCAGGGACTGTGTCCTTCTCTCTGACTGGGGCATGGGGTTCCCTGACAGCCATCGTGCTCCTTCATGTCTGCGGAGAGGAGATTTTTATCACAAAGCATCACTGTCGGATTGGATCTGATCATGCAGTTTTATAGCTGAGACATGAGGAAACCCTGTTAATCACACCTAGGAACTGCAGGCATGTGGAGGAGGGGCCCTGGCAAGACCATGGTGAGCCCATGAAGTCAGTCTTTAACAGCAGCTGGAATACTGCAAGCAAAATGAACCGCCAGTTCAGACTGAATCTTAAAAGGGGCTCTGTCATTGTGAACACAATGAGGAATCAAAAACACCACAAGAGACCTGAGGCAAAAATCTCCAAGGCCATGTTCACAGGCCTTTATGGGAAAAGGAGTCCCACAAATTAGAGCAAAAGCAGACAGCAAGATGATATGTGCTGTTTGTTAGAAACACAAGAGGCTCAGTGGTTTATAACTCTTTGCTTGAGCGTGGCATTACCATTCAAGTGTGCAAAACCTGAACAAACACAAAGGCATCAGACTTGCTAGGCCAGGGCAATTACTCCTGTAATAAAGAGCAGCATTGCAGCAGAAGGTTATCGAACCACCTTTTTCACTGAAAGCAGAAGGGACTTGCATTAGTTTTGATAGAGATCTGTAGGTCAGTGTAGGAAAGACCTGCTGATCTGGATTAAAACTTTGGGCGCCACAGAAACATTACTGCTGTGTATAAACCGGAATAGCTCAACCGCAGCAGCCATTGCAGCTATTTCCCAGAAGATCCCTCTCTTGCCCTAGGCCACTGGGATGGTAATAACTCTTGGCTCCTCTGCGCCAAGCACCACATGAATCAGATATTACATGCCTCCAGCCTCCCACTCCATCCCCTTAAAGTGGAAGCAAAAGCAGCAAAGGTTTTTGGTTGCTTTCTCCCAGGCTATTTGCAAATGCGGAGGAAGGTACTGGCTGCTGGGGCCCTACAGCTAATCCACATCTCCTTGCTGTGGTGCCCATAGAGGCGTGTCCCCAGCCAGCTCTGGTGAGCCACCCTAGTCTGAGTAATGAAAGCTTTGTAAGTGTTTGAAACTCCCCTGCCTGGCAATGTTATCTGTTACCTGTCAAATACTTTATATTTTCTGAGAGAAGGGATGGTGGAAGGAGGAGTACTCAGTGGAGGTGCTGACACCGCTCGCTTGGAACCACTTGTATGTCTCAGCCTTTGTTACACTTTGTTATAGGCTGCAGACAATGTCAGAATTAAACCTGTGGGGTTCTGCAGTGCATTTCTTGCCCCCATCCCCATCCTCTGTCCTGTATCCCCTGTCATCCAGGCAGCATGTGACAGCCTCCGCCCCTGCATTTGCTCCCCAGGGAAAAGCAGGCACAGCTTGCTGGGGCTGCTGCATGCCCAGGTCTTGCTGCAGATCTGGGAGACGGCCAAGGCACATACCTGGGAGGAGCTGAGTCACAGCATGAGAGACTCCTTGGCTCCAAGGTGTCGCTGAGCAACATGTTACATGTTGTGACCTTAGCCACCTTTCAAATGGCCCTTGGCCCTTTTATGTTATAAAGGTAGCATGCTGCAGTTGGTTTTGCCATCCATCCTCCTACAAATCTGTCAGAGAAAGCAATAGGGAAAAGCTTACAGTCATTTTGGACAGTGAGACATATTATAAGGAAAATTAATATGCCTTTTCTATCCTCTATTTTTAAATTAAGTTTACCTTTTAGGGAGAAGCTGTCCCCTAAAAGATGATGGAGGAAAAAGGAAAAAGAAAGAAAGAATAGATTTTTCTTTCCTCCCCCAAACATATAGTTTCAATAAAATTCTTAGTGGGAACGTTTCACTGTCATTAGCGCTAGAAAAAAGAAATCTCATCTGTTTTCACTGTAGCTTCATGTTCTGTCATTCTGTTACTCTTCACGTAAATTATTGTAAAATACTGCTGCTGTTGTACATTCCCCTCTCTGTCTGCTCTGGGAGACATCACCTTGGGGCCACCAGAGCAGCTCTTCTGTTCTGAGTGCTTTACTCTCTAGCTTGTAAAAGGATTTTTCATTATTGCAAGGTACACTTCTGTTATACCTAGAACATTTCTACCCCAAGGTAGTGTCAGACTGGCTTCACCCAGAAATGCAGCCACGGCACAGCAATGGTTTTGTTAAATGCTGAATAAAAGATGTTGTGTGCTAGAGTTTTGCCCAGTGAAGGACAAGGAACTGCACTATCCTGTAACCACTGTATAATGCGGTCAGCAAAACCTTCTCCTTGTTGAACCCCCTAGCTCTGCCCTTAGCTGTGTCTTTGTTATCCACAAAGTGTAAAAAGGCCGTGCTGATTTAGGCTCACTATGACATTTTTCAATACTCTAATGTTCCAGGAGCATTTCCTAAGAGCATCTAGAAGTATTTTCAAAAGGTGACTCACAGCACACCTTTCTGGGTTCTCCTTCAGTTGGAATCATAGAAAGCAGATCCCACATTGCATTCCCTCTTGAAACATCTGCGAAAAATGTAACGCTTACCCAAGAAACTGTCGCATGAAACTTTGCACGCCCGCATCCTTCTTGTTGAGCAGGGAAGATGAAGTGGTCACTAGGCCACTACTCTCACAGGTCCCTCAGTTCCAAAAGAAAGTGAACAAGTCTTTGGAAGTAATTTTTCCAATTTGCTGGGTTTTTTTGTTTGTTTGTTTTTTCTCAAAAATGAATGTCCACCTTTATTTGAGGCCTTTTTTTTTTATGTCAGCACAGAAGGCTATTTGTGTCAACCTTCAACTTCACTCCTACAGTCCCAGTCCCATAGGCTTACAACAACAAAAAAAAAGAGCCACATGATCTAGACAGGCATGGATGCCCCGAGCCACTGACCAGAGGTAAGATCTTCTGGATTTGTGAAGTGGAAGAAACAAAGGAAAATACAAGTGTGTGAAAGCGCTGGGGAGAACCAGCACTTTGCTGCTGACATGCAGAAGGACATTACGTCTGCCTTGAGAAGCCTCTGGCCCCAGAAAACAGTGATGTTAAACTTCAACTGCCAGAAGCAAAGAGAAATTAAATGCAAGTTTTTCCTTTCGCAAAGCCATTGATAAGCTCCATCTTTCTACATGAGAGTAAATCATAGGCAATTTAAAATTCTGCATTGCAAATAGGTAAGAGAAATTCAGAAGCCTCATTCAGTGGCCCTCATCCCTCTCTCCCAGTTCTTGGATTCTCTTACAGAAAGACTACTACTGTATTTGCCCTATTTTTGGTATTCGTGCTAAATATTTCCTGCTAGCTACCCTAGCTGATAGAATACTGAGTTAAACAGATCAGAGATGTGACTCACTGTGGCTGTTCTTGTGCTGCCTTCTCACCCATTTAATATCACTTCCTCAAAGGAGAAGGGTGAACTCTTCCCAGCGCTTGCACTTGGCACATTGTTTGCACTCACATTTTTGGAGAACAGGACATGGAAAATTAGAGCAAAGCCCTGTGAAATCAAGCTGACAGATCCTGCAAAATCCGAGACACCTTTCAGAAAGCACAGTAGTATTTTCTGAGCCTCAGAACCTCATTCCAATTGTATCAAAAAGTTTTTAGTGTTAATTCTATTACTTTTCTTTTTCACAGTTTTCTGTTACTGTATCCATGAACTCCATTTGGTAACGAATTTCCAGTACAAGTGTATTGCCTATTTCCTGTAGTTTAAGGCTGTTCTGAGCTGGCAAAACACAAGGCTAAAACATATACCTTACAGGGAGAGATTTCCTGACCAAAAAAAAAAAGAAGAAGAAAAAAGGCAGAGACTGGTTTGCATCCATTCATGTAGAATGATATGTCCCTGCAGAATATCACACTGACTGCAATCATACTTCACCTGCAACCTTGGGGAAAACACAAAAACCATCCCTGCAACATCCAGATGGTGCAGCGAGAGGCTGGAGGGAAGAGAAACACTAAAGTTCCCTAACTGCGCAGAAGCAGCCAGAGCCACTCTCCAAGAGCTACACAAAAGAGGCTTTGTCTCAGCTGATGAGAGATCCCTTTGAAGCCTGGGAATCCTGACTGGCAGCATTTCATATCTGGCCATCATAGGGTTGGAGCAATGAAGAATGGAAAAGAAGGAAAAGAAGGGAAAGGAGAAAGCAGGAAGGAGAGAAGGTAGGATCAGCTCAGAACAGACCTGGCTGAGAGCCCGTGATGTCAACATACATTTTGCATTACCACACCCATGCCATTTTTTGTTTTAAGGCTTTCTTATCAAAATGGAAATTTCCAGTCTATTTTTGACTTTTTGGTCAGAAGGCGGGAAACAACTCATAGCTGCAAAGACATATTACAACTCGCTGTTAAAAACACAGAAGTCCTCAATGTAAAGATACATCGTAAGATATAATAAGCCTATACTGAGAGCAGGCACTTTCATTTTTAAGAATGCATGCATTGCTAGCTTATCTATCAGATTACAGACATTTTTTTAAATGACCTAATTCTGACTACCTGGAAATAAACTGATATTGTTTGATTATTAATATTTCCAGATTTAGAAAACTCTAATTCACTTCCTGCTTCTATACTGTACTGTGGTTACAAAATATTTTTACCCTTCTGTGTTTTGCTTTCTCCCGTCACAAATTGCACAGCTTCCTTGTTGAAAGCTCTAACAATGGCATAGCTGATTCCTGTACAGCAGCAAGCATTTACTCTTTAAGATGTAAAACATTCTAAAAGTTACACAAATCTGTTCCCTTAAGATGTTTTTCTTCACCACTGTCAACTTCCCATTTCCCTATTGTATAAAACTCAAAAACTTCATTCACCTCTCTGATCAACTGTTCTTTTGTCTTTTCATTATTCTATCTTATTCAATTAAATGTCATTAACTGTAGCTGCAGTGGCAGAAAATACAAAGTAAATTAAGCTTTCACCTTCAAGCCTTTGAATACAAAAAGAATCAAAAATTTATTTCATTTGTGATATTCTATTATTGATTGTTATTTTCTGCTCCTCTATTTAAAATACATAACTCTGATCTTATGAGCAAAGAATCCTAATATTAGATATTTCAGAGAATGCAAGTGCTAACCATAAAACTTTGTCATTGGATATAAAAGGGCACTAGAGATTACTCTCCACATTTAATAATAGGACTGGCTATGTTTCACTGAAGCCAAAGCAAGAATGGTAGAGAAAGGATTAGACCTCAAGCATTTGTGATTCTCTCACAAGTTTTGAAACTAAATCTTGCTTTTCTTGAAAATATCAAAATTTCTCTTTCTTCCCAGTGTATTTCCCAGTGCTTTCACCAATTGCACTTTTCTCATAAATTGATAGGCTTTCAAGATTTTCTTCATCATTTAACTATAATAGGATCTCTTATTAAATGTTCATCATAGGGACCACCAGCCACGATGCCTGATCTGTATGCAGCTCAAAGATGATGTCCAGTGACCAGCCACAGAGCTTTACCAGGGCATTGTCATGCTCACACACCTCCACAGTGCATCTGTATGGGGCTCAGCTGCCTTCCAACTCACCTGTGTCTTCCTGGGAGGCTCCTGGGGGGCCAGTGCCCATTCCCCTGGTTAGGAAGAGACTCTCTTGGAGTTGCCTTTCCCCTCCGCTCCCCAAACAGCTGATAATTCTCTGGCCACTGAAGAAATGGTTGTGAGGGGAGGTACACGAAGGAAGGTTGCCTATTCCTTGGTTAGTGCTTTCAACTTTGCTCTAATGTGTGAACATCTCTCGGGAAAAATAAAAAAGAAAAGAAAAAAAATTTCAGCATTATCCTCTTCTTCCTATGGCTCAAGACAGGAAAGTAAAGAAAATCCCCTGATGATTAATTTAAAGGGCAAGGAGGGCAAGGAGTTAGGGATTTTTATTTTGCACATCTGAGTGGATATCAATGGATGTTGGCATTTTTCCTTAAGGTTTACTATCTGTCCTCAAAGGGTAGGAGTAGCTGGGAGAAAGTCTCTGTTGTGGATGGGACATAGGAGACTGAATTACCAACCCCTTTAGCCTCAAAAAATAAAATGAATAAAATATTTAAACTCTCTGAATGTAATTTATTTGGGACTTGCCTACAACTCTCATGCTCACTGATTTCACTTAATCTATGCTGGCGGAGTACATCAGGCTGGCAGAAGTGCTGCTGCATTACAGTGCCCTGACTCCATTAAAACACCGAGCTGCAGCTAAACTGGAGCAACCTTATGTTTATCAAATCCTCAGCTGGCCCTGATGACTCAGGAGGGAAGCCATCCCTAGAAGAGGGGAAGCGTAAGCAGGCTGCCCTCCACTGCACACCTGGAAGCCTGCATTTATGAAAAAAGAAGACCCAGCAGGTCCCCGTGCCAGGGGATGGACTGTCACCCTTCTGTGTTCCCCTCCCCAGGACGTTATCCCCCTGAAACAGCTTCTCTTAGCTCTCAAGGCAGCAGTCAAAGAGCTCAGAGCAGAGCCACTCTGTGATTACACTTCACTTGTGCTCATGTGAATGCTTTATTATGGTCTTTAAATCAAAAGCAAACATGCTTTATTTTTTCTATATCTTCATTTCAGTTCCCTGTGTCATATGGGTGAGACATAGGAGACTGAAGGACTGAAGTAATAACCCCCTTAGCCTCAAAATAAATATGTATATAAGTATGTATACTATAAAATATTAAAGCCTATGGATATAATTTCCTTGGGAATTGTCTACAGCTCTTGTGCTCACTAATTTCACTTAATTTACCAATCGTGAGCACATAGTCTAAGTTCCAGCTGATTGTCACCCCACCTCATGTACCACTCTGCACTCATGTGAAGCCCCTTTACTCACAACTCGCTGCTGCCTCTGATAACCCTCCAGTTTGGGATGCTCGGGGCTCAGTCTGAGACAGACCAGTGAAAAGACAAAAGTCAGCAGTCATTAAAAGGAGACTCGTTAGGGTTCAAGCACACCCACTACCTCTGCCACGATTCACTTGACAGGGAGCAGAGTGCCATGACTGAAATCTAGCTCATCAGCACCAAGTCAAATATTTGCCATCTCTCCAGGTAGGTCCCACTTCACATCTGAGCTGGCGCCAGCTGGGCTCCTCGCTGTTAGCTGACGAGACATCATAAAAGCAACTATTGCCTCGTGCGCAAACAGGTACTTATTAACGTCTCCTTATTGGGTCTGACACAGGGTAATATCTTCTGTATTCTTTCTGAATTAAGTACACACAGGCGCTGAGAGCTTTAGCTATAATGATCATTACTGCTGATAGCCAGGAACATCAGGGCACTTACCACCAGCCAATTGCTCCTGTCCTGGGAAGCTCTTCTGGGTGTATGAGGTATACACCCCTCTGCTTCCTCTGGGACTTCGCTCTTCCTTCTCCTGAGCTCTTCAAGGTTGTGCCATCATTGCACAGAATTGCTTTCCTTTTTTTTTTTTTTCCTCTTTGAAAGGAGTATTTTCTTTCTTGCATGAGGTCTCGTAGTTTCCTTGCCAGGCTCTGTTACTCTGAGTAGTCAGACAGGAATTGCACTATGACAGTTACAGCTGCAAGCTTTCTGCTGAAATTTTGGGAGGCAGTGATCTATTCATTTCAGTCAAGTAGCCCAGCACTTTTCTCTTGGACTTACAACATGCACAAAATAGATATTTCTTCTTCTCTCCTATACCCTATCAAAACACAGCCTAGCTTTTATATAGTCATTTGCAGATATTGTTCTGATAGCACGTTGAATAGAGGAATTACTAATACTGTTTCAAGATGGGAAGTTCAGCAGAAAAAAATCAAGCGACATACCCCAGATCGCTGAGCAGGCATGACACATATAGTAGTAAAACCCAGGTCTACTGTGCAGAGGAGCCTTCCTGTACAGCATAGCAGAGTCGCAATGGGGTCCCAGTGCTGAAGGGCTCCTTCAGGGTCTTCTACAGAATAAATAAATACTATTTCCCACTAACACTCCAGGCATTTCCTGCTATTAAGCTGTTCGTTGGTTAACATAGCAATGCCAAAAGATCAGTTTTAAAATATTTGGCACTCAGAGCCACAATTAGGCTCAAAAAAAAGATGTTGCCCATATTGTTAGAGGTGAATAACACTTGCATGTTGCACTCTCTTGGCACCAACTGCTTGCCCAAGCGCCTGGATATAAGTTATGTCCCTAGCAGATGTCAACCAAGTTAAAAAAAAATTGTTCTCTACTGTAAGTTCACATTATTTCCAGCATGTTGGATAGTATCTGTGATAAAGAGCTTTGCATCTGACTGAAAGAAGCAGTTTTTCTCCTCTGAGCCGAGCAAGAACTGACTTTCCCAGCCCTCCGTCTTTTTTCTTTGAGGCACCTAATTGTCTTGGGAAAAAATGGCCTGTTTATCAAGTTAAACAAAACAACTGCTCTCCAGAACAGACCAATAAAACAGGATTTATATGAAGAGCTACACTTTTATTGGCTATTGGCTTAAGCTCTTTGTCCTATTTTAGGACAGTATCATTTTTATTAGTTTTTTTCCCCCTGTTGAAAAGACTATTAACTATATTGTCATAAATAAGGAACTACATTGTTTAATATGACTGTTAAGAAGGAGGTTTATAGCTCACATGATTACAAGGGTTCGTTTAGGTCTCATAGTAATTAATAGAAATAGATGTATAGCAATAGTTCACAACATGCTTTTATGTGACCTTTTTGTCCTACATTTTTGACCACTTTGGGACTGTTTTATGCAATCGCTCCAAAAACTAACCTTCATTGCCCTCTGCTGGCTACATCTTTTAGTCAGTGTAACTTGCTGTGCACAAACTTGAATGTTAACTGGGAAAGTTACAGGGCACCCCAGGCAGGCTGCTAGAGGTAGGAGCTCTCCCAGAGACTACCAGCAGCAAAGCTGTGGTCGAGCTTTGCTGTCTACAGCATCCATGTTAATAAGCTTAATGCATAGTCTCACTCTTGCTAAGGGCAGAAATCACCTTGTGAACAATCAGAGTGAATATTCCTAAAATATTCCTATGGGTGCAGTCCAGCTTCTCACTGAGGAATTTCCATAAAGCCAGGGAATGTGAGAGTCAGCTGTTTGGTTGGCAGGGAGAGGTGAGGGGACAGAGCTGAAGTAAGCAGTGAAGCAAAGCTCATCTCTCTCTGCCTTAGCAGCAAAGAGCATTCATCATGGAGTAAGTGCACTGGAGGTCTAGGAACCTTTGCACTGTTTTTGCCTTTGCTATGCCTATTTCTTGAGTAAGCACATTGTCGTTGTGCTTCCTTTCATGAGCAGCTTATTCACTAAACACTGAAAAAACTCCCCCTTCATACATTCTCCATGTGCTTGGCAGGTGCTGATCACACATGCTGTAGGAAGCTGGCTTTGAAAAAGTGATGAAAATTCTCTTTCTCACAGAGATAATGTAGCTCATGACTCTCTGAGTTATTTTTTCAGCCATATCCTCTTCCTTGAAAACAGTTTTGATATGTTTTTGCCAAATATAAGATGGCATATTTAGTAAAGCACCATGTAGACATTTTCTTTCACCAAGGAGTATATTACACAAGTTGAAGCCTACATGCATTTTATGTAGGAAAAAAAATATTTTAAATGAGGAGATGTGGTGGTTTTACTCAGCTGGGAAGTTAAACTCATGTGAAAGGAGGAGAAAATATGAAGGGAAGGGCTCAAGGATTGAGATAAGGACAAGGAGAGCACTCAACAATTACCATCATGGGCAAAACAGACTCAGCATAGGGAGATTAATATAAGTTATTGCCTATCAATAACAACCTAGAGCGGTGAGAAACTAAAAACAAACTAAAAACACCTTCTTTCTCATACACCCTTTTCTACTTCCTCCCCCTGAGTGGTGCGGAGGAATGAGGAAGGGGGGCTGCGGTCAGTCCCTAACACTTCATCTCTGCCACTCCTTCACTCTCTGCCCCTGCTCCACGTGGGGTCCCTCCCACGGGATGCCGTCCTTCCCAAACTGAGCCTGCGGCAGCTGCCCACAGGCAGCAGCTCTTCAAGAACTGCTCCCACACGGCTCCGTACCACGGGGTCCATCTGTCAGGAGCAAACTGCTCCAGCACGGGTCCCCCATGGGCTCCCCCCAGACCCCTGCTCCTGCGTGGGCACCTTTCCACGGGCTGCAGCTCCGGCCCGGGGCCTGCTCCTGCGGGGGCTCTCCATGGGCCGCAGCCTCCTCCAGGCCACATCCACCTGCTCCACCGGGGGCTCCTCCATGGGCACTTCTGCACTCACCTTGGCGTCTGCAGGGCTGGTTCTCATTCCTTTTCTTTTCCCTTTCTTAAGTCTGCTCTCACAGAGTTGCAAAAAACACACGCTTATTGGCTCAACTCTGGCAGTGGTGGCTCCCCTTTGGAACAGGCTGAAACTGGCCCTTATCTAACATGGGGCAGCTTTTGGACTCTTCCTCACAGAGGCCACCCCTGGAGCCCCCCACTACCAAAACCATGCCACATAAACCCTATAGAGGATAACGGAACACTTTGGGCATCTTGAGTTCAGCAATCAGATAAAAATAAATTCACAGAGTAATGGACATATAGCAAACTGGAGCTGAGCTGTTTTTAATAAAGCAACAATAGCCTTTAAAAAACTTTGGGATTATATAAGCAGGAGGAAGAAAAGAAATGTTACATGAATCATGGTCTTTAATGGAGAAGCGGCTATTTCTCTTTTGTGCTGCCTGAGTTCTTCAAAATTAGCAGTGATGATGCCCCTGTGGTTTTCTTTCAAAGGGTTTAAGATACACAGGACTGCAGTGATTTTCCCACAGTTCATCAGTGGACTTTAGCAATGCTGCCTATAATTTTCAGACTAGTTTCTGGAAACTCTCAAGACTCTGCTAGGTCTGCTACGTAGGCAAGGGTTTTCACATAACATCTCTGAGTTCCTTGCGCACAAGAAAGTACAGAAAGTCCCCTTTGTGTAGCAGTCATTGAGCCATTTAATGCTTAACACAGCATTTCCTTTAAATGAAAGACAAAGAGGGAGGTTGTTATTCTATTATATTCACCTTTTAATAACAGTTGTATACAGCTCCCTAGTTCCTACCACTGGAAACTATTCATCCTCATTGGGTCTTAGACCATTCTCAATTTATTAGCGGATAATATGTTGTAAGAAGAAAGCTAGGATTTTCACTGGAGCAAAAGATGAGGCCCAGTCCTCTGACGGACAGCTTACAGAGAAGCTGCTCAGCCTGAAAAGACCCCCCTGGCTTCCCCAAATGCCACATGCCCTTACAGAATCACAGAATGACAGAATCACAGAATTGTTGGGGTTGGAAGGGACCTTAAGAGATCATTCGGTCCAACCCCTCTGCCAAAGCAGGTTCTCTAGAGCAGGTAAAGTCAATGTGCTTAGTCAATGTGCTGCACAATTAAGGCCCAGAAGTTTCAACCTTACTTGATTTATGTACTTCCCTCTTCTACAATTTGGTTCCACACATTTTGAAGAAGAAAACAGCTGCTCTAAAACCTGTGAGCTGTGAGCATGTAACTATGTGATGTATTCTTTCCTGTAGCTCTACAGACTCTTTATGGTGACTCCCAGGTTTATCTGTCTGAGTGAGGGTGAGTCAGAAGTGAACAATACAGTGTGGGAAGGGGAAGTATCCTCAAATGGAGGTAATGCTGACAGTGGCTACAGCCAAATTCTTCAGTGCCACGACGGTTTCCCACCTGTGACTCATGCTGGCCATCTTGCCATGACTGTGTATCTGCTTTATTCAGCACCAGAAGGGAACACTTCCTCCCTCACACCTCCTGGGCTTGAAAACAAACATACAATGTGACCTAATGCTTCACGCCCAGTACAGATTAACCTTCAGAAATGATATCATTAAAATGATGTACTCCTGCGGGTTATTGTGAAAAGCTTACGTTAGACAGCTAAGTAGCTGTCCAGTTATCTAACATTTTGTCTTTATGTAGCCAGGATTCTGGATAATGATTAGAGTTAAGTGCCAAAAGAAAGTAAAATGCATTTGGGATTTTAAAAAAAATAAAAATCAAAACTACTTGAAGAGTTGAAAGTAAAGCATTTACACTCCCAGGAGATAAGACAGAGACACAATAAATCCTTTCCTCTCATTAGAACCAAACATTAGAGTATCTTTCCTGTTCAAGAAAAACCACGGAAATGGGAAATGTCATTTATGAATAATTATCCCTCTTTCTGGGTTCCTACTCACTTTACCAAGCCATCTGTAAAAAAGGCCCCACCTCCATCAGAGCAAAGGCAAAAGAAAATTTATTTTTGACAAGATGACAAACTGTCAGGAGGGGTCCTCAGCAGGATCCTAGAAAATTGATTAAAAGAAGACAGGCTGCTTTTTAAAATGTTATGAAATCAGATTTTCTAATGGTATCCCATGGCTTTTTTGTATTCTCCCTTAGTCTGGAATGGAAAATGTTCAAAGGATCTTGCCGTGGAAATGCTTCCTATAGAATAATGAAAATCTCTACTTCCATCTTGAAAGCAACATGAACACTGGCCTGCTATACATTAAAACAACAGACAATAAATGAAGTTACCATGCAAGTTCTGGGAAAGGGAAATGTAAACTCATACTCGTCTCTCCCTTGTTCCTTTTGATGTCATACATTCATTCATCAAAGAAATACAGAAACAAAACTGAGCAGAGGATAATGAGTCTGAGGAAAAGTTTCAGAAAGTTCTGGCTTCCCTTTTAACAAACATCAAATCAACAACACATCGTTAGTTCATAAGAGACCCCATCCAAAATCAGTGAAATCAGTGGGAAAGCTCCCAGTTGGCTTCAGCAGGCTCTGAATCAACAAAAGCACAATTACAGATGTTTAATTTTGTTCAGTGAAATTACTTTTTTAAATGAAAAATAGCTTTTTAACAACAGTGAAATTCTCATGGGGCCATTTGTTTTCATTTATCTACTTTTCTTTCCTTGGTGGAGCAAGCTGGAAATATATAAATAAAATGTTTTTCATGTCACTCATCCCCCAAACTCTAAAACTTAATTTCTTTCTTTTTCAATGGAAAAAGAATATGCAAAGCAGCATAAGAGGGAGAAAGGTTCAAAAAGGCATCACACTGGTCACGCAAGGGAATTGGCACACCTGGAACACTATGCCTGCTAGAAGGAAGGGAAGGATTACCCCCAGAATGGGCAGCTTGGCCAGTACTCTTACTGTCTTTGTTGCCCTAGCAAGTAACTTCTTTCTCCTTTGTCTTTTTTTTATGTTGCATACAAACTGATTAAAGAAATGCAGATATGATACTGTATGAAATCTGAGAAAAACTTTCAGAAAGTCTTAAAATATGTTGACAGAACTCATCAATTTCAAACAAATAATACAACTGAACAGAAACCATCAGCTGTTTCTTGGTCAGTTGCAGGTACATGGGGACCACACATAGTCTACATGACAGTCTGCAGAGTTCTCAGTCATGATTCTTACCACATCTGTCCATTCTCTTTTTTGAGAAACATTTAAATGCTCAAAGCAAATCCCTATCTTCTATAGAGCCTGGAAGATCACCTTGTTGAGCTTCTGTGGAAAAAAAAGGGGTGGGGGGGTGGGGGGGGAAGGACAGACTAGAGGAAGGCATAATTGCATTATTATTTTTTTTTAAATTATGATTATCATTCACTATCTATATCTATTTTAACTGGCAATAAATTAAATTAATTTTCCCCAATTCAAGACTGTTTTGTCCATGATGATAACTTCTAAGTGATCTCCATGGCTTTATCTCAACCCACAAGATTTTCATCCTATCATTCATTCATTCTACTATTGAGGAGGGGGAGTGAGTGAGCAGCTAGGTAGGTGTTTGACTGCTGGCAACAATTTTTTTTTCTTTTTGTGGGGTAGGGACTACTGAGAGTAAAAAGCTACCTCTGCTGAGAGTGTTCTCAGGTTTCTGTCTTCATGCCTTTACTCTATTAAATAGTTTTGAATGTCCAATAGCTTACATTTATTTAATGATTTGCATTTAATAGCTTAAAAAAAAAATGTTTCAAGGTGTTAGAATTCTGTGTGTATTTTTTCAGTGTTGAGATCTTTAGAGACTCACATGTGTCTCCTGGAACTAGTATTTTTGGTGGACAAACTGCAATAAAGTGTCTGAAGAAAAAAGAGGAACTTAAAAGGATCTTTATCAAAAAAATTTTGGAAGACAGCCAAGCAGGAAGAACAAGGACTTTAAAAACTGGAGATAAAATACTTGAGGTAAATGCAGATAAACCTACCTTTTCATTTTAAGGAACAAAGTTTGACTCAGTTTTGTTAGGATGGAGGGAAGAAAAAAATACAACCACCACTTCGTGATGTATTGATGACATTGTGTTCTGAAAACTGAAAAAATACCCCTGGTGTCGTCTTTTCTTTTTAAAATGTCCAACAGTGGAGATATTTTAACATTCCACTATTTATATGTATATTTAATGTATATTTAATTTTATGTATATTTAAGAAAAGACAGGTATCTGATGGGGAAACTGGCGGGGAAAAGACTCTTCTTATATAAATGTATAATAAGTAATAACTTATGCTATAACTTATAGGCATAACTTATATATAGAAGAGCATACAAAAAAATTGGGTTGCTATTTTGTCTATTAATTCAGAGTAGTTAACAGTCTGGTTAACTACTGCTTAAGGGAAACAGTACTACTGGTCAAAGTCAATCCACCACAGTATTGTTTTTACTATCATTTATGTCGGACAGTTTCAGAGCTCCAGCTAAAATATGAGTTCATACGCACAAGATGTTTCAAACATACAGATCTCTTCTCATTCTATGCCAGCCACTAAAAATTAATAACACTAGGAAG